>NC_063179.1:43246515-43846515 GCF_023159225.1 Perognathus longimembris pacificus | reverse complement strand
TCCCTCCATATTCTTGGTCGGTAAAATGCTGTTAAAAGTTTATATATAAAAAATTAAGGGGCTGGGGATATAGCCTAGTGGCTAGAGTGCCTGCCTCGGATACACGAGGCCCTAGGTTCGATTCCCCAGCACCACATATACCGAAAACGGCCAGAAGTGGCGCTGTGGCTCAAGTGGCAGAGTGCTAGCCTTGAGCGGGAAGAAGCCAGGGACAGTGCTCAGGCCCTGAGTCCAAGGCCCAGGACTGGCCAAAAAAAAAAAAAAAAAAAAAAAAAAAAAAAAAAAAAAATTAAGATTTATTGAAATACTTTGCTTCTGGGACGGAGTTTCTTTTTTAAAGTTTGTTTTGTTTTGGGTTTTACTTTTTTGAGCTAAGGTCTCACGCAGCCCAGGCTGGCATTGAAATAGGAATTCTCTGCTTCTGCTTCCCCATTTTTGTGATCACAGACATGTACAACCATGTTGGCTGGGATTTGTTTTTGTTTTTGTCCTTACAGTTCTGGGCAGGTGCTATACCCCCAACCAAGATGAAAATATTTTTCAGGATTTCGAAATACTGTAGATTTTTATATGCGATTATCACTTGATGCTCATAGGGCCGACAGGAAAGCCACTAGTTGAGGGGGGGAGGGGGGAGACGTCTTCTGAGTAGCTAGGGTTATAAATCTGAGCCACCAGTTCCCAACTGAAGGCTACTACATGTTTAATGAGGGAAAAATGTCTGTGCTACCTAGGAAATGAATTATTCAAGATATGGTTGATGTTTTACCAGTTTAGGCTTTAAATTTTTTAACTGCCTATTTGGGTGAAAATCTACTTCACCTTTTTTGTGGGAAGTAGTTTTTTTAAATTATATTTAAGTAGTTGTACAAAGGAATTGCCACTTTACGAAGCAGTTTATGAATACAGTGCATCATGAACATTGTCAACCCTTAACAGTCTTCTTAGTTTTGTAGGATATATGTTGAATTATTATTATTATTATTATTACTACTACTAGTAGTAGTAGTTGTTGTTGTAGTCATGGGGCTTGAACTCAGGGAGTGGGCACTGTCCCTGAGCTCTTTTGCTTAAGACTAGCTAGCATCCTACCACTTTGAGCCACAGCTCCACTTTCTGGTGGTTAATTGGATTTAAGGATCTCAAGGACTTTCCTGCCCTGCTTAGCTTTAAACTGTGATCCTCAGATCTCAGCCTCCTGAGTAGCTAGGATTATAGGCATGAACCACCAGTGCCTGGCTACCTTGAATTCTTGACTGCATTCTCTCCTTCTCTTTATTCACTTTCCTCTTGACCCACCCCACCCCTTTCAAGTACCAACTTTTTAGTGTTTTTGTTGAAGTTTGCCTTTGCCTTTCTAAGCACTAACACAACTTGAGTCCTCCCTTGAATCTACCATTGTGAGCATAGGCTGCTAAGTATACTGTAGCTCTTTGGTTGTATTGTATAACTCACTTCCATTATTGTTTCAGGCTAGAATATGATATGTAATACCCTTAGTTTTGACCTTATTTTAAGTGACCTCAGGACATTGTAGTGCGAATGCACTACTTTGATGCTTAGGCTCAGTGCAATTGTGTATGTCAGCAACACTTGAAGTCTTTTCATACTATGCAAATGTTAGTAGTGCCCATCTTTTTTTCCTTTCACCAGTACTGAGGTTTGAACTTAAGGCCTGTGCTTGCTGAGTAATCCTCTACCATTTGAGCCACATTCCCAGCCAGTTGTGGTGTTCATTCTTATTCATGAAATCTGTCGTTTCTGTGGTTACCTAAGTGGTTTCAGTCATTCCAGCAAAGCTGATTTACTCATGTTCTCTTCCAGTTCTCCAGTACTGAAGAGGCAAACCTGAAAGAGCCCATCATCAAGAGATTTGAAGAGGAAGGAAACCCTTATTACTCCAGTGCCAGGTGGGAGCCGGAGCCTTGCTCACTCCCAGTGGGAACTTTGGCATTCAGATGGGCAGCTTACAGAGACCTGAGCACTTGGCATGGTTGGCCTTCATACTAATAAAAGAATAATGTCTGGCTGGATGTGATGGCAGACACCTGAAATCCCAGCCTGTGGGAGGCTGAGGCAGGGGGATCGTGAGTTTGAGGACAGAATGAGCTACATAGTGAAACGCTCCAAAAATCAAAATGTCTTGACAAGCTTTGTACTGTTGTCTATTCCTGTTAATTAGCTACCTTCCAGTTTTCCAGGATTGTAGATCTATCACCACTGGTCTGATTGTACACTACCACCACCACCACCCCTCCCCCACCCCCCACCCTACCTCTGGCTGCAGCCTAGGAATGAACTCTACAACCTGTAACCAGAGGCGGGCCATGCCAGGAGCCAGGAACAAGAATTCAGAGTCCTGGGTGTGCTCCTTTGAGGAGTTAAAAATGCAGATTCCTGCCATGTAGTTCTGATGGTTTTGCCGTTAGACCATTTCAGGCCTGAGCTTGAGCCCGTACTGGCACTTGGCTGGTGAGTAAGTGTGCTCCAGCAGTCGGGAGGCGACACTGCTCACTGCTCACAGCCAGGGTCCCCGGTGGTCCCGCTAGTCCCCTCTTGCACCACTGCAGCTGTTCTTGTTTGTTTTCTAGTCCACATAATGCACTAATAAATTATCCCTACCTGCCCCTGTCTGCCTCCCAGCTGGAGACGTTTTCCAACAACTTCAGTGTGCTGCATTCAGAAGACAAAAGAGTAACTGTTGGTGTTTTTTAAATTAGGATATCCATGCTATGATTTATAGCATTTACCGATGAGGGCAAATTAGAGAAAAGGGAGAAAAGAAAATCCAAAATTAGAGTTCATTTTATTTAGTTAATACCTCTGTGGGTGGCATCTCTCTTGGCACTAGAGCACAGAAGCTAGCATACTGATTTGAATTCAAATAGTAACAGCTGGGATTTTTTTAAAGCCCATTTGTCTTCTTGCTGTATATTTTTCAGACAGATTTATGGGTATATTTTGTTGATATGGGTCATAGGTTCATTTAATTGAGAACAAAAATGTTTAAATCTTTGAAATAGACATATTCCTCATTTTGCCATGATACCAACAGATTCATATAGTGGGCTAGTAGAAGTAAAGAAGCAGTTGAAAGCCATGTGAGACTTTATTTTTTGTTGGTTGTGGGGCTTGAACTCAGAGCCTGGGCACTATGCCTGAACTGTTGTGGTCAAAGCTAGCGCTTTACCACTTAGAGCCACAGCTCCACTTCCAGTTTTCTGGTGGTTAATTGGAGATAACCTCAGTGACTAGCCTTCCCAGGCTGGCTTTGAACTACAATCCTTAGATCTCATTCTTCTGAGTAGTTAGGGGTACAGGTGTGAGCCACTAGTGCCCAGATTTTTAAAAAAGTATAAAGCTGATATACAGAGGGACTGAAGTTATATAAGTTAATGAGTACATTTTCTTTTTGGACATTGTCACTCTTTCCTCTTTCCCAGTTTTTTCCTCCGGTCTCCACCCACAAGCGATGTATTATCTCACCTTTTTTTCAATATATAGGTATTGACTGAAATACTCATAAGTTAATACTCATTAGTTAGACTATGAAACAGAGCATCATTTAGGAAGTGTGGTGTGTGCACACCTGTAACCTTAACTCCCAGGAAGCTGAGACAGGAGGTTAACAAGTTTGAAGCCAGCTTGGGCTAAATAATGAGGCCCTATCTCAAGAACCAAGAAGAGAAAAATGGGACTGTCTTGTGGGAGCAGTGTAAAATAAGTCATCTGTTGAGAAAAAGTGCATCCTTTGTTGCTTTCATTCTAGTATTATTTTACTCAATTACATTCAAGGTAGAATTGCAAATGGCCAAGACATACTTACCTTTGGAAAGAAATATTGGAATACAGAAAGTTCTTTATTAGTTTGCAGGTACACATTCCGTCGAAACCTTTGGTGTCCTAGAGATAGCCCCTTTGGCTTAGGAGGCCATGCCATGCTAGCGCTGACTTCAGGGAAGTTGTTTGTCACCTGGGGCTGGACCTCCAGTGTTTTGGGGTGTTTTTGTTTTGCAGTCAAGGGCCTTGTCTGCTAAGGCAAGTTGTCTATCACTGGGTGGGCCACACGTCAGCCTTGCCTTACACATTTCCTAGGTCGCCTGTCAGGGTTGTTTGGTGGTAAGTTCCGAGTAACCCATTCTTGGTTCTTTTGACAGGCTGTGGGACGATGGCATTATTGATCCGGTGGATACCAGACTGGTCCTGGGACTCAGTATCAGTGCAGCCCTCAACGCTCCCATCCAGAAGACGAACTTTGGAATCATGAGAATGTAACCAGTTTAAAAAATGTGTTCTGTTGAACAGGTGCCATAGATTTAAACCACACTTGTTTGCCTTAAATCTTTAAACACGTGACTGTTTCAATGATTTTTTTCTTAGTGCAATTTTCTTTTTGAGACTTTGCTATGTTGCCCAGGCTAGGCTGGCCTGGAACTGGCTAGATAGGTCAAGTTGGCCTCAAACTTGGAGTGTTCCTGTCTGTGCCTCCTGAGTGTTGGATTCTCTCTTGTACCACCTTTCCTGGCTGTATTGTGCTTTCTTTTCTCTCTCAGCCCAGGAGTTAGGAGGAAAGAGGCCCAGAGCCTACTATATGATAGACAAGCACTTTACCAGAGCCTAGTAGGTGGTAGATGTGCACTTTACCATTTGATTCATGTCCTCTGCGTCATTGAACTTCCTCCAGGACTGGCGCTCTACCACTGGACTCAGCTTCATCAGCTTTTTGCTGGCTAAGTGGAGTTAAAAGATTCTCATGGACTTTCTTGCTTGGGCTGGCTTTGGACCAGGATCTTCAGATCTCAGCCTTTGAGTAGCTGGGATGACAGTAGGCAAGAGCCACCAGCACTTGGTCTGCATTGTACTTTTTTACCTTTTAAAAAAGTCATTGAGGAAGTGCTTTGGCTCAAAGTGGTAGAGTGCTAACCTTGAGTAAAAAGCTTCAGGGATATATGCCAGGCCCTGAGTTCAAGTCCCACGACTGAAAATAGAAATCACTGAGGTTATTTTTTGAGGTGGGCATCCTCTCTTTTAAAGTCTTTAGAAAATTTTTCTATGGCTCAGTTTTACCACCCATGGAATGATGGAAATAATTTGTAATTATCCTTTCTGTTTCACAAACAGTATGAAAAGTTCCCTTGTCTGAAAATTCTAGAATTACTGGGATTTAAATTTTAAAGTTGTATTTCCACCATTTTGTTGATTATACTTGGTGATATTTCTTTTTAGAGAGCATCTGTTACCTTTATTTTTCTTATATCTCTTTTCTTCCCATAATAGGCAGACTCCTTACTGTCTGCACCATGAGCCCTCTTTACCCATTCTCTTCTTACCTTGCCTTCTCCTGGCTTCCACGGCCTGTGGCTCTCTAACACTGATGTTGCTATTGCTGGAACCAATGGGTTCCCTGACCTTTTGGATGTAACTGCAGCATGCTAGTTGATTGAACACACTTTAGCTTTTGTGGCTTAACACTCTTCACTTCTCTACCAGTTTCTCAGGCCATTATGTTCGATTCCTTCAGGCACTCTTCCTCTCCTACTAGAAAATACCAACAACTTGCCGTTTCTCAATGGACTGGGTTCCTATCACAGTTGCTGCCATACTTTATTACTGGTACCAGATTCAGCCTTCTCTCTTTTGTTTTTTGCCTCCTCTCTTTTAGTGAGCCAGGTTGAAACTACTTAAAATATGAACACATTCTAATTTTAAGTACTTCTTTTATCTTTTCAGAAGTGTAAACAAGACTGTCTTGTTAAAAATACAGAATTATGGAGAAATTTACCCACCAGTAAACCTAGCAAGAAGATTCTTACAGACATTGGGTCTGAAAATGAAAGACCCAGAGACGTAGAATTTATAAATCCATAGAAGCTTTGCAGATGCAATTTAAATTCTTTACCTGACATAAATTATACATTTTCTATTAATTTGCTAGTTAACCCAAACTAATTGTACAAATGAATGGGAGTTATGACATTGGCCATTGTGCATGATCAATGCCCTAGGGTAGTGAAATACCCACTACTGTCCTCTCCGCTCCCACCACCCTTTCTGGTCCCCCCCCCTTCTACTTGTTAGGTCGCATTTTACATATGGCCAGCTTGTGATACTTGGCTTTCTCAGTCTAGCTTATTTTGCTTCTTGCCATGTTGTCCTCCAGTTCTAGCTACTTTCCTGCAAATGACAAGATATCATTCTTTTTAATGACTAATAGTCCGCTGCAGATACATACTGTACTTCTTTTATCCATTTGTATGGTGATAGCTACTTGTAGTGTTTCTCTGTTTGGCTACTGTGAGTAGTGCCCTAATAACTATGGGCATGCAAGTATCTCTTGATGCTGACATCCTTTCCCCTCTGATTGTACTCAGGAGTGGGATGGTTAGAGCATATGCTTTACTTGTATTTTAAAACCTTTAGTACAAACATTTACTCTCTGACATCTGTCCAATTTACCTTTCAGATATAAAAATTCTAAAACTGATAGGGTCGGAAGTATATTGGTTATTGATTACGTAGTTGGAAAGGAAACTTCTCCCTCCTTAGAAAGAACACACATTCAAAACATTAGTCCCCGGGGCTGGGGATATAGCCTAGTGGCAAGAGTGCCTGCCTCGGATACACGAGGCCCTAGGTTCGATTCCCCAGCACCACATATACAGAAAACGGCCAGAAGCGGCGCTGTGGCTCAAGTGGCAGAGTGCTAGCCTTGAGCGGGAAGAAGCCAGGGACAGGCCCTGAGTCCAAGGCCCAGGACTGGCCAAAAAAACAAAAAACATTAGTCCCTTAAAACTCTAGGTGCTGCCTGGCGCCCATGGCTTATGCCTGAAATCTTAGCTGTTTAGGAGGCTGAGATCTAAGGATCAAGGTTCAAAGCCAGCCCTGGCAGACAAATCCCAGAGACTTATCTCCAATTAACTATCAAAAAGCTAGAGTGGAGCTGTTGCTGAAGTGATAGAGTACCAGCTGGGAGTGGGAAAATCTAAGGAGTTCAAGGCCCTAAGTTCAAGCCTCAGCACTGGTATACAGAACAACAACAAAAAACTTGAGGTGTTTGCTTTTCTCCAGTAGCAAGTCTCAGGGGTAAAATATTTGTCTTGCGTTTAATTGCCACATATCTTCTGAGAGGTGAAGAACATAGAAAGGGTTTCCAAGTAATTGGATAACTCTCATCCCATTGCTCTCTCCCATTTTCTTCTCATATGGGTTTTCCATCAGTCAGCATGTGCTTATTGGTGTTATTAAAATAGAGCATTCACCAAAGCTATACAGCATTTGTGTCATCAGAGGTGTTTACCACTGTGAGTTCCTTGCAAATGCCTAAAGCATAAGAGCTTACTGTAGACCTTTCCGAAAGCAGCCCATGTTCTGGGGGAGGCGTAAGCTTCCACTCATGGCTTCCCTCGCTGTGACTTCTTGGGAATGTCCCAACTGTTAATTGCATTAATAGTTTTTCTCTAATATTTGTTAGCTCATGCTTGGTAAGATTAGAGCGCTTTAGGTTTGCTGCATTCATTTTATGACCTGTGATGTAGCATTTTAGCTTTGATTTCAAGCTAGGAAGTGAGCTCTCTCTAAATGTTTTTCTGCACTCCTTGCATTCAAGGTTTCTCCTCAGTGAATCCTGAGCTGGAGCAATGTGAGTAACACAAGTCTGAAGGAATTGCTTCCATGTGTTGGCTCCTTATTCTTGCTATTGAGTCTTTCTTTTTACAAACCAGATCGAATAGTTGTGGTTGAGGGGTCATAAGCAGATTCGTGCACCTGTAAGCAGAGGCCTTGGTGAATTTTTTCCTCTACTGTCTTCAGCTCCTTTTTCTTAAAAGTTCCAGCTGGTGCACCTCACAGAGTCCATACTGGAGAAAAACCATTCAAGTGTTACCAGTGTGGGTAAGCTTCTTCAAAGGTGTGTGACACTGGAATGTTTTTTTCACACTGACTGCATTCAATTGGCTTCTTTGTGTTGTGAGTTTTCTTCGGCTTATTGAGATGTAAGACGGAATTTCAGACATTCCCACACACTGCCTTCGTACTGTTTTGCTCAGCTGCAAGAGCTCATGCTAGAGGCATTTCTGTCTCCGTCAGTCACGCTTGCTCGTGGGCCTTCCCCCGAGGATGGCAAGCCCTAGGCCTTACTTTAGCCATGATTGGTGTGCCCTTCAGTGACATGAAGTACCTTCTTCCCATTGCCGAGCAGCCGCCAGCACCACCCATTGGCGGAACGCGTCCTTCCTAGCTAAAAACCATCTGCATTGTTTCTGCTCCCCTCCCCTCCTGGCACATCTCTTTCAGGTGGGGAAAAGTGAGTTCTACGGCCTGAACTCAGGCCCTTGCACTCCTACCTGGCTCACCCTTTGAGCCACAGCTCCTTTTCCAGCTTTTTGGTTCATTAGAGATGAAAGGTCTCACAGATTTTCCTGCATGGGCTGGCTCTGAACCCCCTTTCTTAGATCTCAGCCTCCTGAGTGGCTAGGGTGACCGTTGTGAGCCACCCACACTCACATCTCCTCGTTTCTGATGGGCGTGTTTCTCTGTCTTGACTGTCCTGCTAACCCACGTCTGCCCTTCTCGTGGCATCTCTCCATTGCTATCGAAGAGGTGCCTGGTCGTCACCTCGTTCACCCTTGCATTCCCAGGAGGTCTTAAAACAGTGTCCACTGCTGGGCCGTTTGTCTTCTTTATTGTCTCGTTGAGTCCCTCTGCTTACATTTTTTTTTTTTTTTTTTGGCCAGTCCTGGGGCTTGGACTCAGGGCCTGAGCACTGTCCCTGGCTTCTTCCCGCTCAAGGCTAGCACTCTGCCACTTGAGCCACAGCACCACTTCTGGCTGTTTTCTATATATGTGGTGCTGGGGAATCAAACCCAGGGCTCCATGTATACGAGGCAAGCATTTTTGCCACTAGGCCATATTCCCAGCCCCTCCACTTACATGTTTTTTTTAATCACTAAGGGCTGTAAGTGGTCTACTGCATCCAGTCTACCCTAGTCCTACCTGTCCACTCCACAATTAGAACCGCTCCCTCAAGTATATCCTTGAGCAGCCATACTGCATAACATCTTGAAATGGTTTCTGCAGAAGCTCCAGCCTCCCATGCTCTGAGATCTTCACCTCCACCCCTTCAGCCTCCTTTTTTGCTCTACAGGAGACTGGTTCCATCCTTTCTAGATTCTCAGCTTTATGAATCTTCCTAGTCCTTTCCATCTTAGGGCCTACAAGGCTTCCTGTCTCCAAACTGTTGCGGTCTCCTTCTTTAGCCCTTACTTTTCCACTGAAGCGCTTGTTTTTCTCAGTGAAACACAGTTTCCTTAGGAACATGTTTGCAACTTCCTGGCTTTCTCTGGTATGCTCTTGTGAAATGTTAACTTTTTATTTATCACAAATTTGCCATGTTATCATAAATGTTCTTTCTGCTAGAATGTAAGCTCTGTGAGAGCGAAGGCCTTCTGTTTACCCTGAATAAATGGAGAAATGAAAAATCCATGTAACAATGTCTCCAGGGCGTGTAGTTTTAAAATCAGGTGATTGATTTTTGTGACGAGTGCATTTGCCAAGTGTTTTCATAATAAAATGAACATTTCCGACATTTGTGTGTGAGTTTCATTTGAGATTGTGTTTGTGTATTGAAAGCCAACTTCAGATTTGGGGCAGGTAGTCAAAGTTCTGAGGAAGCTGGGAGTTTTTCAGGAGCACATTACCAAGGGGTTACAGTTATATAAATCAAGGAAAGAGCACATTTCTTTTTGGACAGTGTCACCTATTAATTTTTTTTTATTTGCTGACATTTACTTTTACTTATCTTCTTACTTAAATCCTTGAGGGTCCAGGACTTGAAGAGAAGTCTGTCCTGGGGCCATAGGAGGAAGGTTGCTTTGGAAATGGGCATGGATCTTGTCACTCTTAACAATTACCAGTTACCTTTCTTCAGAATCTCTACCTTTGCTTAATTTGCTGCCATGAGTTAACACAGCCCTGCTTATTATTGTACAATAAGCACATCACTTGGCCAATTAAAATCTGTGATCTTGTGTTTGGCACAAACACCTTCGGTTTTCAGAAGAGCCCTGTGCTCCATTGAGCTCCACATTCCCTGTACATAGCCAGCAAAGATGGCCACTCACCACCGCTCCAGGCAGCTCGGCCTCCAGAAAGTCCGGTTCCCGGGAAGCCTCCACAGCTGCGTCATGGTGGGAAAACCACATGAAATATCCTCAAATTACACTTTCAGTTACAATTCCCACCTGTGCCAGAAAACGTGGCTTTTCTCCAAGACTTAGATATATGTCATGGAAACTAGATCTAAAGAAATGGTTACAAACACAAATGAAGGACTTTACAGGGGACTAGGGTGGGGCAAGGCAGCAAGAGAAGGGAGAGGGAAAATACAGGATTGAGGGAGAATATCACTGAAATACATTGTGAAAAGGTCACAATGAAAGCTATTAAAAGATTGCAAGAGGGCCAGGCCTGGTGGCACAGGCCTGCAGTCCCAGCTACTGGGAGGCATTAGGAAGGAGGGTCACGGGCCGAGATCAGACTTAGGGAAACACGGGAGAGACCCTATCAGAAGAATGAAAACAATGGGAGAAAGTGGTAGATCAACTACCAAGTAAGCACTCGGCCCCGAGATGACGACCCAGTGTACCAAAAAGTAAGCAAGTCAAATTACAATCAACCTGAAAAAGAACGGAGCGGGAGATGAGTAATGGGCTGAATATGGTCATGGGTGGTGGTGCTGGGGTTTGAACTCAAGGTGTCACTTGCTAGGTAGGCACTGCCATTTTAGCCATGTTCCAGCCCTTGTGCTCCACTTACATTTGGAATGGAAGCTTGCATTTATGCCCAGGCTGGCCTGAACTGCAATCCTTTGACACCCCTGTGGAGCTTGGATAACAGGCACATGGTCCTGTCCAGCCTTTTTAAATGGTTAGGATGGTCCTGTGAAGTTCTTGCCTGGATTGCCCTCAGATCTCGTCTTCCTCATCTTATTCTCTAGAGTAGCTAGGATTACAGGTGCGAGTTACTGCACCTGGTAAGTTAGATTGATTTCTTTTTGGTGCTGGTCCTGGGGCTTGAACTAAGAAGGGCCAGGGCACGGATCCTGAGCTGCTTTTGCTTAACGCTAGCAGTCTACCACTTGAGCCACAGCTCCACTTTCAGCTCTTTTGTGGTTAATTGGAGATAAAGAGTCTCACAGACACTTCTGCCTGGGCTGGCTTTGAACTGTAATCCTTAGATCTCTGCCTCCTGAGTAGCTAGGATCACCAGTGTGAGCCACTGGTGCCTTTCTTATAACTAAATAAATACAGTGCTGTTGTTTTTAAACTAAAATAGGATTTCTTTTGCATTGTGATTTACAATTAGAGTGATAGGAGTTGCATAAAATTCTCTTAAGAAATATACTTAGCTGCTAAGTTTGTCTGGGTACTTAGTAAAGGAAAAGTGACACCATTTATTTCTGTTTTCTCATGAAGTATGTTGTTTCAAAAATATATTTTCAAATAAGAATTTGTCTAAGATGAGCTGGATAATCATAGTGTTACTTATGACCTTTCTCAGAAAACACTAAGTACAAGACACGATGGGAGAGGTTGACACTGTTTTGACAAAGCTCTTTGCACAAAGCAATTAGTTTTGTTTTTCTTCCTATACCTCAAGTTCCCTTGCGTCTGGAATCGGGATACTGAGAATAAAGCCACAGGACATTTCTCTCCACTTTTTACCGTTCTAAACAGTCATGCATTCTGCACGGTGGGTCAGTAACGGGCAGCAGAAGTAAGCTGGAGATCATTTTTTTAAACATACAAGTGTTAATTGCAAGAAGTGAATTTAGAAGGTAAGTAGAATTTTGGAGCATACTGACTCGTAGCAAGAGGTTTCTGAAAAAAATGAATTCAACATTTGTCAAACATAACTCTATTAATCGCCTTCCTGTATGTATAAGGCAATTGAAAATAACTTGTTTTACAGTTCAAAATTAGAGGAGGAGAAAAGAAATCCCAACCAAAAAAAAAAAAAAAAGAAACTCCATAATTCTCTCACCCAGAGAAAACATGCTGGTATTCACATTTTCTTGTGTTCTCTACCTGTTGAAAATTGTTTTACAAAAACATATTCTACTCTGTGATGTGCATCTCATCCTGCCTTCCTTTTTTTGTGGGAGGGGTGGGGGAATCTAGCACCAGGGTTTGTCCTCATCTTGGTTGGTTCATTAAAGATGGAGCCTCATGGACTTTTCTGCCCGGGCTGGCTTTGAATTAAGATCCTCTGGACCTCTGTTTCCTGAGTAGCCAGGATTATGGGGGTGAGCCTCCGGCCCCTGGCTGCCTGCCGCACTTCCTGGGTTGCGTGATCAATTATGTGAATGGTTTAACGGCTTTCCGGTTTGGGGATGCTCGGGTTGCTTCCCAGGCCCCATTGCAGGATAACAGGCAGTGCTGCAGTGCACATCTCTAGTTCCTTAGGTGTGGTTAACGTTGCCAAATTCTGCTCTCAAAGTTCTTTTTGTGGTACAAGTAATGTTAGACAGACTTTCCTGATAAGGGATGGCTTCCAATTGAGATCCTTAGCTCTCAGCCTCCTGAGGAATTACAGGTGGGAGCCATTTTGAGAGCCTTTTTGTTTTGTTTTGTTTTCTTATTCCACAAAACGATGTGAGCACTGCCATCAAGATTCAGTCAGCCATGGGAGGACAGTTAAAGAGGGTCAGGCCAGCTACTCTTTTTCTTTCTTTTTTTTTTTTTTAAAGTATTTTAATGCTAATACTGGGGCTGGAACTCAGAGTCTGGGCATTGTGTTTCAGCTTTTGTTGCTTATGCTGGCACTCTACCACTTGAGCCACTGCACCAATTCTGGTTTTCTGGTAGCTAAGTGGAGATAAGCTCATGGACTTTCCTGCCGGTCCAGCTTTGAACCGCAATCCTCAGATCTCAGCCTCCTGAGTAGCTAGGATTACAGGCGTGAGCCACTGGCGCCAGGCGTTAGTAACTTTTTGATATAATAACTATTAGGCGATGGATACAGATTGTTAGGAGGGCAGGTAGCTTTCTCAGAGCTACCAAGGGACCCACGGAGGGCCTAGAGCAATCTGTACTTTGAGATTCAAGACCATTTGGAAGTTCCTCACTGCCTGGGCTGTGGTAGCGATGGCCGCACCTCACTGAGCACGGACACCACAGGCTCCACGCTCTGCCTGGACCCCACACGCAGGATGAGGTGAGTCAAGTCTGGCTGGTTTCCGTCACTGAGCTCTGAGGTGAGCTTGCCATCAACATCCGCCAGTCCCTGAAGGCCTGGCTCACGCCCGTCACTGTGTTTTTGTCTCTGTAGAGACACAAATGGGAAAAGGAACCAAGCCTTAGAAAAATCAATCCCTTAATATTGAAAATGCTAGCATGCGTCCCTTGGTTATTGATAGATCACACTGTAATAAAAAAAAGTATCTAAAAATAAGCCCTTCACTGGTGATTATATTGTCTAAGTGGAAATAAAAGTGATTCAGGCTCCACACTTCACCGGTTAGGTCATGGGCTTAAGATGGAAACACGTAGATTTCACATAGCTCAGTTTTCTTGTTGAACCTCTGGATTGTTTGTCTATAGCCAGTCTTTTCAAGTAAGAGTTGAATGCCTCTATGTTTTCCATTGAAAGAAGAGATCAAAGAATTAGAGCAGAGTCAGTGTTAGACATTATTTTCAGATCTGGTGCAGCAGCCAGTGAAAATCTTGGGAAAGTCTCTCTCAACAATGCTTTCTTTCTTTAAACATTTCTTACTGTTTAGGATAATGTATCTTTGTCTTAAGACAAAGTATAAAGTAATAAGTATTTTATGCTTATCCACGTATTTATTTATATATGGGAGATCTGGGATAATTTTCCTTCATCTAGGACCATCCTTAACATTTTTGATAGTGTAAACCTTCTAGCAACAAGTCCTCTCAGTTATTGTTTTTTTTTTTAATTTTCTGACATTGTCTTTATGCCACCTTATTTTCTGGGCAAGATTAAAAAAATAAACAGTAGCACCCACAGGATAAAAGCAACTAAATAGATACATATATCTTAATATAATGCCTGACTATATCTTGAGATACCTACTATACATTTCTCCCTTCTCTCCTTCCTTCCTTGGTGGTACCAGGGCTTGATCTTAGCACCTTGTATTTGCTCAGCTTGCTTACACGTGGCTGGCGCTCTACCACTTGAGCCATACCTCCACCTGGCTTTTTGCTGGTTAGTTGGAGATGGAGTCTCACTTTTCTACACAGGCTGGCTTCACACTGCAATGATTAGATCTCAGCCTCCTGCGTAGCAATGAGTTCAGACACGAGCCACTGGCACTTGGCTGATATTCTCGTATGTATTCTTAGAGTCTGGAACGGTATCTTCTGGAATGTAGGCAGTGACATAGCAGTGACGTATACTTCTTTTTGCTTATTGGAATCTCACCAAGTTTCTAAAATAACCTGTACGGTTCTTATCATAAGAAAGTCTAATTTGTTTGATTTAGATGATTTGACTTTTCCTCCTAATTTTTCCACACTTTTAAAATGCAGAGTATAGCTTTAAAAAAATGTCACTGGAGTTTTCTATTAATGATGCAAGTGGTAGTGATGAGATACAAATTAAAGGCTCTATCTGGAGGGAAACACACAGAGTCATGGGGGGAATGGAAAAACGATTTAAGAGTGTTGGGAGACCTCGTGTGGACACAGAGACCGCTGCGTCCCCTCTGGGGACCATACACTCCCTGTAAGCGCTTTGGGGTGCAGGATTGAGCCCTAAGGCTTCTCCAGGACACCCCCGGGTTTCCCCCGCACGGCCCTCACTGGCCTCTGCTCGTGCTCCCGCCAGCGTTAGGAAGACAGACTCAGCACTTTCCATTCCGCCAGGAAACCTGCCGCCGGAGTGCAAGCTGATTTCCTATTTTATATATCCGCTTTAGTTTCCCGTTCCCTCAAGTTACCAGTTTTATTCACCTGTGATGTTGAAGGATGCACGTGGAATTCTAGCTTGATAATGTTCTCCATTGCCCGAGAGATGCCATTCCTCTTTCTTTTCTTTTCTTTCTTTTTTATTAGTGGCAGTTCTTAGCCTGTCTTTTACATAGAGCGTTTTGTTATATAGCGCCGGGTGACCTTGAGCTCATAATTCTCCTGCCTCAACTTCCCAAATACTGGAATTATAGCATGTAGCACCATGGCTTGCTAGAATGTCTTTTTGATGATTTCCTTTTCCTCAGTGATGTGGCTCTTTGTGTGAATAATGTGTGGAATATATTGAGGTTTTTGATTTAGATCTTAAAATCAAATTTGGGTGCATTTTGGTCATTATTTCTTTTTTTTTTTTTTTTTTTTTTGGCCAGTCCTGGGGCTTGGACTCAGGGCCTGAGCACCGTCCCTGGCTTCTTCCCGCTCAAGGCTAGCACTCTGCCACTTGAGCCACAGCGCCGCTTCTGGCCGTTTTCTGTATATGTGGTGCTGGGGAATCGAACCTAGGGCCTCGTGTATCCAAGGCAGGCACTCTTGCCACTAGGCTATATCCCCAGCCCTCATTATTTCTTTAAATATTCTTTCCCCTGACATTCTAATTGTGCATGTGCTAATCCACTGAGTGTATTTATTTTCTCGGGTCCCAGAGACGGTTCGTCTTGTCAGGTATTTGGTGTGCCTGTCTTCTTTGCTCCAGTTTGGATAGTTTAAATAGTCTTATCTTCAAGTTCACTGCTTCTTAATGGCGTTGAGCTTTCCAGTCAGCTTTTCATGATAGATACTCAGTTTTGGAAGCTATTTTTGAAGTTCTTTAAAAAGTAGCTTTTATGCTGGGCACTAGTGGCCCAGGCCTGTATTCCAGTTCCTCAAGAGGCTGGGGGAAAACATCCCAGAACCTCATTCTTTGAGAATTGTATCCACCGTCAGTTTGGGCCTTGTCTTTATTGAATGAGCTTCAGCTCACTATGGATCACGTGGGGTTTTGTTGTTGTTTTTGTCGGCTTCAACTCTGGGCCTGGTGCTGTCCCTGAGCTCTTCAGCTCAAGGCTGGCGCGCTACCACTTGAGCCACAGCGCCACTTCCGGTTTCCAGGTGGTTCACTGGAGATGAGAGTCTCACAGACTTTCCTGCCCAGGCTGGCTTTGAACCACAATCCTCCGATCTCATCCTCCTGAGTAGCTAGCATGACAGGCGTGAGCCACCAGCCCGCGGCTTCTGGGTCACATTTTTCTGATTTCCTGCATATCCAAGAATATTACTCATGAATGCTAAGCGTTGTGAATGTACATGGTGGCTGCCTGGATTTAAAGCCATGTTTTGGGGCAGCACCGGGTTTGGGTGAGCGGGCCACGGACTTGCTTGCTCGCCAGCGCTGTCCTTTGGAGGCTTTCTGAAGCACTGTCAGGACGCGTTCGGGGTCCCCGTGGCCTTTCTCAGGGGTGGCCTGGCTCGTGGCTTCCTCCACCGCTCCCAGGTTTTCTGTCTTTCTGTTAGGTGGGTTGACATTCAGACTTTCCTCCATGCTATCCAAACTCTTCTTTTTGCTCATTAAAAAGCTGTGGTAAGATACAGATACATTCGAATTGACGATCTTAACCACTTTATTATGATTTGATTTTGAGACAGCCTGTTGCGAAGTTGTTTAGGCGGGTTTCCAGTGTGTGGGTTCACGGGGTCCCCGCTCTGCCCCCCACTAGCCGGGCTGTGTCTCACCCACGTGCCTGGCCCATCCTAACCATTTTATGAAGCGGCCAATCTAGTGAAATTAAGCAGATTCGTGCTGTTGCGTAATCCAGCTCCAGAACGTTTTCATCTTGCAAAATGGAGATTCTATGACATTAAATAATATCCCTCTGTCCCCTCCCGCCCGCTCCCCCCTGCAGAGTCTGCTTGTTTCTCTGCGTTTGACTGCTCGTGAGCTTTCCCAGTACTCGTTCAGTTTGGGGTTTTTGCTCTTTGGTGATCTTTCTCTGGTTTGATGACGTCTTTCCTACATAGTCATAGAATTCAGCCGAAGATTCCAGGGGTCTTGAGACAGAGGCAGATGGGTAAACAGCTGGGGCTCGTTCACCGGGCAGCTCCTTCCTTCCAGGAACTCCTCCACAGAGGGCTCGCCCTTGGTTTCCCACGTGCTGAGCCCCGTGTGCTCTTCTGTCCGTCCCTGTCTCCAGCTCAGGGCATCTCTGTTCTTGGCTGGCTCTGGCTAGACGAATCATTCATTCCTCTTCTCCTTTATTCACTTCTCTAGTGTTAAATAATTTTCTTTCCTGTAGCACTAGGGTTTGAACTCAGGGTCTCGTTGCTTCCAATCTCTTCGTGCTTGAGTTATTTCTCACATAGGATTTTGCAGTTTCTCATTTCTATGGTACCAATAAGTCATTTTACTCATGCGGCCTGGTAGAGGCCGGATTCATAGCCTCAACATTTCTTTCACGAATGAGGAGCCTGAAACTCAGGTCAGAGGCTCATTTGTTTCTCACTATTGAGCAGCATTTCATTTCATTCTTGTTTAAATTTTGAGGACACTTAAAGATTTAGAAAAAAAATCAAGGAATAAAAGAACGAACTCCTATATTTCTATCAATAAGAATTAAGTGCTAGAAATTTGTATTTGTAGCCAAGTTCTGGTGGCTCACGCCTGTAACCCTACCTACTCAGGAGGCTGAGATCTGAGGATCACAGTTCAAAGCCAGCCCGGGCATGAAAGTCCATGAGACTCTTATCTCCAATAAACTACTCAGAAAAAGTCAGAAGTGGTGCTGTGGCTCACGTGGTAGCGTTCAGTGTGGCCAGTGGACATAAAACACTGGCTGGAGGACAGAAATGTATCCCCTTTTCCTACTCTGAGCAGTTGATCACGTCTACCCAAGTGTCCTTATCTAGACCACTACTTTTCACTCTGGTATGATATTCCATTCCTTTTTGTAGAGATGGACATTTTGCTTGTTTCCTATGTTTTTCTATTGAAAGCAATGCTCCTATCTTTAAAAAAATTGTTATTATAAGGGTAATGTACAGAGGAGTTACGGTTACATAAGTCAGGTAAAGAGTACATTTCTCTTTGAACAATGTCACCCTTTCCCTCCCTCTCCCAGTTAATACTTCCATCTTTATCTACTTGCACTCTTTGTGTACTTGAAAGAGTGTGGAGTTAGTTATGTGTTGGGATTGATCCAGGCCTGTTTAATGTTGATGCACTATCATGCTGTTCCCAGTTACAGAGTTCTCTGTGGAGCCAGTGAATTTGGAGGGTGCTGGTGATCTGTGCCCAGTGGAAGAATTCCTCTCGGACTTTCCCCTCACTCTCCCTTCGGGACAACAGTCGTTGGAAAGGTCTTAGACAAGGGCGGTATTAAAACCCTCCTCACCGCATAGGCGAATCCACATTGAGCATTTAGCTGAACGGGATATGTACGGAGACACACAGATCTTTTTAACGGGAATATCGTCAACATACATGGTTTTTTATTGCCCTCCCCCACAATTAGGGTTTATTAGACAAGTTTAAAAGAAATTTAAATTTATTCACTAGGCATCCTAGACGTTTGCTGCAGGCTTGAAGAGTGGTGATTTATGGGAAGAAGAAGTGTAGAAACACCATGTCCATCTGACACAACAAGCCTCACGACTAAGCCAGGAGCGACGTGGCTGTCAGGTACTCAGGAATTATTGGCTGGTGTGACTAAGTTGTGGACAAGTGGAGGAGTATTTCAAGATGTCAGATGAGTGAGGGTGGAGGAGGCGGAGGAGGGAGGGCAGGGACACCGAGGGAAGAGGGAGGGCTGCTCTGTGCGGAGGGCGGGTGTTCTCTGGTCCCCGCGTGGAGGGAGCCAGTTGGGCCCAGCCAGGATGGTCGGTCTGTCTGTCTGTCTGTCTGTCTGTCTGTCTGTCTGTCTCTCTGCACAGGGCGTCTCCGGCCTTTCTCAGCTTTGCCGCCTTAAGGAAGCCATTGGGAAATTCTGATTTCCCCCAGCTCTGCATCCGGGGGGCCTCGCCCGAGGGCAGGCCTGACACTGGGCCCGGACTGACTGGACGCCCCTCCCCAGGGCGTGCGGAGACAGGGAGCCCTTTCCAGGCCCCCCCAGACTGTGCCTTCCAGCACCCCGTCCCCCGCTCTCTGCAGTGCCGGGTGCTCCGCAGTGCTGGGGGCTCTGCTGGCGGTGGGTGCTCCGCAGTGCTGGGTGCTCCACAGTGCTAGGTGCTCCACAGTGCCAGGGGCTCCGCAGTGCTGGGTGCTCCGCGGTGCTGGGTGCTCCGCAGTGCTGGGTGCTCCGCAGTGCTGGGTGCTCTGCTGGCGGTGGGCTCTGGACTCGGCTCGCCTGCGTTTGTGCTTCCAGCCTAAGCGTTCTTGTCCTCGGTCTGGGAAAGGCCTCCGATGATGGCAGGCGCTCCCCACCGCCACGGAGGGGGTGGCTGTTTCAGGGGGTGCACGTGAAACAATGGGAGGCCACGCCGCTGGACGACTCTGCGCACAGAGCCCTCGCTCCCGCGAGCGGGGCGACCCCGAGGGAGTGTCTCCCCCGTCCTGGGCCTCCAGGACCCTCCGCAGAGGGGCTCAGCCGGCGCTGGCCAGGGCTGCCGAGGGCCCGGCTAGGTTCTCAATGATCCTTGCTATAGCGATCTGAAAGCAGCACGTTGCTAACCCGTCAACGGCTAGAAACAGACAAACAAGATATTATGTGGTTCCATGCGTAACTATTGAGAGCCTAGCAGTGAGCGCCAGGCTCCCGCCCTCAGTCCCGACTCTCTACCTGAAGCTGCTGTAGGCGGGAAAGTCTGGGAGACCCCTCGCTCCAGTTAATCAGCACAAAGCCACAAGGGGAGCTGTGGCTCAAGAGGTAGAGTGCCAGCCTTAAGGGAAACAACTAAGGGACAGCCTCTGGGCTCTGAGTTCAAGTCCCAGTACTGGTGCAAAGAAAAGTAAAGACATTGTAACTATTAAAATGATTAGCTATTAAGACATTTGCATAGTTACACTGCATAGACCTGATACCCATGTAAGAGAACTGTCTACAAGAAACTGACACATAGTAGGTACTCACTAGAGAGTAGACACCTATTATAGGTGGTTAATTAGTATACTGTAGCATACTGTAGTATATTATATAGAGTGTATCAGGAAGGGACCCTATGTTACATTATATTCAAAAGGCAACCATTAGACTCAAGTGTCTATAGGGCTTTGAGAAAGATCATCACTGACGGTGCAGTGTTTGGGGTTCACCCTGAGGTCTGTGAATGGCTCCAAGCAGTCAGCAGGCATCTTTCGTGGTGTTGGGCAGGTGGGGGTCACGAGAGTTGGGGGGTGTCTGGAGGCGCTTGTCTCCCTGTTCTTTGTCCTCCATACTGCTCCTGCAGGCCTAGGACCAGCCCTGAGCGCCCCCCCAGGGCGGCGAGGGCCGGGGGTGTGTGTTGGGGGGGTGTTCAAGCTGCCACTTCTCTTCCTCGTTCTGTTCCAGCAGCACAGGCATGGTCGTGGGGGGCCCTGCGGTCATGTGGCGCGGGGCTCCGGGCCAGGGCTCTGGTTTGCCCTCTACGCGAGTCCTCCCCAGCCCCCGGGTGTTCTGGTGGACGGTCCCCCAGAGCACCCTCCCCCCGCAACAGTGCCAAGACATCTTTTCCTTCAGGGCTGCGGCTCGATAAGCTCCAAGCTACTCTGAAAATTAGCTAAGCTCTTCTCCCCCCGCCTCGGCCCCCGCCTCTGCCCCATGCACTCAGAGCTGGTTTTACCCAGCTCTAACGCCCTGCCCTTCACAAGTGCAATTTCCCAGGTGGATGAGGCTGTGCGGGAATCAAGACCCGGGCTTCGTGCAGGGAAACGGCCCTTGACGTGCAGTCACGGTCTAGCTGAAGGGCCGCCAGCCGGGGCTGAGCGTTGCATCCTGGGCCATGGGTGCGGCCTTCCTGGACCTCAGGAGGCAGCTCGTGCTGTCTGCGTTGAAAGCCCGGTGCTGAGGCCCCCGTGCTGTCAAACCAACGCTCTCGGGTGCTGGGGTTATACCCAGTCTCCGGGGGGGACTGCCTCCATGTGGGGTGAGGTCGGAGCCCAGAAACCACGTGGGAATGAGAGTCGAGGAATGTAAGGACAGGACACAGAGCCCAAGGTTCCCAACTCTCCTGCCACTCAGAGCACCTGTTCAGTAGGCTGTTCATTTGGGCAGGAAAGATCTTTGCTTGCGCTGGGCACCGACGGCTCACGCCTATCATCCTAGCTATGTGGAAGGCTGAGATCTGAGGATCGGGGTTCAAAGCCAGTGCGGGCAGGAAAGTCTATGAGATTCTTATGTCCAATTAGCCACCCAAAAGCCGGAAGTGGAGCTGTGGCTCAAGCAGTAGAGTAAAAAAGCTAAGGAGCGGTGCCCACGTCCTGAGTTCAAGCCCCAGTAAAGGTACAAAAAAAAAAGTTCTTTGGTTAAAATTAGTCAGTTTGAGAAATGGGGGGACAAAGAGTGAACAAATGCAGCAGTGGTGCTCATTAGACACAATACTCAACATAAACTGTACAACTCCTGGGCAGGGACGGGAGAGAAAACCCGGGGGAAAGGCAGGGACGCACCGCCCAAAGAAGTGTACCCTTTCCCCGACTTGCCTTCCTGCAACCCCTTTGTGCGGCACCTTTATCCTTACGATAAGAAAATTTAAAAAAAAAAAAAGAATCCACTTGAAGACCAGGTCCTGCTGCTTGTCAGGGATGAGCTTTAAAGATATTGTGCTAAGAAGAATCCAGAAACAAAAGTATTACATAATCTCATTCTTATGTGGAATCTAAAAAAAAAAAACCAGTCAAATGGATAGAGAATAAATCAGCAACTGCCGGGAGCAATCTAAGTCAAAGGATAGAAAGTAGCAGAAGTGTAGGCTACTGCTAGAGGTTCCAGATCCCTAGTTAGAAGTGTGCATTGTAGTTGGATGGTTTTGCCGAATGAGTAGATGGTAGCTGCTTTTGCCACAAAGAGTAATTACTGAAAGATGTGCATGTATTCATTTGCTTTGCTACATCTTACTATATAGATATATCTTATAGCATCATGCATACTTTGAATATAAAAATCTATTACTTGGGCTACACTTCCACTTTCAAGTTTTTGCTGGCTAATTGGAGATAAGAGTCTGACAGACTTTCCTACCCAGGCAGGCTTTGAACCTCTGTCCTCAGATCTTACCTTCCTGAGTACGCATAAGCCATCAGTGCCCACCCAAATAAACTTATTTATTTATTTATTTATTTTTGCTAGTCCTGGGGCTTGAACTCAGGACCTGAGCACTGTCCCTGAGCCTTTTAGTGCTCAAGGCTAGCACTCTACCACTTGAGCCACAGCGCCACTTCTGGCTTTTTCTGTGTATGTGGTGCTGGGGAATTGAACCCAGGGCTCCATGCATGCTAGGCAAGCACTCTAGCACTAGGCCACATCCCAGCCCCACATTTAGTTTGGAAAGGTTAAACCCATTTGTGCTCACTCGACTAGCCCCGAGAGTCTGAATCAGCGACGGCTTGGTGAAGAGACACGCGGCACACACGTCAGAGGGTGGCCGCTCGAGTGACCTCGGCCCCCTGGCTCAGTGCTGTGGCCAGCGCCCTGTGTGGCGTGGCTTCTCCTCTCTGGGGCCTGAGGAGAGGGAAGGTAGATGTCTCTGGCATTTGTGGAATAAGACCAAATGTAGCCAGATGTCGTGAAGATAGGGGGCCATGCTCTGTGACCTCGGTCTGTGCGTTCTCTCTCTCTCCCCGACTTCCTGGCTCCTACGGCTATTTGGGATTGTGCTCTTGAAGCTGGAACAAGGACAATGCACCCGAATTCCCAACCAGTGTATCACAAATAGATTCCGCCAGGGCTGTCGTGAGCGTGGAACAAGACAGACACTTGAAGCTCCCACCTGGGGCGGTGTTCAGCTCCCTTGCCACCCCACCCACCCACCCCCACCCCCGGGCCCCCTTACCCCCGCCCCCAGACCCCCTTACCCCCACCCCCACCCCTGCCCCCGCCCCCGCCCCCAGGCCCCCAACCAGTCTTGCTTGCCAGTCTCCCCGGGTGGTTCTAATCTGCAGCCAAGTTAGGAAGCTCTGCTCTGGGGTTGCCCTCAACGGCAAGCTCCGTGCTCGGGTTAGATCTCGGTGTTTTCTGCTCTAGAAAGTCCAGTATGCAAAGTTGCTATTTCATTGATGTCCATGGACCTCCATTTGCCTCAATCTGACTTGCGTGCCTGTGCTTTCTGACTTCTATGTCTAGGCCCGCAGAGCTAAGAGGCGTGTTTACAGGATTCTGGGCCGGGAAAGAGAGTAGCCGAACAAGGAACCGAGAAGGATTTTGAAGTTTTCTTTTTGAAATGCTTTGAGTGTCAAGACTCTCTTACGGTAAATCTGAAGATTCCTGGGAAACACGTAATGACATTTAAAAGCTACTCGCTTATTTCTGTGCACCCTGGCTCCAGAAATAAAACACATAATAAAAAAGTAAAACAATCTTGACAGCTTCCTTTGAAGTCTTTTTTATTCCCCAAGGAGAAATTAAATTAGTACACACACACACACACACACACACACACACACACACACACACACACACACACACCCCGAGCTGGGGGAGAGGGGAAGGTTACTTTGTGGCTGGCTTTCGTTATCACTCCCTGAGAGAGAGATTGGTCTCCGTGGGCATCTGAGGCTCTGGGGGCAAGGCTGGGTTAGGCTGCGCTTCAATTCCCTCTGCAGGGCACCGGGCAAAGGCCATGTCCCTGAGTGACGGCTTCCACCAGGGCTACTCTGGCCAGCGGTGCAAGTGGCACACAATGGGATTTGCATCCGCGCATGAAGAGTCCTAAATATTCAGAGCTGGGGCTCCGGGCTCGCCTCGGCCATGCATGGGGGATTTCTCTCCCACGGGGGGAGGCCTTGGCTCTTGCATCAGCCAGAGACCTGGCGGGGCTCCCTGGATCTCGGCCGGGCGCCCACGTGGAGCCCGGTCTAAAGCGTAAGGTCTTCCTCAAAAATGGCCAGTGCCATTGTAGCTTGAGCGTCCAGGCGGCCCTGTGGAGACTGTGCGGCTGTGCCTGACTCCCAGGAGTCTCCCGCGGGGGACAACTTGGCCTTGGAGAGCATCTGCATCATTGAGGAATCTTTTACATTATATTGCAATGCTTTGAAACCCGAGATTCATTTTCTCTTTCTCTCTTGTCTCCTCTCTTTTTTAAACTTTGTTTTAAAACGACAAACTTGATTTTTAAAAAGACAAGAGCAAGGTAAAGAAGAAGAAAAAGCCTCGGGTTTTGGCCACGCACGCCCAGCCTGCCTCGGGTTTTGGCCACGCACGCCCCGCCTGCTCCGTGCGCGCCCTGGGAGACGAGTCGCAAGGACTTTTCTGCCCTGGCAAGGCGGGTTTTGAACCGTGATCTTCAGGTGTCAGCTTCCCGAGTAGCTGGGGATGCAGGCAGGAGCCACTGTGCTCAGTTCTAAAGTTCCCACCTCAGGCTAGGAACTACATCCTTATGGGTACCTTTAGGTCTTTACACTGTGTTTCTGGCCTCACATTTGATGTGCAAAACACCAGAGACATGTCATCTTCGAGAATATCATCTGATCAATTTTGATCGAGGACTGAAGAGTAGTAGCACCAGAAATCTAGTATGATGCCTTGAGGGTTACCCTGAAGAAGGAATCTTTAGCTTGGCTAGTCCCTAGCCAATAATACCTTTCCCTTCTCTGTTTAAACACAGAATGCCACCCACCAAAGTGTCTGTACCATGGCCTACCTTTCTGATTGCCTCAGCCTAAAGAGCTTGTCTTCCCTGTACTTTTAATTCACTCTCTGTCTGGATGATTTATTTAACAATTGAATTAGCAATCGATATCCTAGCTCATGTTTTAGTTGAATGCAATTTGTCTTGTATTGCTATTTAATTTTTCACTAATATCTGTCTAGTGGAAATAGCAGTGATCTGAATTTGGGTTCCAGATTTATTTCTGTTTATCTCAGGCTAGTGTTTGACCTTTTGGGGGTTTCAAATCTCCAGATTTGAAATTCTACAATGTCTCTTCTTACCATATGACTAAAGCTTAGTTTCTTATATGGATCTGGTTGGTTTTTTTTGATGAATTATTGCGGTAGGCTGTTTCTAACATGAGTCTCAACGATCCCTGTTTCCTAGTGTCACGTTTTTGTGAATCACTTCCCTTGAGTGTGAGCTGGGCCTAGAAAAAGGAATGTAGAAGAAGTGATGGGGTGCCACTTCTGCTGTTAGCTTAGCGGAGTCTGTGACTTCTGTGTTGTTACTATCCTCTCCAGTCTCCTCTTACACGCTTGCTCTAATGGGGGAATCCACTCAGGATGGACTTGAGGACAGCCCTTGGTCAAGAGCAAGTAGCAGAGGCTCACTTCCACAGGCCGTGCTATGGAGCTATCGTGGAGACGGAGCTGAGCCTTGAGGCACTGCAGCCCCAGGTCACACCTTAGGACTTCCGTGTCCCTGGGCTGAGTACAACGAAGAGGACTGGTTAAGCCTGGACTCCTGACCTACAGACACGGTGAGATGCTAAGTGTACGTTTTTAACCCAAAAAGCATTGGGGATCATTTCTTATGCAATACTATGCCATGAATGCTGATCTGTGAGACGGCTTAGTGGACACACAGTTGTCTCCTGTGTGGATCAAATTAAGCTAAATTATTTTGCACCAACAAATGGCCCCCAAAGCTCAATGGCTATTAACCTCCAAAGTCTATTTTCTTACTCATATTGTATGTCCAATGAAAGTTGGCTGAAGCTGTGCTCAATGTTTTCCCTCTAGAACTCTCCAGAACCCAGGTTGACAAAGCTAGTCTATCTGGAATGCCGCAGATCATCTAGGAAGAAGCAATTGTGTTCACTGGCTTGGGGTTTTCCCGGGGGAAGGACACCTATGTCTGTTTGTATTTCATTGGCCACTGCTAGCCACATGGCTACCTATGAGTTCAATGCAGCCTCTAAAATATAATCCTCCACCAGGGAGGGCCACTGGATACTTGTGAATAATTAAAAAGTGTGCCACACACCTATGCAATAGGTCAGAGGGAGTCAATGGCTGTCATAATATGCAGAAAAGAGGGGTAAAAGCTCACCCTCCAGATGGATTGGTGGAAAGACCCTGGAGCCTATCTACCATGGGCAGGCACGGTGGAAGAGCTGCTCTTCCTATGGAAGGGTGGGGATTTTAGCAGACTTGAGACAGGAAGAGAACCTAAGGGTTTCACTGCGGCAGAATCCCCCTGGTCACTTTCCTAGAATTCCCCTTTGCCAGATACAGCCTTAAGACACGTCCCCCGCACCTTCCTAGAAGTGAGACTGGGCTTTCAGCAATCTGCCAGTGGGAGAAAGTCTGTCACCTGAGCTTGGACCCTTGTCGCCTGAGCCTGCCATTCCATCCCGCCTTCCATCTTCTCTAAGTCCTGCTGTCATCTCGCTTTCCTGAGACATAAGCAGAGTCCCCGCGGGCTGCGTGCCACTGTCAGAGGAGCTTAAGGAGTGGCCGGCCCATCTGTCCTGGAAGGCTCGCCAGGCTGGCTGTAGAGAGACCGCCTGCTGGGAAGGACGGAGCAAAGCCAGTGCGTCCTGCTCACAGAGCGGGAGTCAGCAGCGGGGCTTAGCTGGCAGGTCGGGCCAGCAGGATGGAGCCGTCACTAAGCCCCGAACTCGGTGCACGTCTTCTGGTGCCCAGCAGATGAATGTCAGGGCCAGAGGTCCCATAAACTATAGAAGAGAGCTTACTTGGTGATCTTGCTTCCTATAAAATGCACTTTTGCCCGCAGGCGCTGCATGATCTTTGGAGTCCGCCAGATGCTGTTCTGTTTCTCTTGAGGCTATAGTTTATGTCAAAAGAAATAGACTTCGTTTCAATGAGTTCTGAAGAAAGCATAGAAGAGTTTAGGAATTATGGCTTTAAAACTGACCTCAGATGCCACTGAGACCAAACTCCTACCCAGCACAGGAACCATGCCGCCATGTCTACATACAGACTATCAAAACAGTCTGGTGTTTGCTGTTCACTCTTCAACTGTCTGTAGTCTTCAGGATGCGATCTTATCCTAGTTTTCTTAACATATAGTACCATAAAGAGCGGGAGGGGTGGGAAGTGGGTGGCTCAATTGTAAGTCATTGCCTAGCATGTACAAGGCCCTGGGTTCAATCCCCAACACTGGAAAACAAGAAAAGAAGAAGAAAGAGGAAAAGCAATGCCACAAAAATCGGTGACAGGACTGTGGAGACATTGCCGCTTCTTAGTGAGACAATAAGTTCCCATTTGGAAAAAAAAATAGTCCATCTTGCCAGGGAAATGCATTTAGTTATTAGAGGAACTGTGAAGAGAAGCCAGAGTCTGTACTCCGGAAATTCTCCTGAAATTGGCTAGCTGTTGAACAATTTTAGCCTTCTCTGGTACATTTTTCTTTCTTTTACAAGGATGATAATGGTAGTAAATTGGCAGTGCTTCTAAACTGCTTGGTGAGTCTATTCTATGACAGATGGTTTGCTTTACTGGGTTATCATATACTTCGTATCCACAGGTTATTTTTCCTTTCATAGCAACTGAGTTTTCCTGGCACACTTGTGTACCAAGCACCATGATACCTCCTGGGAATAAAAGGCGATGTGATATGTTCTCTGATCTCAGGATTTCCTGGTCTGGTAAAGTGACTTAGACACACCATTCGTATGAGGTATGCTAATAAATACACGCATAGCCGGCCATTAGTGTCCACGCCTGCAATCCTAGCTACTCAGGAGGCAGAGACCCGAGGATCATGATTTGAAGCCAGCTTGGACAGGAAAGTCCATGAGACTCTTGTCTCTAATTACCCACACAAAAACGGGAAGTAGAGCTATGGCCTAAAGTAGTAGAGGGCTCACCTTGAGCAAAGGAGCTCAGGGACAGTGCTCAGGCTCTGAGTTCAAGCCCCATGACTGACCAAATGAATCAATAAGTAAATAAGTAAATATATAAAGATCTCTGGGAACAAAGTCAAGGCAGACCTGGTGGTGTGATAAGGCAGGCGATGAAGAAGGCTTCAGACAATGTGTCTTGTCCCACGAGGTGTTTGGTTTTTTTTGTTTTTTTTTTTAATGTTCAAAGCATGTGGAGGACTTTTGGGACCTAGGCAAAGGCAGAGATTCAGGGAGAGGTGTATGTTGGCTGACAATCCTATTCTGCACTGTGTTCTTGGACACATGTTAACAATGTACCTCTTTGGTTGAGCCATGTGACTAGCTCAGGCTTAAGAGTTGGAAGAAGTGAAGAGCAAGACTTCCGCCCGGGCCTTGCTCAGTCCATACTCATTAGACTTTCCCCTGCTCCCGTCTGGAACAGGAGCAGCAACTTGAGAGACGGTGGCTGTGCTGTGAACTTGAGAAGCAGAATATCCCATCGAGTCTTTGTTCCCAAGTCACTGAGGTTTGGGGTCTGTCCTTTTACAGTAGCAGAACCTACACAGTCAATTTCTCCTATTCCATAGGAAATGAAGAAATAAATATGGGGCACCTACAAAAGAAAGTGCATTTTTTATGGAAGTGGTTGGGAGTAGAAGGAAATGAGAATGGTAATATACCATAAGAAAAGTTCCCACCATGCTGAGAAGTTACTTTGAACCAATAGTTGATGAATAATCATTAGAGGATTCTACATAGCTCCTCATTAAGTCAACCGTTCATCTTCTGGGAGTCGTCTAATGGCGGCTTCGTCCTGTCCTGAGGAAAGTGGCTTTTACACGGTGGGACCTCCCTCTCTCTATCTGACAGGGGAATTTTTCTTAGGCTACAGTTTTCGAGGTGAGAAGCTCCCTGGCAGTGTTCGTCTTTGAAAAGTTGGAATTCTTCGGGTTCGCCTCTCCTTCCGTTCGTTGGAGCCGGATGGGGGCGGCTGCCTGTTGCCACGCTGGACTTTGTTTCCTCTCAGCTCCATTTCCCATTATACTTCCTTCCTCATGTCCCCGCTGTCCAGCAATCCGGGCCCCTCATTGGCCCCTCACTGTCCATGCCCGGCCGGGAGGCTTCCCTCTTCTGCCCATACCCGCCCCCCCGCCCAGACCCCCAGCAGGTGGTTGTGGAACTTCTACCTGCCCTCCGCCATCCCGCAGCATCCAAAGAAGGCTCTTCTCAGGAGCAGATCCTGCTTCCGGACCTCTCTGGGGTCCCTTTTCTTTGTGATGACTTTCACCTCACTGAGTCACTGTCCTATAGGTATTTGTGGACACGGTCAGACCCGGAGAGTCTCAAGGGTAAAGCTGATCTGGATTCTGTCAGTCTAATGAATACTTAACAGTCCTGTCACATCTGGGTCACAGGGGTTTTTAAATTGTATCTTGAGATGAAAATCCTTTTCATTGAAAACTTAAAAAAAGAGAGTGAGATTGTCTCATTCCCCCTGCGTTGCTTCTGCCAAAGGCTATCTGTGAGACGCACTTGCTTTACTATTCTATCTCCAGCAACTCTCAATTTGGCACCAACTCCAGCCCTCCTCGACTTGCCGATTCTTTGTCTCCCAGATAGTGATAAAGATGTTTAGTCAGAACAGAGTCACGGGTGGGAGTTCCTTTGGAGAGCTCTGCATTGAAAGTCAGTAAACAAGATAAATGTCAAAGAAAATGAATCTTCTAGAAGCAGGAAGGACGGGAAACAGACAACGCTGCCTCAGAGTTTACAGAAGTGAGCCAGAGAGCTCAGAGTGGTGTTGGACTTGGAGGGAGTACAGCGAACACAAATAAAGAGAAACGACCTTCAGTAGACACAGCGAAGTCAGTGAATCCGAGGAAGTTTTGCTATTTAGAAAGGTGGGAGGCAGGAGGGTTGATGGGTCACAGAGCCTGACACAGCAACAGTAAGGCAGCCTAAGAGGCTCCAAGTATGGCAAAGACGTTGAGACACAGAAAAAGATAGAGACCAAGGGAGGGGCGCGTTGTGGTTGACAATGCTACTGTGCAATATTTGTGTCCTGGACACATGTGAACACTGTGCTTCTAGATATAGGACAGGAAATTATTCAAAAGGGGAAGCACAGGCACTAATTAAAAACCTAATTTTGGTGTCTCTCTTACGACATTCTTTAACATCTTAGGGATCTAGAGCTCTCATATAGTAAACTGGCTAGCCTCTAAATGTTAAAGTATTTTTTTTCCTATAACAGAGTAGTCCTTGTTCTTTTTCTAAGTAACTCATTCCGATCATGTGTTTTATTGTAGTAGCAAGAGGTTCAAAACACTAAGAGACTGACACAAGAAGAAGTTTTTCAAAACTTTTAAGTTTTCCTCTCAGATTGCACGAAGTCATAAGTAGGCCTTGTGGCACTGGTTTCTGTCCCTGTGCTGATGAGATTTCTGTACTTGAGCTGCTTCAAGGAACAGCTGTAGAGGCCTACTCTATCTTAGAAGTGGTTAAGAGAGGTTAGCCCACAGGAAATCTCTGTAGACACAGGCTAGTTGCTGCCTTTGTTTTGTGAGGTGACTGCTTTCCTTTTCTAAATCTGGGATAATAAGTAGTGATCAAATCCCCAGTAATTTTTTTTATTTATAGCTCTGGATATATATCAAAAGTGCCCCCCCCCGCTGGAGATATTACAAAGTGGCAAGAATCAGCCAAGTGCCTGAGGTTCCTTCCTATAATCCTATCGACTTAGGAGGCCGAGATCTACAGATCCTGGTCTGAAGCCAGCCTGGGCAGGAAAGTCCATGAGACTCATATCTGCAATTGACTGCCAGAAAACTGGAGATGGAACTGTGGCTCAAGTGGTAGAGCATCAGCCTTGAGTGAAAAAGCTAAAGACAGTACCTGGGCCCTGAGTTCAAGACTCAATACTAGCACCAGCAACACTTGTCAAGGTTAAGTTATAAGTGAAACTCTTATATATCTTAACTAAATACCAAACCCACAAACTTAAAACAATGAACAACAACCCCCCCCCAACTAACAAGAATGAGGGGTATCATGTAAAGAACTGGGAACTCCCCTTCTCTCTTTTGTTTCTTCTCTAGTCATAAGTTATGTAAATTGTTTTTGGGAAGAAGATGCTTTACTGCATCTACTTCGAAACATTTTTTTTTGTTTTCTTTATTTTTGGTATGGGGGATGGGACCTAGGACGTTGCATTTGTGAGGCAAGTACTTTGCTACTGAGCTACATCCCAGCCCTCTTCTAAACATTTTACAAAGTCCTTCTGCTCAAGATGAAGAAGGACTGACAATGAGTAAATGACAAACACACTCCTCACTTGCTATACAGGATTATCCAGGAGTCCTTTTCTGAACGCCTCAACTAAATGTGGCATCCTTCGAAATATGAGTGTGCTCTACCAATTCAACCAATTTTGGAAAGTATTGCATTGGGGGTATCTACAATCTAGTAGGGATGGGTGAAAATATTATCTGGAGTTATTTTCACTCTGAAGTATAGACTGCTTTTGTTTTATTTATTTATTTATTTGCCAGTGCTGGGGCTTGGACTCAGGGCCTGAGCACTGTCCCTGGCTTCTTTTTGCTCAAGGCTAGCACTCTACCCCTGGAGCCACAGCACCACCTCTGGCCTTATATGTGGTGCTGAGGAATCGAACCCAGGGCTTCGAGTATACGAGGCAAGCACTCTACCACTAGGCTATATTCCCAACCCTGAAGTATAGACTACTTTTAAGATGACCAGACAGTTTCTGCAACAAGAGCCAAGAGATCTGTGTAAGGTTTAAATGGTAAAATATGATGTCAGTGAAGTCTGGTTCCTAGTCGAAAGGCAGAGATGTTAGATACAGGTTCAAGCTGGGGAAAATATTTTGATGCTGTGATATGTGTACTACTTATTAGAAGAGATATCATACCTTGGCTTCCCAGTGTGTACTAGAGTTGAAGACACCAGGTGCATATTGTGCACCGTTTGTCCCACATTATCTGCTAAGCGATTAATTTATGGGAGAATAAGCCAGCAGATGCTGTAAATTGAGTGGTTGTAGATACTGAAGCTGAGTCTGAAGGGACAAGCGGCAGCGAGTCACTTAGAGACGCAGGGAGCCATCCCCAGGTGGCCTAAGTGCGCGGGCACCAAACTAGGATTGAGGTTAGCCCAGTAGAGGGTCACCGAGAAGGCCCCTGCTGCTGCAGTGGGGGCGTCCGGAGGGGGCGGCTAGACGAGGGAGTGGGTGCAGAGCATGGAATAGTTGGTAAATCGAGCCAGATGCCGGTGGCCCACCCCTTAGCAACTTAGCAACTCAGGAGGCTGGGATCGGAGGATCATGGTTCAAAGCCAGCCCAGACAGAAAGTTCATGAGACTCTAGAAAACCGGAAGTTGCAATGTGGCTTGAAGTGGTAGAGCTCTAGCCTTGAGCGAAAAGTGTAGGGAGAGCTCCCAGGCCCAAGTTCAGGCCCCATGACCGACAATTAAAAAAAAATAGTATATGTATGTATTGTAAATCAGGGTGAGGAATTTAGATACTGTGCTTGGTACGATGAGAAACCATCGTGGATTCTAAGAGGCCATGCAGTCTGGCTGGTGGTGGAATATGGGTTGAAGGAAATGGGGTAGGGGTTAAGGAGTGGCTGTTGAACTGTTGTGGCAGCTCGTTAAGTCTGCCACGATGGGGTTGTGGAAGGGTGGATGAGTTTAGGGGAAGCTGAGGAGAAGAGGGTGGGCAGGTGGGTTCGTTTCTCCGTCCAAGTGGTTTCTTCTACAGGACCCTCCCTCCATTTGCATCCAGGTTCGAAATCCTCAGCGCTGTCAGAAGTCACTGAGGGTCATCGCTGGCTGTCTTCTGAGGAATCGCCCGAAACCAAAGAGTTGCATTTCCTTCTTTCGTTTTCTTTCTTCTGTCAGTGGTGGGGCTTGAACTCAGGGTCTGAGCACTGTCCACAGCCAAGCCTCTTTTTGCTCAAACTGGGAAATGGCAAACAGAACCTGGGCAGTTGGTTACATTAATGAGCCAGGGGTTTTATGTTCCCAGTCTCTTAGTTCAGCCTCCGGATGATCTTAAGATGCATCATTGTGTGTGTGTGCGTGCGTGTGTGTGCGTGTGTGTGTGCGTGTGTGTGTGCGTGTGTGTGCGTGTGTGTGCGCGCGCCAGTACTTGAGGCTTGAATTCAGGCCTTTTGCTCCAAGAGCTCATGACTAGAGCCAGAACCCAGCCCGCCCGCCTTCTGCCTTCTGCCTTCCAGAACCTTCGCCTCTCTCCCCTGCCCCCGGCAGCTCCCACCCGAGGGCGGGCCGGGGAGGCCGCGCGGCCCCCGTCCCCCGCGGTGCCCCGAGGGCCCGCTGTCCTGTCCGGGGGAGCCCTCCCCTCCTGGCTGCCAGGTGGCTCCAGAAGCTTCCAGCGCGGCTCGGGGCGGGGAGGCCTCCGCGGAGCCTGCGCCCCGCCCCGAGGGCGCTCTCCACCCCCCGGGGCGCGCGGGGTCCCGCTCGCCCCTCCGCGCGCCGGAGCCCGGCGGGCGGGCGGGCACTGACGTCAGGCGGCGGCCCCGGGCCCTCCTCCCCGCCCCCCCCCGGTCCTCCTCCCCCGCCCCCCCGGGCCCTCCTCCCCCGCCCCCCCCGCCCGCCTCCCCGCGCCCCTATAAGAGGCGGGCGCGCGGGGCCCCGGCAGCGCCCCGTCAGCACCATGGAGAGCGCCCGCCTGCGGCTGCTGCCCGTGCTGGGCGCCGCCCTGCTGCTGCTGCTGCCGCCGCTGCTGGGCGCCCGCGCCCCGGAGGACGCCGAGCTGCAGCCCCGCGCCCTGGACGGCCGCCCGGCGGCGGACGACGCCTCGCACGAGAAGGAGCTGGTCAGTGCCGCCCTCGCCCCGGAGCCCCCTCCCCGGAGCCCCGTCCCCGGAGCCCCCTCCCCGGAGCCCCGTCCCCGGAGCCCCCTCCCCGGAGCCCCCTCCGCGCCCCCGGGCTCCCGGGCCCCCGGCAGGACGTCCCGGGCGCGGAGGAGCCCCGGTCCCGGTGTCCCGCGCGCCCCGCCCCGAGGTCCCCCCGTCCCGCGCCCCGCGTCCCGCCCCGGCCCGGCCCCTCCGAGGTCCCCCCCGTCCCGCGCCCCGCGCCCCGCGTCCCGCCCCGGCCCCTCCGAGGTCCCCCCCGTCCCGGGCCCCGCGCCCCGCGCCCCGCGTCCCGCCCCGGCCCCTCCGAGGTCCCCCCCGTCCCGGGCCCCGCGCCCCGCGTCCCGCGCGCCCCGCCCCGGCCCCTCCGAGGTCCCCCCGTCCCGGGCCCCGCGTCTGGCGCGCCCCGCCCCGGCCCCTCCGAGGTCCCCACGTCCCGGGCCCCGCGCCCCGCGTCCCGCGCGCCCCGCCCCGGCCCCTCCGAGGTCCCCCCGTCCCGCGCCCCGCGCCCCGCGTCTGGCGCGCCCCGCCCCGGCCCCTCCGAGGTCCCCACGTCCCGGGCCCCGCGCCCCGCGTCCCGCGCGCCCCGCCCCGGCCCCTCCGAGGTCCCCCCCGTCCCGGGCCCCGCGCCCCGCGTCCCGCCCCGGCCCCTCCGAGGTCCCCCCCGTCCCGGGCCCCGCGCCCCGCGCCCCGCGTCCCGCCCCGGCCCCTCCGAGGTCCCCCCCGTCCCGGGCCCCGCGCCCCGCGTCCCGCGCGCCCCGCCCCGGCCCCTCCGAGGTCCCCCCGTCCCGGGCCCCGCGTCTGGCGCGCCCCGCCCCGGCCCCTCCGAGGTCCCCACGTCCCGGGCCCCGCGCCCCGCGTCCCGCGCGCCCCGCCCCGGCCCCTCCGAGGTCCCCCCGTCCCGCGCCCCGCGCCCCGCGTCTGGCGCGCCCCGCCCCGGCCCCTCCGAGGTCCCCACGTCCCGGGCCCCGCGCCCCGCGTCCCGCGCGCCCCGCCCCGGCCCCTCCGAGGTCCCCCCCGTCCCGGGCCCCGCGCCCCGCGCCCCGCGCCCCGCCCCGGCCCCTCCGAGGTCCCCCCGTCCCGGGCCCCGCGTCTGGCGCGCCCCGCCCCGGCCCCTCCGAGGTCCCCACGTCCCGGGCCCCGCGCCCCGCGTCCCGCGCGCCCCGCCCCGGCCCCTCCGAGGTCCCCCCCGTCCCGGGCCCCGCGCCCCGCGCCCCGCGCCCCGCCCCGGCCCCTCCGAGGTCCCCCCGTCCCGGGCCCCGCGTCTGGCGCGCCCCGCCCCGGCCCCTCCGAGGTCCCCACGTCCCGGGCCCCGCGCCCCGCGTCCCGCGCGCCCCGCCCCGGCCCCTCCGAGGTCCCCCCGCGCCGCGGGCGCCGGGCTGGGCTCCCGGGCGAGGCTGGAGCGGGCCGGGCGCGGGCTGCGTTGCAGATCGAGGCGCTGCAGGAGGTGCTGAAGAAGCTCAAGAGCAAGCGCATCCCCGTCTACGAGAAGAAGTACGGCCAGGTGCCCATGGTGAGCCCGGGCCGGGGCGCGCGGGAGGGCGGGCGGGCGGGGGGTCAGCCCCGCGCCCCGTGGGGAGGGCGCGCAGGGAGGAGCCTCGCCCCCCTACCCCCCCCCCCGCCCCGGGAGCGCGACGGGCGCACGGGCCGCTCCTCCGTGAAGGCGAAGGAGCGCGCGCGGAGCGGGGGCCGGGGCCTCCGGACACGACGACCGGAGAACCGCCGCGCACGCGCGCCCCGGCCCCAGCACCCCGGCTCCCTCCCGCCGGGGAGCCGCCCTGCTGGGTGCCCGGGAAGATCCACGAGTTACCCCCCCCCACCCCACCCCGCTCCCCTTGCCGGAGCCAGAGAACGCGCCGGGGAGGGCGGGCGAGGCCCGGGAGGAGCCCGAGACTCCGCTACGAGCGCCCGCCCGCCCCGCGCCCCCCGCGCCCCCCGCGCCCCCCGCGCCCCCCGCCCGCGCGCCGCAGGCCAGCGGGGCCTCTGGAGAGGCGGCCCGCGCGCGGGCAGGGGGCCGGGCCACGGGGCCCACGCGCTTGTTCCCCGATGGGCTCCCCCGGGGGCCTCCGCTGACCCCCTCCCCGCTGACCCCCCCACTGACCCCCTCCCGCTGACCCCCTCCCGCTGACCCCCCCCGCTGACCCCCTCCCCGCGCGTGGCTTGCAGTGCGACGCGGGAGAGCAGTGCGCGGTGCGCAAGGGCGCGCGGATCGGCAAGCTGTGCGACTGCCCGCGCGGAACCTCGTGCAACTCCTTCCTGCTGAAGTGCCTGTGACGGCCCGCCCGCCCCCGCCCCCCCTCCGCGCCCCCCCTCCCCCGTCCCCCCCCCCCCGCCCGCGGGGCAGCACCCGGCCCTCCTCCCCGTCCCTGCCCCGGGGCCGGAGAAGGGGGGCCGGGCGCGGGAAAGGGTGACTCCGTACGTGGCATGAAAACCACCCCCGGTCGGCCCGGATCGATGACCCCGCACCCCGGAGAGGGCCGCCCCCCCCCCGCGCCGCGGGCCCCCGACGCCCCCCCGCCCCCGTGCGCAGAGCACGGAATAAAGCGCTTTTCCTAACCGCCCGAGTGCGCTGTGCTTTCCACCCCGGGAACTTGGGGGGCACGGGGGACTCAGACACGGATCGGCTCGCGCTGCTGTTCCCAAAGGGAAGGTTCCCGACACGGCTGCCCCCCGGGAGGGAGAGCCGCCCCCCCCCCCCCCGGCCCCAGGCCCCAGGGAGCCGGGTGCCCAGTTAATCAGGAGTTTGCCACATCTGCCTTGGTATAAACTCTTTCCCTTTGACTGTAGCAGTGTGTGAGTGTGTGTGTGAGTGAGTGTGTGAGTGTGAGAGTGAGTGTGTGAGTGTGAGAGTGAGTGTGAGCGTGTGAGTGAGTGTGTGAGTGTGAGTGGGTGAGTGAGTGAGTGTGTGTGAGTGAGTGTGTGAGTGTGAGTGAGTGTGTGAGAGTGAGTGTGAGCGTGTGAGTGTGTGAGTGTGTGTGAGTGAGAGTGTGAGTGTGTGTGGAATAAGGAAGGAGAGAAAACGAGAGAAAGAGGAAGACGCTTGGATCTGAAGCAATCCGACTCTGTGGATCCGAATCTCTCGCTGGACTCCTCAGGCTTAACCGCAAGCTCCGTCGGTGTAAAACCACAGCTCCTTGTCGGAGGGAAATGAGCAATCACTGAGCCAGGCGCGAGCGGCCAGGGCCCGGGAACCTGCGGTCAGGTTAGCTTGAGTGACAGGCTCTGGCCCTGCGTGGGAGAGGCTGGGCTTACAAAGAACATCCTGAGCTAAAACACTTGGCAGACGCAGGGCTGGGCCTTACCCAGGTCAGCAGCCAGGCAGGAAGGTCTCCTGCCCCGTTTCCATGCTTTACCGGTGGGTGGGCGCTAGGGGTCTGCTACGCATAGCAGTGCATTCTAGGAGTCCGTTAACAGACGTGAGGATGGGCGGTCGGGTGCAATGGCTCCATCAAGCAATACGACTGCTTTTGGCCCATGCACAACACCTCAGGGGACACGAGCCTCTAGGATACAGTAGGTATTTAGTGAAGATTATTCAATTAGAAAAAAAAAATAAATGGCTACTTTTTTAAAGAGCTGAAGGTAGCCAAAACGACGTAGGATTTAGGCCTGCGCCATCTCTCCCACAATTCCCATGCTCTACTCGAGAGAGGTCGTTCTGCAAGGCCTTCAACATAGATGTGGCTTCCTCGGAGAACTTCAGCCTCACAGTCAATGGAAGATTAAAAAAAAAATTAAAAACCACAACGTTTGTTATGACAACTGGCTTGTTAATAAATAGACACTGATTTTCAAAAGAGGTTGTTCACCCAGAGAAAGGAAGATTGCTGTATCAGATGCTCCAGGAATGAGAGGCCTGGGCTGGGCAAAGAGGTTATGTCTGTAATCCCAGAGAGTCAGGAGCCGGAGATGGGAGGAAACAGGAGCATCATGGTTCAAGACTGGCTGGGCAAAAGCACAAAGCCCTATCTTAAAATAAAAGCCAAAGGGACTGGTGCATATCTGAAGTGGTAGTAGCTCCAGTACCATAAAATTAAGGGGACGAAACCCACTTGTTTCTACTAGTAAATATGCAATATTGGAAAAAACATAATTAGTTAAGTAATGGTTTTGAGATGAACAAATAAATATTGGTGGGGTAAAGTCAGTTCAAGAAATTTAAAAATGAATTTCTAATGTTTTTTGATACTCACTTGAGCTCACATTTCCTAAGGCTTAAACCAGACCAAGGAAGGAGGAATCAGCAACACAGAGACAATTGCTAAGAGCTTTCTAATCCAAACTCAAGAGGCATCTGCATAATAGCAGAATGTAAAACCCAAGCCCCACCCCCAGTGTCTTGGTGAGGAAGGTGCTGGAGAAAGCACTCTTACACACACCTTACACTTGCTTTATTGTTACTATCAGCACGCCTAATCTCTCCAAGTTTGCAAGACTGACATTGTTGCCATTATCTAAAATGTGAAACAGAAACCCAGAGGGATTACCAAATTTGCTTAAATGACATAATCCTAAATTGTGATTTCAGCTTTAATCTCTTTTATCTCCTTTTATATTTTCCCTCCATGCCACCTGGGGAAATCAACAGACTAACTTGCCAGAAAGATCTTTTTCTCTTTTCTTATTTATTTAAAAAAAAAATAGAGCCCAACTCACTGAGAACCAATTTGTATTTTGAGGGTCACATTTCCATGTAATTTCCCCTAGGACATAGCCAATATGTGATGCGAATGTGGAATTCTAAAATAAAAACCCCTGCAAAGAATTATTTAAGAATTTCGCAGTTTGCTCCGTTGTCACAAATCATTTCAGCTAAAAATCGTAACCTTCTTGAACCCATTAGGTCTTTCTCTCCATCCAACTCCAACTCATTTCAATCAGGACCTTGTGTTAGCCACGGAGCCGTGTTTAGGCAGAACCAACGGGCGCCCCGATTCAGCTTTACCTTGCTCTCCCCGCCATTGCTCCCCTGCAAGTACCACCTTTGCTTCCTTGTTTAATAACACAAGAGGGCATTGAAAAATGGCATAAGGAGTTGATCACCCAGAATCTGTGGGCTTGTTACCAAGAGGTTTTCTCCAATAGTTTTGTCTGGGGGCCCACATTTGGAGTTCATGGTATAAATACTTGTTCTATGCTATTGCTAGCCACATTTAATGGCTGCATTTAATGTAGTGGCTTGTTAGAAGTAACTCTGCCTTCCCATTTTGTTAACACCCGAGCTCTTCTTCAAATAGAATACTTCAGTATGTTTAATGATTAAAGGTCCCCAAGGTGGGGGAAAAGAATGTGAAGGATTCAGAAAGTTTTAATGAGGGAAGTAGACGCCCACAAGCAGGCTCAGCGCCTGTCTGAGGCTGGCTGCAAAGCCTGGGCTCTGAGCGCTGACTAGACGCTAAGGACCAGGAGGCTGTTCCAAGGCTCGGGACAGTGGAACAGAGCAGCAGTTCCCACAGTGGCCTGGAGACAGTCACAGAAGCTACCATATGACTCTTCTCACTCATCACCAATCTCCTTCCCACAGGGTCAGGGATCTTGGACCTCTCACCCTAAGCCAGGGTCTGGAGGACTCGCGGGGTGCATGCCCTACCCCTGCTCCTCTACCCTCTTCTGAATCTAAAACAGTATGGAGAGTGAAGTTAGGGAGGGGAGGAGAGGAGGCTGACATTTATTTTTTAATTATCTTTTTTTGGCCAGTTCTGGGGCTTAAACTCAGGGCCTGAGCGCTGTCCCCGGCTTCTTTTTGCTCAAGGCTAACACTTGAGCCACAGCGCCACTTCTGCCTTTTTCTGTACACGTGGTGCTGAGGAATGGAACCCAGGGCTTCGTGTAAACGAGGCAAGCACTCTACCACTAGGCCAGTGTACCATGAGGCCAGGGTAGGAACAAAGATAACAACGAAAAATTGCATTCAAGTCTTCAGAACTCCATTTGTGGAAATCCTCCATGATTTTCCAGGAAGAGTTAGGTATTTCTTCCCACAAAGACACACAGAGGAAGTAATTATGGAGCCCAATTTGGTGTCCAACGCATGTGCCTCCCGTTTTCTAAGTGCTGAGCTTATAGGCATGCACTACTGCCCTCAGCTAGAAGTGTGTTGTTTCAGCTGTTTGGGGAGTTCTGCTCAGCTCCCTCCCGACACACCTGAAGCAGTGCTGGCTTTTGATAGAGCGCACTCACTGTTTCACTCCTCTGAGTGTCTTCCCCGTGCCAGGCCCTCGGGACCGAAAGGCAAATGGGATGGACATGATTCCTGTCCTCATGAGGTTTATAATCCAGTGGGGAGAATTGTTAGTAAGCACAAGATTGCAAGTCAGGAGAACACTTATAAAGCCAGTGGTGGTGCCTATGTAGCAGGATGGAGGAGAAGGAAGCAGGCCTCAGGGAGGGTGGGAGAGAAAAGAGAGAGGGTTCAGTAGAAAGGGTGTGACAAGGAACCAAAGAACAAGGCCCCTCGGGTGGTCACTGGCCGCCTTGATCGGAGGTCAGGCGGAATCAGCCCAGCTTCGGAGTTCATAGATCAGAACCCTCTCGAGGGAGAGCAGGGCGGGAAGCAAGAGGACCGTTGTCCTGGGCTCAGCTTCCCGTCCAATTGACGGGTGAGTCGAATTCTTGCGAGACTGAGGCACGGATGGTCATGACTGACTTTCCTTCCTAACGTGAGTGAGCTTTGTAGTGTTTCCACGCCCGAGCAACTGTTAGCACACAAGTTTCGGCTTGAGAAGAACTTAATAGATGTGGCTGGCTGGCCTTCCCCTGATTTGAAGAATTAGCAGAGAAAAAGGGGTTGCATATTTAAAAGAAAAGGTGGGAGATTGATAGAACAGGCTGTTTTCAGGGAAAGGGGATGGGATTTAGAGCCAGGAAAACGCATCTTTTGGGGTACTGTGGGAGAAGGGCACATGGCACCTACGGGTGAAAGTAGTTAGTACAAGGGCGGGAGGAAGTTGGGGTAGTTATTTTATGGATTCTCATTCCAAGGAAAACAGTGTCTAAGGGTTGTTGAGAGGAAGGTGAAGCAAATTATCTATTTACTCATCATTGTATATTGTACACGTGATATCAAAGATGATCATACCCAAGCCTGTACTACAGAGTGACAGATTTACCAGGATAGGACATGATTCATTACGTGCTACACAGAGCCAAAGATTAATTCGAAGGCTACAAGAGGTGAATTATTAAGAATTACTTATAGACAAAGTAGAATTTGAGTAGTCTTTGGAGGATGTGACATTTCCCAAAGATAAAGGTTGAGGGACATTCCTTTAAGGGGTGGGAAATGGTACGGCTAAATGTGCCAGGGGAGACGGTGAAATAACTTGAGCGCTGGCCAAGCTCATTGGTGTAAATGGCAGTGAAGCCAAGGGGAGACCTGATCTCCAGAGCGTGAGAGCCAAGGGGAGACCCGATCTCCAGAGCATGAGAGCCAAGGGGAGACCCGATCTCCAGAGCGTGAGAGCCAAGGGGAGACCTGATCTCCAGAGCCTGAGAGCCAAGGGGAGACCTGATGATCTCCAGAGCGTGAGAGCCAAGGGAGGGGCCTGGCTTCATCCTGCAGAGCTACAGCTGTACGAGAGGAAGCTAATCTACTAGCACGCGGAAAGAAGAGCGAGAGACAGAGACAGACAGACAGACAAGCAGGCAGGCAGACAGACAGACACACAGAGACTGAGAGACACAGACCCTGGGATGGAAAGGCAGGCAGGAAGCTCTCCAGTTTTCCAGGAAGCAGTGATGGGGGCCTGAGTGGACAGACCAGGGTGGCGAGGTGGACAAAGACCCGGAGACACCATCCGGGAAGAGCCGAAGCTCTACGGCGTGCAGCGCTTCCCGTCCTCTGCGGTAACATGGCGTTGGGGTAGGGTGGGGACTAAAGCTAGATACAATGAATTGTGTGTGCGTGTGTGTGCGCGCGCGTGTGCACGCGCGTGTGTGTGTGTGTGTATTTTGTACTGGGGATTGAACTCAAGGTTTCATGCTCTCATAGAATGCTATCACTGGAGGCAAAATTTCACTTCATGCGTTTTGCTAGCAGCTAAGAGTCCCGGATTTGCCTACCCCGTGGAACAGAGGAGGCGAGCCAGCGCAGGGAGAGGAGCCTCCCCCCCCCCCCCCAATCCTGGCCAGTCCCTTCCCCCGTCCTCACTCAGCCCTGCCCCCTCGTGTTCCAGGGCCACGGGCCTTCCCTTCCCGCTGTGCATCTCAGTCCTGATGTGCGTTCCTGGCCTGGAGGCCCGGAAAACCCATTTGGAATCCGCTTTCCAGCTGCACTCCAGCGCTGCTGTGCACACGCGAGTCTCCGTTTTGCAGCCTGACACGCAGCACAGGCTCTGCATCGGCTGGGAGAGGCAACCTCGGCCTTCACAGCGCCAGGGCTTTGCCGCTGTCCCCGCTCCGCGGCCCGCTGGGCAGGGAGAGGTCTGATAGCACCCATTCGCAAGAGGGATTCGTTCTCAGAGTCCATCCATAAACTATTCTGAAACTCAGCCCATTGGTAGAAGAAAGGCTGAACTCGTACATGCAGACTCCAGAAGGCAGGCGAGCAGACAGACAGACAGACAGACAGACAGACAGACAGACACACACACACACACACACACACACACACCGGCTTCTCTGCCCACCATTCTTCTTTTCCCAAATCACTTCCATGCTGTCTGCTCTCTGGATGATTGAAGCCATTAATAATCCAAGTCCCGCTACTGCCTTTCACTAATTATCACAATGCTAATGATGTCTCTTAGGAAAAGGGAAAAAATATAATTCTCTCTCCAATGCAAGCTCTGTGGAGACAGACCAGATTTCAGAAGTAAATCAGTGGTGGGTGGTTCGCCTTGAATTCCTTTGAACTCTTCCTTTGAAGAGCGAAGTAGGCGTAATAGGATTACACAAAGCAGGAAGAGATTTGGGTTTAAGTAGCATCGGCGTGGATGGGTCACCACCACGGCTACCCTGTGTCCTGCTGCTGGCCAGTGTCGGAGATGGGGTCTCCTTTCCTAAGACATCATCTCAGTGGAAACAGGTTTTCTTAAAATGTGGCCCCAACCGCTTGATGGTCCTGTAAACTTGGACAGTGTAGTTCCACAGGGACCTGGTTGTTGGGGCCCCCTTGGTCCTTAACAGGCAGATGCTAGAGTTTAGGGGTTTCATTCCCTCGTTTTTGTTTCCCTCTTAGATGTAGACTGCTGTTCTCTGGTGTCTTCTGAAGACTGAGCTGGGAATAGTGTCAAGGGAGAAGTCCTGATGCAGGATCGGGTTTTCATCAGGCCAGAGGACCTCTTGGCGGCAAGGCGGGGCATCAGTGGTAGTGTGCTTGACAAGAAGGCCCGGGGTCTTAAGTTCAATCCCCAGCACTGCAGACAAACGCAAAAGACCTCCACCCTTGGTGGGTCAGAGAAGGTGTGCCTAGAATTGTACCCTGCAGGGCAGCTATGATTCTTTGAGGTGATGCCCTTGAAACTCCTGTAGGGTTCTTCAGACCTGCTGCTCGTTAGTGAGCTCCAACATTTGGCTTATTTTTCAAACTGCAACAAGCTTTCCTCAAGCTGAATGAGGCATCTTAGCATGGAGCCAGGATTTGACCCTGATGAGCAGGTTTAGTCTTTTTCTTTCTATCTTGTTTTTTCAGCCTATTTTCAGCAATCTTCTTTCTGGTCTGACTTTTCCCACTGGCATAGCTGTTTCTGAGGATGTGTGTTCAGAGTGTCACAAAGAGATACTGCATTGGAAAAAAAAAATCATTACTTGGGGCTGGGAATGTGGCCTAGTGGTACAGCGCTTGCCTCGTGTACATGAAGCCCTGGGTTCGATTCCTCAGCACCACATATATAGAAAAAGCCGGAAGTGGCTCTGTGGTTCAAGTGGTCGAGTGCTAGCCTTGAGCAAAAAGAAGCCAGGGACAGTGCTCAGGCCCTGAGTCCAAGCCCAGGACTGGCAAAACAAAACAACAACAACAAAAAAATCATTACTCATTAGTAATGAAACCTAGCTTCATTACTATTCATTCACTTCTGTGCCATTACTGGATCTTGAATTTAGGGCCTAGCTTTTTTTGTTGTTTTAGTCCTGAGACTTGAACTCAGGACCTGAGCACTGTCCTGAGCTTCTTTGCTCAAGGTTATTATTCTACCACTTGAGCCACAGCTCCACTTCTGTTTTTTTTGGCAACTGATTGGAGGTAAGAGTCTCACAGATTTTTCTGCCCAGGCTGGCTTTGAACTGTGATCCTCAGATCTCAGCCTCCTGAGTAGCTAGGATTACAGGCGTGAGCCACCAGTGCCCGGCTGAGGCCTATCTTGCTTAGCACTTTTGCCCAAGAACAGTGCTCAACTGCTTAAGCCACACCTTCACTTACGGTTTTTTTGTGTGGCTAATTGGAGATTAGAGTCTCATGAGCTTTTCTCTCTGGCTAAGCTTCGAACCTCAGTTCTCAGGTGTCAGCCCCCTGAGAAGCTGGGATTACAGCACGAGTCTGCCTTCATTATTATTTAGGTAGGTGACCTGAGCCAAGGTAATTAACCCATCTGAACTTCATTTTGTTCATCTAAAATAGAGACGTAAGTAATAACCTTTAGGAATATAGAGAAAATAAAATAGTCTTGTGTGTTGAATATTTGACACAGTGCCTATCTCATCATTCTCTTTCACCTTCTTTCCCTCGATAGTTTCTCAAGGACAAGGACGAGGTCTGTTACGTTCACCACTGGAAGCAGAGAGCAGCACAATGTTCGGAACGTAAGTGCAATGGCTACTGTATGACAAAACACTCTAAAGTGGCTCAAGGTTCTTCAGAGAGGAATAGAGTACAGAATTGAGGGATTCCAGAGTTAGGGAGTTAAGTGCACAGCCAAGGACATGTTGTGTTTCTCTGCGAGCTTGGTGTAGACCAAGCACTGGCTTCACCAGGTCTTTGTGTTCTGTTCTGTTTGGAACAACACAGGAAGTGGGGTCATGGGGAATGCATGTTAGGAGAAACGACATGCGTGGTTTACGAGGGAACGTGAATAGATGCTTTTGGTGGAACCTAACAATCCAGAAAGTCAATGTTAAGAGGAAAATGGAGAATAAATAGAAGAGATGGGAATAAGGGAAAGAGCTGGCTAGGATGGTTCTCTCGGGGAGCGGACCTCCATGTGGAGAGGGGCCCTTCCGCCCACAGGCCATGGGAGACTTAGAGTCACACTCTTTCATTGGCAGTGTCTTCCAGGAGTTTGTTTTGATTGTACCTGCTGGGCTCCAGACAGCAGACACGGAATAATGAATGTTCTGGAGAATTCTCCCCCTGCCCTAGCCCATGCTTCCTGTAGACCCCATCCACTTCCTCCCCCCACTCATGACCCCAGAGTGGGTCTGGACGCCACCCTGCAGCGTAGCATGGTTACTAGGGAATAGTACGGTGGGAAATGGATCCTTAGGTTTTATCCTGAAGTTTCAAGATTCAACGTCACCAAATTCTAAGAGTAACAGGTGAAATCTGGCCATTTTTGGTAATTGGAAATATTAGATATAAGAAAGGCTTAGGGGGCTGGGGATATGGCCTAGTGGCAAGAGTGCTTGTCTCATATACATGAGGCCCTGGGTTCGATTCCCCAGCACCACATATACAGAAAGTGGCCAGAAGTGATGCTGTGGCTCAAGTGGCAGAGTGCTAGCCTTGAGCAAAAAGAAGCCAGGGACAGTGCTCAGGCCCTGAGTCCAAGCCCCAGGACTGGCCAAAAAAAAAAAAAAAAAAGGCTTAGGTTTGGGGCAACCTAGTTTGGGCAGAGTGAAATGAGTCCCATTTGGGAAGATACTACAGATTGTAGCTGCTAAAGAAAGGATCAAGCATTGGATGGCCATGTTTTTAGAGATTTGGGCCGAATTAGAAGGGTCTGGAGTATGGAGAGAGTTTTCTTTTTGGGTGGATGCTTAATTGAATTTTTAAATATTTTTACTGAGTTATAACTCCTAGGCCACGCGTCTTGGTCTGTGCTACTATAACAAGATATCCCAAACCGAGCAATTCATTTCTCATAGGTATGGGTGCAGATAGTCCAAGACCAAGGCACCAGCAACATCGATGTCTGGAGGAGCCCTGGTCTCTGCTGTAAGATGGGCCTTTGTTATACTCTCTGGATGGGGGTTAAGGTCAAAACTGGCCTCGCCGACTGGCTTTGTCTTAGAGACATTAAGTCCCACCCATGAGGACAGAGTCCTCAGGATTTACCCTAAAGATCCCCTCTTCACATTGTTTCATTGACAATTATATTGTTATTATAAAGGTGATGTACAGAGGGTTACAGTTAGGCAATTGAGTTTTAACACATGAATATTGGGGGACACATTCAGACCATAACATCATGCAATTCACAGTGTTTTTTAGGGGTACCGGGATATAAACTCAGAGATTTGAACTTGCTAGACAGACACTCTACCGCTTGAGCCACAGCCCGTTTTGGTTTTTGAATAGGGTCTTACGTTTTGCCAGGGCAGGTCTGGGCCATGAGCTTCCTGTTTACTCTTCCTTTTATTATATAGCTAGAGTGACATGTGTACACTACTGTGCCTAGCTCAATTTATATATTTAAAGTGAATAATTCAACGGCAGTATATTTACAGAGCCGTGTAATCATCGCCATGAACACTGTTTTATCAGCACCCAAAGAAGGCTGCATCCTTTGCCATTCTTTTTCCGCAGTCCCAGGTGACCATTAAGTTACTTTCTGCTTCTGTAGATTTGCCTATTCTGAACATTTCATATATAAAGGGAAATCATCTAAGATGCGGCCATTTGTGTCTGGATTCTTCCGCTTAGCACCATGTTTTCAAGGTTCATCTCTGTTAGGACACGTATCGTCACGTTGTTCCTTTATATTGTTCAACACTCGATCCTGTGGCTTCGGTGAGCAAATGCGCGCACAGCTTCTACCTTGGCTGATAGGGAAGGATTGTCGCAGACATTCACCGGCGTGCTTTCGTGTGGACGGGTTGATTTCGCTTGGATTCCCACCTAGGGAGGGGCAGTGTTGGGTCGTGCCCATGTGAACCTTGTTCACGACCTGCCTATCCTCAAAGCAGCTGCATCGTTTTATAACCCCAGCAGGAGTGACGGTGTTTCCTGACCTCCAAGGCTTCCGAGAGAGGTCTATGTACGCGGGAACTCCCTTATAGGTTAATTGGTTCTCTTTCTTGCAGTTGGCTTTTCGTAAATTTTAAGCTGTTATTATAAAGGTGATATAAAGAGGGGTTACAGTTACACAACTCCGGTAAAGAGTACATTTCTTTTTGGACAATGTCACCCCTTTCCTTGCTTTCTCCCAGTTTTTTTCCTCCCATCCCCAATCTTTCTTACAGTTTTTAGTATCTTCATCTTTTATTTTTATCTTTTATTTTCTTTTGTGTTGGGTGTGGGGCTTGAACTCAGGGCCTAGGCGTTGTCCTTGAGCTAGTTTGCTTAAGTGCTAGTGCTCTACCACTTTGTGCCACAGCTCTACTACTGGTTTTTAAGTGGTTAATTGGAGATAAGAGTCTCACAGGGACTTTTCTGCCAGAGTTGGCTTTGAACCATGATCCTCAGATCTCAGCCTCCTGAGTCATTAGGATTACAGGTGTCAGCCACTGGCGCTGGGCCTGTCTTTTATTTTGACAGATTATGATATGTTTTTGGGTAGTCTTATCTACATGGGATCTAACTCGAGACATTTGATCTTCCTACACTTAAATATTTCTTTCTTTCTTGAGATGTGAACATTTTCTGCTATTATTTCTTAAATAAGCTCTCTAAGTGGCTTGGTGCTGGTTCGGGCCTCCTCCCCCCACCCCCCTCTAGCTCCCCCCCGGATTGAAAAGCAACACTGGTGGGGTGATGCAGTCTCAGTGTCCCAGCCTGATGCAACGTCAGGAAATCAATAGCATCTATTATTCCATCATGTCTTGCAAGCTACATGATTGATTATCCCAGCATCAAAGAGGAAAGGTCTAGGCCTGTGGAAGTAGGAGAAATGGTCACCTTCTCTCAGCTAAGGGTGAATCGAATTGCAGGAGTCCCTGGGGCCTGATGAAGCACAGGGCTCCTGCGACTCGGACCACGGCTGATGTCATTCAGGGCTCTGCTTGTCTCGTTTAGACTGAGAATAGCCAAACACTGCTCATTGAGATAGATATTGATTTTGGTCAGGAAGTTCTGTCATCGGAAGTAATTACAATTGCTGTTTTAATTTATTAGATAAGGAAATCTAATAAATTTTCCATGAGTCCCACTTTTCTTTTTCTGGTGTGGGCATAATCTCACCAAGTTATTTCTGAGAAAATGAGTCATTCAATACCATGTACTATTGTATCGCTCTACCCTGGCAAGGTTGACGGGAGACTACCTCCTTAGCATCTCACCCAAGTTGCCTAAGTAAGCATTATACTACTTTGCTCATATTTATAAGGTGAAAAGAACTAAGCTGAACACTAAGGGACTCGTGCCTAAAACCCTAGCTACTCAGCAGGTTGAGATCTGAAGATCAAGATTCAAAGCCAGCCTGGTTAGGAAAGTCACAGAAACTCTTAACTCCAATTACCCAGCAAAAAGCTGGAAGTAAAGGTGTGGTTCAAATGGTAGAGATCCAGCCTAGTGTAAAAAAGTGAGAATAGTAGGCCAAATGCGTGTGAGGTCAAATCACACACACACACACACACACACACACACACACACACAGAGACACGATAAGAACTGTATTGGCTTCTACGTTTTTATAAGCCATAACTAGGGTTATTCACTAAATACTTAGAAAGTAAGAACACATAGCAGGCATTCAACAGATTTTAGCTATCATTGTTATTATTCCAGTGAATTAAAAACATGAAAAGTCATAAAGACATACATATATTGTACAGAATAAAAATGAGTTATTATTAAGAGTTGCTATGACTGGTGCAGAAATGAACTGTGAGCTTGGGTAATAGCTAAGATAAGCATGTTGTATTTCATCTGTGTTGAAGATAAAAATACATAAATCTGTTTAATTATAAAAAATTGCATGTATATTGTAGAAAATATAATTATAGAAAAATACTTAAATTCTACAATTCAGTGGTTACATTGGTACCAATTCTGATTATTTTGTTCTAACTTTTTGCATTTATACATATGAATATTTTTAGCATATTTACGGTTATGTGTTGAAGTGAACAGTCTCTCAGATTTTGTGTTTTTCATTTCCTTGATTTTAAAAATAAAAATGGTTTTATTAATTGTGCCCAAATAATATATTGTTCATTTTTTATTTTTATCAAGAAAACTATCACATTTTTATAGTCATCTAGGAATTTTTGTGTTAAAAATATTGTCATTATAGTTCTAAGTTTTGTAATCATTTCATTTGACAGCAGCAATCCACGTTCAAAGTTGCATAGTGTACAAGACTTCTCTGTGTCTATATATCACTTTATAATACAGCATAATACTGACTGAAGATGATAAAAGTGCGCATTCATTTATTACTCCAGTTTTTAAAATGATGCTTTTGATATCCTCCTTAAAAATAGTGCTTGCTGGCCAGGCACCGGTGGCTCATAGCTGTAGTTCTAGCTACTCAGGAGGTTGAGACCTGAAGATTGTGGTTCATAGATGGCCCATGCAGAAAAGTCTATGAGAATCTTATCTACAATTAGCTACTAGGAAACCCGAAGTGGCACTGTGGCTCAAAGTAGTAGAACACTAAGCTTGAACAAAAAGGAGTTCAGGGACAGCACCCGGACCCTGAGATCAAGCTCCACGACTGACAAAAAATAAATAAATGCTTGCAATGGGTTTTGGGGAGATATTCTTTAGCAGGTTAAAAACCTTCTCTTTTATTCCTAGTTTCTTAGGAATTACAAAAAAAGGTTTATAACTATATTTAGGGCCTTTTGTGTCTAATCTATTAAAGTGATTATTATAATCTTAGATTAATAGTTATACTCTTAGCATTGAAGTACTTTTGTATTCCTGAAATATGTTAGATTTATTTATTTATTTATTTTTGGCCAGTCCTGGGCCTTGGACTCAGGGCCTGAGCACTGACCCTGGCTTCTTTTTGCTCAAGGCTAGCACTCTACCCCTTGAGCTACAGCGCCACTTCTGGCCGTTTTCTGTATATGTGGTGCTGGGGAATCGAACCCAGGGCCTCGTGTATCCGAGGCAGGCACTCTTGCCACTAGGCCATATCCCCAGCCTTATTTTTTATTTTTTAAAAAATTTATTGTTATTATAGGGCTCAGAATATGGCCTAGTGGCAAGAGTGCTTGCCTCGCATACGTGAAGCCCTGGGTTCTATTCCCCAGCACCACATATATAGAAAATGGCCAGAAGTGGCGCTGTGGCTCAAGTGGCAGAGTGCTAGCCTTGAGCAAAAAGAAGCCAAGGACAGTGCTCAGGCCCTGAGTCCAAGGCCCAGGACTGGCAAAAAACAAAACAAAACAAAAAAATTCATTGTTATTATAAATGTGATGTGAAGAAGGATTACAATTACATGAGTCAGGTAACGAGTACATTTCCTTTCAGATTTGTTTTTTAGTATTAACCTTCTAAAATTCTAGAGTCCATTCACTAAACTTTTATTTAACATTTTTGAACCTATGTCTTTTTTTGTTTTGTTTGTTTTTTTGCTAGTCCTAGGCCTTGGACTCAGGGCCTGAGCACTATTCCTGGCTTCTTTTTGTTCAAGGCTAGCACTCTACCACTTGAGCCACAGCGCCACTTCTGGCCTTTTCTATATATGTGGTGCTGAGGAATTGAACCCAGGGCTTCATGTATACGAGGCAAGCACTCTTGCCACTAGGCCGTATTCCCAGCCCTGGACCTATGTTTTTAATTCTTTTTTTCCCCCCTCCTGGTTCTAGGGGTGGAAACCAGGACTTGTACCTGTTAGGCAAGCGCTCTACCACTTAGCTATACCCTTAGTCTTTGGACATAATGTTTTTAAATGTAGTCAGTTTGCAGTTTCCCTTAATGTATCATTCTTGCATGGTTTCTATATTGAACTTACATCAACCAATATAACTTAAGGGGTATTATCTCCTTCTCTGCTCTTTGAAGGAGTTTGCAAAATACCGGGATGGGCCGGGCACTGGTGGCTCACTCCTAGCTGCTCAGGAGGCTAAGATCTGAGGGTCACAATATGAAGTCTGCCCAGGCAAGCAAGTTAGTGAGACTCATCTCCAATTAACCACAAGAAGGCTGGAACTAGAGCGGTGACTCCCGGGGTAAAATGCTAGCGTTGAGCAAATAAGCTCAGGCACAGTGCCCAGACCTGGAGTTCAAGTCCCAGGGCCAGCACACACATACAAAACATTGGGATGTCCTATTTCTTAGAAGTTTAATAGGACTTTCTTATACATTATCTGGTTTGGTGGTTTTTCCATGGGAAAATCTTAAATTCATTTGTTTAATATTTATAAACATTTTCAGAGTTTATGTGTCTGATTGATTCGCTATCTGTAAGCTTTCTTTTTATGGGTTGTATATTTCATCTAAACTTTCAAATATATTAGCAAAAGTAACTCAGGGCCTTGCACAAATCTGTCTAAATTCTCTGAGCTCTCCTCCATAAAATCTCTCACACTTTCCAATTGATTAGGGTTCCCATTCTTCATCTCCTGACCAGAAATCCTAGATCTTAATTCCCTGTCCCACCTATTTTTGGAGGGTGGGGTGGGTATCATGGGGCTTGAACTCGGGGCCTGGGCGCCGTCCCTGAGCTTTTCTGCTTAAGGCTTTTGGACTCAGGGCCTGAGCACTGTCCCTGGCTTCTTTTTGCTCAAGGCCAGCACTCTGCCACTTGAGCCACAGCGCCACTTCTGGCCATTTTCTGTATATGTGGTGCTGGGGAATTGAACCCAGGGCCTCATGAATATGAGGCAGGCACTCTAGCCACTAGGCCATATCCCCAGCCCCTACACTCATATTCTTGAATCATCATTTATTTATTTTTCTGGACACAGAAAAGTGAATAGTTACTTTTTTCCCCACTCTCTTAAATGTCACTGTTGCTGTTCAGAAATTTGCCTTTAGTGGACTTGCCAAACCCGTCAGTTCTCTCTGGCTACTTTTCTTTTGGTGTTGGTCCTGGGGCCCGGGTGCTGCCCTTAGCCTTTGTGCTCGAGGCTGCTGCCCCGTGAACCACACCTCTTCTCTGGCTTTTGGTGGGTGATTTCCTTGGGCCTTTCTACCTAAGCTGGCTTCAAACTTCAATCCTCAGCCCTCAGCCTCTCAAGTAGCTGAGATTACCGAGTGAGTCCCTGGTGCTGGACTCTGGCTAGTTTTTAAAATCTCTTGTCTTTGGTTCTGTTTTATGATAATGCATTTAGGTAGGCATGGGTTTCATTTTCTTTTGATCACTTTTGGAAATGCTGTATCTTTTACATTTTTTGATTTATATTTATTAAACGATCCAATAACTTGCCAGTCGTTTGTTCAAATGCTATTTCTTCTCCAGTTTCCTTTTCTTATACTTAATAGACAGATGTAGGGTACCCTTGTCCAAACAGAAAATGTACTCTTTACCTGACTAATGTAACTATAACCTCTCTGTACATCACCTTTATAATAATAATAATAGTAATAATAATAATAATAATAATAATAATAATAATAATAAAAATCAACCTGGGTGCTAGTAGCTCACGCCTGTAATCCTAGCTACTCAAGAGGCTGAGATCGGAGGACTGAGGCTTGAAGGCAGCCTGGGCAGGAAAGTCTGAAAGACTCTTATCACCAGTTAACCACCAGAAAACCGGAAGTGACACTGTAGCTCAAAATGGTAGTGCACTAGCCTTGAGTGGAAAAAGCTCAGAGACAGTGCCCAGGCCCTGCATCCAAGCCCTACAACCAACAACAGTAAAAAAGTTAAGCAAAAGAACAGACATATGTATCAATCATAGTTTTTTATTGTTTGTGTTTCCTGATTCTCTGACTCTGAGGGGTGAGGGCTTTGCTGTTCCCAGGTAGACTTCTCCTGTCAAAGCTAGACACTTCTTTTTTTGGCCAGTCCTGGGCCTTGGACTCAGGGCCTGACCACTGTCCCTGGCTTCTTTTTGCTCAAGGCTAGCACTCTGCCACCTGAGCCACAACACCCCTTCTGGCCGTTTTCCATATATGTGGTGCTGGGGAATCAAACCGAGAGCTTCATGTGTAGGAGGCAAGCACTCTTGCCACTAGGCCATATTCCCAGCCCAAAGCTAGACACTTCTTTTATTTATTTATTTTTATTAATTGGACATAAATTTTTTTACAAGGTGTTGTGCAAAGAGGGTGCAGTTACATAGTAGGGCAGTGTGTACATTTCTTATGATATCTTACGACCTGTTTTTCTATCCCTTGTCTAGGTCAGGTTGACATATATGCAATATACAATGTATCAAGAATATATACAGTATTCACAGACTTGGTCTCTACTGTCTCTCCGTCTCCCTTTCTTAACAGTCATATATCAGGGAGATCATGCCCCTTTGTTTTCTGTGTTCTAGGCTTGTCTCACTCAACATTATTTGTTCGAGTTCTGTCCATTTCCCCGCGAATAACAGTATTTCACCATTCCTAATCGCTATGTAGTATTCCACTGTGTATAAGTACCATATTTTTTGGATCCATTCGGATAGACACTTCTTACAGAGCACAAACAACCCAGCTGTGAGGGCTCCTCTCACGTGTAATCTAACCACCCAGAACCCACCCTCCAGCTTCCCTGTCAGGCTCTAACTCAAGGCCAGTATCTCCCGCACTGACGATTCCAGGATCAGGTACTAGACAACTGCAGGGAGTATTACCTATACTTTAATTGTAGTGTCCAGAGCATGTTACAATGACTTGAATTGGCCCAGTCCTAAGACTTCCTATCCTGCTTTCTCATTCACTCCTATGAAATCATTTCCCTTTGCTCCCTCTGCCTTCTGACCTAATCTTTCCCTATGTGTTCCTGCAAGATGTTCTTGCTTCTTATTTCTAGGTACCTGTGAGTATAAAAACTTCCTTCGTTGGCATCCATGATTCTATTGGTAGAACTCTAAAGGTGGTCCTTTTTCTGGACTTGTTCTGTCCCGTACACTTTCTTCTTTGGCAGATTCTATAGTATATCATTGGGCCAAGTGTCAGTGACTCAGGCCTGTAACCCTAGCCACTCAGGGGGTTGAAATATGAGGATCGAGGTTTGAAGCTAGATAGGCCTGAGCATGAATTAGAGCTTCTTACATGGTTGAACTTGGCTTCAGGCCATGGGGCCGTCTCTACCTATGAAATTCATTTTGATACATAGAGGGGGAGGAACGGAGCTTCTGCCTAAGAGACCAGCTAGAAGTAACAGGGGTGTCCTGACAAGTAGACACATAGGTAAAGCCCATGTAGCTAAAAGAAGATGGTTAAAAGGGCCAGGAAAAGGGTCCTGAGAAAACAGTGTAGGTATACAATCTGAGGATGCTCAAGAGTAGCTGTCTGTGGCGTGGGCCTTCTCCAGCAGCGAGTCTCAAGAGACTTTAAAGCCATTAAAGCTGCACCCTGAAGCATTACTATCAGATTTTGTAGTGCTGTGTTCCTCTGTGATCACGAAGGAGCTCTGTTTGGGCTGTGGAGGGCCTTGAGCCAGGCCTGTTACACAGAAGAGCACAGTACGTCAGCAGTGGATCTTAGGAAGGTTGCATAGACACGGGGCTCCCCGTCACCAGGTGCTGACAGTACCCATGACCATGTCACATGGAGAGGAAGGAACTCCACCCTCCACCCCCAGGATGGTGGCAAGCAGGGGACTGGCTAATCTGATGATGAAACCGTCTCAGACCATTCCTGGAGCGTGGGAAAACATGTCATGAAAGCAGTGTCACTTCTCTCTTGCTTTTCTCATTGACTTGATTCTGCAGATTTGGTCAGGCTGCTCTGTGTCTGTGTCCTGTTGAGTCTAAGGAACTGGCTGGTTGAACTCGGGCAACCCTGAGGGTTTATCCTTCTCTTCGACTCTCTCCATAGGCACACATGAAGGTGTTAGTCCCAAGACTTAGGTTTTGGAAAAGGAGTAAGTCCTGATGGAGTCTCAAGCAGAGTGTCCTTGTTCTAACTCTGTGTGTGTGTGTGTGTGTGTGTGTGTGTGTGTGTGACATTCCTGGAATGTGAACTCAGGGCCTGAGTGCTCACCCTCAGCTGTTTTGCTCAAGGTGAACGCTCTACCACTTGAACCACAACTCCAGCTCCAGCTTTTTGGTGGTTAATTGGAGAAGAGTCCCACGGACTGTCTCGGGCTGGCTTGGACCCACCATTCTCAGACCTCAGCCTTTTCAGTAGCTACAATGACAGGCATCCGCCACCAGTGACTGGCTAACTCAGTATTTTTGAAAAGTCTTTTCTTAGAATGTCAAGCATTAGGGAGCCTTTAATAAGATGGCTTTTAGTTTACATTGTGTTCTTCTACCTTGCATCTACCTCCCTAGAAGCTGGCTATAGCGAGTAGACCAGGGATAGAGTTGAACACAACTTCACCCTTTCTTTAAATAATCATGGGGAAGCAAGAACTCATCCTGGGGCTGAGTTTATCAGCACGAATAGCTTCAGCTGCTGCTTCTAAAGAAGGGACAGGGAGAAGAAGGAGATCAGGGGAGTGAGCTGCCGAGCGAGGCTGCAATCAGAACACTGTCCAGCAAGGAGTATCGGCTGGAGTTCCCACAGGTTATGTGGAGGACTACTTCTTTGTGATTCAGTTTTACCCAAGAGGAACAGTCAACTTATTTTAAGGGACTCAAAGCAAGATGAAGCATGGAGAGAAGGAAGAAAATGGACCTGGGGCTGAACTTCTCCCATCTCGTTGATAGACACAAGTCTTCACCAAGCACTCACCCATTTCCATGGGCTGTCTCAGCCTCTCTGTAGACTCCCAAGTGACCCGACCTGAAACCACAGCAGCATTCATGCAGGGGTCATCGCTGTCTTCGGTGAGCTGCCCGTGAAGTGAGGGTGTCTGGCTTTTATTAAGCCGTCTAAGTTAATTACTTATCATCGCTAGAAATAGAAGCACCACCACCATCTTGTGATGAGCAGAGACACATCTGAGGAGCCCCAGACCATGCGGCTGACAGGCTGTGGGAGGCTGTGGAGGACTGCTGGCGTTTCTGTGGGGAGGAGGGTGTGGGCTAACGAGGACAGGCCGTTCCACACGGGCCAGCTGACAGGGCTGCCAGCCCCCAAGCTAGGACGCCTCCACCGGGCCTTCCCCGGGGCAGCCACGAGGGAAGAAAGTGAAACAGGAAGAGAAGAAGGCCCCAGAGTGACCTGGGACAGGATGGGGACTCGTGTGCTCTGGATACCTTCCCTTGCCACGCGGCGCTGGCAGCTGCTACCTGTGGAGAGTGGGCGGCGTGCTCGCTGCCGTTATTCCCATCACTGTCCCTGCTAATGAGTCTCTGGCCCAACGGCGTGGGGAAAGGAACTAAGGGGCAGGATTGTGTGCACAACTGTGATGGAGGAAGGCAGATCGTGTGAGTCATGGTACCCATACTTCTGAATACGATTACTCACCTAAGGGTTATGGAAGAGGCCAAGGAAATAGATGTAGCCATGAAAGACTGGTACCAAAATCTGAAGCAGCAGATTGGATCTGACCATTGGAGGTCCTTAGCAATGATCGGCTCTTTCTATTTATTTCATTTTTTTCTTCGGGGGCTAGGGCTTGAACTCAGGGCCTGGATGGGGTCCCTTAGCTGTTTTGCTCAAGGCTGGTGCTCTACCATTTGACCCACAACTCCACTCCTGAGTTTTTGGCGGCTCATTGGACGTAAGAGCCTCATGCACTTTCCTGCCGGGGCCGGCTTGGATCTGCAGTTCTCAGGCTTCAGCCTCCTGAGGAGCCAGGAAGACAGCGCCGGGCTCTGGCTCACGGTTAAGGAAGCTGTTCACACATCAGTTCTTAAAGATGTAGATATTTGAATCAATAGCCCGGCCCAACTAGTTGTATGTGGTTTTCTGGAGCAGAGTCACTAAGGGCAGGAGGAAGGCCCTGAAGGGCACAGCATGAGCGTCTGTCTACAGTAGATCGCTTGGGATCCACTACATTTCCCCCGAGCCAGATCCATCCTCGGCTGCAGTGGAAAAACACAAGCACGGCGGATGCCGTCCCCTCTGCAGACGCGGGTGTCGGCCGAGGCCAGGGCTCGGGGTCACGCCGGCCCTGTTTGGGGAGCATGGTGACGGAGGACTTGGGGTGCCTCTAATGTACCTTGGACTTGGTTGCAGACGGGTCTGCCATAGCAGGTGTCCCCCGCCTGCATCCAGCAGACTGGACCCCAATATCGGCCGAACCTCGGGGGGCAGAGCCCCACGCCAGCTACTCAGGCTTGCTTCTCTATCCAGGCCTATCAGAGCACTGTGTAGATGGACTGTGGCGTTGCCTATGCTCCTCTTCTTCTTCTTCTTCTTCTTCTTCTTCTTCTTCTTCTTCTTCTTCTTCTTCTTCTTCTTCTTCTTCTTCTTCTTCTTCTTTTGTTTTATTAAAGAAAAACAGTCTTCTGGAAAATGTTTCCTTCTTTAAAAGCTGGCGTGAAGAAGCTGCTGTCTGGGTGACACATGGCCCATAGCCTCGTCCCAGCTCCCGGGTCGTTCATCACGGCTCGGCTCCCAGGCGGCCCAGGCTTCCCTGGGTGCCAGCCCCCTGCTTCTGGCTTCTTGCTTTCTCGCCGATGGCATCAGTGGGGCCCGAGGAGCGAGGGAGCTGGGCCTGGGCGGGCGGGAGGACGCGGCGGGCGGGAGGTGATGGATTTGCGATGGCTTCCCGCGAGCCCACGCTCGCAGCCCGGCTTCGGCGCTCACGGCTCCTGTTAAGTGTTTTCATTTTCCTCTGCTGACGGTGATGGAGATGGACAGCTCGATCTGCTGGTTCATATTAGGGGGAGTGAAGAAGGGACGCTCCTTTTGGCAGCGGAATGGAGGTGTATAGAAGGAGTGACATTTGTTACGTGTCCATGGCCCAGCCTCGTGCATGCAGAGGGGCAGGGGCACAGAACGGACTAAGCTAGCGTGGACAGAGGCAGGACGGGAAAGGAGACCCCCGGGGACCAATGGTGGGTGCACCAGATCACAGGGCCAGGGGACCTTCCGTCTGACATGCCTGACCTTGCTGTCAGCCATGCCTCAGACGGCCCGAAAGCCGGGCTTCCGGGAGACAGCTATGGGCTTCGGCTGCAGCTAGGTGTCCAAGGCGCAGGTCAGAGACCCACCGAAGCCACCACAGCCTGGAAGCAAAAGATAGCTGAAAGTCTAACGGCAGACTTTTCCTCCCCAGCTGGCTTTGAACCACGACCCTCAGATCTCAGCCTCCCGAGCAGCCGGGCCTGCAGGTGTGAGCCCCCGGCACCATTTTGTATTTCTAATGGGAACAAAGTGGTATGTGGCAGACCCCCATGGGAGCCTCACTCGGGGCACGTCATCTTCTGCTTAAACCAGATGTTTCCCCGTGCTCTTCTAGGCATCAGAGTCTTTGGGGGGGGGCATAGTATTGCGGGGTTCATTTCCCTCTCAAGCTTGGTTTGGGGTCCGGAGCAGCTCCCCCCCCCCCCCCCCAGCGTGGTCCTGTGTGCACCAGTCAGCTCCACAGCGCTCCTTCCCCCGTGCCCTGAGCCCTGACCTCGTCGCCGATGTTCCACGCTGTCTGTGCCTCGAGGACTCGCCGATGGGCCCACGCGGACGCGTTGAACGTCCTCATCGATGCCGCGTCGTGGACCCCCACTCCCTGGCATTTCTCCCTGGTGACCTGGACTGCTGTCACATCACTGTCCTCCCCAGGAGGACCTGGGGTTTTCCCGGTTCGCGTCTCACCAAGCCACCGTCTGCTCAACACGTGCTGGGACCGAGCTCCAAACGGATCTTGAGGACGATGGAGTCCCGATGATCAAACCAACAGCAATGTTATAAAAGGATCCATTTCCTTCTTTCTTTGAGCAGCTCATGTTCCAAGAAATGAATCTTCTGGAAATTGTCTGTGCTTTCTTTGAGGACACAGGGCAGCACGCGATCCCGGGACTGGCGTGGACAAGAGTGTAATCACATGGTGGCATTGGATTTGTGTTTGCCCTCTGCAAACAGGCTGCACTTTGACATCTTTAAACCACAGCCAATCTTAAAAATGAAACATTCATAAGAACAAGACAAGTAACCTAGCAGACAAAATGGCAAAGGGCATGAACAGGCATTGCACAAAATATTAAATAAAAATGACAAACAAACGTGGAAGACTGCTAAGCGAATCATCAGGGAAATACAAATTTAAAAGAGTAAGACTATCTTTGCAACAAACCAGGGGTACTAATAGATAATTGATGGAGTAGGAAATGTAAAATGACCAATAAACATGAAAAGATGCTCATTATGACTAATGAGCAGGAAACTAAGTTATCTAATTAGGAATGGCCTAAATATTCATCAACACAGGAGTCCTCAATAATTTTTTACTCGATTGGTAAAATTAATGTGCTGGAAAGGATGTGGATAAATGTATAGATAGATCATCTATCCATTCATCATCTTTCTGTGGATATATACTTCTGGTGGAATTATAGCTTACACTATATTCTGGAGGCCAATTTATCACTATGTGTTAAGATTTTTATTACTACGTATCTCAAAATTTTATCAATTTTGATCTGGAATAAATTTTGTAACTCCATTTTCTCTTGAGCATCTTATCAGAGAAATTTGCAATAACTCTAGGATCTTGTCTAACACAGGATTCTTTTTAAAAAAAATTGTTATTGTAAAGGTGATGTACTGAGAGGTTACAGTTATGTAAGTCAGGTAATGAGTACATTTCTTTTTGAACAGTGTCATCTCTTCCCTTGTTTTCTCCCAGTTTTTCTCTCCTAATTACCAACCTCCACAAGTTGTACAGTTCATTCTCAGCATGGTGTCTAGTGAGTACCACTGCCGCATTTGTCCATCCTTTGTCTCTCCATTTCTGTGCCCTCCCCCTCCTCCAAACAGATAAACTCACATATAAGACAAAAGGTACATTACTTAAAAAACAGTGACAAAGGAGAAAACAAAATCAAAACAAACAGCAACATAACAGGAAATCTCTTGTTTCCAGTTCTTGGAGTTCATTTCAGTAAACATCATTTTATATATTGATCACATGCGCATAGCTGTTGAGCCTCTGTGTCCTCTCCTAAGAATATCCTCTTTTGGTCTCACCATGTGAATGTCTAGGGTTCTGTATAGTTTATCATGTCCAAGTGTAATTTTTTTTGTCTTCTACCATTCGTGTATTTGCTTATAGATTTATAGGCACATTCTAGTTAAAACAAATGAGGGAAACGATGCAACCTGTTTCTTTGGGTCTGGCTTACTTTGCTTACTATAATTTTTACCAAGTTTTTCCATTTCCTTAAAAATGGTGCAATATCATTGTTTCTGTTGGAAGCATAGATTCGTGTGTGTGTGTGTGTGTGTGTGTGTGTGTGTGTGTGTGTGTCTATATATATATATCACATTTCCTTGATCTGTTCATCCACTGAAGGGCATCAGGGTTGATTCTGCATCTTGTCTATGTAATGAACAGGTTGTGCTGAGAAGTCTCTCTTTAAGTCTCTATTAATTGGGTTGTTGTTTCTTTGAGGGATTTTTTTGGGGGGGGGTTAATCTTTTAACTCTATGTATATTTTAGATAAGAGGCCCTGTCTGATGCCTAGCTAGTACAGATCTTCTCTCATTCTGATGGCTTTCTATTTATCTTGCTAGCTATGTCCTCTGCCATGCAGAGACTCTTCAGTTTGGTGCAGTCCCACGCACTTGTTCTTTCTTTGATCTGTTGTGATTCTGGATGTTTACCTGGGAAGTTTCAAGCCCATGCCCAGGAGCTCTAGTGTTTCCCCTTCCCTTTCCTGTAATATTTCCATGGTATCTGGCCTTACAGTGAGGTCTTTGATCCATTTCGGATCGATTCTGGGGCAGGGTGATATATAATGATCTAGCTTCAGTTTTCTGCGTGTGTATAGACAATTCTGCCAGCACCATTTGTTGAAGAGGATGTCTTTCTTTCATCGTGTGTTTTTGGCTCCCTTGTCAAAGATTAAGTGGTTCTGCCCCTGTGGGTTCATTTCCGGGTCTGCTATCCTGTTCCATTGTTCCTCAGCCTGTTTTTGTGCCAATGCCAAGCTGTTTTTATTGCGATGGCTTTGTAATAGTTTTAGGTTCTTCCTGCTAAGGGTTGTCTTTTATTATTCCATACAATTTTTTGGATTGCCTTCTCTATATCATTGAAGAATGTTTGGTGGGTATTGCACTGAATTTGTAAGTAGCTTTGGGCAGTATTGTAATTTTCACGATGTTAATCTTTCCAATCCAGGAGCACGGAAGGTTTTCCCATTTCCTTAAATCTGCTTTAATTTCTTTTTGTCAGATTTGTAAAGTTTTCATAATAGAGATCCTTACATCTTTGGTTAAGTTAATTCCTAATTTTTTTGGGGGGTTTATTACAAAGGGAGTTGCTTTCCTGGGTTTAGCCTCGCTCTTCTTACTGTTTGCATACAGAAAAGCTACTGATTTTTGTGGGTTAATTTTACCCTGCTATGTTGCCAAAGTTTTGGATCAGCTCAAGTAACCTGGGAGAGGACTCTATGGGTTTCTTTAAATACGGGATCATGTCATCTGAAAAGAGGGAGAGTTTTACTTCTTCGTTCTCTATTTGGGTCCCCTTTGTGTTTGTCTCTTGCTTTATTGCTCTAACTAGGAATTCCAGTCCTATGTTGGAGTGGAGAGAGGAGTGGACGTCCTTGTCTTGCTCCTGATTTTAGAGGACATGGCTTTAACTTTTCACCGTTAAGTACAATGCTGGCTGTAGGTTTGTTATACACAGCCTTTATTATGTTCAGGAATGTTCCCTGGGTCCCTAGCTTCGCCAGCGCTTTCATCATAAAGCGGTGATGAATCTCGTGGAATGCTTCTTCTGCGTCGTTGAGATGATCATGTAGTTCTTTCCCTTGTTTCTGTTGATGTGTCGAGTTATGTTAATTGGCTTGAGTATGTTGAACCAGCTTTGCATCCTTGGAGTACATTCCATTTGATCATAGTGTATGATTTTTTTTTTTTGATTAGTTGTTGAATTTGGTTGGCTGGAATTTCATTGAGAAGTTTTGCATTGATGTTCATTGATGAAATGGGTCTATAGTTCTCTTTCTTTGGTGGTGAGTCCTTACCTGGTTTTGGGATGAGGATTATACTGGCTTCACAGAATGAGTTTGATAGTGATCTTTCCCTTTAGATTTCACCAGAGAGTTTGAGGAGTATTGGAGTGCGTTCTCCTTTGAAGGCCTTATAGAATCTGGCTGTAAATCCACCAGGTCCCAGGCTTTCCTTGGATGGGAGGTCTTTTATTGCCATTTCAATTCCATTACTTGTTAGGGGTCTATTTAGTTGATGTAAATCTTCTTGGTTCAGTTTGGGTATATCAGTATTCTCTATGAATTCTTCCTAATACAGGATTCTAAACAATACTTCTTATCAACCCTTACCCAGACATATTCCATATAGTTTAGGACCAAAATCTTGTGGCTTTGACTTGCTTATGTTAAGCATATTTAAAAAGGAAATGGATTGGAAAATTTTGGCTTAATCAAATTTACACAAAGATCCATACAGCTTTAGAGTGTTTGTTAAAACAATATTAGAGTAATTATAAATTAATGTTCTATAAGAGGGCTCAGGGGCTGGGAATATGGCCTAGTGGCAAGAGTGCTTGCCTTGTATACACGAAGCTCTGGTTTCGATTCCTCAGCACCACATATATAGAAAAGGCCAGAAGTGGCGCTGTGGCTCAAGTGGCAGAGTGCTAGCCTTGAGCAAAAAGAAGCCAGGGACAGTGCTCAGGCTCTGAGTTCAAGCCCCAGGACTGGCAAAAAAAAGAGGGCTCAGGATATGTTTTCTGGAAGGACCAGATAGTAAATATAAGGGCTGCTACCACTACCACCTCCTCTTCCTCCTCCTTCTCCTTCTTCTTCTTTCCTTATTTTCCTCTCCTCTTCCTTCTCTTCCTTCCTCTCCTCCTCCCTCTCATCTCCCCTTTCCTCCTTCCTCTTTCTTTTCTCTTCCTCCTCCTCCTTCTCTTTCGTCCTTCTCCTCCCCACTCTTCTATCTTTAATTTTTTTTTTTTGTAGTTCAGTACAGGGCTTGAACTCAGGGCCTCCCACTCTTGCTTGGCTTTTTTTACTCAAAGTTTGTTCTTTACTACTTGAACCATCGTTCTACTTCTGGCTTTTTGGTGGTTAATTGGAGGTATCATGGATATTTTTCTGCCCAGGCTGGCTTTGAACTGTGATCCTCAGATCTCAGCCTCCTGAGCAGCTGGGGTAACAGGCCTGAGCCACCAGTGCCCAGCAACACACGGGCCTTCTTACGTTGCTGCTGCAGCTACTCAACTCTACTCTAGCGCGGCCGCGGATAACATGGCAGCTAATGAGTCAGGTTACTTTGACGTTGCGATCAACCTTTCTTTGGGGATACTAAAAACTGAATGTAGTGTCATTTTCATGGCATTGCTTACACTCAGCATTCTTCTAAACCTTTTCCAAGAAGTATTCTTTGCTCGAGTGATAAAAACAGTGAGCAGTGGGGTGGGCTTGACCTATATAGGTCTTGGGTAGTTATCTTACCTTTATTTTTGTTTCTTTCAAGTTAGAAATGTCTGTAGCACTATTTTCTGTCACTGGAAACACTAAGCACTCTCCAACACAATTTCACCCCAGGTGGTTCAGTCATTGGTTTGTGCTTGTCCTTTTCCCATTCTTCCTTGGGTAGCACAGAGCAGTCGGTATGGAGGGCATGCCTGCGAATAGATAAATAGTCACCTGAGCGTGCCACCCTTACCCCTTGGCTTCAAATCCCCCCTCCCCACCGCAGTGCTTATTCAGGGAAGTGCTCATCGGGGAAGCCCTCTTCCATCCTGAGCCCGGCTGCTTCCTTAGGCCGCCTTGGGGTAGTTTGGTGCTAGGCGGCTGATTAATCACCTGTAACAGTGTAGCCAAAGCCTCCGTGTGGGCTACGCCAGCTGAACCAAGCGGGGTAAATGGGTTTCCGTGCGCCACCTAGCGGTGCGGCTTGGACTTGCTGCCCATCACGCAGGGCTACTTTTTGTTTGCTTGTTGTCGTTTTAATATTCATTTCCTTATTGTCAAAGTGATGTACAGAGGGATTACAGTTTCATAGTAAGGCAGTGCGTACATTTCTTATCCAACTTGTTACCGTCTCCCTCATCCCCTCCTTCCCCCTCCTCCCTCCATGAGTTGTGCAGTTGGTTTACACCATATAGTTCTGTAAGTATTGCTGTTGCAATGGTTTGTCTTTTTATCCGTTGCCTCTCGATTTTGGTGTTCCTTTCCCTTCCCTAGTTCCATTGCACATATATACGATATCCAGTGGTTTCACTCCTGATATCGCTGTCGCTGATTTCGGTACCCTGGATATTGTATATGCAGAGCTACTTCCTGAAGGAACGACAAAGGGATTCCTCTCTTCCGCAGGACTTGGGCGGTGTCCTCCTCGGCTTCCTCAGAGGCCTTTACTGCTTAGAGCCGCCGCCGCAGTCTAACCCAGGCATGGATTCCCACATAGAGGGAGTTAGTGTCAGGCAGCGACTTTATCACTAAGTCCATCGCTGTCAACTCAGCTGGACTTGTCCACTAGTCTTTCAAGATGCTTTCGTATAGTCTACCTCCGATGCAATCCAGGGAATGGACTCTGTCTACCATAGCTCTCTCAGCCCTCCCAGACCTGTTACCTACTGCTGTTACGTTTGTGGGACCTTTCTCCTTCTCTGCTGCCCCTTGCTCATCTTTTTCAAGGTCGAGATGAGAGAGAGACTTAAATCATATTAGAATTGTAAAGGTCTATGTCTCAGACCCTGTACTTTATTTTTTTCCCCCTTCCGTACTGGAGCTTGAACTTAGTGTCTTGTGCTCTAACACTGTTGCCTAACTTTCACTTCTAGCCTTTTGCTGGTTAATTGGAGATAAGAGTCTCTTGGATGTATCAGCCTTGGTTGGGTTTGAACCATGATCCTCAGATCTTGGCTTCCTAAGTAGAACTGTAGGCAGGAGCCCCAGACGACCCGCTACTCAAAACTTTTCACTCTTAGAACTTATTGTAACAAACCACACACAGACACAGCTACTCACTGTGCCATTTCCTATGACAATGAAAAATTAGAAACAGCTTAAATACTTATCCACAGGGGAATGTTTACATAAACAAGGCAAATCTATAGGAAGGTTACATACCAGGCAGAGAGCACAGGTAGATCCAGATGGCTATTAAGTTGCCTGAAAAGTATCTGATCCTGTAGTTAACACAAGGGAAGTCAGAGGCTCTGGGAGAATGCGAGACTGGTCCTCTGCTGCCCCCTGCAGCCGGAAGAGGATACTGCACGTGGTTGTTTGCCTGCGTGTGGGGGAATGGCGATGATTTATTCTGTACATATTTTGACACACATTGCAGAACAGCTCAATCAACTTATCGAACTAACACACACATTACCCCCACATACTTGACATTTTTTTCTGGTGAGCGCTTAGAATCTACGCTCTTAGCAACTTTCAAGCGAACAATATTATTGTTTTTTAGTAGCCACGGTGATGTGTGTGGTATTTCCATACTTGTATACAAAACACTTCTTTCTTATGCGCCGGTCCTGGGGCTTGAGCTCAGCGCCTGGGCACTATCCCTGGGCTTTTTGGCTCAAGGCAAGTGCTTTACCACCTCTTGAGCCACGGTGCCACTGTGGGCCTGTTCTGAGTAGTTTATTGGAGATCAGAGTCTCCTGGAGTTTCCTTCTCTAGCTGCCATCAAACCTGGAACCTCAGGTCTCAGTCTCCTGAGCGGCGAGGATTACAGCCCTGGCTTGGAGTAGATTTTTGCACAGGGTGAGATTTAGGGGTCCCGTTTCAGTTTCCTGCGTATCAGATGGCCAGTTTCTCCAGCACCATTTGCTGAAGTTGTCCTTCTCCAGTGCGTGCTTTGGTACAAGAGACCCCTTGAGAGGAACACACATCCTGTGACTGATATCTCTCTAAACATCTTTCCCTTTACCTCCTGGGAAACACCACTCTGCTCTCGCCTATGTTTTATTTTCATTGTTCTACAACTTGAAAGTATTTTAAAAAAGTTATATTGTGGGTTTTTTTTCCCCCCATGACCTATTGGCTTTTTAAGAGTGTATTGTTCAATTTCCACAATTTCCTTCTGTAATTGATTTCTAATTTCATCCCATTATCTTTAGAGGATATTCTCTGTCTACGTTTTAGTGTTGTAACATTATTGAGGCTTATTTCAAGGCTTAACATATTTTCTATTCTGTAGACTGTTTCATGTTCACTTAAGAAAGTTATACATTTGCTATTGTTTGGTAAGTAATTCAGTTAGGTTTAGCTGGTGTATGATATATATATATTACTTTAGAATATCATCTGATATAATCTTGGATATATTACATTATTGCAATTATGTAAAATTCTCAGCCAAATATAGTGAAAGAACCAGAAAGGTTTTGCTCATCACTGCTTGCTGGCACTATGAATACCTTTCATTTCTCTGTAGTATCCGAATTTCGTGGGCTAAGCCCATGTTATGAATGAGTCAGGATGGCATTGTGGAGCTGGGCAGGCTCCTGGGGGTAATGTGTGGGATTTGGAAAGGTTGATCCCTATGTGTTTAGTTGTTTTGAAATAGGATCCTATTAGCTAGTCCAAACGAGCCTTCAACTCTCGGTTTTCTTGCCCCAGGCCCCCAGTGCTGGGAATGTAGGAGTTGAGTGCTGCACCCAGCTCCAGACATGTTGTTTTCCTGTGGTGTTGGGGTCAACCCCAGGGCCTTGCACACAGGACTGTGCTCCCGATCTCCTCCTTTGTCCTCCACACGTTTCTTAGCATCCTGAGCTCCAGTGCACCAGCAGCAGGCCGTGTCCTCAGTAGAAGTTTGTTGAGGTGACAATTATAGTATTGTGAGGGAATTTGAATTCCCACCTGCCCTACTATTAAATACTCAAGGAAGGAGCTAGTTGCTTACTTTGGTTTCTATATTAAATTTATGTAGACGTAGGGGGAAGCTGCTATATGTTGGGATCGGGAGAAACCCTGAAAACTGGAATCCTCAATCCTGGAGCTGAATCTCCAGATATCTGTCCATAGTCTCTCGGCTGTTTTCCAATTTTTGGATTTGGCAACTCCACCATCAATATATTCTTTTTTTTTCAATTTTAAAGAAATCTGAATCAAGTGCAGTTCTGCTGGCAGTATTTTGCTAATTGTCCAATATATTGGGTCCTTTTAAGTACGCACTCTGTGACATAAATAACTATTTAATCATGATTACATCAGAGCTTGGGGAAGATACTTATTGGCCTCCAAAAAGATTTGTGATAGACTGATGAAGATAGAATCATTTCTCAGAACTTTCAAGAGCTGCGTTCCTGTCCGATTTGCAAAGCTTCACGCGCGCACTGAATGGGTGTGGCGGGTTCCCAGGGCCTCGCCCTTGCTCTGAGCGGGGACTGCGGCACGAGCGCCTTGTCAAAGGCGAGGACTGCACATCTCGCGCCTGCCAGTGGCCTCATGGCACGGGAGGCCAGGCCAGACTCCATGCCTTCCAATTTGGGCTGACTCTCCTCCCAGCTGCGAGGGGGGCCCTGCGCATGCAAGCGAGCAAGTGGATTCCAGGCGGGTTTATCTCCAGACTACAGTCTAGACGGCAGAACTTATTTCAGGGCAAGCTTTAGCCCCTCACAAAGAGAGATAATAAGCGAAAAGCTATCTCTCTCCAATCACATTTCCTTGGCATTTCTGGAGAAATCGTCTCTCCGGGGAGTTTCTACAGCACAGACACAGTTGATACAATTTATGGCAGTGAATTTAATTAAAATGTCCTCTATCTATGACGGCCAAGTTCCTGTTCCTAATAAATCGACCACGCCTGCGAGTGCTGGGCATCTGTGAGGCTGTTTCTACGGCATCTCTGCTGAGATGGAGCAAGAATACAAAGCCAGGACTTTTCCTATTTGCTAAATGTACAATGAGACTTCAAATACAAATTCAACCCTCTATCCTGCCCGGTTCCCTTGCTGCTTTTAAGAATAAAAAAATAGCTCCTCCTACTTTTCTGTTGAACAGCCATTGAGATCAGGATGAGAGTTTAGAAATTGAATGAAGCGGGCACTGGTGGCTAGCTCCTGTAATCCTACCTACCCAGGAGGCTGAGATCGGAGAGCCCTGCTTTGAAGCCAGCCTGTGCAGGAAGACCAGGAGACTCTTATTTCCAAGTAACCACCATTGCTAACCTCCCAGGCATTTTTCAACCCAGTCAAGTTGATAATAACAATTGACCGGAACAGATATATTTGCTGTAGAGTTGTCCCCTCCCTCCCCCTTCCCTCTCTTTCTCTCTTTCTGGAATAAGGTAGTACACATTGAGGTAAAGGATTATTTATCTTTCCCTCTCCCAAGAGGCAATATTGCCATGAATTTGGGCATGAGTCTAGTTATATACTTATTTCCGTGTAAAATAATGAATCATATGCAATAATGCTGTGTGTCTGAAATGTACATGGGCGGTGGTTGGCTAAGTTGAACACTGCAACCGGCTCTTTCCACTAGATTTATCTTGGAGCAGAGTGTCCCTGTAGATCTACACGGGTCATTAATTCTTCTTCTTCTTTTTTTTTATTGTGGGGCTTGAACTCAGGGTGTAGTCACTGTCTCTGAGCTTTTTTTCTGGCTGGCTGGGTTCATTAATTTTGATTACAACATAGTGTCTTGACATGTAGTCACAGGAAAATTTATTTGTGTGTTCTCTGATTGATGGGCATTAGCACTTTCCTAATGTTTTACTCTTACAAACATTGATGCATGGCTCCTAATATTCCATGTGGTAATTTCTCATAAACATCTTATTTTTCCTCAAAGTCTTTTTTAAAATTTAATTTTATCGTGAAGGTGATATACAGAGGGGTTACGGTTTAGGTTAATGAAAAAGAAAGATTCTTAGAAAACCAGAAGTAGTATTATGTTTTGTGCTGGTACTTGAGCTTGAACTCAGGGCCTCTTGCTCTCACTTGGCTTTTTTTCCCCCCATGGCTGAGCTTTATCACTTGACTCCCACTTTTGCTTCTGACTTCTACCCAGGCTGGCTTTGAACTGCTATTGTCAGATTGCAGCCTCTTGAAGAGCTAGGACTACAGGTGTGAGCTACCAGTGCTTGGTAACAAAAATTGAGATATTTTTATGCAAAAGAGACAACGTTCACTTATTTGGAGCTGGTATCTCTCTCCCTTCCCTTGGCCTACCGGAAGTCATCATTCATTTTGGGAAGAGAAAAAAAGATGAGCTTGGCACTTGATTCTCAAAAGGAACATTTGCTTCGGAAATCGCTGGCAACCCAGGCTCCCCAGAGCCCGCCCGCCCGCCCGCGCCTGTGCCGGGCTTTGGAAATGGCTGGCTGGCTTTATGACCCGTGAATAGCATTTGTATCTGTGCTTTTGCAAATAGCCATGAGAAATCAATTGTCAGGCTGGTCGGGGTGCTTGGTGGGAATGAAACTCTGGGCTAGTACCTGCGAGCGGGTGAAGACTTGGAGTGCAAGACTTGTGTTCAAGAAGGACTTAGACTCAGGGGAGCCTCGGTCAGTGCTGTCCCGTCCTCCCCACCCCCACGACACAGGGCTCTGGGGAGCCCCTTCACCTGCAGAACATCGCCCCACTTCACTGATCGCAAATACAAGGAGGGGCTGTGTTTCCAAATCCTAGGTCCCAGGACTCCAAAAGACACTGTCATAGGGGCCAACAGGAGCCCAGCTCCAAACTGAAGCCTGACTCCTTCACTTAGCTGTTGGAAGGACTTAGGCAGAGTATCTTTCTTCTCCTCCCTCCCTCCGTCCCTCCCTTCTTCCCTCTCTCCCTCCCTCCTTCCCTCCCTCCCTCCCCCCTCCTTCCCTCCCTCTCTTCCCCTCCCTTCCTTCCCCCTCCCTTCCTTCCCCCTCCCTTCCTTCCCCCTCCCTTCCTCCCCCCTCCCTCCCTATCTCCTTCCTCCTTCCTTCCCTCCCCCTTCCTTCCTTCCTTCCTTCCTTCCTTCCTTCCTTCCTTCCTTCCTTCTATTTCTTTTCCTTCTCTCTTTCTCTCTTCTTTTTTTTCATGAAGTAGTTGAACAAGGGGGTTTCAACTTCACATGTCCGTTTATGAGCACAATGCATTTCGCTCTTGGCACCCTGTCCATCATTCTCCCCCATCTGTCGCGATCACACCCGTCCTCTCAAGTCACTTGGTTCCGTGTTCACACATGGACACGGGATATTAGGACTGTATTCTTCCACCATTACTCTCTCTGTTCACCTGCTCCCCGCCCTTTGACCGCTTCTACTTGTGCACACGTTTCAGCTTCTGGCTGTTTTATTAAACTGTAAGTTAGTTGTTCCAAGGACTTCTAGCATTGGAATCCTCCCCTGTGTATATTAGACTAGACAGCTTCTTGGTGTATATATGCATATGACCCTGTATATGTTTTTATATGTGTTTATAGTTTAGAGCTTTTAGTATGAGGGAAAAAAGAACCATGTGCCTTTTGTCTCTCTGAGCCTGTCTTACTTCATATTTTTTTTCCAGGTCCATCTGTTTTCCTGAAAATGACATAATATTAATTCTTCCTGATTAGTAACATTCTATTGTTTATATCACGTCACAAGTTATTTTTCAATTCACCCGTTTATTGTGGGGCATCTGGTCTGTTGCCATGTCTTGGCCATGGAGGCTGGCGTAGCAATGCAAAGGGCTGCACGGTGTCTTTACCATAGCCTGGCGTGTAACTGTTTGCATAGATGCCCAACAGTACTATCACTGGACCCCACGGCAATTCTGTTTGGCTGTTTTGGGGAATCTCCAAACGGTTAGACAACGTCCCTAAGTTCTCCGTGGGCCTGTTTCTATCTACTACGTGGAAACACAAACGATAGCAACCGCCCAAGTCCTTCCTGAGGTTTGCTGAGGGGCTGCGGGTGGAGAGCTCCTCTGGCCAGTCGAAAGGGCGGAGTGCGAGTTACTCCAGTAACCTGCCTCCCTGCCTGAGCAGCGGCCCGCCCGTGGCCTCCGGGGTGAATGGGCTCCGCTCTCTTCAGAGCTTCTTTGGGGTTCTGGTTCTCTCCTGGGGAAGCCATTCGCAGATGTTTTTCTTCTCGTTCTGGACGGTGTGTCCGATGGTGCCGGGTGTGTGGAACGGAATGCGTGTTGCGGGGCCAGGCAGGCACCTGCTGCTGCCCAGGTGACGGGGAGGACGCCGCAGGGCCCCGGGCGGGCCCCGGGCTGGCAGCTTGGTCGTGGGCAGGAGCTGAGCCCTTGGAAGGCCGATTGCATGTGGTGCCTGGAGGATGCTGACGGGGGCGGGAGAGGAGCCTCGGGAGACACGGCGGGAGGAGGGGAGGGCGGCAGGGTGCCCACGGAGGAGAAGCCACGCGCTCCGGCGGCTCTGCCGTCGCTGGAACAAGGGAAGGGGTGGCCCAGCTGGGCGGTTCCTGGGGGGCGGGGGGGGGGCAGGGGGCTCAGCCCATCCTCACCTGCTCGGCTCCCTCCACAGGAGACTGGCACACAGCCCTCGGGAGGAAACCACCAGGTGTCGGCCGTGTGTGTGTGTGTGTGTGTGTGTGTGTGTGTGTGTGTGTGTGCGCGTGCGTGCATGCAAGCCCTAGCTGGCTCCTTTCCCACACGACCAGGAGAGGGCGCTGGAATTTGCTTCTTCATGGAATCCTGGAGCAAGAAGGCTCAGGGGAGGGCGGAGGCCCCAGCCTGGCGTGGACGCTCCGCACCGAGCCTCGGGTCCTCACGGCCACGCGTGCCGCCATCGATGGTTCAGCAGAGTCGGGGCTGGCACGATGCGGAACACAGCCCAGGCAGGGATTCCTGCGCACAAGATTAGAACAACAGCAGCAACAACAAACCCGGCAGAGACATCGTTATTTGGGAAATAGATGTTGTCTTTCATTCCATTTTTTATATATATTTTTTCCAGACTCTTTTCATTTATCTGTTGCTGTCAGCTCAGAAACCAATATCCTAGCGATTCCAGAACTTTCTGCTAGGAAGTACTTTACACGTTAGGTCTGACTTCCTAGCACAGTTAATTAAAAAAAACATAGCCACTGTAACATAACAAGTGATTTTTTTTTCTATTGGATTCTTTAGTTTTGCAAAGGCGTTACAATTGACCCTGTGAGTTTGTGAGCCCCGTGCGTCTGGGTCAGTATCACTGCTTTTTCTGTTCTCACAGTTTTCTAGTTTTATAGAATATACATAGACTATCAGGACTGCGTTCTCCCCGCTCCTCCTCTGCCTGCCGCTCCCCTCCCGGCTCTGTGCTGAGCGCCCCCGAGTCCCCTCACGCCATTCCCCCCAGGAATCTTATGGGGTCCGTACCTCAGGACCCCATCTTTCAGGCGAAACCTGAAGCCTAGGCGCACTGATTTGCCTGAACCCGTTCATGGCACGAGCAGAAGCGTAGGGATGGGAAACCAGAGAATCCAACTGCGAGCCGCAGGAGTGGCCGCCCCCCCCGCCCCCCAACATTTAGGAATAACTGGGCAGCGGAGAGAGGGTGCTCTGTGCCTCAGGGGTGACTCGGGGGTGCAGGTGAAAGGGGGGTACTCGAGTTCACTGGGGCCTCAGCACTGTTCAGACGTGGGGGCTGGGCGTGCAGCTCCCTGGCGGAGCCCTGGCCTGGCACACGCAGCGCCCTTCGTTTGGGCTCAGCGCTTGCAAAACAGCACGGGAACCCAGAATCGGGACTTCTGAGACTTGCCTGATTCGAGCTCTGTTCCCCGTATGACCCCCTTGTCATGGTGCTTTCTAGTTACCTCCACCCCCCACCCCTGGAACTTGCCAAGCCCATTTCTCCTTGGGGCCTTTGCACCTGCTGGCCCCGCCTGGAGAAAGCCTTGTCTCAGAGCCTCGCAGGGCTCAGCGCGGACAGCCCTTCCTCAGAGCCCCCTGGAGGGCATGCATCCGTCTGTCTCCTTTAGCCCGTCTGGGGTGATCTTGAGTTATCTTCGTTGCTGTGTTGGTTAGCCTTCCCGAGCCTTTTCTGTTTGCCTTTGTTAGAAGGCCAGTTCTCTGAGGTAGGGATTCTGACATTTAGTTCATTGCATTTCTAGAAGGTAGAATATTCCAGACCTGGAGGAGGTACTAAATAAATATTTACTGGATAAACATGATCCGATCACATCCATGATCACATCCATGATATGATCCGAACCAATGTCAGGAAGCTTGGAGTACGATCGGAGAGCCTGGGCGGACCGAACACTTCCAAAGGTCAGTCCTGGGCAGGTGGGGTGTCGGGGGCTGAGGGTGCGGGGTGTCGGCCTAGAGTTGTGCGTAAAGGGATGGGCTCTGGGGACAACTGCCTGGGATCAAATCCTGACTTGGGTATCCGCCACGCAACCTAGGCACATAATTGGTCTTCTGTGCCTAAGTTCCCTCCTCAATAAAATGGACACGACGAGGATAATGAAGACAGGAGCACTATGTACCTCGTGGAAGTTGTGACAAGGGTTAAGTGAGTGCACTTGGAGAGCTGAGAAGGCTGCTTGGCGTTGAGGTTTGGGTAGAATACGAATAGAAAGAAAATCAAGTGACTCTAGGTGACCTTAGGAATTCAGAATAAACAGAACATTCCTTTAGAAGAGAAGTAGGAAGCAGAGGCTGCACGTTTGTTTGCTCTGGTCTCTCATTTCTGTCTAGATATTTACATTTGGTCAAGAAATGCTTATTTCCTTCTTTTTTAAAATTTAACAGTTATTTATTCAGGATTTACTACATATTGCTGCTTGGAATGAAGTGTCAAAATGGCAAAGAATAACCAAACAAACGCTTGATTTTTTTTTCCTCTTTAAAGTTTCTTCCTCTTTCTTTGGTCATGGGGCTTGGACTCAGGGCCTGGGCACTGTTTCTGAGCCTTTTCACTCAAGGCTAGCGCTCTACCACATTGAACCACAGCGTTATTTCCAGTTTTCTGGTGGTTAATTGGACATAAGAGTCTCATCGACTTTTTCCTGCCTGGGCTGGCTTCCAACATTGATCCTCGTGTGTGTGTGTGTGTGTGTGTGTGTGTGTGTGTGTGTAAAATGTTCTCCCCTCTCCCTCCATTTTTTAAACTTAATTCTTGCCTCATATGCTTTCAAGTAATATTTATTGAGCATGAGCAAAAAATGGTTACTAAGCAATCCTTTCCATCTTCTACCCTACCTTCATCTTCTCCTACTATGTGTAACGAATGTACATATGTACACATATACATGCTATATGTGTGTACACATCACGTATACACATATGTACACACATGCACACGCACACACCATGCATGTACACACATGCACACACATACGTGCGTGTATGCACACACACGTATGTGTATAATACAGTGTACTGTTCACTTGGCTCTCGGGTGATTCTACGTGGGGATGTGCAATTCCCTCACTCCCCTCCGTTGGCTTCAGCTAACATGCCCTGAGCACTAGCTGGACGGGAGGCGGGCGCGGGCACACAGGGGTGGCAAAGGCACCAGCTCCGTGGCACACGCATCCAGGAGGAGGGGAGGCTTGATCGTGGTCCAGAGTAGAGCAGAGTAGCTCACACGAAGAAGTGAAGCAGGAGTAGAGAGCGGACCAGAGAGCAGCCCCGCTCCCAGGATGGGACACCATGTTACAAAGTGAAGCTGGCCCCGGCCCCAAGTGGAGGTGACTCCCCGAGGAGTGGCAGCACCTAGTGACACCTCTGAAAACCCAGCCACGCCGGAGGAGGGTGAGAGGGGAGGAGGACCCGCTTATTTACACCTAGATGGGAGGCAAAGGGAAGAAGCCTTTCCTTGGAGGTAAAGAACATCAAAGCAACTCTACGGATCCAAGGGAAACAATGACAGCCGCGCACAGAGGACAGTCGATCTGAGCGCCAGCATTGATTTATGAGATTCACTCACTCCCAGCCCATGGCCTCAGGACACGGAGGCAAATAATAACATTTAATTAAAACTCATAAAGCAGAAGCATCCATGACAGCACGTGTCAAAATCAATAAAATGCTAATTTCTAAAGATTGTGTTTGCAGGGAATCTGGAGGACCAGTGGCAAGAAATTGTACGCCAAAGAGCCTTTGTCAAAAGAGACTGACTTCCATTTCCAGTGGCTGGATGTTTATAAGAAAGTACCGCAGACAGCACACGTACATTCCTGAGAGCTGGGTGCCAGCAGCTCACGCCTGTAGTCCTAGCTCGTCAGGAAGCTGAGATCTAAGGGTCATGGGTCAAAGGCAGCCGGGGCAGAAAAGAAAAGTCTGTGAGACTCTAATTAACCAGCAAAAAGCAGGAAGTAGAGGTGTGTCTCAAGTGGTAGAGAACCAGTCTTGAGTGGAAAAAGCCAAGTGAGAATGAGAGGCCTTGAATTCAAGCCCCAGTACCAACACGCACACACACACACACACACACACACACACACACACACACACACACATACACACAAACCCTTGCAGTGAATTAAGAACTGAGAGCTTCCTAAAAGAATTAGTGGTTACAAGGATAATAATCTGAGCTTCGGACTGGTGTTCTGTGTACCCCCAGAACTCCTCGATCCTCTGGAATTATTGGTCAGGATGGCTTCCCTGTCTTCAGATAGAGCGCCTGGACCCCACAGTCCAAGTTGACGGAGGTCATCCCTCCACCAGTGACACGAGGACAATGTGGAGATGTCACTACATCTCACAGTCCATGACATCTTCCATGGCTGGTGCATCTTGATCAAGGCTTTGTTTTCCTCTTTTTTCTTCTTGTGGGTCCTGAGGCTTGAACTCTGGGCCTAGGTTCTGTCCTGAGCTTCTTTTTGCTTAAGGCTAGCACTCTACCACTTGAGCCACAGCGCCACTTGTAGCTTTTTTCTGTGATTTAATTGGAGATTGGAGTCTCATAGACTTTCCTGCTCCAACTGGCTCTGAACCACAATCCTCAGCCTCCTGAGTAGCTAGATTACAGGTGTGAGCCACTGGGGCCTAGCTTTGATAAAGGTTTTCAACCTTGGCAATGTAGAGTGCGACATTTCTAAGTAGAATTGCCCTAGTGGGCTTGCAGGTCCTTCCTGGCTCTTGAGTTTAGACAAAGCATTAGCAACCTCAGAATCACAATCTACTTTCCTTCCTGAGTTGAATTCTCAGGGGGCAAGCAGGCCTTTCCTGGCCCAGATGAAATGGTACCCCGATTCTTTTTAAATCCATTTAAGCTATAATATAGTTCTGCAGGAAATGGAGTTTCCCCTTTATCCAAATGAGATCGCTTGGGTTAAATGCTAGAAACCCGAGTAGGTTGTATGGGGTTAAGATTTCATGGGTTTCCATCAGTTCCAGGCTCTTGGCCCGAAATTTGGGTACAAGCATTCTGGAAACTCTGATTTTTCAAGAAGTTGCTTGGCACAGCTACCTTTGACTAACATGAAAATTGGAGCTGTCTTAAGTCTTAATGATATTACACACTGGTGAAATTTTATTCAATCATGGCTGGGGAGAATGTTTGGAGTTGCAGAAATGTGGGCCGAGGTGGTTATGGACATTTAAACTTGAAAGTACTGGATTTCTATTCCGCACCAGCTTCTCTCTGAAAATGTTGGCGCACAGACTGGAGAGCTGGCTTTCCTTCCGGGGTGGTAAGTCACGAGATCAGGCTTATTTGCTTCTCTACGGACTGCTGGCTATGTGTGGGGATAGGATAGGCTGAGTTTCTGGGAAGGCAGTCTTGCAAACAGACATCTATGCTGTGTGTGTGTGTGTGTGTGTGTGTGTGTGTGTGTGTTGCTAGTACTTGGGCCTAAGCTAAGGGCCTTGTATTCTTGCTTGGCCTTTTCACTCACGGCTAGCACTCTACTACTTGAGCCATACCTCTAGTCCTGGCTTTTTTGTTGGTTAATTGGAAATAAGGGTCTCTCAAGTTTGTCTGCTGGGACAAGCTCGCAGCCAAGATCCTCAGAGCTCAGCCTCCTGAGTAGATAGAATTACAGGCATGAGCCACCAGCATCTGACTTTGCATTACATTTTTTTTTGTGCAGTAAGAGGACTTGAATTCAGGGCTTGGGTGATGTTCCTGAGCTGTTTTTATTTTATTTTATATTTATTTATTTATTTTGCTAACTAGTGCTCTACTAGTGGAGCCACAGCTCCATTTATGGTTTTTTGGTGGTCAGTTGGAGATAAGAGTCTCATGGACTTTTCTATTGGGGCTGGCTTTGAACTGTGACTCTCAGATCTGTCTCCTGAGTAGCTAGGATTATAGGCATGAGCCACTGGTACCTGGCTTGACATTTATTTTTAAAGAGTTGGTACAGACTTCTGGGGTGAGGTGATGGAGTAGAAGTTCCATCCATGGGACCCTGAAAGTGAGAAGAGCCAGTGTAACAAAGGAGAGACTATATTACAAGGAAAGAAAGAGGAAGGGCATTAAGCATTACCTGGGAGGCGACAGAATGGGTGGGAAGCATCGAGAAGCAGAAAGATGATGCTGAGAAAGGCGATAGGAGAGAAGTTGTAGTCTCAGCCCCCAGGGGGAGGAAAACGGGAAACTTCCACCAGGGAGTAAACCAGGCAGCCCTGGAGACAGCCGGTCTTTGCTGCGGGAGAAGCCCGCAGACTTCACAGCCTTCATCCAGAGCTGGGCTTTGGGCCCGCAGTGAGCCCTGCTGGGGGACCCGGCCTCAGAGAAGAAAGCCTTGCGCGGCTTGCGTCTCTCAAAGGGGTCCAGCCAGGTGCCATTCTGAAAGGCAGACTGTTGACGGAGCAGCCGGGATTACTCTTGGGACCTGATAAAAGGCGAGTAAGTCAGAGAACCTGCGGACCCTCTGCTAGGGTGTCTGGATGGGAAACTGCCCCCGGAGGCAGCCATGGGAGGCGGGTTGGACAGGCACGCGTTGCCCGCGGTTACTGTTGACAGCGAGGACCCAGCCCCAGCCGGCCGCTGGCTTTGGCCTCTGGAGCGGCCTCCCGGGTGCGGGGTGCGGGGTGCGGTGCGTGTGGTTTGTTGTCAGGTGGGACCTAGAGCTCGGAGCTCAGATCTGGCAGATTGCGAAATGCTGCAGCCTTTTCTCCCCCTTGGGGAGAGCCAGAGCGCGCGGAGCTTGCAGGAAGCCGAGGCCCTTGCTTCTCTCTCTGCGGCGGAGAGCTCATGAGGCCTGCTTCACTGATTCATCGGAGGACCCCCCCCCCGAATTACAACAGACTTCAGCTGTGACTCACTACCCACCCCCAACAGGCCTGCTGGATTCTGGGAAGGAGATATCTCCATGTAGTCTTAAAATACTCTGCGGATCCAACAGGGTCTTCTTCAAAATTCTCATGACATTCTTTGCACAGCAGCAGCAACAACAAAAATCTAAAATCCCTGTGGACGCACCAAAGACCCCGAAGAGTGGAAGCAATCATGAGCAAAGGAGCAACACTGGGGTTAGCACAATGCTAGAAATTAGATTAGCCTGTAGAGCCACAGTAACAAAAATAGCATGGTACTCACACAAAGCAGACATGTAGACAATGGAATAGAAGACCCAGAAATAAACCCACGCAGCTGCTAACACCTGCTCCATACACGGAAGGAGGTTCACATAAGCAAACTCAATGGGAGAAGATGGCAGCGCAAACCAGGTTGGTAGCAGTGGAGACACAGAGGTATTGGAATTCTGGACACGTTTTAATGCCTGTGGTGTTCTATTCTAAGTATACAGTAAGTCATTTAATGAGTCTCCTACGTATGGACATTTAGGTTATCTGTGACTTTTCCTTACTATAGCGTCAAAGTATCAACATTTCGACATTGGACCAGTTTGAAAAACTGTGGTTCAGAGAGACGGCGTGGGTGTGCGCCCTCCCCCGTGGCTCCCAGCAACACCCCTGCGGACAGCTCCTCCCCGCCCAGGCTCGGGAGTGACAAATACTCTTTGTACTTACGTTTTTGGTACTAGAGGGTGAACTCAGCATCTGGTGCTTGCTAGGCACATCCTCGGCTCCTCGCGCCGCATCCCCGGTCCTCTTGGCGGCCGGTGTCTTCCATGCAGGCCTCGCGATGGCCTCAGGTGCCAATCCTCCCCCAACCTCCCCGGGGATGGGATCACGCCGCCCTCCCTCCCTCCCTTCCTCCTCACACTCTTACTATTGTGAGTACAGATGGATGCTGTTCACTTGTTTGTTGGCCAATTGGTTCTTCTTCTTTTGCATACTATCTGTTTTTTTTCTGCACTTCTTTGAAGATAATTTCTTTTTTCCTAATTGATTTTTTTAAAAAAATTACATACCAGGGCTACTAACATATTGTTATTTGTTGATAATTTTAAGAGTTTTGAAAACGTGAACACACAAATATCCAAACATACGTGTAGTGGGGTGACAAGAAACAGCACAAATGTTCATCAGTAAGGACCTGGCTTATTAGTATAATTATCTGGCTATTGTAGTATTGCCATACAACAAAATATTATGCACTTGTACAGAGTGCAGAATGAAGTGTATAGAATGCTACCCTTTATTTTAAAAGGTGGGATAGGTAATGGATATTTTGACATATATGAAACAATAACATGGAATAACAGTAATGGCAGGAAATTCATATTAGCAGTTACCTAAGTGACAGAAGACAGTTGGATAGCTGACCAAGATACTAAGACTCTTGCTGTAAACGTTTGTGATGACGAATAATAGAGTCATCAGAGCGCACTGCCTGAAGGATGAAAGGGGCGACATTGATTGAGGGGCATCATATTCATAAATGGCTTTGTTGAATGGCAACCCCTTTGTTTTGTTTTGTTTTTCCAGTCCTGGGGCTTGGACTCAGGGCCTGAGCACTGTCCCTGGCTTCTTTTTGCTCAAGGCTAGCACTCTGCCACTTGAGCCACAGCGCCACTTCTGGCCGTTTTCTATATATGTGGTGCTGGGGAATCGAACCCAGGGCTTCATGTATACGAGTCAAGCACTCTTGCCACTAGGCCATATCCCCAGCCCCGAATGGCAACGCCTTTGTACAACTACTTGAAGATAATAACAATGTTAAAGGGAAAAAAGAATGCCTTGCCTGCTTTTTGTTTTCTTTTGGCATAGAGTCTCACCACATAGCCCAGGCTGGCCTCCAATTTGCCCGGTAGCCCAGGCTGCCTTTGGACTCATCAAAGCTGGGATCACACGCGGACACCACCACACCCAACCATTTTTGAAAATGCACATCCACTATCCACAGCAGGCATCTTCATCTTCTTGCAGACCTCTAGCTGGCACCTGGCATTTCCCCAGCACACTTACCTTGTCTGAACCACGCACTGTCCCAAAGGGACCTCTATTTTGCATTCTATTTCAGTATGGGGCTGGGGCCTAGTGGTAGAGGGCTCGCCTAGCAAACATGGAGCCCTGGGTTCGATTCCCCAGCACCACATACACAGAAAAGCCAGAAGTGGCGCCGTGGCTCAAGTGGCAGAGTGCTAGCCTTGAGCAAAAAGAAGCCAGGGACAGTGCTCAGGCCCTGAGTCCAAGGCCCAGGACTGGGGAAAAAAATATTATCTAGTTGCTCTAAGCAGTTCCAGATGCCATGTCATTGTCCTGGACCACTGAGCAGAGAGGCAAGACTATCAAACCATACTGCTCCGCAGAGGAGGCGGCGCTGAGGGCTTTGGGGGAGAGTGTCTGTGTTCCATCCATTCACGCCGCCCACGGGGATTTGGCTTAGATCCTCCAGTGCTGCCCCGTGGGGGCGGTGGTCAGCTTCGCACTTGGTCAGCTGCCGGGGATCCTGCGTGAGGAAGATGGGGTTGGGGGGGGCCAGGCCCCCGCTGAGTGGCAGGCCTGGGGTGAAGGCCGCGGTCCATGCTGGCTGGGACTGGGAGAAGCCGGGGAGGAGGAAGAACCACTGTGGGCTCCCTGGCTGCTTCCTTACGCCACCCGTTAGGACCGTGTCATCACCGCGGGCAGGCGTGGGGCGGGCACGGGAACCCTGATCCCTGTTGTCTCAAATGACCTTCACCTCCACAGACGTCCGGAGCACCTGAGAACCACACCCGGCAAGGGGGCAACCAGCACTTCTGGGCTTCCAGAGGGAATCATGTCGAGGGGGGACGCACAGGGAATTACCGATTCCATTTGTTTTGTGGCACTGAACCCTCTCAGTTCAGAGGTATAGGAAGGTATTAAAAATGAACAGTCCAGCCAGGCACCGGTGGCCTGTCATCCTAGCTCCTGAGGAGGCTGAGAGCTGAGGATCACAGTTCAAAGCCAGCCAGGGCGGGAAAGTCTGTGGGGCTCTCATCTCTAATTAACCACTAGAAAACCGGAAGTGGTATTGTGGCACAAAGTGGTAGAGCGCTAGACTTTAGCAAGAGAGCTCAGGGACAGCTCCCGGGCCCTGAGTTCAAGCCCCCGACGGACCAAAAAAACAAAAACCAAAACATAAAAAAGGAAGGACGAAAGAAAAGCCCCACTTTGGTGGTTGAGTAGTTTGAGCTGATAAGAAGCATTATGGCAGGAAACTGCAGAGGACACAGAGCTCCTTCCTTCCTTCCTTCCTTCCTTCCTTCCTTCCTTCCTTCCTTCCTTCCTTCCTTCCTTCCTTCCTCCCTCCCTCCCTCCCTCCCTCCTTCCCTCCCTCCCTCTCTTCTTCCCCTCCCTCAGTAGGTCTTCTCAGCGTATCCACAGTTATCAAAGTCTTAGGGATTGCAGGCATAAAACAATGACGCAAGTCTAGTCTCCTCGATCTTTTGCTATTCAAGAAAGCCTGTCTCTGTGATGATGGTTGAAGTTGTCTTCCATGTAGGAACACTGTGTCACAGCTAAGTGATTTGGGGACACAGTATGTCTCGGACTGATGTCTGATAGCCCACTATTTTGCCAAGTCATTTTGTCCGGGGATGACATTGTTCCTAATGAAAGCATCCTTGAGCACTGATGGAGAGAGGGCCTTAGGTGGTGGCAAGGGCAGGGATCTGAACTATGGCGTGAGAGGCTGAGCACTGAACCCGGTGAGGAACCGAGGACACAGAGAAGCTGAAAGCGGGGGGATGGAGCCGGGTTGCCGAAAGAGGCCACTTCTCCCCAGACAGGCTTGCTGAGAATTTGTATAGGAAAGTGCACCAGTAGGGACACAGTCACAGTACACAGTGCCTGCCTGCCTGCCTGGTGCAGCTATCACAGGAGCACTGTAAACTCAGCCAGTTCATTTTTGTGATATCACAGCACAATGGAATTCTGTATGTACGAACACCCTGTGTTTATAGTTGGAGCAAGAGAGATCTTTTCCCTTCAACAAAGGGCTCTTTCATTGCGATGTTGTGTGACAAAGTAGCAAAGCCCTCAGTCAGTCGATGTTGCTAAGGGAGGCAATCTTGGCTTTTTATTTGTGAAATCATTATTTGCACTTTTACCTCAAGGTTAGAAAACTGTGCAGAGCTGGTGCCAGTGACTCCCACCTAAGAGCCCAGCTACTCAGGAGGCTGAGATCTGAGGCTCAAGATTTGAACCCAGCCTGGGCAGGAAAGTCAGTGAGACTCTTATCTCCAATCACCCACCAAAAAAAGCCAGAAGTGGCGCTGTAGCTCAAGTGGCAGATCACTAGCCTTGAGCACAAAAGCTCAGGGAGAGTGCCTAGGTCTGGAGTTCAAGTCCCAGGACTGGTGTGTGCGCCCCCCCGGCCCCCCAATAGCAGAGTTCTTTATAATAAGAAAAGAAAAAAAAGAAAAGGGATATTTAAATTGAGCTCTGAGGCACATAGGTGCTGAGCTGGGGGAAAGTTTCTGGGGAGAGGGTAGAGGAGAAGGGAGGTGAGATTGCATAAATCCCCAGAGTCTCTGGGGTGATTGTTTGTGTCTGTCGATGGCCATGGCATGGAACTGTTCTGCTTATTTGAAAAGTGGATGTTTTGATACTGCCTCCCTATCATGATGGATAGCAACGTTCCGGTATTTAATGAACACGGGGACAATCTTTCTGTTTTAAAATGAAAGGTGCTGTAATGGCATCAACTCTGCCGAAATCTCCATCTAAAAGTAAAGAAATAATCACTGGGCCCCGAGCTCAGCTTTATGCACGGCAGTAGATAAGAAAGGTCCCCGGATGATGTTTTGCTCTGGGACGGAATCGCAGTGAGTCAGAACTCCATTCCTCTCAGGAAGAATTATGAGCCTCATTGCCCATCTCCTATCTGACTGGACCAAATGACTCAGCCTGCCCACACTGGTTAACTTCCTCACATTTCAGTGTACAGATGGGAGATTTTGCTCTTAAAGGAATTGGTCAGGAACAATCCATCTTTTTTTTTTTTTCTTTGCTTTGTTTAAAAAGAATCGGCTTTCTTTTCGGGCTGGGACGACCTGAGAAAACGCTTCCTATCTTATGTGTGTCCTGGACTCAATTGATGTTTCCTGCCAGAAATCTATTTGGACAGCAAAGCAGAGGCTGACTCGCTGCGCAGAGGAGGCCGCTGGGGAATTGTCGCCGCCCTGTCCCCTGAACTCACAGAGATGGTCACGGGCAGCGTGCAGCCGGGCTGATTTCGAATCGCCTGAGCATACAGAGAGATGAGCCCAGTGCAGAAGAGCATTTATTTACCGCAGAAACAGGGAGGTAAGAGGCCTCCACCGAGGAAAAGAGGCCGAGTCCGGCTCTGCGCCCTTGCGCTTCCCGTTTGTGACCGAGGCCCACTGCGCTGCGGAAGGAGGGGAAAATCTTGTTTCTGCGGCGGATGGTGCAGCCAGCTCCCTCGTGCGGAGCCCTCGCTCCCCAGGTGACTGATTTTATTAGCTTGTGCGTGAGGCTCTGAGCGGGTCCCCCTTGCTGGGGGGGGGGGGGCGCATCCGACACTGATGGGGGCCGCAGCTACCTCCCTCTCTGGCAGCTCAGCCTCCAAGCCAATGAACTCTGGGAGCTGTTGGCCCAGGAAAGCCAAGGGCAGGAAACAGGCTAAACTTACACGCGAAGTGAAATAAATAAAGCTCCAGTTCTTTTGAGTTTGGAAACATCCTGGAACCTAATGTACCGACAGCACAGGGATAGGTTTATTATTATTATTGTTGTTGTTGTTTTGGCAGTACTAAGGACTTAGCCGAGGGCCTTGCACTTGCTAGGGGGATATGCTACCACATGAGCTACGTCTCTAGCCCTTCTTGCTTTTGGTTTGTTCATCTAATAGGCTCTCGCAATTTTACCTGGCTGGTCTTGAACCTCCAGCTCACCTCCGCCTCAGGTGTTCACTATGACTTGTGGCCCACGTATGGGTCTTTTGTTTATTTTTTGTAACGGGGTTGGCTTCGAACCGTGATCCCCAGATCTCAGCCTTTGGCGAGTATGGCTAGGATTACAGGCCCGAGTTGCCATTGCCTTGCTCACAGGGAACCTCCTTAAACTGCCTCCCCAGCCCCACCCCTGGCTGATTTCAAATCGCAATTCCCCAGGTCTCCACCTCCTGAGGAGCTTGGATTGCAGGGTTGAGCCACCGTGCCCGACTCCGGCTGGTTATTGAGTGGTGTGGGTGCTGGATCAGATTTACGCTAACAATGATATTGTTAATCAGTAATTGTCCCTCAGCTCAGGCTCCTAATCTTGTTTGTGGAGATTTTCCTGTGACTTATAGAACTCCAGGCACTGAGTTCTGAGTTGCGCCTAGGGCGGGGGAGGAGGACTCTTCATTTCACATGTGTACATGAACTCAAAAAAGTAAAGCAAAGCAACACGTGGCGAGCCCGGTGCTGGTAGTTCTAGCCACGCGGGAGGCTCAGATCTGAGGATCGAGAGGTAGCTCATGCCAAGGAAAAGGGCACTTGGATTTCTCCTCTAATCGCGGCAGCCCGTCTGGAGAACAGTTACCCAGGTTACCGGTTAGTCTCACTGTTTACTTTTTTTTTTGGAAATTCTCAGATTTCCTTTGAGTGGGTAGATCCTTAGCTATTTGCAAGCGGCTCTCTTGAAGGAAATCCTTGCAAGGCGGGCATGATGGCGGTGAGCCCCATGTAGGGAGGAAAGGACGACAAGAGCAGGACGCGGAGAGGTTCCGTGATTGTATGGCCAAGTGGACGAACCTGTACGGAGTGTATGGTCAGCCCCATTCCGTCCTTAGTACGCCAACGGTGGCGATTTTGGCCCACTTCCCACCCCCTCTGAGTTCTGTATTCCAGAAGCAGAGTGAAGCAGGCCCGTGTGAAATCTACGAAGCGGGTGGAATCTGAGACCCTGGGCTTAGACTTGTGACATGCACCTTGCTTCCAGATTCCACATCGTCGCTCCTGCTTCTTCTTCTCTTCTCTGCCCTCCAGTCCAGTCCAGTTTCAGTGTACCTCCCAGGTCCTCCCTCGACGCCTTCTCCAACCACCGCAACCTGCCATGGAACTTAGTCTTTTGAAGGCCAGGGTCCGGTTTGGGATGTCACCGTTTATTTCTGGCTGCCTCGGGATGCTGCGATCTCTCCTCCATCCTCCTCTTCCGGTGACCACTAGAACAGTTCTAAGCAAATTAGGTACTCGGTAGCTCATCCCAGCGCTGGGGATCAGGTTGACACTGAAAACCGTTTGGATACGAAAGGACTGGTTTAACAAGGTGATAAGATCTAGTAGCCATCGGAATGTATGGAGGGATTATCCCGCTTCATTTCCAGGATGCTTGGTTTGTATGTTTGTCATACTGAACCTTCAGGTTTTGGTGCCATTTTAATTTCTGACTTTTTTTCCACTGGACTCTTTTTTTTTTTTTTGGCGGTACTGGCATTTGAACTCAGGGTCATGTGTTTGCTCGGTATTGGATTTTACTTCAGAGCCATGATTCCATCCCTTTATTTTGTGCTGGTGTGTGTGTGTGTGTGTGTGTGTGTGTGTGTGTGTGTGTGTGTGTGTGTGTACTTGTGCCAATTTTGGGGATTAAACTTGAGGTCTGGATGTTGCCCTTAAGCTCTTTTGCTCAAGGCTAGCACTCAACCACTTGAGCCACAGTGCCGCTTCTGGCATTTTGTGGTTAATTAGAGATAAGAGTCTCTGGGATTTTTCTTGCCTGGGCTGGTTTCCAAATGTGATCTTCAGAGCTCAGCCTCCTGAGTATGTAGGATTACAGATGTGAGCCACTGGCACCTAGCTTTTTTGTGCTATGTGTATATGTATATATATATGTGTGTGTGTGTGTATATATATACGTGTATATATATGTGTGTATGTATGTTTGTATATATCGATATCTATCTGTATGTATGTATGTATGTATGTATGTATGTATCTATATCTATATATCTCCAGTCCTGGGGCTTGAACTCAGGGCCTGGGCACTGTCCCTGAGCTTCTTCTTGCTCAAGGCTAGCACTCTACCACTTGAGCCACAGCACCACTTGCAGCTTTTTCTGTTTAAGTGGTACTGAGGGATCGAACCCAGGGCCTCACGCCTGCCAGGCAAGCACTAAGCCCCATTCCCAGCCTGTGCTGGCTATTATGGCACATGCTCTTCCTACTTTAGGGTTTCTGCTCTAGCTGGGATGAGAGGTGCCCGCCACTGTGCCCCGCTTTCTTCTGCGGAGGTGGGGGTTTGAGAGGCTTTCTGCCTGTGCTGGTCTGGAGCCACAGTCCTCCCAGTCCTGCGTTCATAGCTGGGATGGCGAGCATACACAGCCACACGCGCTACAGGTTGAGAAGGGGTCTCGAGAACCTTGCTGCTCTCAAGCCTCCACGTTCCTGATCTCAACGTACGAGGGACCTAGGGTTTCAGGTGTGAGCCCGCAGCACCAGTGTCACGGGAACTTTTTAGAAGCAGAATTAAGGCTAAATTCATATAAAATGCTGATTGGTAGGCCATTCAAATAAGATTATGTACCTCAGGCCATCTGAATGAGGCCATGCAAACAAGAAACTCAGGCTAGCTGGTGGTAATCCTACTGAGATCTGAGGATTGTGGTTCGAAGCCAGCCTGGCCAGGAAAGTCCATGAGACTCTTATTTCCAATTAACCACCCAAAAACTGAAGTGGAGCTGAGGTCAAAGTGGTAGAACACGATCCTCGAGCACAAAAGCTCAGAGACAGTACCCAGGCCCTGTAGTCTTAATGCTCACTTAATCAAATAAATATAGTTCTATGAGATGTGTGTGTGTGTGTGTGTGTGTGTGTGTGTGTGTATGTGTGTATGTAATAAGGAGATGTAATTGTGAGATTACTTTAGCACAGGTCCATGACAATATTAAATGAAAAACTGAGAATTATATACCTAGGTAACCCAGATATTTCATATACCCAGCCAAATGTAAGATACAACTTAGTGGCCATGGCTCATTTATCTGATCTCATGATTTCTCACTTCTTGACAATTTGGGGGTACAGCACCCTGGATATGCATTCGAATGCTTAAAACCAACACTACCATCTCCCAAGTAAATATTCAGACTCATACGTATTGGAAGGCTTTGGAATATTCTGAGAAGCAATTTGGATTTTCCAATTACTTTCCTCTTTGACTTTTCCCTTCCAGCTCTAGGGTATCTTCCTGTCATAGATTTTTGTGATAGAAAGATCACAAAGATTGTCCTAGCACCATTAGCTCCTCCAGCTGCTACCAACAGCTAATTAGGGCTGGAGTGGGTTGTTAGCTCATTAGCCCCACTGGGTTTACTAGCGGCAAAGGTCAGGGCTGACTGGTCACCGTCCTAAGGTCACGGCGGGAATGGCACCTGGTCAGGAAAGAGAAATACGACAAGATGGGAACACAGAGAGGTTGTTATTATGAGGGGTGTCACCCAGATCGTAATGGAAGTTAACCCATGACAAGTCACTCAAATCATGACCCCGACCAGAAGGAAAATCACTTCTGTGCTCACAGAATTTATTCAGCACTGTGATTGTTTGGCCATTAAAATGTCACTTATCAAATGAAATAGTTGATCGTGCTGACTATACAATGAAATGGTTCCCTAATTCTTCTCAAAATATTCTGAATTTTATTGAGCGATCAAAAGTTATTATATTCTGATAAAATAATTAACACTGATGGCTGTTTGAAATCCACCGTTCTCTTTTTCTTGTCTCTCTCCCTCCTCTCATTATGTCCCTCCTTATTCGCTGTCCATCTCTGTCTTTCAAGCTCACGAAGAACTCTCTTAGGAATTGCTTGATTCTATGCTTGAATTTACACAGTGCAGTTTGTTATTGCTGACAGTTCACCTCCACTGTGGCTTCAGATAGAAGAATCGCTATATTGTATCGAGAAAGCCTCTGGGCACCTTGGGAATTTCACCTTTCCATCTGTGAGGTGGAATACCACAAACATTCACATGAAAATATCAGATGGCCAGCAGCCTCCACCATAAAATTGTATTCAGCTTCCATTAAAGTAGCTATGACGGCACCGAGAACGAAGACAGAGAAAATGTGGACGTTTATAATAAGGGCGCTTCAGAGGAACGTTACTGGCCAACAACAGCGAGACTCTTGGAGGAGCCTTGCTCATTAGATGAAAGGAAAAAGGCATATATGTAAGGAATGCCGTAGGGTACACCTAGGTTTTACAGCGTGCAAGGGGAGGGGCCATGTGGAAAACCTAGGAGGACAATGCAGCCTTGGCCTCCTGCTTCCCTGGGCAGAGCCCTGGGGTTCACGCCCGCCCGCGGAGAGGCGCACTTGCCTTGTCTATCAGATGCTGATCTCTTAAGAACCCAAAGCCCTTCCTTCCTTTAGCTTTGCTGCACGCACAGAAGAAAGGAATCCCAGGCAATCCTGGGAAGGAGTTAGGAGTGCTTTGTTGATGACCAATTATCTTTTGGCTGGTATGGTGCCTTGTTTTTGTTTGCGTTCTCCTAGCAGAACACACGGGAACAAGAAGGCAAATCATTTACTTTGGAAAGGATCTCAGTAAGTGTGGCAGAGCAGTGTGTCAGCTCGAGTCCCTTTGGGGACCCTCAGTGGCAGGCTAGAACTCGGGACTCTGAGTTATCCCACCGGGAGCGGAGGAAGCTGGGATATTTAAACCTCAGTTCCCACCAAGGGAGTCACAGCTGCTCCTGAGAGCTTGGCATCATTGCCCTGCCTCATGTGCACAGGGTAGAGTTGCTGTGTAGGCCAGAGGACCCCCCACCCCGGACTAGGGGGTGGCTGGTGTCTGGGGCTCTGACGGGAGGTCCTGTCAGTGGTCCATGCCACGTGCCACTCAGAGCTACCCAGGTCCTCTGTTAAGTTGACTCTGTCCTTTCACCCACTTTTCAAGGTCACAGCGGAAAAGATCACTAGGCCAAGATCTCCAAGATAGACTTCTTTGTTTTCCATCCTTTTCGGATCCCTGTCCTCCAGGACTTCTGCCGGGTGAGATTGCTCGCTGGGGAAACCCAGAGCAAGCGAGCGCTACGTCTCGCGGTGTGGCGGGTTGTTTCCTGGGCGGTGGTCTCCGCTGGTGGCTGACTCGGAGGCCGCGGTGGTTGAGTCACCCAGGCGCTGTGCTCCGGCATGGCACGCCGTCGCTCCACAGCTTCCTGAGCCGTGACGAGCTCGCTGCTGCAGGTGCCACGGACTCACGCCAGATCCCTAGGGGTCTGCTCGTGATTCTCCCACGGGCGTGCTGAAGAGTCTAGAGAGTCTGACACCCTGTCTTCTGGGTCACAGCGTCTACGCCTGAGTTCATAACCTGAACTGGCTGCAGCAGGCTCCCTTGCTGCTGGCCCCGTGCTGGTTTACTAGCACTGCTGTCACAGGATGCACGGAGTTGGGGATTTCACTCACAGAACTGTATTGTCTTACAATTCTGGAAGCCGCTCGTCCCAAAGCCAAGGTGCTGGCAGGGCTGGGTTCTGGCAAGTGTACTTCTTTCTTTCTGTTTTTAAACTGATTTGTTTGGCCTTTCTTTTGTGAAGGATCATCCTTGGTGTCGTTTTTTTTTTTTTGTCAGTCATGGGGCTTGAACTCTGGGCACTGTCCCTGAGCTCCTTTGCCCAAGGCTAGCGCTCTACCACTCTGAGCCACAGCGCCACCTCTGGCCATTTTCTATAGATGTGGTGCTGAGGAATCGAGCCCAGGGCTTCGTGTATACGAGGCGAGCGCTTTACCCCTAGGCCATACTCCCCGCCCCAGAATACCAGCTTTGAGTGAAAAGTTAAGGGACAGTATTCAGGCCCTGAGACCAAGCCCCAGTACTGGCACACACATACACTCATGCACACTTGTGCTCACAGACACACCCACAGACACACCCATAGACCCCCCCCCTAAACAAAACACACCCCCAAACTACAGGCCTTCTGACTCTTTACTAAGTAAAATGGGGCAGGATTTGTCATGGTGTGGGATGGGATGTAGTCTCCAAAATTGGAGGAGGAGTTGGGTGCCAGTGGATCACGCCTATCTACTTAGGAGGCTGAGATCGGAGGACTGTGGTTCAAAGCCAGTTGGGGGAGGAAAGTCTGTGAGACTCTTAACTCCAACTAACCAGCCAAAAGCTGGAAGTAGAGCTGTGGGCAAGGGGTAGACTACTAGCCTTGAGCGGAAAAGCCCAGGAACAGCACCTAGGTCCTGAGTTCAAGCCTCAGGACTGGCACAACAAACAAAATTGGAAGAGGTTTATCAAATACTGCACTACTCCCTCAGTAGGAGGAGCAAAGTATACGTCCTTGGAGGAATGAGCTGGCATATTCCAAATCACTAGACACCCCCCACCCCCTAAAATCTTTACTAAATGCGTTGAGAGTTCTCCCCTACTCTGAACCAGAGGCATCTGACTAGTAGGTCCAGGGTGTTTGTCATTCCTGTGTTCCAACACGACCTAAGAGATACTGTGGCCTTCTGCAGCAAATCCACGCGCTAGCGCCTGTTAAACTGCACCGCGAAGCAGCCACGAGGCCTGAGCGGTGACCGTATGTTTCTGTCTCTTCCTAGTGAAGGCGAACTGACTGTGGTCCTCCCTTCTGGTGGGCTTCAGCAGAACGCAGTGACTCACTCGGTCACTTTAGACTCAGTGCCACTGGCCATGTGGGTCTGTTGTAGTTGAAAATCAAGCCTCCGGAACAGCAGTGTAGCTCAGTTAAGACGACAGCGGTCTACCCTCAACAACACGATGGGACTGGCTTCTTCTAGGGACAGCCTGGTGTAAAGAGGCCTGGCGTCCCTGTCTCCTGCAAGTGTTTGGGGCTGGTCTCAGCTCCTGATGTTCTTCCTACTTCTGATTTCCTTGTCAAGAGCATGGAGCGGGGGAAATGTTAAGATTTTTTACCTGGTCTTTCTTATAATAGATCAATCAAGAATCAGATACCACATATGTTATCTATCTATCATTATTTACACATTTATTTTTGTGTTTGAGCTCAGGGCCCTGTGCTCTTGGCCTGGTTCTGCTCAAGGCTGGCACTCTACCACTTGAGCCAAACCTCTACTTCTGGCCTTTTTTGTTTTTTTGCTGGTTAATTGAAATAGGGGTATCTCCGATTTATCTTTTGGGGCTGACTTCAAACCACGCTCCCTAGATCTCAGCCTCGTGAGCATTACAGGCAGGAGCCACTGGTGCCCAGCTTCACCATTTTACTATTTTAACAGGAAGAACTTAGTGGAAAGACCGGTGAAGGAGCTAGTAAGCCGGAAAGGCCATGAGAGAGCACGCCAGTCTCCAACAACGGGCAGGAGCTACTGGTTTTAAGGACTGAGGGAATGAGGAAGAGGCTGGAATAATCATTGACAGCTAGAAGCTCGGATCAGGATCTAGACCTCAGATCTGCTCTGTGTATGTGGAAGACTACGCTTGGAAGAGGGGTCCCCGAGGCTGGAAGAACTCTGAGGGGGAGCTCTGGTTTGCTCCAGATGGTGCTCGTGTTTCTGGAGCTACAATGAAGTGAGTGCTGCAAATGCGAGAGAAAAACTGCTGTGCTGGGGGCCTGCCCCCGACTGTCAGTGCCGAGGCTGGAGCGGCATGGAGGTGACAGGAGCAGGGGCACGTCGCCAGCACCTTATCCCTGCGCTTTTCCCTCCCTCCTGGCAAAGCAGAGATGGGATGGTTTGCAGAGCTATTGCCTCAGCGTGTGTGTGTGTGCGCGCGCGTGCACACGTGTGTGCGTGTAATAACGTGAGAGGTAGAAGAGGTGGGAATGGATTGAAGCTGAGAGACAACAGCTTGATAACTCACACAGATCCTTTTTTCTAGACGCCAGGAAACCAATAGGAGATGCTCCAAATCTGTGTTCACTCAGGTGATGCGCTCAGGAGCTAGGGAAATGACGCGGGAGCGTGTTCAAACACAACGAGCCTGCACAAGACACACTGTGGTGTAGACTGCACCTCCCCGCTGGCTTCCCCAACTCCCGGGTTCTTTCCACAGTAGAGATGCCCCGAGAGTCTCGGTGGCTGTACCACTGTCAGCTTTGGTCCTTTAGTAGTCCTTGAACTGCTCTATGGCTATTCTTTTTCCTCCAGCGAGCTCTTTACTCAGGTAGATAGCTCTGCCACTGTGGGTAGAACTGGCGGGCTTATCACTTGTGGTCATTGGCTGTGGCCTGGTAGAATTCCCCACATGCAGATCCAGACACTCCTTCGATTTCTGGGTGTTGGGGACCTGAGAATTGGCTCCGGTAGAAACTGGGTGAACGCTCATGGCTGTTCACTGGGGTAGCTGATATCTGCTTTCCACTCATCTATTGTTAATGTCTTGTGATCATGTAATGCACGTGTTGGTTGACCATTCATCTTGTCTTCCAGTGACCCTGCGGCCCTTTAGAATAATTGTGCCCCTGCTTGCCTCGAATGGTCAAGGGCTGTGCCTGGCTTTTGCTCTTCCCCCGAGGCAGGCAGAGAGCTGAGGGTCCCTGGTTGCCAGAGCAACACGACCAGGAACACTGACTGGTCCATTACCGACCCATGAAGTCCACCCCCATGTAAGGAACACACGAAGACCCCCAAATGATCTCCCTGAGGAGGAAATAAAGGTTCTGATAAAGATGTGAAGTTCCTTGGGTCAGACAGCTGACACCAAGTCCTACTATCCAAGGGATCCACCCCAAAGCAGAGCCCTCTCTCCAGTGATCACGTGCAGAAAGTAGCCACAATGATGACCTTCCAGTGACCTCTCGGCCCTATCGTGCCCAGGGATCTCCTAGTGTCTGGTATCTTAGTTAGAAACGATTCATTCTCTACCAGGAGTCTGTATACGTTGTTCCAGCAAATAGGGGCCTTTGTGGTAGCACCCTGTCTGGGGGACTCAGGTCAGTGGTGGTTGTCCTCTGTAGGTTAGCGCTGACCCTTTGAGATATGAGAGATGTTGGTGAGGCCACTCCAAGAGCATCCGCCATAGTTCTTGATGAGAGTCATCAGCGTCCGTACTCTGCTTGTCCTCAGAGTGCCTGGATTCAAATGCCTGCAACCTCACCGCTGGCAAGCTTCTCAATGTTTCTGTGCCTCAGTTTCTCTTCCTATGCAATGGGGGAGGACACTAATTCTTTTTTTTTTCTTTTTTTTGCCAGTCCTGGGCCTTGGACTCGGGGCCTGAGCACTGTCCCTGGCTTCTTTTTGCTCAAGGCTAGCACTCTGCCACTTGAGCCACAGCGTCACTTCTGGCCATTTTCTGTATATGTGGTGCTGGGGAATCGAACCCAGGTCCTCATGTATATGAGGCAAGCACTCTTGCCACTAGGCCATATCCCCAGCCCAGGACACTAATTCTTAACTCAAGAGACAGTGGTGGATTCTGTGGGTTAACCCCCAAATTGCCTGGAATGAAGGTTTTCCCATCATAAACCTTTAAAATCGGTTCTCTAGGGCTGTTCCTATTAAAAATCCATAATTCAAAACTATCAAGAAAGTTAACCATTATTGTTCAATGCTGTTCTGAAAATCATAAAAACAATTTGATATGCAGAAAATAAATGAGGTCGCTGACTGGCAAACAGAGCCAAAATTAATATTTGTGGATCTAAAAATGTTAATGAAAAACTCTCCAAGATTAAAAAGGGAGTTTGGTAAAATTCTTCCAGTCAGCACAACATTTGAAAGAGACATGAAAAATATACAATAATTAGAGGGGAAAAATATTACAAGAGCCAAAGTACTTACACAACTTATCTCTAAGCAGCTAGATAAGTGGAGGAATGTGTTTATGGATGGTGAGTCTCATTATTATGAGGACTGGAATTCTTCCAAAGTTATTAAAAAATTCATCACACAGTTCTAATCAAAATCCAAACAAACAAAAAAAAGATTCTCCAGTTTTCCTGGGCAAATAAACAATGAGAACAGTAACAACAAATGTTAAAATACCAAGACATCTATCATCACTAGATCTCAAAACACATGTACAAAGTCTGAGAAATTTAACGGTAGATAAAGAGCCCAAAAGAAAACAAGTGGAAAAGCTTTCCATGCTTATTGGTGGAACATGGACATGTTATCCCCCATGGTACCATGTAGCTTTTGTAAACAGAGAGAAGAAGGTGAATAGCTTTTCAGTGATGGGTTCATGACCAGGGAAACAAGTCTGATTTCCTTAACTCCTAATGTGGTCGTCTCGAATAAATTCCTAACAGATTAGCAGTTGAGCATAGAAATATGTCACCAGCACAGTGCTACTCGGCTTCCCATCGCTGTGAGGACACGCCTGAGATAATCGACGTGTAAAGGAGGAAAGCTCTGTTTTGGCTTATCATTTCCAAGGTCTCCATCTTTGGTTGGTTGGCTCCGTTTCTTCTGTGCTTGGGACAGAACATCATGACGTGAAGCCTGGCGCAGATGAAATTCTTTACCCTGTGGTGGTCAAGAAACAGAGAGAGGGCAGCGGGATTGGGGTTCAGCGTTCCCTTCTGCTCCCAATGACCTAACTTCCTTCCTTCTACTAGGCCTCACCTCCTGAAGGTGCCACCACTTCCTAGTCCCTAGATGACGAGATCTTTCTGGAATACTATAATAAAACAACAAGGGACAAACTATAATAAAACAACAAGGGACAAAGTCAGATGAATGCTACACACTCTGAGGGTGAGGGAAAGAAACAGAAAACAAAGAACAAAAATGATCAAATTTGATCAGACATGAAATGCAGTAACATTTGGTAGCATTATAAACAAAACAGAAATTCAGAAACATCCTTACAAAACAAGTGAGAGCAAAACACTTTTTAAAAGAAGGCCTTCTCCATATTTATGGGCATGGTATAAACAGCTCAGTATAAAATAGTAAATAATGGGCTGGGAAGGTGGCTTAGTGGTAGAGTGCTTGCCTCGCATGCATGAAGCCCTGGGTTCAATTCTCGGCACCACAGAAACAGAAAACGCCGGAAGCGGCGCTGTGGCTCAAGTGGCAGAGTGCTAGCCTTGAGCAAAAGTAGCTCAGGGACAGTGCTCAGGCCCTGGGTTCAAGCCCCAGAACTGGCAAACAAAACAAAACAAAACAAAACAAAACAAAAGCCCAAACAAACCTAAAATGGTAAATAACACAATGAAAAAGAAAAAAGAAAAAGTAGTCAAAGTACATACAATAAAACATGTTTAAGAATAAAAAAGAAAGTATCAGTGAAAGCAATTAGACCTTACTTTCATCTTTTTTGTGTTGGTCTTGGGGCTTAAAATCAGGGCCTTGAGCTCTCATTCCCCCTCCCCCCGCCAAGCCTGGCATTCTACCGCTTGAGACACAGCTCCATTCCTGGCTTTTTGGTGGTAAACTGCAGGTAAGTGTCTCACGGACCCTCTGCCTGGGTTGGCTTAGAACTGTGATCCTCAGATCTTAGCCTCCTGAGCAGCCAGGATTACAGGTGTGGACTTCTGGAGCCCGGCTTCCATTAAAAAATATTTTTGGTATCAGTTTGTCAGATTATCATTTAAAAATGTCAGTATCTAGTGATGGCGAGGAATCTGGTAAAACAGTGTCTTCCAATGCATAGTAAGGGGAGGATAAATCACTTACCAATTCTGGATAAAACGATGGTTTAAAAGCTTTAAAAGTGTGCCTTATGAGTTCACCTCAAAGATACTAGCGGAGATGTATCCAAAAATATAGATGACAGGAAGTACATCATAAGGTGTTTACAATAGTGAAACAGCCTAACCTACAGACACAAATAAGTTCTAGGATACTCATATGGCAGAATATTATAGAGTTGCTCAAAATCAAATTTACTATCTTAGACAATGTTTAAGATAATTTGTTACGTGAAAAAGCAATGAAAGTATAGACTATATATTATCTAGTTTATAAAAAAGTCTCACATATGTCTGTATAAATGCACACACGTGTCCATATGTGGATACCGTGGCATCTGTAGAGAATTGATTCTGGTACAGTCATGGATACCAACATCTCCAGGTTCTCATCTTCTGTATAAAATGGCACATAGTTGTTTGAATCCTCCCATAACTACTTAGATCCTCCTGTATACTTTCAGTCACGTCTGGATTCCTTAGAGCAGAGCGGGTTGATGGTTGTTATGCTGTACTACTTAGAGATTACGGACAAAGAAAAGTCTGTCCAGGGTCAGGACAGACCAGTTCAGAACCATGGCAGCCAAACTCCGTGGTATGCAGTCTGCGTTTGGTTGAAGCCCATGGGTACTGAGCGTCAACTGTCACCATACCTTGGAAATTAGAAAGATTAGCTAGGCAGTTAGTGGGAACGGCAGCTAGCTCTGTGTTTCAGTGGATTTTTTTTCTCACTCACATTTTCGTGTTTTCTAAGTTTTCCACATTGATCTGTATCCATTTGGTAATCTGAAAGGAAGAGAAAACGTGAAGGAGACATGAAGACATCCTAAGAACTCAGCTGGCCTCTGCTGTCTGATGCTGAGTTTACATGTAGGTTTAAAACAGAAAAAGAGAAGATCAAATAGGCAGTGTAGTGCAATATTTCAGTAACTCCCTCCACTGAGGCAGAATATGATACTATAAGGCCATAGAAAAATGAAAACCAACTAACAAATATTGTAAAAGATCAGGTTTGGGAACTAAGGTCCTTAGGAAGTAAGGCTGGAATTCATGAAGAACAGCCAGACTTCGGACCCTCCAGCTTTTCCCAAGTCCCATCTCATACCCTTTTCTCCCTCCTATTTTTATAATATTTTACATAACTCATAAAACAATGCTCGTATAAAAATTCACATGGAGTTGTTAGAGAGCATGCAATTTCCAAACATGGCCTGGGTTTTTGTTACTTCTCTTTGAGAGGTGAATTAGAATTTCTGAGAATAAATGGGCGCTGCAGGCCTGCGGGTGAGTAGATTCCTTGGATACTGGGCCTGGCGGGGGGAACCATTTAAGCTGGCCTGCCGTATTCCATCAGAACTGTTCAGTATCAGTGACTGGTGGGCTTCCGTGAATGATAGATATTCATCGTTCAAAATGCCATCCACACAGGAAAGAGGAGACAGACACTGTTAGGGCAGAATCCCGCTTCAAACAAGTACAGCTGAAGTCATCTTAGGGTGCAATCTGATCTTTTCCTGAGGGTAGAAAAGGCTAACTCAGGGACCCCAGAGGCTAAATCGCTAAATCTAAATCATCCTGCTCTAGCACAAAGGAGAACAATGCAAGGCTACTACTGACTAATTTATTTTACTCAGTGGAGTAAACCCGATGACTAATATTGTTTTAATCTATGCATCCAGTGAGACTCAGGATATTGATATGTAAAAGCACTTAAACACACACAGTGATGGCCCAAGGCGTCCGGAGCTGTTTTGAATTAGAAAGAGCTGCAACTAGCCAGATCTGCTCAATAGCCTGGTGCTATAAATAGCCAGTTGCTGGCCCTGGCCCAGGGCCTGGGGTCCTCCTTGGGGACAGCAACCCAGGAGGAATGAGACACATGAAATCGGGGCATCTGTCTCGCTGCCCCCCCTCTCGGGCTCTGTCCCCAACCCCCACCCTAGTGTTCCCTAGGAAAAGCCTGTTTGCTGCGGGTACATTTGTCATCTCCCTTCTCCTTTGCTTCTAGACTTTGTTCCCGTAAAACACAATGCATATAAATACAATCCTGAAACAAAAATCCACCGTGCGGTGCATTGCTGGTGACTTCCCAGTGTGAGTTCTGAGGTCTCGCTGGCCTGCGTTCGTGTTTCGGAAGTCCCTGGGAGCTGGGAGAATGGCCCTGGGTTTCTTCTCGACTCCTCCACCCCTCCCAGGGCTGGGCGGGAAGTACGGTGAGGCTAGATGAGGGGCAGGAAGTGAAAGTGAGAGTTACCTGGCCTGGTGGGGAGATTCTTCCTCTCTGCCTGTCCTCTGTCTGTGATGCGCAGCCCCAGACTCCCCTCAACTCAACGCGGGCATCCGCTCGTCTTCCTCTCAGGCAGTGTCTATCCCCACGAGTGGACGGAACCCAGGAACCCAGAGGAAGCACTGGCCTGCAGATCGCTGCATTCGTTGTCATCCTCCGATGAGCCCAGTGGTCAGGGCCTGTGCCACCGGAGGGAGTCAGCTTTCCTGACATGGAAAAGGGTCTGGACGGGCCACCCAGACAGGTGCCCCTTTGGGGTAAGGATTACTTGGAGCTCCAGGGACTTGAGAATGAACACATACCCGATGAGGTCTTTGGCCTCCCTATCTTTGCCTAAAAGGAAGGCATGCTTTCCCATTGGAAAGGCAGCACAATTCCCCTTCTTCTGAACCAGGATGAGGAAATTGGACCTTATCGCTGGAGATAGAGAGTTGCCAGGGAGCTGACTCTGCACAAATCTCACAAAAAATAACCCCGGGATTCCACTAATCCCACCCTGTATTTCTTGACTACGGCCACACAACTGATCCTCCTTGAAGCCTAGACCCAATCTCCTTTGCTAACACACACACACACACACACACACACACACACATACACACACAATTATATTGTATTTCATTATTATATATGTGCATATATAGATTATATTATATATAATATTTATCACATATTATTCATGATGTATCATGTATATTACACAATATGCAATATATAACATAATTTGATAAATATTATATAAGTATTATTATAAGTTCATCGCCACAGCACAATATATCATACATTATATATTAATGCAACATCATATATTATATGTTTCATATAATTTCTTTTTTCTGCCAGTCCTGGGGCTTGAACTCAGGGCCTGGCACCACCCTGAGCTTCTTTTGCACTCTATCACTTCTGGATTTTCTGCGTTGTCTATTGGAAGTAAGAGTCTTAAGGACTTTCCTTCCCAGGCAGGCTTTGAACGCAGATCCCCGGATCTAAGCCAACTGAGTAGCTAGGATCATGTAACTTTCTTTCTCTTCTTTCTTTCTTTTTTTCTTCCTTCCTTCCTCCCTCCCTCCTTCCCTCTATCCCTCCCTCCCTTCCTCCCTCTTTCTCTTTCTCTTTCTCTCCCCTCCCTCCCTCCCTCCCTCCCTCCCTCCCTCCCTCCCTCCCTCCCTCCCTCCCTCCCTCCCTCCCTCCCTCCCCTCCTTCCTTCCTTTCTATCTCTCTCTTTTTTTGTGCCAATTCTGAGGCTTGAACTCAGGATATGGGCACTGTCTCTGAACTGCTTTGTAGATCTGATAGAACTGTAAACATTTAATTACCTAGTTCTCCAGAGGCATCTGTCAAAATAGGTTATTAAGCAAATAATTTATAAATAATTTAATTTTTAAGATTATTTCAGAATGAATAAGTAAGTTCTGGAGAAATACTTCACAGTCTGGTAGCCATAATTAATAATAATGTCTTTTGTATTTGAAAATTGCCAAGAGAGTAGATCTTAAATGTCTGCACTGCAAAAAAAAAAATAAGCATGTGAAATGATGGGTATTGTAACTGGCTTGAGTCATTAATTCTACAATGTATACTTATATAAAAATCACATTGGATACTGAAAAATCCATACGTATATTTAATTGCCATACTTTTATGTGTCAATTATAAAAGCCAGTATCACTAAAGGTCCATGTTTTTTCCTCCTTTTGAGCATCCCTGACTTTAAAGCAAAAAAGGAACAAATGCATCCTCTAGTTTGGAGAAAAACATCTGTTCTCAAAGTCAGATTTGCAGCTGTTTCTGATAAAGCTAATTCTGGTGATTCCTGGAAGACTTTTTTTCAGAGACAAATGGTTTTGCTATGTCTTTGTTATTCAAAGCTTGGATGTTACTTACAATTTTCTATTTTGATCAGTCTGGGCTATGAATCATAGGCCGTAAGGAGTAGAAACGATTCCTAAGGCAAGAGTGTCATTGGCACTTTGTGGTGGTATAAATGTTATGCTAAGCTTTCCGTTTAGACTATGACCCTTAACAATGCGACTGAAGCAAACTGAATACGCAGAAGGTCTCTTCTCCATGACCGATGGAAGGTGCTCCTGCTTTCTAGGGTTAGGCCTCTCTGTCGCTCTCTGTCTCTCTGTCTCTGCCTCTGTCTCTGTCTCTCTCTTTCTCTCTCTCACACATGCACAGAGTCATCGATTTTTAAGCACATAAAAAAAGCAGGAAGCATCTGTTCTGCGTTCCCTGAAGACCAAATAAGGAAGAGCGAGTACACATCCCAAAGAGAGCCTTTAAAATCAGGCTTTTAAGGAAGAACTTCTACACAGGAGTAATTGGAAATAGCCAAGAACACACAAAAAAGAGAATTTATAGAATCTAGTTGATTAAAAGAAATAAGGAGATGAATGTGCATTTTGTAGACACGTTGCTATGAAAGAAAGAGGACAAGGATTCATGTGAAAAGAACAAACGCAGAAACCATAAGAAAGCGATTTTCCCCATCACAAGATCTCTGATGAATCCTTACCTCTGACACTGCTTTGGATAAATTATTTAACCTCTCTTCATCTTTATTTACACTTCGGTGAATGGGAAGTAATAATACCTCCTTGATAGCTAGAATACACATAAGTAATTAATGCAACCCAAGTCCTATTTCCCAGACACATCTATATCCATAGGTGTGTGTGTATGAATTGGACGTGGCTACTGTCCCAAATTGCTCCTGTTTAGAGATAGGGGGAGTGAACTGAGAACATCTTGATTCCCTTTGAGCCTTAAGACTCCACATCCGGTGAGGGAAGCTTCCTGAATGCCTATTCCCTTTCATGTAAAGGAGGAAAAGCCACGTTGCCTCCTGGATTGTTCAGAAAGGGGCTGAGCTAAGAGACTCTTGCATACAGCCACCTAATCATATTAGATCACTTGACATTTTTGGATGAGCAGTAAGTTGATAAATGAGGAAGGCTGGTCGCCGTCACGGTTATTAATGAGAAAACCTACCATCTTCATGGTAATGAATTTTGATGAGGGAAAAGAAATCACCTCTGGGCAAAACCTGCAAATGTGCATTCACTGCCTGATTATTGCTCCGCGTTTGCCTGGGCTGGTGTCAAGGAGGAGACGGGGGGACTGAAACTTGGATGAACACTGTGAGCCCTGAAGCTGTAGCGGAGGCTGAGGGGCTGACTTCGGGCAGTTCTGTGTCAGTGCTATAGAGCTCAGGATTGCACTGTCCTTTTGAGTCAGCCCTCCAGAGGGGTCAGAGTGAACAACAACAACTCAACCAAACAAGCTTATGGGTTTGGCCTTGCAAGGTTTTAGCAGGAAAATTCTCCTAAAAGTCCCACCCTTGGTGATTTTCTTTATGTAATTAGAAAAAAACAGTAAGATTTTCTTCCAGGGAACAAACGCCTCTGGCTTGATTAGCCATGTAACTCAAGAGTGAGTCCTAGCAGGTGGGAAAGCTTCTTTGTTGCTTGAGAAGGAAGACGAAAACGTGAGAATCCCCAATATACACCATAGTCAGGTAGAAATGAGCCCTAGGGGTCAGTAGTTGGAGTCCCCTGTCAGTGTACTCTTCCTGCGACGCCGGTCAAAGAGACTAAACTCATTTCACTTCTTGGTCAACTTTCTTGATAAAATTCAAGTGTGAGCTCAGTCCTGAATCTCAAGAACAGCAGTGTGATTGTTTCTACGGTATTTTGTTATTCTTGAGATTTTACTCTGTTAGAGAAATACTGCCCAGAGAAATAGACAACAATTTCTTTGATCCCAGCCCAGGAACATCCATTTCTTTGGAACTAGAGTTTTAAAACTCACAGTATTTGTAGTCTTGTGTCACAATCTTGTCTCTTACCTCTATTCTACATGCCATAGCCAAATAGGCCTTCTCTCTTCTTTTTGCCAACTGGCTTAATCCTGGGCCTTTGCTGTTGAATTCTGGGAAACCTGTCTAAGAAAAGGCTCACCCTTTTTTTACATTTAAATTTTTATTGTCATCAAGGTGATGTACAAAGGGGTTATAGTTACATACAGAAGGCAGTGAGTACATTTCTTGTTCAACTTGTTACCTCCTCCCTCATTTTTCTCCCACTTTCCCTCTTCTCCAATTACCCTCTCCCCTGGGTTTTACAGTTAGTTTACAACATATTGTCTTGTAAGTACTGCTGTTGCATTGGTTTACCTTTTACCCTTTGTCTCACCATTTTGATGTTCCCCTTCCCTTCCCCAATTCAGATAAACATACACAAAATACCCAGGGCACCAGAATCTAATACAGTGACAACAGGGGATTAGATCATAGGGAAGATAAACAGAAGAAAAAAGAAATAATTTCACATAGTACATTAAAAATAACAACATCAGTGATAAACCGCTTGTTTCCATATTTTGAAGATCATTTCTCTTAGCATCATCTTATATGTTCATATATACATAGTTATTGGGCTACTGTGATCATCTGCTAGGATTATCCTACACATATACTAATTATTACCAGTGAGGGAAACATCTATGTTTCTTTAGGTTTGGCTCACTTCACTTAGTGTGATTTTTTTTCTCAGTCTTTCCATTTTCTTTTGAATGGGGCAATGTCATTCTTTCTGATAGAAGCATAGAACTCCATTGTATAGATGTACCACAATGTCTTGATCCATTCATCTACTGCGGGGTGTCTGGATTGGTTCCATATTTGAGCTATGGTAAATAATGCTGCAATGAACATGGTTGTGCTTTATATAGCTTTGTTTGTGATCCTTTGGGTAAATACTCAAAAGTGGGGTTGCTGGGTCATATAGGAGTTCTATGTTTAGCCTTTTGAGGAACCTCCATACTGCTTTCCAGAGTGGTTGAACAAGTTTACACCCCCCCGCCCCAACAGTGTAGTAAGGTTGGTTCCCTTTTGGCCAATCCCTGCCAGCATCTGTTGTTATTAATTTTCTTGACAATGGGCATTCTTACTGTTGTTTTGATTTGCATGAGAATGGCCAAGAGGCACATGAAGAAGTGTTCAACATACCTTGCAAAATTTGTTAGACACCTGTAAAAAACTAAAGCTAATCCTTATATATCACCCTGCACCAGAATCAGTTCCAGATGGATCAAGGACCTTGAGGTAAAAGCAGATCCCCTGAAAACATTGCAGGAGGAATAGGAGAAACACTTGGGCTCCTTGGCACAGGTTGAAACTTTCTTAATAAAGGCCCAGAAACACAACAAATCAAAGAAAGGTTGGATAACTGGGATTGCATCAAATGGCAGGGCTTCTGCATGGGAAAGGACATAGCTTACAAGATAAATAGAAAGCCCACAGATTGGGAGAAAGATCTTCACTGGCCATACAACAGACAAAGGCCTCATACCTAAAATATACTTAGAACTAAAAAAAATTAAGTTCCCCCAAAACAAATCCTTAAGGAAACAACTGCCCCATTAGTAAGTAGGCTAACGACTGAAAGAGCCTTCTCTGAAAAGGCTCACTCTTGAGAACTAATCCGCTGTCTGAGGAGTAGGCCCCAAATGACATTTACATCTATGGCTTGAAGGAAAGGTAAGAGAGGGAAGCTTTTGATCTAAGAACATCATGAACTTGGTAACCAGATATGCTTTTAGAAGCCAGCCCTTCTATTTCAGAACTGGATTTTCTAGCTGCTTTTCAATCAGCATAGCTGTGCACCAGGCAAATCAAGGAGAAAGACTGGGTGTGCCAATTTGTGTGAAGGCAGAGAAGGTCACTAGCTTTCCATGCTTGGTGAATGCAGGCTTCTCTGTTAAATATCCGTGGCTGGTTTGGGTAATGGCACTGGTGGAAAGGAATTCTTATCCTACACGTCCCTGTTGGTACTACTCCATCTTCCTTCTAAAGGTAACGATATCTCATCCTAAACCACAAGTTATTCATTTCCCTGTCTTCCCATCCCGACCTCTGCTCCCAAGCACATTCCTCTCTGGAATAGTTGCTCACTAGAGCGGCGGGCACTAGCAGATAGGTGTGCGTGTGTGCCCACATGCTTACACGATGTGGTAGTGATCTCCCAGCTTTCCAGGACCGCTATAACAAGACCATATACTTGTCATTTTGTGAGATTTCTTCAATTTTAGATTTCTTGGAAGTGAATGGCATTTTTCCTTGATCTTTACTTCTCTAACCCTTCTAGCGATTTCCATACGCTTTCTGGCTTTAAATCCCTTCTTTGAAACACCTCGAGTGCATCCCATTTTTCTGGCCAAATCCTGGATGGTAGAGGAAGGGTTGTTCTGTTTTACTGGAGAGATGTCAGAGCATGTGGCTGAACATTCAGTCTGAGAGTGCCTTGCCCCTCCTTCCTCCAACTGAGCATCATGTAACTGTTTAGAGTTTCCGCAATGTGCTCAGTAGAAAGACAGAATAAGTTTTCTATGGAAAAGTTCACTGTCTTCAGGAACCAATGAGATTAGGTTACAGTAAAACAAATTTAAAAATGTAAGTGGCGCTCTTAGGGTGCTATGGCAACTCCAAAGGCAAGCGTATGTATTAATTTTCCTCCTGAAAAGCCATTGGGTCCCCATTGCCTGGTTAATTAAGCACGAGTCCCTCAGCTGGCAGTCCAGACCCCTATCGGAGAGCCTCTTGAATATGAGCTTCATGCAGAGAGGGGCTTGCCTTGGTCCATCTCTGCTCTTCTAACTGTGCCATGCAGATGGCAAACTTTCAATAATTGTTGCTTAATAGGTAAATGTCTATATATTTTTCTCATTGTTCACTTACATTTGCATAGACTGGTAAAGCTCTCTCTGTGTGTGTGTGTGTGTGTGTGTGTGTGTGTGTGTGTGTGTATGTGTCTTTTATGTCAGTCCTGGGGTTTGAACTCAAGGCCTAGGCGCTGTCTCTGAGCTTTTTGCTCAATGCTAGTACCCTACCACTTGAGCCACAGCACCACTTGAGGCTTTTTGGTAGTAAATTGGAGTTAGGAGTCTTGGTGGCTTTCCTGTCCAGACTAGCTTCAAACTATAATCTTCAGAACTCAGCCTCCCGAGTAGCTAGAATTACAGGCACGAGCCTCTTGTGCCTGGTTAATTCAAGTTTTTAATTGACATATATTTAATTATATAGAGTAAGAAGTTTCATCATAATGTTTCCATAGATGCTTATAATACACTTGATCACATACACGCCCGAATTACTCTTTCTTATTACTCCCCCTCCCTTACCCCTCCTCCTTGCTGTGGCACTCCTGTGCTGTATTTGCCTCCATCTTCCCTGGGACTACAGCATTGGATGAAATACGGGGAGATAGACAACAGAGACAAGAACTCAGATGATTGTTCTACCACAGGGGGAGAGAGACCGATTGGCCTGTGGTCTAATCAGTCTAGTTACAGAAGGTCAGAGATGACAGTTGTAGCTTTTCTTCTCTCAACCTCAGGTGCTATGGCTTTTTCTTCCCATTATTCCACACCCCTCCTTCTTCTCTTCCTCTTCTTCTTCAACATCAAAGACATCCAGAAAAAATAGTTGAAGAAGCTTTTTTTGGGGTCTTTTCTCTTTTGGTACTGGGGATTGAACCTAGGATGTTGTTCTTGCTGGGCGAGCACTTTGCCGCTGAGCTACATCCTAGCTCTAAATTTTGGTTTTTAAAGAGATAAAGTTTTAGCCAGGAACCAGTGGCTCACAGCTATAATCCTAGCTACTCAGAAGGCAGCGACCTGAGGATCATGATTCAAAGCCAGCCAGGCAGAAAAATCTGTTAAGACTCTATCTACAATTAACCAGAAAAACTGAGCTGGGGGCATTGTTCAAGTGGTGGAGCAATAGATATGAGCAAGAAAGCTGAGCAAAAAAAAAACAAGCAGGGTTCTGAGTTCAAACACCAGTGCCTGTATAAAGAAGGAGGAGGAGGAAGAAGCAGAGGAGAAGGAGAAGAGGAAGAGGATGAGGCTGGCTTTGAGTTGTTGTGTCCAGCCGTCCTCTTGCCTCCTTCTCTCAAGTGGCTGGGGTTCTATGCATGTACCCTCATACCAAGATGAAGCAACGATTTATAACAGTTCCTCCTGTTTCTTAAGGTCCTCCAGAGATGACAGGATGGGTTTGCTTCGGGGTTTTACACAAGCAAGTGAAGTGAAGTCTCGTGAAGTGCAGAAGTGTGCATGCAGGCTCTTCACTGGGAGAAGGCCAGGAAGGAGGTTGCGGCAGAACCCAGGTTTAGGGGTACGGGGAGCCCAAGGCCTGTGGCAGAAGAGAGCCTAGACTAGAGGTTAAGGGTGGTGCAGAGGTCTCTTCTGGGCCCATGTGAGCACTGGGCTGCTATTAGGGCCAAGAAACTCCATCGTCATCAGCTCAAGCGCGTCTTGTTTGGGGTGGGAAGGGACTAGAAACCAGTCTTCTCGTTCCCGATCCAGTGCTTTGCAAGACCAGCTCGAGCTTGATTTCTTTATGTAAAGCCGCAGAACTTTAACATGTAAAAGAGAGCTAGACCAAGGCTGCTCTAATGTTAATGGATGTAGAAGCCAGAACTCCCACCTCATCGCTCAGCTTTAAAAAATTCCCCTAAACACCCATCCCCTCAGAGCAGAGCTTGAAAAAACAAATCCCAGCACCGAGCTAGACTGCCTCTCCCCGTCCATACCTCGAACGCGTCCTATAAATAACGCAGGGATGTTACCATGGCAACCTGTCTGTTGAAATTGCCCCTTATGGACCAGATTAGCTAGGATCGATAGGGCTTCCTGCATGCAGGATTACTTTCCTTTTATAACAAAAGTTTGCACAAATTATAGAAGAAACCGCTCAGGGAAGCAAGGTCTGAATCAATGCCATTACACCGCCGGCTGCGACTCCTTCTAAAGACCCACCCCACGGCGTTCCTCGGGGGGCCCCGTTTCCAAGTTGGTACTCTCAGGGTCACCCCATCATTCCGCGCTCTCTCCTGCGGCCTCTGCCCCAGAAGGCAGGCTCTTCCCGCTGCTCCGCGTGTGTCACAAGAAAGGACATGGCTGTCTGTTAACTCCCGGCCTCCCCAGGCTCTGCCGTCATGTGCAGAGACGCTGTCTTCAGCGATGGACAGATTCTAAATGGCACTCCCCGAGAGGGCGTGGGGAGGCAGACCTCAGACAGATGGGAGCTTGCGAGGAGTCATCAGTCAGCCCAGCAGCTAGCGACGGTCTGCCGCCGCCCCCTACCACACCAGAACCACAAAGAAGATGTGGGGATCCATCCGAGGGCCGAGCTGTTGAATATGGCTTCCTGTCCAGATCTGAGGGTCTGCAGAGACTTCTACGCCATCCACCCACTGCACTGACCTAATGTCTGTAAGCTCATGTCTTTTGGAGAAATTGCAGAAAGAAATACTCCTGGGAAGGATGACAACTAATGCTAATTCCCACCAAGATGTCCACCTGGAGTCTTAGCAGGGCAGCACGGGAAGTTGGGGAAATTACCATTGACCAGCAGCCTACCCAGACCTCAGCATTTCTGGGGGATCTTCTCTGTGCCTTTGTGTTTTTCTCCCACGCACCCCTCATTGTTCCCCGTGTGGAGGGTTCTAGTCCCAGCTCGGACACCCTCTGTGAGCCACGGGACTCGAATTCAGTTCTAATTCAGTTATTTGCCCTTTCTTGAATCTATTATTTGAACAAATCAGTTACCACAATTATGGCTCATGACCAAACTTTCCATCTGTATTATTTTGCATGCAGTTTCGTGGGCTCAGGAAGCCCTTTATAGTTAGAAATTCCCGGTGTACAGCAGATCTGGGGACCAGAGTGAGGGGAAAACAATGGGTAGAAGAAGGGAGGGAAGTAAAGCAAGTGAATGGGAGAATTCAGAGGTGTTCTTCTCTTGTTTGAAACTTTATGAAACTGTCACAATTAATCATTAAATTACACTTCCTAGTAATAGTAGACTTATTCCAGGAACTGTTTAATATTTTAGAATACACACATATGTATATATATATATATATATATATGCATACACACACACACACAGACACACCAGCCATTATGGGGCTTGAATTCAGGGACTCACTTGGCTTTTTTACTCAAGTGGCACTCTACCACTTGAGCAATACCTCCATTTCTGGCGATTAATTGGTGGTTGATTGGATTTAAGAGTCTCAAGTGCTTTTTTGTTTCGGCTGGCTTTGAATTGCGATCCTCAGATCTCAGCCTCCTGAGTAGTTAGAATTATAGGTATGGGCTACTAGTACCCAGTTAAAAGAACTTCAAATTTCTAATTATAATAAAAAGCACATAACATAAAATTTAGCACCGTGACTTTCAAAGTCATTTTAAAGTATACAGTTTCGTAGAGGTGCCTATTTTCACGTTGTCGTACAATGAATCTCTAGAATATCTTTTGTCCTTGTTCTATTAAATGGCAGCGTCTCTCTTCCTATAGCCGTAGCTCTTGGCAACCACCATCCTATGTTCCGCTTCCGTGAATTTGGCTCCTTTAGACACTCCAGAGAAATGAAGATCATCCAGGATTTGCCTTGTGTGTGTGTGTGTGTGTGTGTGTGTGTGTGTGTGTGTGTGTGTGTGTGTGCCAGTCCTGGGCTCGAACTCAGGGCCTGGGTGCTGTCTCTGAGCTTTTGTGCTCTATCACTTGACCACAGCTCCATGTCCAGCTTTCTAGTGGTTGAGGAGAAGAGTCTCGCAGATGTTCCTGCTCAGGCTGGCTTTGAATCATGATCCTCCTGAGAAGCTAGGATAAGCTGTGTATACGGGAGCCCGGCAGGGTCTGTCCTTTTATTTCACTTAGCATAATGTCCTCAGTGTTCACCCATGTGATAGCAGAATTTCTATTGTATATGTAGGCCTCGTTTTCTTCACCCATTTATCTGTAAGTAGATTTTTGGGTTGATTTAGCCTCTTGTGTTTAGTGTCACTATAAACATGGGTGTGCAAATATTTCTTTGAGGTTTTTGTTTTCAACTCTTTTGGACATAAACTCAGACCTGGCATTGCTAGGTCAGTTGATAATCCTGCTTTCTTCGTATGTTGATGAATCTCTGTGCTACTTTCTGTAGTAGCCACATCACTTTACACTCTTACCGTTAGTGTACAAGGATTCTGCTTCCACACCTCATCGGTGCATATTTCTTTTTTTGGATAGTACCCATCTCAATGAATGTGAGGTGAGATCTCAGGGTGATTTTCATTTACATTTCTCTAACAATTAGTGATGTGGAACAGCTTTTCATAGGCTTTTGGCCATTTGTTTATCATCCTGGAAGAACTCTCTATTCTAATCCTTTTTACCATTTTGAAATTATGTTTATTTTCTGTGTGCCGTTGAGTTGTAGGGTTGTTTTTTTAGTGTGCTCTAGGTAATAACTCCTAATCAGATATTTGATTTGCAAATATTTTCTCCTATTCATTAGGCTGCTGTTTTCTTCCCCCCTTGAGGTGCTGCAGATTTTTTTTTTTTAAAGCACTTAAACATAGATTATTTAACTGGGCCCTGACAAACAGCCTGTGGAGTGCAGGGAAAGAAAAGCAAAGAGAAGGGTTGTGTGGGACAGTGACTTGTCACAAGTTCCGTGTCCTCGGACCTCCAGTTTTAGCCTTTCTTTCTTCGTGGTACGCATGTGCATGGGAAGCAGGCTTCTGTGTGCAATGGAGAGTTATTGTAGAGATGGAAAACATCTGTAAGGAAGCATCAGACCAGTTGACTCAACCGGATCCTTGCTGAGAGAAAGCCAGGGTAATCAGACAGCGAAGCTGTTGCATTCTTACTAAGGCTGGGTGATGGAGGCTCAGCCAGGACAGGAGCCCAGGGCAGGGTCTGGGTGGAAAAAGGCTTGGGAAGAACCTGGCAAAGCTTTGACCAAGAAGAGCAGTGCTTCGCTTCCCTTGCCTTCGTTCTGTCTTCTGTCCTTTACCTCTTTCTTCTTGGCTCTCCATCTCTGAGTTTTGACACACTTTTGGTCATCAAGCTGTCCAGAGGTCCAATGCATACACTAAATAAGCAACCTATCATTCCTCCAAAGGGATGTAAGACGTAGTTACATTTATAAAAATAAGCATACACTGAGCCATGGAAGGGGTGACATGGATCAAAATGCATTATACTCACAAGCTGACATGTTGAATTGAAACCCCTTTGTACAACTATTTAAAGACAATAGAAAAGGATAGACATAAACTTTCCCCTTCACCATTGCTTATCTACAGGTCGCAACGATCCTTCTCCTCTCCCAGAGTGAAGCATTTACTTCACGGATGAGGTATGCCACTGTTTGTCGTCTTGGTGATTCCAGTGCTGATCTTTCCTGCTTAGCCATGCGCACAAAGGCAGGAGGCTCCTCCCTCCACTATAAATGTGTAATCTTAGAAGTCGGATGTTGTTCAGTGCACAGCTGGACACGCTGCAGATGATCACCATTGAATTGTCCATCCCAAAGGCTGAGCAGATGTGCTTCTGTTGGCCTTCATAACTGTCTCACTGCTTAACTCTGTGTGTGTGTGTGTGTGTGTGTGTGTGTGTGTGTGTGTGTGTGTGTGATTAGTTCCTGTGGCTTGAACTCATGGGCTGCACGTTCCTGAATTTTGTTTTGCTCAAGCCTCTCTCTCTACTTCTTGAAACACAGCTTGCACTTCTGGCATTTTGCCGGTTAAGTGGAGATGAGAGTCTCACAGACTTTCCTGCCCAGCCCGGCTTTGGATCACAATCCTCAGGTCTCAGTTTCCTGAGTAGGTAGGATTACAGGCCTGAGCCACCAATGTCTGGCTGCTTCATTGAATTTGAGACACCACATGACCCAAAAGAAAGGCATTTACTGGGCTGTGGAATATGGCTTAGTGGTAGAGTGCTTGCCTCGCATGCATGAAGCCCTGGGTTCGATTCCTCAGCACCACATAATCAGAAAAAGCCAGAAGTGGCGCTGTGGCTCAAGTGGCAGAGTGCTAGTCTTGAGCAAAAAGAAGCCAGGGACAGTGCTCAGGCCCTGAGTCCAAGCCCCAGGACTGGCAAAAAAAAAAAAAAAGGCACTTATTGGACCTACCATATTTTGTTGACTTTAAGAAACTCAAAATGAACATCATCTTACATTTTCTTTGCCAGTATTGGGGTTTGACTGAGGACTCTTGGTCACTAGACAAGTATTCTACACTGAGCAGTCCAGGTTACCTTGCTTTCTAAGTGCTGGCCAAAGACTCAAATGAAAGCTTTTTTTTTTAAAGGTAGTATTAACAGTTTGAATTTCTTTCAGTGAAAGGATCTACTTAATTTCAAACTTCAAAGATTCTAGGATTTTCCTTTCAGTGACCTGAGCACTCCTTTAGGGAGGTTAACATAAGGAATTCTTTGGGAAACAGTAGTGTTTTGTTGGGCCAACTCTTAGCCAAGAGTTCAGGTATTTGTATATGTAACTTAATTCTGTCCTGAGTTTGGTACTTTGTAGGAGTTACTATCACCCTGTCTTCAATGCTACAGCTGTGATATGACAGTTGACCAGATTTGATAGTCTACCTTCTCATTGGAACACGAGGGAGACAGACCAAAGGGCCTTTGAGTTTGGGGAGGGCTGTATCCCAGTAGCACCTTGATTTCTGGTTTCTCAATGATCAGGCCTCAGTTTTCAGATTGTCAAGATTTGGAAGCACAGTATCACAATCACAGACTGTTCATTCAGTGTTTTATAATCAGCACTGGATGGAAATGTTATGCTATTTTGGGAGCATGGTTTGCATGACAGAGATAGACAGATGACAAAGTTGCTATGATATGGAATACACAGCAATGAGGAAATAACACCCACAGGAAGAGAAGCAAGCTCTGATGGAGGCAATCCCATTGTTCAGCTGACTTCTTGCTGCTTTGCTTAGCTTGACAAGAAAAGAAAAAGCTTATAAGCATTATGTTACTATGAATGATGTCAACCACAATAGAAAAAGAAAACCATACATATTCTCTTTCTCTCTTATATTTTTTAGTGGTATTGGAGTTTGATGTTTGAATTCAGGAGCTTGTGCTTGCTGGGCAAATATTCTTCCATTTGAGCCAGACTTCCATCCTGTTTTGGCATTGGTTTATTTTTAAGATAGGGTCTTGCACTGGAACGCAATCCCTCCTACTTATGCCCCCTGCATAGCTGGTATTACAGGTTTATGTCTGTAACAGACATAAACCTGTAATACCAGCTTGCTTGTTCCCTCCCTCCCTCCCTCCCTCCTTCCCTCCTTCCCTCCCTTCTTTCTCTCCTTTCTTCCTTCCTGCTTGCTTTTTTGTGCTGGTCCTGGGGCTGGAAGTCAAGGCCTAGGCTCTGTCCTTTAGCTTTTTGACTCAAGACTAGCACTCTATCACTTGAGTCACAGCTCCACTTCTAGCCTTTTGGTGGTTAATTGGAGATAAGAGTCTCATGGACTTTCCTGCCTGGCCTGGCTTTGAATTGAGATCCTCAGATTTTAGCCTCCTGAGTAACTAGGAATATAAGCATGACCCACTAGTGCCCAGTGTAATGTACTTGTAATTGACATATACTTATCCTGTAGATGGATCTGGTTTGCATGACCTTTGCTCTCCTGATGCTTCACCCCTTCCCCCAGCTCCATCCCACCCCCAGCCCCACCCTCATGCTGGTATTGAGACTTGAACTCAGGGCTGGGCACTGTTTCTTTTTCCAAGACTAGGGCTCTACCACTTGACCCTTAGTTCCACTACTGGACTTTGGTCGTTAATTGGAGATAAGAGTCTCAGGGACTTTCCTACCTGGGTTGGCTTCAAACAGTGTCTCTCAGCTTCCTGAGTAGCTAGGACTACAGGTGTGACACACTGGTGCCTGGCTTCTATCTTCTCTTATTCTTGCTCTGCCCCTGGTCTGGAACCAGTATCTGAGGCAGGTGAATTTCTCCTTTCTGAAACTGATTCTTACATGAGAAGAGACATCCTTTAAACTGAGATGCACCTTATGTGGTATTCCCAGAGGCTGGAGTTGGTGCTGAGATAGAATTTAGGTTTTGAGGAGTAAAGCAGGGGGTGGTGTGTGTGTTGGGGGTGGAGGGCTGAGGGGTGGTTGGACAGATGTATGGACATAGTGGTAGGCGGGAAGTGGTGGATGAACTGGATAGTCAGCCAGGGACCTGAACCTCCTTTAGCTCCTGAATCCTTCCTACATTACTGTTTGCTTTAAGAAAAGTTCATGAGGGCTGGGAATATGGCTGAGTGGCAAGAATGCTTGACTCATATATATGAACCCCTGGGTTCAATTCCCCAGCACCACATATACAGAAAATGGCCAGAATTGGTTCTGTGGCTCAAGTGGCAGAGTGCTAGCCTTGAGCAAAGAGAAGCCAGGAACAGTGCTCAGGCCCTGAGTCCAAGGCCCAGGACTGGCAAATAAAAAAAAAAAAAGAAAGAAAAGAAAGAAAAGTTCATAGCAAATTATCCACTGACACTCAGGACTGGGTCATGGACAGCTATCTCTAATCTTTGCATCTTCACTTTGGTTTGCTTATTTATTGTTTGCCAGTGTTAGAATCAGAACGCAGGGACTGGGCATTACCCCTTAGCTTTATTGCTCAAGGCTGGTGCTCTACCATTGGGGCCACAGCTTTGCTTGTGGCTTTTTTAGTGGTTCATTGGCAATCAAAGAGCTGCAACAGACTTTCCTGCTGAGGCTGGCTTTGAACTGTGATCCTCAGTCTCAGCCTTTTGAGTACCTAGGATGACAGGTGTGAGCTACAGTGAATATCGGTCCCTGCTGGGTGCTTATGTCATGTGGAGAATGAGTTCCGTTGTTTTCAGTATTTTACCAGATGGAAAGAACTTAGTTTCTTAGGCCCGAAGGCTCTTGACCACAAAATGTTTTCCCCATGGTGGATTGTGCATGGCACCCCCCCAAAACAACAACAACAACAACAAAACCACCCCTCCCAGCTGTCTGCTTCTCTGGAGCCTGGGCTGGCAGCAGAAGCTCGTGAGAAGCACACAGGAGACACGCGAGAGGATGGATGTTCCAGAGCAAAGAAAGATGGGGGGAAGATTTGGGGTGAACTTTTATTTTTTATTTTTTATTTTATTTTTTTTGGCCAGTCCTGGGCCTTGGACTCAGGGCCTGAGCACTGTCCCTGGCTTCTTCCCGCTCAAGGCTAGCACTCTGCCACTTGAGCCACAGCGCCGCTTCTGGCCGTTTTCTGTATATGTGGTGCTGGGGAATCGAACCTAGGGCCTCGTGTAATCCGAGGCAGGCACTCTTGCCACTAGGCTATATCCCCAGCCCTGGGGTGAACTTTTAAGTGTTGTTCTCTTTCCTTCTCCTGTTCATGAGGAATCCAAAGGAATGCCTCATCTTACTTCATAGCATGAAAAGGCTACAGGAGAAGGAGAGCGGGCCAGGGCAGGGCCGTTTCCAGGGTTCACTTTGGAACCGGAAGGGACGTGAGCCAGAGGTGAAGGAGAAGGGAGAGGGAGCTCAGGCTCCAGCTGCTCTGGGAGAGTGGAACGCAGGGCTCAGCTCTGATGCCGGTGCCAGCAGTGCCTCCCAGGTGACTGGGCTGCCAGCTGGGGCATTTGCATTTTCACAGCCAAAGGGGCCGCTCACAAGATGTTCTCCGCAGATATTTAAGTTGCCGGATTCCAAAATCTCCCCAGGGCTTGCCTGGCCTCTGCGCTTCCATATAGCTGTGCAGCCACTTCCCAGTTCTTACTTATGAGCAGGTCGTTGTTGGGGCTTGGAGGCCTATAGGAAGGAAGTGCAGTAACAGCGTCAGGACCCATGTTTGCCCTTCCTTCCTCCCTCACTCCCTGTCTTCTTCCTTTCCCTTTTCTTCCTTTCTCTCTCCTCTTTCCTCTCTCTTCCTCCAAGCTTTCCTCCTTCTGTCAAGCTTTTGAAATATGCCAATTCCTGGAGCAGACCCCTGGGCCCGGCTCTGCCTTCCCACGGCCAGAAGCAGGAGGTGTTCTGGAATGACAAGCTTTTTGTGCTAAGGGAATGCCCTGGTTGAGGACATCCACACCTCCAGTTTTGGCTGCTACTGTAACAAATGAATCCCCACACATGTAGTGACTCAAAGCAAAGCTCCTGTACTTTCTTACAGTTCTGTAGATTAGAAGTCTCGAGAGCTGGGTGCAGCTGGGTCCTCAGCTTCGCCTCCCAGGGCTCAGAGAAGTAGGGCTTCTTTCTAGAAGCTTTGAAATGGGTGTTACCCATCTCATGCAGGCTGTACCTACAATTCATTTCCCTGCACTTGTAAGACTGAGGTCCCTGGTTCCTTGGTAGCTGTCATCTGAGGGGCTGATGATTTGTTCTTTTTCAAAAAAGGACCAAAAAATGATCGACTTTGAGATTACACATCACATTTATAAGATTACTCCCAGGGCCAAGAGAGAGAAGTCACAAAATTGCCCCGAGTCAGGTCCATGTGCTTTTTAGCCAGGCACCCGTTATCCTAGCTACCCAGGAGGCTGAAGTCTGAGGATCACAGTTTGAAACCAGTCTGGGCAGGAAAAGTCCATGAGACGCTTATCTCCAATGAACCACCCAAAACACTAGAAGTGGAGCTGTGGCTCAAGTGATAGAGTACTAGCACTGAGGGGAAAAGCTAAGAGACAGTGCCCAGGACAGCTCAGAACAGCCAATATGGGTGTTGTAAGGGGATAAGTCAGAGAAGCCACATTTTGAGAGGTTGAATCTTGGAGCCTTGATTAGAGCACTAGCAATCTGCAGGCAGCCAGTTGTTAGAGAGGCCTGGAGCCTGCAAATACACTTCACACTGTTAAGAAACAGGCCAGAGAGGAAAGAAAGAACAAAAACCATACCAGCAAACCAACTCAGCTCCAATGGAGAGCTGAAGTGGGGTGCCATGGTGACAGGAGAGCAGCCAGCAGAGGGGGGGTGGGGGGCAGGACTCAAGCACACAGTGCTTGTCTGGGCCTAAATAGGGTCAGGGAAGGTGGCAAGGTCACAGGAAATTCCCAGTCCTGGGCACTGGACTGACAGGTCCAGCCACCCATCAGCCAAGTTAGCTGCTCCTTCCTCCAGGGATTCGGGCACGCCCATCACGTGGGAGGCAGGGACATCTCCTGCTTCCCAGCATGAAGACAAGATGCCAGACCCTGTCAGTCACCATGTGGCCAATACGGTGCTGGCCAGACCCGACCTCCCTCCTTCGCTGGCACGCGCGAGTACGCGGGCACACACACGTCATAGGGTTTTGCTTTCTTCTCCGATTCCAAAGCCTTCTCCATCCCCACGGAAACACACTGGCTAAGGTTCTGTGCAATCAGTGCCATGTCTATCCTCATCTTAAAGCACGCATGAGATGCAAAGACACAGAGCTCTACCTTATTCTTGTCCTTTGCTGACAGGACCTGGTAAATGGACACCTCCCATTTGCAAATTCTCCCTTGGGCTACCATATTTTTCCAGGTTACAAATTTGGTATCGCTCTCTGAACAGTTATCATTTGCCTGTGCAGTTGTGTTTGCCCAATAACTTGATAAGGTTATTTGGGGGGGCTCTTCCTGCAAGCTCCAAAAGGCCTGCTAATGGGGCTGGGGATATAGCCTAGTGGCAAGAGTGCCTGCCTCGGATACACGAGGCCCTAGGTTCGATTCCCCAGCACCACATATACAGAAAACGGCCAGAAGCGGCGCTGTGGCTCAAGTGGCAGAGTGCTAGCCTTGAGCGGGAAGAAGCCAGGGACAGTGCTCAGGCCCTGAGTCCAAGGCCCAGGACTGGCCAAAAAAAAAAAAAAAAAACAAAAACAAAAGGCCTGCTAGCATGGCCCTCTCCGAGACTCCGGCATCCTTGTCTTAGACAGGTAAGAATTTGTTCTGTGTTCTTGGGTTATTTGCTCTAAAGGCTGCCTTTCTGTTTCACGTTCTCTACCGTAAGCATCGATGAATACGGTCCTCGTCCTCGTTTGGCTCTGGCTTTTCCTTTTCTGTCAAATCTCAGCTCTCCAGCAAGAGGAGAGGATCATATCGTTAGATTGGGCCAATCCGGGTAAGTCAGGATCATCCTACTTAAACGCACTGATCGACGCGCACCTTTCTTCCACCTTCCAAGCCTCTTTTGTAACTAAGGTCACATGCCCCCAGGTTCCGGGCATGCGTGGAGCTAGGGCATGGCTGTGCCAATCACACTAACATAACTTATTAATTGTTCTGAGGCCCAAGTGTGACAAAGTGTTGCACTCTTTGTCCTGGTTGCAGGCCTCTCACTTTCACGAGATCCTGGGCTGGCTTTCTAGGGAAAGGGAGGGGTCTGCAGCCAAGAGCTCAGAGTCCACTCAGGAAGAGGCACTGGCGGGCTGAAGAGGGGGTGCGGCTAGGGACGGTGGGCACCCCTGTGAGGAGCTCTGGGATCCGCCACTGTGAAGCCTGACGTGGCTTTCTCAATGTGGCCGTGACCATCTCAGCTTGCAAAGGCAGCTGGCTCCGCTGGACTGCATGGCCTTGAAGAAATCAATGTCCATGGCTTTCAGAAAATACAAACAGGTTGTGTGGGTTGAGCATGATGGTGGCTTTTATGGAAGCCTTGGAATACCAGTTGTTATGGTCCATAACATGACAAGACATAATCCATATCCTTCTTCTTCTTTTGTCAGTTGTGGGGCTCGGACTCGGGGCCTGGGTGCCGTCTCTGAGCTCTTGCACTCCAGGCTAGCACTCTACCACTTGGAGCCACAGTGCTCCTTCCAGGGTTTTTCTTTTTGGTAGTTAATTGGAGCTAAGAGTCTTATGGATTCTCCTGTCCGGGCTGCCTTTGGAGGGTGATTCTCAGATCTCAGCCTCCTGAGTAGCTAGGATTAGAGGCGTGAGCCACCGGCCCCTGGCTCCCTCATCATTCCGTTCTTATCATTCCACGTTTCTGCCTGGGAGCAGGTGTCCCGATGGCCGCATCTTTTTGTCCCTTATTGGCATGGCAACAACTTCCTCAGGGTTATGACAATGTGAGCTCAGTGGACCAATCAGTTTGCTACTTCTGAGGGAAGACGTTTTGAAATGGATTCCTCCTCTCTGCATAGTCTCATCTGAGCAAAGCCAGAAATGCTGTAGAATTCTCCATTCAGATCAGCGGGCAGCAAGCAAGTTCCACGGGGAGACTCATTGATGAGAGGGGTTCATTCTTCTGCCGGCTCTGCTCCCCGGGTCTCGGCTTCACCTCAATCTAAAGATGTCTACCCCCTGGAGATTTACATAAGACAGAGTTAAGTGCTGGCAGGCTAAGAATACCTCCACCCCCTTCCCTGGGCGAGATGCCTGCGAGGTAAGGAAACTGACTCACCGCGCCTCTGACTCAATGAAGAGACAGATAGGTTCAAAAGAACCCTCCTGGGTTAATGATGGGGAAAAGCCCAGTATTTTTAGTACAGGAGAACCAAGTTATCTCCTATGAAGTCCTAGTGGAGGGAAGTTTTGTTGTTGTTGTTGTTGTTTTTAAATCTAAACCAAGAGTTCCATTTCCCTTGAATATTCTGGAAGCATTTAGCTGTAGTGGTGGTGGTGGGGGGTCTTTGTAGGCCTTGGTGGCTGGAGTGGAACAGTCTGAAAGGAGACATGCCCAGCTGGCGCGTGCCAGCGAGGGCTCTGCTCGTGCAGCCCAGGCCTGCCTGGCTTTCTCATTCACTTCCGAGCGAGGGCAGTGCTGGGTGCCGTCCAGTGCCGCTCCCGCCTCGGCAGGAAGGAAGCTCTGAGACTTGGGACACAACGGAACCGGGGTATGGAGCTGTCCGGGAGAGCATCTGGAGTCTCCCGCGGGGGCGCTTAGGTTCCAGTTGCCCTCTTGCCCCTGGAGCAAAGCGTGTCTATTTCCTGGAGCTCATCACAATGTCAACAGATAGGCCTGACGACCACGCACGGGGCCACGAAAGACGTTGTTTCTAGAAGATTCCAAGCCATTGCTCAGTTTTGCTTCTGCTGAGTAACTGAGATGCAGGCCTAGAGAGAACCTAGCCGTGCAGAAGTGACCAGTGGAGAGAGCCCCGATGGCTTGGCGTGTGTTGTCTAATGCTGCCACGAGGACACTTTGCTCCTAGGAGGCAACATCGCCACCTGTATATCCAAGAGCCATTCCTATCTTGCTTCCTTGCTGATGCAGTCAGCTTCCGGTTGTAAGCACTGCAGACCCATGGCAGGTAACGTAGGTGATTCTTGGATCCCCTGGCTACAAATTTCAGATCCACCCCTTGTCAACTGTGACTCTGCCAAGTTAGTTAACTTCTCCGTGTTTGTTTTCCTCATCTGTCAATGGGCGTACTATCATTAGCTCCTTGATAGGTAGCTTTGAGATATAAATGACTTCATGTATATATGCCAGAACGCTGGCACCTAGATAGGAGTTGTTATTATTATTATTGCTATCATGTGCTGGTCTCTGCTGCGACTCATGTATGTGCATGTTACAGGCAGCTGGGCCCGAGAGGAAGTCTGGGGAGCTCTGGGAAGCGTGTAGGAGGTAAGGCGTTGTCCATGTTGCCTGTTTGAGGTCTGATCTCTACGACATACTTGAAATCGCAGACATGTTTCCAGCCTAGCGCAATTTGACTTGGGGTGTTTTGTTAATTGAGATAATATATTATCTTTTTTGTATAGTTCTTACAGCCACAGTCATCCTACTCATACCTAGAGATGGTGCAGAAGGTCTTACTAGAGCCGAGTGCATTTGGGCGATGTGTCGTATGAAATGTGTTTCCTAGTTTTTTGGGATGATACTTTGCTTTTTTTTTTTTTTTTTTGCCAGTCCTGGGCCTTGGACTCAGGGCCTGAGCACTGTCCCTGGCTTCTTTTTTTTTTTTTTTTTGCTCAAGGCTAGCACTCTGCCACTTGAGCCACAGCGCCACTTCTGGCCATTTTCGGTATATGTGGTGCTGGGGAATCGAACCCAGGGCCTCATGTATACGAGGCAAGCACTCTTGCCACTAGGCCATATCCCCAGCCCACTTTGCTTTAAATTATTTAAAACACTGTTGGTTACTAATACGTGCCACGTTACTATAGAAAGGGCTTTTGAGAATTTCCTTATACATCTATAAAATACTCAGCTGAATTTCTGACCCCAGTCCCTATTGGGAGTGTCCAAGTTCCCTTCCATTTTTCACCGTCTGCTGCAGTGTTGTCATGGACAAATGGTGTGTGGGCCTCTAGGTACGCACATATGCAGGTTAACTTCCCCAGGGGAGTGACTGGATCTGAGAGCACATGCATCTGTAATTTTCCTAGCGATTGCTAAATTGCCGTCCATATGGGCGGTGCACATTTAAACTCCCACCAGCGAAGTGGGAGAGGGCGCGCTTCCCTCAGCCTTGGCAACAGAACATGTTATCAAATTTGGGACTTTTGCCAATTGTGTGGTGAAAAATGGTTTTTCAGGGCGGTTTCGATTTGCATGCATCTCATTATGAGTGAAATAGAGCATTTAAAATATACTTAAGAATAATTTATTTATTCTTTGAATTGTCTAATTATGATCCCTGCCTTTTTTTTTTTCAAATGAAACACTGGCCTGTTTCTTCTCTATTTCTAGAGCTTTTTTAATATACTAAGGGAGCTATAATTATATATTTCCTACTGTCTCATTTGTCTTATTTTTTAAGTGACAAATTGAATTTTGCTTTAGCAAAAATCCAGAATTTCTGCTTATTAACACATAATTTAAAAAATCAAAAGGCAAACTATAGTCTGGGTTAAAATAATCACAATAAATTGCCTCTAAAAATTATAGTGAGGTTTGCTCTTGTCACGTACCTGATTTTTTATGCAGTTGAATGTGTCAATTTTCTTTTGTAATCTCTAAATTTGGGAATAGTTAACAAGACCCGCACATTATGAAAACTTATCCCATCTGTTCATTTACTACCTTTTGATTTTTTTTTATGAAAGATTTGATTCATTTGGAATATATCATGAAACACAGAGTGATGCATGAGTCCAAAACGAATATCTAGTTGACCCATCATGATTCAATGTCTTTCCTCCCCCCCTCCCCCTGCTAGGGTAGTATTTGTGTCCTTTTCTATGCTTTTCCTTCTATTTCAATGCTTCATCTACTGATGGCCGAGTACTTCATTGTCTTCACTACTGTGCCTTTATAAAATATTTTAATATCTTTTAATCCCCTTTCTTTGCTCTTCTGGGTCAGAGCTTCCCTTGTAAATCTTGTTTGCTTATTTTCCAATATGAACTTCATAATTTCTTTAGGTTTATTGAGATTATAGTAAATTTAAAAGCCAAAGGAGGAAGTTCAGCACATTCTTGATGCAAGAAAGGAAAGTAATATTGAGATATCTTGTCAAAAACATAATATGTACAATCTTACAGTAGAGCAATGCATTTTAGGAATAAAAATGCATTATGGTAAAAATAGAGTTTGTTTTCTTATTTTTAAATGTGTTCTGCTTCTTGGAATAGCCTGAAGAATTTTAGGGTACATGTTATGTACATTTATTGTTAAATTTATTCCTAAATTATCTTTTTTGTTACTGTAGTTTTTGCTAATGAAAATGGAATTTTTCCATGTATTATAATCATTTCGCTTCTCACTAGTGGCTTTTTGTATTATTTTCTACCCCTTAATATTAATGGCAATTTGACAACTTAATTTCCATGTGGTTTTTAGGAATACAAGTTTCTTGGGTCTTCTAGGTAAGTAATAATATTATCTGCAAATAAGGTTAGTTTTGCCTGCCCCTCTATTTAATTTTTTTTTATATTTAAAAATTTTTATTGTGAGGGTGTTCAACAGGGGGCTTACAGTTACATGAATAAGGTAATGAGTACATTTCTTTTTAAACACTGTTAACCCTTCCCTCATTTTCTCCTTCTTACCCCTCCCCATTCCCCCAGATTGTAAAGTTCATTTCCAACATAGTGTCTAGTGAGTATCATTGTTTCATTAGTTCATCCTTTGTCCTGCTGTTTCTGTGGTTCCCTTTCCCTTCCATGGAGCAGATAAGCTTATATACAAGACAAAGGGTACAGAAAACTAAAACAGAAAGGAAAAATAGCAATAACTGCTTACAGGGCAAAACAAGAACCTTTTATTTCCAATTCTTAGAGTTCATTTTGAGATGCTTCATTATATATGGTCCCATGCACTTAGTGATTGGGCTATTGTGATCCCCTGCGAAGAATATCCTAGACATAATCTAGTTATTACAATTGAGGGAAACCATGCAGCCTATATTTCTTTTGGCCTGGCTTGCTTCACTTAATATAATTTTTTTCCAGGTAGGTCTTTCCATTTCCTTACGAATGAGGCAATATCTTAAAGTTCTTTCATATGCATTTTGTGGACTAGAATGCTAGTAGAATTGACTAAAAATAATAAAAAGAGAGAGGGGAGAGGAGATGGCAGAGTAGTTGAGTGGTTAAACCCTTGCTTCCCAGGTGCAAGGCTCTGGGTTTGAGCCCTAAGAACCTCAATGAATTAGATTATGACCATGGAGAACTGGATAAATTCACAGTGGGCAATTTAGTACATGATTTCCAGTGACTGATAAAGCAAACACCCAAAAATTTACTAAGTGGCACGACAATCAACTTTATCTCCCCAGTACCTGTGGAAGCTGGCACTCAACTGCTGAGTGTTCTTTTCCAGTGACATACATCTACCAAAATTGGTTAGATGCATCTGGATTGGAATTACTGTTAATAACTGATGACATAATTGTGTATGTAGAAAGTAAAAAAGTATGTATAGGTAAATTAATGACATTAATAAATGTATCTAGCAAGATCACATCTATAAGATCAATATGTAAAAATAAATTGAATATTTTAGAGATTAGGAAGAATTAGGAAGTTAATGTTTGTTATTTATATTAACATCAAGACATATCAAATGCTCAGCAATCTAGTAAAAGATATGTAAGGACACCACTATAAGAATTATGAGCATTATTGGGAGAAATTAATTAAAACATAAGTGAATGAAGAAAGAGACTGTTTATGGACTAAATAACTCAACAAAAGGCATCAATTCTTTGCAAATTGATCTGTACATTCAATTTAGTTTTATTAAAAATCTCAGCAGCTGAACTGGTAGACATTGGCAAGCTGACTCAAAAATTTATATGGGATTGCAAAGGGCCAAGAATAACCAATATGGCTTGAAGAAGAAATACGTGCTGAAGAAGAGAGCTAACTAGGAAAGCTGTGCATTCACACAAGGATAACTTCTTTCCAATAAAAAAAGGAAAAAGTCATAGAACAGAGCTCAGAGCAAGCCTCCATGTGCATGTAGGTTTATAATGAACATGAGTTTTTTAGAGCAATAAGAAGATATTGTTTGGAATAATTGGCGTTAGGCCATTTAGATATCCATTTGGGAAAAGAATCTTGGCCCTCTAACTTACACCATCCAAAATTTCAGTATGGTAGATTAATGTAAAAAAAGGAAACCTGTCTTCTAGAAGATACTATTTAAGAGTATCTCAAAGGGATGTGACCTTGGGCAGACAAAGGACAGAACATAAGAAGCACTAATCATAAAATAAAGATTGATAGATTGGACTACATTAACACTGAAAATTGGAAAGGGAGCACAGGGAGAGGAGTTGTGTACACTCTGCATAGCAAAGGGCTTATTAGTACCATAAGAAAAAGATCATAAGGACACAAGAGCAGAAAAGGAAGTTCCCAAATAAATCTATTGTGTCCACTAAACACAGGAAGATCTGCTCAAGTCATCTTAGTGATCATGATGTTTAAATTAAAACCATGCCTATGATCTAGCTACTCCGGAGGCTGAGCTCTGGGGATCGTGGTTCAAAGCCAGCCCAGGCAAGAAAGTCTGTGAGACTCTTTTTATCCAATTAGCCACCCAAAATCCAGAAGTAGATCTTTGGCTCAAGTGGTAGAGAGCTAGCTTTGAGCAAAATAAAAGAAAGAAAGGAAGAAAAAGGAAGGAAGGAAAGAAGGGAGGGAGAAAAGGAGGGAGGGAAGGAGGGAGGGAGAAAGGGAGGAAGAAAGGAAAGAACAAAAGAAGGAAGGAGGGAGGGAGGGAGGGAAGGAAGGAAGGAAGGAAGGAAGGAAGGAAGGAAGGAAGGAAGGAAGGAGCTCAGGAAAAGTGCCTATACCCTGAACTCAACCCCAGGACTGGTGCAAAAAAAAAATTAAAATTAAAAACTAAAACCACAATGAAATGAAACCACATACTGCCAGAAAACTAAAAAAAAAAAAAAAAAACCCATTAAAATAGAGACTGTCACATGTGGTTGAGGATGTGGAACCATGGGGACTCTCATGCAACTTCTGAGGAAATTGAGCAATTAATAATGAAACTAAAATTACATTCCTTAGGACCTAGCAATACATAACCTAGATATGTACCCAACAGAAACGTTTGTACTAAAGACCTTCGAGAAAATACTCATTGCTACATTTTCTTATAATGGCTCAAAGCTACCACATAACCCAATGTCTTTAAATAAAAAGGTACAGGTATGTATCATAATATACACATGTGATTGAAGAGCTAACAACTCTACACTCCAACATGGGTGATCAGACAAATACACATGCTGCCCAATTCCACCGAACTAAAGCTCAGACTCAGGTAAATCTCTATCCTGACTAGGTTAGCCACTTGTGGTTTCTCTGTGTGAGAGGGATAATGGCTATAAAACGGAGAGGCTATTCAAAGAAGTGACATTGACCAAGACACATTGTGTTAAAAAACTACCTTGATGCATGGCAACTCCTCTGTAGAACTACTTAAAGACAATAATAATAAAGAACTTAGGATGATGTTTATGCTTGGGGAGGAAAAGGGGGCTGTAGGGAGCGTTCTCAGTCACTGATAGTATATCATTTCTTGATCTGAATTGTGACTACTGGAACATTTTTGCTTGCAATGATTTATTGAGCTAATTGCATATACACTTTTCGTCAAGTAGGCCACGTGGTCGATGTTTGCTAAGCCTCTAATGTGTGCACACAGCATGTATTGGGCACTGTGGTCGCTTTGCTTCTTACCCCTTTGTCAATGTCCATTATGTTGGAAGAGGGCCATTACTGCTAACCAGGTCAAAGGTCAGCACAGGATCCAAGTCCAGCAAGGCTCTGCGATGCACTCAGAGAGTATCAGGCAAGGCCCTTCGGCGCTAAGGCCAGATGCATGTTACTTTGATTGCTAGGGTCCAGTTTAGTGGTTGTACTTCTCAGTTCATGACAGCATTCACAGATAAATGTACTGCTCACCGTCGACTGTTGACCCACCCCAAAGATTTGGGGTATCCGACTCTGCCATGGGCCGGCAGCCGTTGGCAGGGAGCCAGAGGAAGAGTATGATGGGGTGCTCAGGTGCCCCATCAGGTGTCAGTTATGAACTAGTGGAAAATCGGGCTCTACCTCTGCCCTAGCCGCGTCACTTAGTTTTCAACACTACCACTGTTAAGAATGGTAACACGCCTGTCTGTACCTGAGGGATTGGGTGCGAAACGAAATGGTTAACGACATCGATGTGTATGTGCGGTGCCACTATTTCCAGATGGAAGTTTTCGTTAGAAATGTAAAGAAATAAACACATTTTGATTTGAAGAGACGGCGAAATTCTGAGCCAATTTTCCTTTTCTTTTTTCTTAAAAAAACTATTCTTTTAATAGTTTATATCATGTAATGATAATAAGGATACACATAAAACCATAAAAGAAGCCCCTTTCTCCTCCAACGAAGGAAAGGTCTCCATTGCCTGGATATTCAGACAAAAGGAAAATGAAAACCAGCTAATCCAACAGTTGCAGACGATTTTCAAATAACTTGAAAATTCAACCAGGGAATCTGGACAGATTTGAGTGTGACATTTTTGTATTTTCACATGTCAGTAACAGGAAAATAACCTTCCATTTATAAATCTGAAACTGACTGCAGATCAGGTTTCAGAACTTCATCGTTTTGTCAGCTCTAGATGTGCCAAGATGGCATTTCCTGCTGAAAATATTTATTTAACATATGGCCTCCAGCTACTGGGGAAATTTTTGTTATCGTTATAACAAAGGTGGTTCTTAAATTGATGGATGAATGTGTTAATCGGTCTGGTACAAAACTGGCTCCTATCCTGGTGGCTCACTCCTCTAATCCTCGCAACTTAGGAGGCTGAGGTCTTAGGACTGGGGTTTGAAGCCAACCTGAGCAGAAAAGTCTGTGAGGCTTTTATCTCCAAGTAACCAGCAAAAAGCCAGGAGTGGGGCTGTGGCTCAAGTGGTAGAGTGCTATCTTTGGGCAAAAAGTAGCTCAGGAACTGTGTCATGCCTCAGTATTGGCCCAGGAAAGCAAGACAAAACCAACAATCCCCTGTCCTCCAAACCGAAACACCCCAAACTGGCCACTACACACACCAGAATAGATTGTCTTTCTGTCTGCATTTAAATTGAAGCTTAATCAAAGCTTTGATTTCCAATAAGCTAATTATATTGCCTCACTGTGTACATTGCATTTTGGGATCTTTCTACAAAGACTTGGCATACAGTGACTTAGAATGAAGAATTCATTTGCTTACAAAGATAAGACTGTGCTCAGGGTGGGAGTCCTTGCAGAATCCCCAGGAAAGGGAATTTAACTTTGTGTGTGCTGTTCAGATAGTAGTCTTCTTCCTTGGGGCGGGCGGGGGGGGGGGGGGCGGGGTGCAGAAGGCCAGGGAGGAGGTGAGTAGGGTAGGTGGAAGCAGGAGAAGAAGGAGGGAAGATGAAGAAGAGAAGACGGAGGAGGAAGGAAAAAGAGAAGGTTGGAAAGGAATGGAGAAAGGAAAAAGGAGGAGCAATGTTGGTCTTTTTCCTTTCCTCTCGCAGGCCGTGGCCGGCAGTGTTTTCCCGGCAGCCTCCCGGTCCCCGTCCCCTGCCTCTCGATGTCCCCGCTGGTGCGCTTCCACGGTGCTCTCGAGGTGAGAACAGGTGAGTGAGTCGCTTACAGACCAGGCGGGGCAGAGGAGCGCGGGCGTTCCCAGCCGAGCCCGCGGGCTCCAGCGTGGCAGCAGCCTTGAACCTGTGACACTCGACACACAGCAGCTGGGACTGTGGGACTCAGCATTCCATTCTCCTGAATTCGACTTCACGATGGACATGGACTTTAGCTACTGGACAATGCGTGAAGCGTTTGGGACAAGGTGGGCTTGTGACTCGGGGCTGCTTTCTGACATCCACGCGTAGAGTTCAGTAGCAGCTGGGGAAGCGCCAGGCTCTGCCCCAGCTGAGGACGGGGTGAAGGAGAATCTCAGTTTCCAGTAGAGCTTCCTGAAGCCTTCGCTGATGTGACATTGCTTCCTGCAGTCCCGCGTCTTTCCCTTTCCTTCACATACTGTTGATCCCCAGAGTGTTCTCTCACAGAACTTCTACCTGCGGATGCCCATCTCAGTATACGCTCCACGGAAAACTGTACTTACTTAAAAATAGTAGTATGAATACTTTGGACATCTGGGACCGCAACCATTTGAGGTCATTGACCTCAGGGTGCCTTGTGTGGGTGACCTTGACTGAGGACGCATTAGGGCGGGCATGGCTGGCCAGATAAACTCCTTGCCTGAGAATCTTGCAGTCTTGTACTGGATATCATGTCTCTGATACTCAGGGACTGGACTTGTAACCATCTAACGTCAGAAACAAAAGGGCTACAATGTCAACATTGTATTGTAAGTCTAGAAACGAGAACCCAGGGAATGGCACCCAAGGATGGTGAAGAGCCATGGAAGCCGGCTGCACCGAACTTGGATGATTTCCGTTTCTGCTTGGCTCCTGCGCTTGAAGAATCCACCTTTGGGGTAAGCCTTGGTAGGAGGCAGGGGTACAGTATCCATGCAGAAATCTAGACAGCTTTTTTTTTTTTGCTTTCTGATAAAAATTAGGGTTCTGGCAGGTGCCTACGCTTAGCCAAACAGATACACCTGGGACTCTGTCCAGAGGGAGGACTTTAAAAACGAATTGTTGTGGGGGGAGAGGAGGGCTCCGAGTTCATTGGTGGTAGAGCTATGGTGTTGGATGTTGGATGCAGGGCCCAGTAGTGATGTTAGGTATACTTGAGCCAAACAATTCCTGTGTCCTTGACTTTAGCTTCTTCACCTTCGTTTTGTCTGCCTGTTTCCTAAGCCTCTTTTTTAGAGCTTGCCCATCGTTAGGTGGTTTATTCAGTGTATTTCTGTTCAGTGTGGCCGTTTTGATTTTTTTTATATTGACAGATGATCCTTGATTTATATTGGGGGGTCCTATTCTGAGAAACCCATTGTGAGATGATAGTGTCATCAGTTGACAATGCATTCAATAGACCTAAGCTATTGAACACCACACATCAACCTAGCCTACCTTAAGGGACTTACATTAGCCTGTAGCTGGACAAAATCACCTAACACTTCTTAGCCTGTTTTATATTAAATCACTGGATGGCTTAAGTGATTACCCATGTAACCATCCTCTAAGTTTAAAGTAGGTTTTGATTGAATATAAAAGCTTTCATACCATTGTGAAGTAAAAAAAAATCCTGGGTTGAACCATAGCAAAGTCAGAAAACTCGTCTGTGTGTGTGTGTGAACAAAACATTTTTTCTCTTCTCTGAATGTTTTATTTTTGTTCTTTGTATTCCAAAATTTATAGTGATAGGATGGAACAGAAGAGATACCTTAAAAATGAACTGTTGAGCCAGGCCTGTAATCCTAGCTCCTCCATAGGCTGAGATCTGAGGATCCAAGTTCAAAGCCAGTCTGGCAAAAAAAAAAAGCTGGTGAGATGCTTATCTCCAATTAACTACTAAAAAATCCCCCCCAAACACAGAAAAACTAACCCCGAAGTGGCGCTGTGGCGCAAGTGGCAGAGTGCTAGTCTTGAGCACAAAGAAGCTCGGGGACAGTGTTTCAGCTTTGAGTTCAAGCCCTAGGATTGGCACAAAAAGAAAAAAAAAAAAAAAGGATTGTTCTGAATCCTAAGAAAGATATTTTCACCTCTCTGCTCTAGGAGCAGCCCTCCTCCTCTCTTATCTCCATGTCTGCTCTCCTCTTGTGCCTCTTGCTGGGGAAATTCTAGTAGCTGAATTGTACTCTCTGTCCTCTCTCACTCCTCCCTCTCCCCTTTCATGTCCTATATTCTGGCATAATCTCAGGAATTTAAGTCTTTCAACTCCTATTTTCTGTTTTAAGCTTTTAGGAGTGTTTTGGGTTTTTTTTTTTTTTTTTGCCAGTCCTGGGGCGTGGGGGCTGTCCTTGAGCCTTGTTCAAGGCTGGCATTCAACCACTTGAGCCACAGCTTCACTTCTGGCTTGCTTTTTTTTTTGGTTGTTCAGTGGAGATATGAGTCTCACAGACTTTCCTGACTGGGCTAGCTTTGAACCATGATCCTTAGATCTGTGAGTAGCTAGGATTACAGGCATGAGCCACTGGTGCCTAGCTAATTGTCTTTTTTTTTTTTTTTTTGGCCAGTCCTGGGCCTTGGACTCAGGGCCTGAGCACTGTCCCTGGCTTCTTTCTATATATGTGTTGCTGAGGAATCGAACCCAGGGCTTCATGTATACGAGGCGAGCACTGTACCACTAGGCCACATTCCCAGCCCATGATGGTCCTGTATTTTAAAAAGTTGTTTCCTTTTTTTTTTCTTTTCTTTTTCTGATGGTCTTTGTTTTGTGGCTGTAGCATCTTTTCATTTCTCCCTGGAATATCAATTGGAGCTTTTCCCACCTCATTCTTTTCTCGTCTTTATTTGTCCTCCAAAGCCATTTTACCTTTCATTCTTCTTGGTCTTTCTGTCTCACACCTGGACACTTCCCAACAGCCTGGTGACCTGGGGTGTTTAGGAACGCGCTCACAGGAAGGCCGTCTAGGAGCCTGTGTTGGCGGGTGGGCTTGCTGACTGTGGCAGGGGCCGCTCTGTTCCTTCGAGGTGCCTCAATGTCAGGGAATGGCTCACTGTGACAAATGAGGATTCCATACTAGTTGCCCCAGTTCTTGCTAAAAGTTCACTCACATGTCTTACAGAGGACAAATTTTCAGGTTTACGTTAGGACTTTTATGCATGTCAACGGCCGGGCAGCCAGATGTTTCGCAAGCAAGGGTGCTGGAGGGAATGCCGGGAATGTCAGGGAGGATTATTTTGCATTCTGACTTTCAACTCTTTTCTCACACCTGCCCCCTAATGGTTTTTACCCTCCCTTCTGTCTCCTCAGCTCAGCTCCTACTAAACATTTGCCCATCTGCTCATCTTAAGTCTTCAGATGGGTATCTCTTGGATTTTCTTTGTTGTTGTTCACAAATAATGTCTTGGATTTTTCTGTGGAGAGAAGAAACCAGAGAGTCCAGTCACCGGAAGGCCTCGTTAAATCTTTTCTTTGTGTGTGTGTGTGGGGGGGCAGTGCTGGGATTTAAAGCTCAGGGCCTTGTGCTTGCTAGGTAGGCACTGTGCCACGCAACCCACGTCCTCAGCCCATTAAAGATTGTGATTTTTCACTTTTTTTTGGTGCCAGTCCTGGGGCTTGAACTCAGGATTTGGGCGCTGTCCCTGAGTTTCTTTCGCTCAAGGCTAGTGTTCTACCATTTGAGCCACAGCTCCATTCTACTTTTGCCTTTTTTTTTTTCCCTCCTGTCCAGGCTGGCTTTGACCTTCGATCATCAGATCTTAGCTTTCTAAGCAGCTAGGATTGTAGGCCTGAGTCACCAGCGCCCAGTTGATTAGCCTCACCCCTTCGCTTTGGGCCTGCTCTCAGACCAGGGCGCATTCACTGTGTTTCCCAAGTAGCTGGGATGTCGGGCGCACACCACCATCCCCAGCTTCTCATTGGCTGAAACTGATCCTCCCTACCCCTCCCTACCCCTGTGTGTGGAATTGTAGTAAGCGTGAGCCACCACGCGCAGCCAGCCCTTCGGGTTTTACACGGCTCGTGATGTGATGACTCCTCTGGAGAGCAGAGTCCTCACAGTGTATAAAGGTTTCTTACTGGGGTCTCTTAGTCCTTGAACCTGCAGGGAGGCTGGAGGGAACGGAGCTGGAGAAACCGCGTGGCGGGCTTTCCTGCGCGCGCAGGACGGTCTCGATCAGAACGGCCACCGACAGCCATGTACTGAGCTATAGCTGAGAGGCCGAGAGAGTCGTGGGAGAGGGCGGGAGAGGAGGGAGTCAGCCCGTGTGGGCTCTGAGAGTGTGTCGTCTTGAAATCTGTGAGAAACTCGAGCGAAAGCCCTGCAGACGGGGCGAAGGGCACAGAATAACGGCGCCAGCAGTGTCAGTGGCACACACAGGGACAGTGACAGATTGCCCCAGCCTCCGCCTCCGCCCCCCTCCCCCCCCGGACATTTCTGGGCTGATGGAAGCCACAACCTGCTTAGTAATGTCAGCTTCCTTCCCCAGAGACGGTCCTTGGGATCTTGCAACCTGGGCATTTCACCGCTTCGTCCTTCCCTTCTCAGCCTGCTGGGTAAGGACAGGGCCAACGAGGCCTGCCCATCCATCACCCCGGGGGGAGAGAGGAACTGGCCACAGAGCCCGCGCCCTCCCCCCTCCCCGTGACGGGGCACCGGGCCATTGGAGGGGGGAAAGCAGGATAATTTGAAGATGGGGTTCCGATGAGAACCCCCCTGTTTGAGATTCCTCTAGGACGGGGGGGGGGGGGCCCTGGCCATCCTCGCGTCACTTCCTCTCAGCACGGGGGGGAGGTGTCACACTGGAACGGTGAACTCGGCCGCGCGGGCACAGCCAGCTGGGAAGGCAGCAGGGACTCTGCCCAGTGGGCACAAGAGTCCTCTGTCCGCGTTAACACACTCGCCTTCCCAGCACCTCCTGGCTCCTCCCTTGGCACGGTTGTTTGGAACAGGGCCCGTGTTTCCCCTGGCTGACCTCTGGCCGCAGCCAGCACCACTCAGTCTGTTCTTTGGGGCAATCTGGTCATCATACCCCCACTGGGTGTGTCCTGCCTGTGTCTCTGTCTGTCTGTCTGTCTGTCTCATAAATGTGGTTAGCTATCCCAGAGCTCTTGCACCCTGCTCTGGCCTTAGGAAAGCGGCCTGGGTCAACTCCTCTTCTTCGGCAGGGCCATGTGATCCGTTTCCTGTCCCCCCTCCTCCCCCGCCTCGCAGGAACAGCTTCCCAAGCCTCCTGGCATTTAAATAGAAACCCCCTCCAACTGCTCTCCTCTCGCCAGAGGCAGCTGCTGGGCCCGGGAGCCCCTCCACCTTCAGCGCCTGCCCCGAAGCAGGCCGACAAGGATTCATTTAGGAACGTGAAAGCTTCTGTGAGCGACGGGGCTGGGCTGCCAGCAGAGTTTAGGCAGGTTCTGATCCCGCTGTAATTTAATTAAGCCCTGTTTATTTAATCAGCCCAGAGATCGGCATCCTCAGGCAGACATGGTGGCTGCCTGCGTGAGGAGGAGAGCCGCAGCCTGGCAGGTGTTTGTGAGGGGTTTGGGGTCCACAGCAGGCGAGTGGTCCAAGGGGGGCCCGGCTCTGGGGAGACCTACATTCGGCAGCCACCTGCGTGTATAAGCCCGCGCATGTCTGTTTGTGTTTCACGTACAGAGCTTCTGTTGCTATGTGTGTGTGCGCAGCTATGAGTGTGTACATGCTGTGCACGTGCAGAACTTCCGTGGCTGTGTGTGTGACGCGGTGAGCGTGTGCTTGTTGTGTGTGTGTGGGGGGGGGTGTTGCACGTGCAGACCTCCCATTCTGCTCACGTGTCTCCATCCGCGTGCACGCACGCGTGTGTGGGGGCCGGGAGGAGGCGTGCACACGCCGAGCCCAGAGCCCAGGATCTGCGTGTAGCCCCTGCAGGACGGTGGGAGCAGCGGAACCCACCGCCCACCTGCGCTCTCCGCCATCGCAGCAGCGAGGGCCACGGGGTGGCTGCGGACGGCGGGTGCGGGACGTGCGCCCCAGGCCTCGAGGGTGCGTCCCGCGGGGACCCCGCGGTCACGAAGGGCTGAGGACGGCTGGGTTCTCCAGTGTGCGTGCCTTCAGGAGCACCCGCGTGCCTGCACGGAGGCCGGGCGGGCAGATAGCGTGCGAAATCCACGTGGAGCACGCATGCGCGCGCACAGCGCACACGCGCGCACACTGGGAGCTCCGCGCGTGGCTTCCTTCTCTCTCCTCCATGCACACACTTACAGTCCTGTGGGCCACGAGCTAGTGGGGGGCAGAATGGCTTCAGATGAGCCCCGAGGCACCACAGGCGATTTTTAGGCTCAGGAGAGGAGACTTGAGGAGGGATGACCGCCCGAGAGCCTATCCTCTCACTCTGTAAAGTCTGTGTTCAATGGGAATAACACACGTGGTAACAGTGAAGTTGTTGTGTGTGTGTGTGTGTGTGTGTGTGTGTGTGTGTGAAATGGACTCAGGAACTCTTTCCTGGAATTTCTAATGTTCACATACTGTTCCAGAGCCCCATTTTCAGCTAGAGTCCGTCTACAGGGTGAGAGCCCCCGCGTGGGCCGCCCCGGGCCATGCCTTTGTACAGTTGTCTCCATCTGGATAGGCCTGACCTTCGTCACCAGTCGGAAATTGCAGAAATGGTTGTGTGGGCGCTCAGTGGGGAGCACAGAGAAGATGGGCCAACCCATACCCATTGGTTTGTAATGCTCTTGACCTAGGGCGTCCAACCCAGATGCCTTTGAGGTCCTTGAGTAGGGCTGTGGTTAGAGCAGTCACCAAACAAGAGTCATTCATCTATTGACCAAGAAGGTGAGTCCTTCCCCTCCTTCCTGCAGTCTGTCTGTCTGTCTATCTATCTATCTATCTACCTACCTACCTACCTATCTATGAATGAGCTAGAGACAGGGAGAGACAAAACACTAGGATCTCCTTTACATTTTTTTAAATGACAAAATAATTATCTATCTCTATGGGAGTACAGTGTTTTACTTACTACAAAAAGCACTTTGTCTAATGCTTGACCACTTCACTTACATTAATGAGCACTGTAATTTCTTCCCCCAACCATTACGAAGCAGGTGTAATTAAGCGCCATTTTGCACAGATTGTCACGGGGACTGGCTTAGGATAGAACTTGAACACAATCTTGAATTAGGCTGTAATTAGACAGTACTGAATTTTGCCTTTTTCCTAGACTTATGTCATCCAATCTGATCATTACTAGCCACACCTGGCTAAAAGCTTGTGAACTAAGAGCGCAATATGCTCTTGAACTTACATGTGGCTAGTAAGCACTTGAAGTACAATTGGTCTGAACTGAGATGCGCTGTGAGTATACATGTATATTTCAAAAGGTTACTATAAAAAAAGATGTAAAGATATACTATTGTATTCACAGCAATTACTTGATAAAATGATATTTGAATAGAAATTAAATGATTAAAATGAATTTCTCCAGTTTCTTTTTCCTCTTTAAAAGTTGCATATATTTTGAATTTTAACTGACCTGTCATAATTGTCTATATTTATAGCATATAATGTAATACATTTGTTTTATGCATCTACCAATCACATGATCAAATCAGAGTAATAAGTATTTCTAGGTCCTGAAGTATTTGTCATTTTATTGTGCTTGGAGCCTAGGAACTCTTCTCCTCTAGTTCTTTTTGTTTGTTTTTGGTGTTGGTGTTGAGGCTTGAATTCAGGACGTTACGCCGTCGGTTAACTTTTTTTCCTCAAGGCTTGTGCTCTAGCATGCCTCCAGTTAAAGCGTTGTGCTGATTAGTTGGAGATAAGAGTCTTTCAGATTTGTCTTCCTGGATTGGCTTTGAACCTTGGTCCTCAGAACTAAGCCTCCTTTATAGCTGGGATGACAGGCCTGAGCCACTAATGGCTAGCTCTTCTCTTCTCGTTCTTTATAATATAAGCTGTTGCAAGCTGGTTATCTTTCTGTGCTGTAGAAAACTGGGACCTATTCCTCCTAACTGTAGTTTAGTATTCTTTATCCACCTCCTCCAACGCCCATCCCAGCCTCTGGGTATCAATAGTGTCTCTTTCCATGAGGTCAGCTTTTTTTTTTTTGACAGCTTCTACATGTGGGTGAGAAAATGAAGTATTTGTCTTTCTGTGCCTGGCTTATTTTGTGAAACACGATGTCCTCTAGTTCTGTTTACTTTTAAGATGCGACCACAAAAATTTAAATTGTGTCTGTGGCTTGCAGGTGTGGTCCATTTTATGTTTCTATTAGGCAGCCACAGCTCTAAACCAGTGTTGGTGTGTTTTTAGACTCAGAGCCACAAGTCAGTCAGCACTCAAATCACCCAAATCACCACCCTGGGAGGTGAGGGGAAAATCTGACAAAATGTATGGTTGATAACTTGGTGTTTTTCATGTTTTGGTATTGAGCCATGAAAGGAAAGAAACAGCACCAGTGGTAACCCAGGGAAGGATGAGATTCTGTTCCGTGTCCCTGGTGACTTTCTTTGGAGTGTAGCCTTGTGGTAAAAGGCTTTTCCAAACTTACCTAAGTATACAAAACACTAAGGAAAAGTTCAGAGCCCTGGGCTAGAAGACTTCATGTTCCACATTCAGGTCAGGGGATTATGTAGGAAGAAACACCACATCTCCAGTGCCCGGAGGTCTGTTGACAGGGTCAGTCAAGCTGGGACAGAGGACCGGGAAGGGATGGGAAAAGGCAAAATCTAGGTAGAAAGTCAGCCAGCAAGAACAAGCAATCCACTATGTTTTTATTCATTAGCAGATACGAGTCTAATTATGACTCATTGCTTAATGCATTCTGGTGATCTACCAACCACTATTCCAAGTTCTAGAGATAGTAATCATCCAGGATAAAGGTAGAAAGTAAAGCAGAAAGCTTTCTACCTTCCTGAAACCTGCCTAATAAATAAATAAGACAATTTCTGATAGGTTGTATGCTGTAACAGAGAGAACCTTGAATTGATATTTATGGCATATGCAAGAGAGAATTTCATATTTTTCTCATATAACAACCTAGGCATGAGCAGTCTATGGCTGGGCACTTGTAGTCCTAGGGTATCAATAATCCAGATTGCTTCTCTCTTACTGAACTGCCAAGGTAAGACCTGAAATTACACTCAGGCATGAAGGAAAGAAAACAAAATGGTTTCCCTTCCTTCCTTCCTTCCCTCCCTCCCTCCCTCCCTCCCTCCCTCCCTCCCTCCCTCCCTCCCTCCATCCCTCCCTCCCTCCCTCCCTCCCTCCCTCCCTCCCTCCCTCCCTTTTCAGGATCTGATATGGAAGTTGTATACATCACTTAATTTATAGTCCATTGTGGGGGATGGCTATGCCTTTAGGAGGGGACGGCTGGCTCTAGCCCGCCCCACCTCCTTCCGGGTTCAACCGGAAGAGAAGCCAGGCCAGCCCCTGCCTCTCAGCGGCCAGCACGTGTGTCAGGATGGTGCCGGTTGAGCCAGAGGCGGAGCCAAGAGGTCTCCGCCTCTGTGGGAAGTTCCGTGACATCACCGTGATGGACACGCTCGTTAGCCTATCGTTGGCACCTGGCCAGTCCCTCTCCTTCGTGCGTCACTGCTGGTATAAGTGTATTTGCCCTCCCCCTTATTAAACCAGAACTCCCCTTGAGGGGTCTCCAGGACCCCACGCGCCCGTGTCTTCCTTGGGGAAAATGGGGAAGGGGGCAGGGCGTCCCGCGACCACACGCTACCGAGGCTGCACGTGGCCTCTGCTGCCGCAGTCAATCCCTACTGGCCAGGGGATGCATGAGAGCGATAGGGGACCACACGGAAGGGGCGGAGAGGCCCAGGACCCCCACGCGGAGGGGAGGTAGAGCGAAGCCCGGCAGTCCATTGGCCGTTACTCAGCCATAAAGACCACCCTAGAAGCAATGCAGTCTTTATATAGCACATGTACCTAGCCAATAGCACCTCAAAAAAAAGGAAAGGAAGAAGCAAACAGATATGGAGGGATAACTAACAATCTTAGCAAAATGATGAGGTTGTATGGCCACTATTTCAACAATCGTATAACTGTAAAGATCAGACTCGGACAATGCTTAGGTGAATCGAACAGGATTTACTCATCGAAACATAGAGAAAGACATCAACACTATTGGAACTCGTAACAGACAGACCAGCATTGTTTTCTTGGGCATAAAACGGTGAATACCTCTAGAACACGGAATCCTTTCTACACACTACAATGGCAATTATAAAATTAGAGTGTTGGAGGGGTGTCTTTGTCAGCTTTCTGCTACTGGAGCAAATAACTGAGATAATGAGCTTTTAACGAGAGGTTTATTTTGGCTCAGGGTTTGAGACGTTTCAGCCAGCGATTGGGTGGCCCTGTCGCCTTTGGGTCTGTGGTAAGACACGCATGTGACATCAGCAGCGGATCTCAAAACTGCTCCCCGCACGGCTAGGCTGCGAAGGAGAAAGAGGAGGAGGGTCCTCAAATCCCCTTCAAGGACAAACCCCCAGTGATCTAAAATCCTCCACTGGGTCCCGCTTCTAGAGGCTCTTCTACCTCCCAGTAGCACCAGGGGCTCGGGAGCAAGCCTTTAACACATGACTGGAGGGATAACCTTGACTATAATGAGGGGTCACATCAAATGTCCAGGAAGTCTAACTGATCGCACCCCTCTCATGTCTTATCCTACAAGATAAGATAATAGGATAAGGACAGAGAGTTGGGGGAGGGGGAACAAGTGCGGGGCAACTTATTAGCAAGCAGGTACAAGGCACATGTCTCTAGAGAACGAGTGTTTGAAGAGTTAGATGTAGCTCCTCAAGGAAAGCCTTCCAGGAATAGGCAAGAGCGGATGCAAAGAACTTAGACTAAGAGTGGCCTGCCTGTGTGCTAGGAATGAAGTTTTGCAGGGTAGCTGGAGGGTCCCGAGCACTTGGATAGGAGACTAGAAAAGGGAAGGCAGCCCTCAGATCCAACCCTGTAGGAATAACATCTTAATCAGGCAGAGAAAGTAGAGGAATCTATTTCCAGCAGGTCATTTCTAGCAGTTGCCTCTGGCAACTTGCTGTTGAATTGTTCCAAACCAGAGCTGGGGAAGGGAACTTGCTAGCGGTTATAAATTACCTTGGCTCAGTCTTCCCTTTTCTATACACTCATTTTCCTAACTTGTTTATGGGATAAAATGCACTTGTGCACTTAGCTGGGTATCAGTGGTTCATGCCTGTGATGTCAGCTTCTCAGGAGGCTGAAATCTGAGGATCAAGGTTCAAAGCTAACCTGGACAGAGCCATGAGACTTTGATCTCTAACTTTCCAGCAAAAAGATGGTTGGAAGTAGAGGTGTGGTCCAAGTGGTGGTGCACCAACTTTGAACAAAAAAATACAAGCAAGAGTGGGGAGGTCCTGAGTTCAAGTCCCAGTACACACACACACACACACACACACGCACACTGACACATGCACACAACCTTAGCCTCGTGTAACCTCCTTAAAGAGTTGCCTCAGGAGAAGCTGGGCACCTGTGGCTCACGCCTATCATCCTAGCTTCTCAGGAATCTGAGATCTCAAGACTGTTTGAAGCCACCTGAAGCAGGAAAGGCCTGAGAGACTCTTATCTCCAATTAACTAAAAGCAAACAAACAAGCAAGCAAACAAAGCCAGGGGAGCTGTGGCTCAAGTGCAGAGCGCTAGCCTTCAGCAAAATGAAGGTCAGTTGAAAGAGGAGGTCTGTGGGTGGGCCCCATGAAATGCAGAGTTCTGGGGGAGGCGGGCACAGTGCCTGGCACCCACAGGGTGGCACTGCCGTTATCCATACTGCGATTGCTACATTTGGTTGGTTTTCTGAAGTTCTAGGCCGTCAGTGTAGTGACTACTTTGAAGAATCTTCCCTTTGAGAACATATTGAGCAGGCGTAGATTTGTTCTCTTGCCAACACGAGTGTGTGGATCCTTTTAGAAGATTTCCTTTCGTCAAAGATGTCGCGGCTTCAGCGGGAGGAGCTGCGGCCAATGGGCGCGCCAGGCGATTGGATAAGGATTCTGCTCTTGGGGTCTCGTGAGCACGTGGACGTGGATGTAACTTACAGAGCCAGTCATTTCTGAATTTGTTATCGTTCCGATCTGGACATAACCATTAAAAATTGCGACCGCTTATCGAGGTATTTTGTGTTATGTCTGTGTCTGTGTCGTGTGCTCTCTCAGAGTGCAGAGCTTTGCTTGAGCGCATGGCTTTGGGACCATTTTCCATTCCTAGAGGAACTGGGAGCGGAGGAGAGGCGAGGACAGCTACGCTCCTTAGGTCCCATTCCGTCTCAGCCTCAATCATCTCTACATCTGTAGCCACTGCACCCATCCGCTCCTTCTCACCCTCGCTTCTATCGAGTGCCTTCTGTATGTCAGGTGTCGTGGCAGTGTGTAGGACTGCAAATATCAAGATTAAAAAAATAAAGTCTGGGCCTCATGGTCTTCCAAGCGTGATAGAGGAGAGGGCGGGCGTGGTGCCGCAGAGCAGAGCCCGGGTGTGCTGAGAAAGGAAGGCCCGGGCAGGATGTGGATTCGGAGAACAGCCCTCGCCGGCACTGGAGGTGGAGGAGACTGTGCCCGACCCGAGTCTTGAAGGATAAAGAGATCAGGGACAGCTTTCCAAGTAGAGAGAACAGTGAGTAGGAAGGCATATTGGGGTAGAGAATTCGGCAGGCTCGGGGAGCTGCGGATCTGTTTAGTACAGGCAGAGCATCGGCTAAGGAGGGGTGAGGAGAGAAGGAAATGGTGCTCCAAATTATCGAGAGTCCTTCCTGTCAGTCAGGGGAATGAGTTTCCATCCGAAGGAATCCTGTAAGAAGACAGTTGCGTGGCGGGGAGTGACGATCCGCTTGGCAGTGTTTGACAGCTTTTCCTGGCTTTAGGGTCGCGACGGGACTGAAGGAAGCCACGCTTCCCGGTGGAAGGGAGAGTGGTTGAGGCACCGCGATGTCTGTGGGACACGGGCCCTGTCATTAGAGGGTGGTGAGGAAAGACGCTGCGGGGTGTGGAATGAATGGGGCTTGCTGCTACGTGGAGTGTGGGGGAGGAGGAGGAGGCCTCTCTGTCTGGAGGGGGGCATGGCTGGCTTTCCTGTGTGACTCGGGAAGGAGAAGGAAGGCTTTGTGGGTGGGAGCAATGAGTCAGGCCAAGTGTCGACTGAGAGGAACAAATGGGGGTGAGGACTGGAGTGATCTGCGCCAGAACCCTGGGGAACCCGCGCTCACTGGAGAACAATTGCAGAGTGACGGCCAGAAGCCAGCCAAGAACAGCCAGAGAAGTAGGGGGAAAAGGAGTTAGGAGTTTTCTTGCCAATGGACATTCTTACCGGGGTGAGGTGGAATCTCAATGTTGTTTTGATTTGCATGAGAATGGCCAAGAGGCACATGAAGACGTGTTCAACATCCCTGGCAAAATTGTTTGTAAAACACCAAAGCTAGATTCTTCTATATCGCCCTGCACCAGAATCAATTTCCAATGGATCAAGCACGTTGAGGTAAAAGCAGATCCCCTGAAAACATTGCGGGAGGAATAGGAGAAACACTAGGGCTCCTTGGCACAGGTCGGAACTTTTTAAATAAAGCAAATCAATGAAAGGTTGGGAAAATAGGATTGCATCAAACTGCAGAGCTTCTGTGTGGCAAAGGGCACAACTTGCAAAATAAATGGAAAGCCCACAGATTGGGAGAAGATCTTCACTGGCCATACAACCGACAAGGGCCTTGTGTCTAAGGTACATGTAGAACTCAAAGAAAAGATTAAGTTTCCTCAAAACAAAACCTCAAAGAGACAAATGCCCCCTTAAGAAATGGGCTAAAGACTTAAGAAGAGACTTCTCTGACGAGGAAATGAGAATGGCCAAGAGACACATGAAGAAGTGGCTCAACGTCACTGGCCATAAAAGAAATCCTTGAGACATTTTGAGACAAGGTCTGTTAATTCAGCATTGGTAGTGCTTTGCCTGTGCTTTTCAGTAGTGTCGCGTCGGCATGACACGTAGCACAACATCTGGTCCATAGCAGCCATGGGATAGATATTTACTAAATCGAATTGAAGTTCGCGAATACCCTGGCTTTGAGAGATACTCTGTCAAATAGTCACTCCGTGTCAATGCTCTGGAGCTGGTAAAGCTCTGACTCTCCATGTGTAGGGCTGTGTGATCCTGACTTGCAAGGGCTGGGCAAGTACTCAAATGTTTGATTGTCAAGAAGCCCTGGAGTAGATGCTTTGCCCTGTGCATTCAACTCATGGCATGTGTGAACAACTAAAGGAGAGGGTCCCAGAGAGTCGCCCAGGCTTCATGAGAGGCAGGCCATGGACTCGCCTACCTAGTACCAAGCAGGGGTGGGAAGGCAAGGTATCTCCGTGTTGACCAATGGTGGCCTCAGAGAGACAGGCTCTTGACCCGTCGCAGCTAAGCCAGCAGCTACTGGTGCTTGGATCTGTTACCGGGTGGCCTGGGCCGGCTAAGAGAGTCCTGTGTGTCCTCCGTGCTGGCCTGTCTTCACTCACCCTTAGATTGTCAAGGACACAGGAAGAAGGAAAGCGAGAGGCAAGGACAATTGACCTCCTGTTAACTCATGGCTGAGTACAAATGACCACGTGCCTTTTCACTTTGTAAACCCTCATCTATTTACTACAAAGACCTAGCATAGCATGCAGAAGAGGAGATCATCGCTGAGAAACTCTAGGACTATTTTGGAGTGATTTCAGGACTTTTTTCCCCCCGCCTGCCCAGCTTTTAACATCTTCTCTGCCTAGCTAGTCTGTGTTATTGGACTTTGAAGAAGGCCAGGGATGTTCTTCCTGGAAAAATGATGCTGCGTGACTGGCGAGGCTAGCGAGAGAGACTCTGGAGAAGCATTTACCACCTTGCGGATGCTGCAGAGGAGAAGCTCAGCCCGTCAGCCCCGGCACAGGGCTCCCTGGATGTGCAGAATGAAGGCGAGGGGAGGGAGTTGCTCGACAGCGTACAGTCCCCGGGGACAGTCTCCGCCTTCCCCCCACCTCACCCGGGCCGGGAAGAGGCATCCTGGTTCTGGCTAGGGAGGGTGATCGGTTATCACCTGTCCTAGGCACGGGGTGGAGGCTGAGGGGCGGGGAGGCTGCGGCCCATACGCGTGCAGAGAGCACCTCCGGACACAGCTCGCACACGGGCCCCGGCCGGCAGGAGTGCAGAAGACCCGAGGAGCCGCTGATCTGTGCCCCGAGTCCACAGAGGCAGAAATGGAGGCCAAGGGAGAGGGTTCAGCTAGCTGAAGGGCCACAGTCCGTGTCAGAGCAATGCTGGCCCCATCCAGCATTTTCCTTTGCTGACCCATTGTCTGTGCGATTTTTTTTTCCTTTCCCTTTCCTTTCCTTCTCTCCCTCCTTTCTCTCTCCCTTCCTTCCTTCCTTCCTTCCTTCCTTCCTTCCTTCCTTCCTTCCTTCCTTCCTTCCTTCCTTCCTCCTTCCCTCCCTCCCTTCCTCTTCTTTCCTTCCTTCCTTCCTTCCTTCCTTCCTTCCTTCCTTCCTCCTTCCCTCCCTCCCTTCCTATTCTTTCCTTCCTTCCTTCTTTCTTCCTTCCTTCCTTCCTTCCTTCCTTCCTTCCTTCCTTCCTTCCTTCCTTCCTTCCTTCCTTCCTTCCTCCTTCCCTCCCTCCCTTCCTCTTCTTTCCTTCCTTCCTTCTTTCCTTCCTTCCTTCCTTCCTTCCTTCCTTCCTTCCTTCCTTCCTTCCTTCCTTCCTTCCTTCCTTCCTTCCTTCCTTCCTTCCTCTCTCTTTCTCTCTTTTTCTTTCTTTCGTTCTTGTATTGGCACTAGGGCTTGAACTAGTGCCATTCTACCACTTGAACCTCACTTCCACTTCCAGCTATTTGCTGCTTAGTTGGGGACAAGGGTCTCACAGACTTTCTTTGGGGGAGGGATGGAGGTGGTGGCTTTAGAACTTGGATCCTCAGATCTCAGCCTCCCGAGTACCTAGGATCACAAGCATAAGCCTTGCACTGGACTCAAATTACCTTTCTTAGTCGTGTTTTTCCATCTGGATAACTCAGCTATTGCCTGATCCTTCCTATGTCAAAAGAGGAATATTTCAACATGACATAAGAACACAAAATTAGAAGAGTCAGAAAGTGGTCTAAGTCTTAACTTTGTGGGACCTTGGGCAACTTACTTTACCTATTTGAGCCCCAGTTTATCCTGTGTAACATTTGTTAAATAATAACAACAGTAAGTGAGTCAGATACCACATTAAGTGCCCAAGCTATTTCCTTGATGACATGGAAAGGGAGGTACTATTATGATTCCCATTTTGAAGATGAGAGAACCAGAGCTTGGAGTTTAGGTAGTTTTCTCAAGGTCAAAGCTAGGTGCTAGTATTTATTCCATAGGATTTATGTGGGAATTGTATGATCTATTGATGAATGCGTGTCTCAGTTATGAAATACACGCATGCAAACATCTAGGCAAGTCCTTCATTTTCAACATGAAGATAGAGTTGTTTGGGGGAACAGCGCTGAATTTCACGCGGTCACGATTTGCTTGTCTTCACCAGACACTTGGATCTTGCTGTGGAGTTTGGAGAGCTGTGGCATTTGTGTGATGTGCTGGCGAGGCACCCGAGCCCTTGCTCTCTCCTCGAGATGGCAGGTGAGCTGGGAACGCAGACCTTGGGGTGAGCAGGGGGGCCCCACATGTGCGTGTTTGTACCCAAGGGATGGGAGTCTGGGAGTGAGGTGCAGTAAGGGAACAAGTTTAGCATGGAACGCTGGCTTCCAGCCCTAGCCAGACGAGTTGGCGCTCAGGGATCTGGGTTTGTGGAGGAGGGACGCGATGCTTTGTTTGTAAAGCCCCCCCGGCATTGGAACGGGCCAGCAGGGCTGATGTACACGGTGAGGACCCCTCCCTGAGGAGGCCGGAGGATGGCTCACCGCGGGCGCGGCTGACAGCTCTGCCGGCTGGATTACTTCTCTCTCCTGGCAGGAAACCCGAGGGGCCCTCGGTGCGCTTCTGAGCGAGACTTAGCCAGCTGTCCACCCGCCCACCCTGGCCCCCCACGGGCCCACGGGTGTCACCGACCGGGGAGCTCTCCTCCCACCTCTGCTCTGCCAGCTGCTCCCCGGTAGTGACCTGGGGAGATGCGGACCTAAGCTTCTTGGAGATGTAACCTTTTCCCCCTTTTTCTTGCTTTGTGGTGCTGGAGACTAGACACGGGACCTCAGGTGCCCGGAGTCCCTGCTGGCGTTGTGACCTGGGATCCCGCCCCGCCCGGCGCCTCTGAGGACCATCATCCTGCAGGGTTTTCTGTCCAAGGCGCAGTGCGGTACCCAGGATGATGGGCGCGGGCATGAATGCAGTTGATGCTGAAAATCAGGTGGAACTGGAGGAAAAAAACCACGACTTAGTAATCAAGTGCCGGAACTCCAACACACACTTGGAAATTTCTCAGCAAGAGTAGATGCAGTTAAGGAAGAAAATCAGAAGCTAAAATCAGCAAACCACGTTCTTGGACAATATATAGAAAACCTCATGTCTGCTTCTAGTGTTTTCAAACAACTGACACGAAATGCAAAAGAAAATAAGGGATTGAGTTCCCTTCTCGTTTATGGAATTGCTGCTTCTCCTTTTCTCTCTTTCTCCCTCCTTCTCTCCCCCCTTTAAAACTTGGGTAGATTCCAAAAGTGACAGTACCTTTGTTGGTGGCTTCCTTGAATATTTATGAAGATAATGTCAAATCTAGGCAAAATTAACTACTTAACCGGAGACTTCCATGAGTCTGTGTATTACGTTAGTCTAAGAAAATGTGCAGTTGTATTGTAAAGACTTTATAATTAGAATTGCACATATTTATGAAACTTGAATGTTTTATTGAATTTACTTTGATATGTAGGCTTAGCAATGCCTTTTATCACATGCTCACTTAGTAAGATGTACAAGAAAATAGCCATGTTGTGAAAATGTGACCAAAATCATGTACTGGATGCACAGCTTTATGTCTGTACCCACCCGCCATTGTGTGCCTCTCCTAGTTCTGCTCCCCCATCCCCCTTCTCCTAAGTCAAGATGGATTCCACATTTGTAAAAGTACTTGGAATAGTAATCACCCTGACAGTCACCTGATCCGTAACTCCTGAAGTTAACCAAACCCTTGCCTGAAGATTCTCAGCTGTGCTTTCTAGTAATAGAACAGGACTGCGGTTTCTCGTTCACCAGTTGAAAACAGATTGGGGCTATTAAGAGGATTTTAATTCGGAACGAAATAATCAAATTGATATTTGTTTAAAAATTGTTTTTGCACTCAATAACCCACTTGGTATCTGAAAAGATAAAAATTTTGGTTATGTATCTATTAGAAGTAGAAAATCTTGGAGGGATAGAAACAGGTAGAAAATAAGATGATAAAAGTAGCAACCTACTCCAGATATTTTCACTCCAGACTCGTATTATCTCTGGCACAGAGCAGACTTTCCAGGGAATGAATGAATATATATTATATTATATATATACATATATACATATATATGGATGAAGTTTGACTGATCTTACAGAAACCACATGCTATACCAGCTCTAGGGTTTGGTTGCAAAGTTTATGTGTTGTACCCAGTGAATTAACTGTTACCAAATTCCTTGAAGAGCATTTTAGTACTAGAATCATGAGCGAGAGAGTTTTATATGTATAATTGGTAAGCTCAGTATTTTTATCTCACCCTTTCTGTAAAGTCAACTAATTGGTTTGTAGAATTTTAGTCATTCTTTTAACAGTTTTTAAAGTTCAGTTCATAGATTTCATTCGGTAGAGGAATCAATATCAGAGGTAATATTAAGATATTATACTAGGAAGAGAAATCCACTAATATAGCTGTGCTTATTAGATTGAGCTACTTTAATCATGGGATAATCTTCTGTGTTAGTGTAAGATTTGATGAATGACTTTCAATATCTAAAAATGTTCTAGTCATACTGCACACATTTTGCATCCCTTTTGTGACTTAATTTTACAAGTATTTAAAATTGTGTTCTGTTTCTGCTTTGCTGTTTAATAAAAAGTTGTTTCAGAGAGAAAAAAAAAGACCTCATGCATGCTAGGAAAACACTCTATCACCAAAACATCTCCCCAGCCCTAGAGATGTAATTCATTTATTAGTTTGTTTTGGTGCCAGTTGTGAGACTTGAACTCGGCCTTGTATTCTCACTTGGCCTTTTCCCATTCAAGGCTGGCACGCTACCACTTGAGCCATACCTTCACCTCTGGCTTTTTGGTGGTTAATTGGAGATAAGAGTTTTATCACCTTTCCTGCTGGGTCTGGCTTTGAACCACAATCCTCAGATCAGCCTGCTGAATCACTAGGGTTAGAGGCTTGGAGATGTAACTCTCAGGCTGATTTATACTGTGAGTAGACTTCCAAGCCTAGGGTTTGAAACAAGTCGCTTCCCCAAAGTGAAACCTGGGGCTGGGAATGTGCCTTAGCAATAGAGTGCTTGCTTAGCATGCATGAAGCCCTGGGTTTGATTCCTCAGCACCACATAGATAGAAAAAAGCCAGAAGCGGCACTGTGGCTCAAGTGGCAGAGTGCTAGCCTTGAGCAAAAAGAAGCCAGGGACAGTGCTCAGGCCCTGAGTCCAAGCACCAGGACTGGAAAAATAAATAAATAAAAAGTGAGAACTGCTTTTTTAGTTTCCATTGGTTACAATTCTTTTGGCATTGAATGAGGCTTTTCTTTACTTTTTTTTTTTTTTTTTGGCCAGTCCTGGGCCTTGGACTCAGGGCCTGAGCACTGTCCCTGGCTTCTTCCCGCTCAAGGCTAGCACTCTGCCACAGCGCCGCTTCTGGCCGTTTTCTGTATATGTGGTGCTGGGGAATCGAACCTAGGGCCTCGTGTATCCGAGGCAGGCACTCTTGCCACTAGGCTATATCCCCAGCCCATTTTCTTTACTTTTTAATCTTTTAATTCGTGAGTTAACATTTGTTAACTCTATGATCTTCCTAGTTGCTTCAAAAGTTCATGATCTGAATGCATAGACAATGAAATCCAGACATGGGTGCTCATGCAAATCAGTGCCTGTCATTAAGATCAACATCCACTGCAAGTAACAAACACTCCAAGTGACCACAGCGTAAGCAAGAAGGCCATGCAGGTTTCTTTCTCACTTAAGGCCCGAAGGCAGAGAGTTTAATGCTGTCTCCATAGAGTTCTCTGTTGTACCTAGGTGTGTCCCTCCACTGGGGTGTGTGTGTGTGTGTGTGTGTGTGTGTGTAAAGGGTAAGAGCGTAGGCAAGCTCAATTGCAGGGTCTTCCCCAAACATTACCCAAAGAAGCATCTCTCTCTCTCTCTATTCCATTGCCTGAACTATATTTATGGACATTCCTGACTATTAATAGGTGCTGGGTTCGGAGTCTATTTTGGGTAGTCACATGTTCTGCTAAAACTTGGGGTTCTATTGTAATGGAAAAAGGTAAATTAGACCGCTGGTGACTAGAGTCTGTCCCTAATCTTATTTCTCTATTCTTGGTTTTTCCTGAGAGTGTGGAGGAGTCTTTTGAAAGTTTTTCAGCCTATAGGGGGCGTGAGGGAGCAAAGGTCAGTGTGGGAGGGACTGGTAATGGACTCCACAGTCAAGGTAGCGCAAAGATCGTGTCTATGTCAAGTGCTCAGCCCCCAGCAAGAACTGTCTAGAAAACAGTTTATAAACTGAAAAACAATCATGTTGCTTAACGCAACTGAACGTTACCCTTAGCTCTGATTTAGGGGTAGATATGAAGAGCCAGGTGCCAGTGACACACCCTGGGATCCTCTTCATGCAGGGGACGCAGAGCTGAGGATCATGGTTCGACGCCAGCCCAGGCACCAAAACTCATGAGACGAATCTCCTGTTTACCACCAAAAACTAGACGTGGAGCTGTGTGCTCAGTGGGAAAGCACCGGCAGTGAGGACGAAACAACACCTAAGGGACAGCACCCAGACCTTGAGTTCAAGACTCAATACTGGCGCACGCGCACACACACGCGTGTGTGCACACACACACACACTCCACACCACACACGTATTAAGAAAACAAAACAGAAGAGGACACTTTATGGGTGCATGTAGTACCGAATAGTCAAGGCATGCCAACGATGAAAAATAATTTGTGTCAAAGCACGTGAATGTGAGCAAAAAGAGAGAGCAATGTGAAGGCACATAAAGCATGGTTATTTTACTCTCGCACAGTGAAATTATTTTACTTTGGGCAGCTACAGACAGGCCATTTTTTAAGTAATGAATCACGATGGCTGAATTGATATGATCAATCATGGCAGCGTTTATTTTTCAATTGAAGACCAGGTTGTGAAGCACTTGGGTCTTCTCTGGGTAGGATGGGCGAGGCTGTATGTAGCGCCAGAGCACGTCCCTGTATCTGAGATCGGAACGCATTTAATAGACCGAGTCAATGCGCCTTGCTTGGAGGAAATTTCAATTTCACCACAGGCGATTTACATAGAGAGTCACAGCGTGAATTCATAGCGCCTATCTTGGTTGCTCTGGAGATAGCTTCTCTGTTGGAAAGGCAATTACGATCTGCAGGAGAAGCCTGCCTACCATTCGTCTCCAGCTTTAAATGTTGACAGGTGGTGGGGATGGGGATGGGGGGAGGGGCGGTTAATAAAAGGCTTTGGCTTTCCAGTCTCTTGGAAGGAGAGGGATTTCTGCCACTCTTTCCTGGCCTTCAGTGATATTTTTCTTTCCACTTGAACATTTCAAGCTTTTGATCAAAATCAGTCATCTGTCATGATTAGTAAGCTTTGTTCTATAACCTATATGGAGACAACATAATGACCAAAGAGGCATGGAAAATAAAATGTAGCACGGCTGTGGAATTCATTTCTAGCTCCTGGCTGTGAGCTCTGAACTCTACTGAGGCCTTTACCACACTCCTTTGTCTTAGGAGACGTGAGCTTGGGTCTGGCTGGTCGTCCTTGGTGCCTTCATTCACAAACGATCCTGATGGTGACGTTCTCGTGATCGCTTTTCCTCATTCCCAGAGAAGACAGGGAAATTGTTGTCTGCAAATTAGATCATGGTTCAGCCAAACAAATGTGTTTTCTGAGTGACTTCTTCTCTATGAGACGTTGAGGTAGCCCAAAGGCTTGTGCATTCACGTCCAAGGCCTGAGCAGAGACCTGATGGCATTTTCATCCGATTCACTTGGGTATAAAGACCCCCACTCCTTCTTTAATCATCACCTTAGATGCAAGGCTAAAAGGCTGTAATTATTTGAAGTAGCTGAAATTTGAGTGACCCAGATAATTATCTCAGCAAGATGGACTTAAAAGTTTATTGACACAAATGCCAGTTTCATTAGAGGTTTGGTACAAAAGGCAAGTCCTTGAGACAGCTGGTTGACCGAGGTGAATTGAAAATTAACAGCACCGAAGACATAGGGAGTCGCCAGGGACTTTGAAGTAATCACCATTATTTCCATAATGCAGTTAGCAGAGGATTATGGGAGGCCAGAACAACCTTTATAGTTATCGTACTTTGCTTTGCTCAAATCGAGGCTAAGCTGCTTAGAATCAGAGGACTTCTTTCAAAATGATTTCACAATTCAAACTTCACAAGGGAGTCTGTGGCGTAGACTTCACTCGGGCATATAGTAAAAAAAAAATAGTTGACAAGCCAAAGTGAATTAAAATTGTACTCTTCTCTGGACTGTGGGTAGCCAAAGCTAACACTGTGTCAATAGTTACATTCTCCTAAGTATACATTTTTTAAAGCTTTGGGCCTCTCTTTCTTATTTGTGTGTTTAGTAGATGATGAAAGGCAGGTAGCACAATATCTGTAAGTTAGAAAAATACGTGAACATCACCTGAATTTAAACACAAGTTGTCCCTCCACGTGGCATTGTTTGGGGTTTATTAGTTATTATTAGGTGGTAAGAATTTCACCTAACAGCTCACGTGAGGAATTGTAAACAGAGTCATGTGCTGTTTGCTACAAGTGACGGCTGGTGGTAGAGTGGGCACCTCGCGCTTCTCTAATGAGGCGGTAAGCTTTCCGGGCCTTGCCCCAGGAACACTACCAGCATGAGCCTCGAGGTTCAAACCACATGCCCTGGGCCCTCGTGATTTCTGTCTATGGAGAATCCCATCAGGACTCCCCTGGGGGCCATGCCTCAAGGTGTCTGTAACCCATGGGTTACCCAGAGCGTGGGCCTCACCTGCAAGTGAACGGGGAGGGAGCCCTCTCCCAGCCTCACTGGGGTTTGCGCACATCGGAGGCACTTGTCTAGCCTCAGAGCTATGGGGCTGGGTAGCTGAGAAGGAGTGAAGCCATTCTCCTGTGTCTGAGAGGCTCACAGGGAATGAATTGGGACTTCTCAACACACGTGAGCTACAATCCTAGCTACTCAGGAGGCTGAGATTTGAGGACCTACGTTCGAAGCCAGCCTGGGCAAAACAAAGCCCAGGAGATTCTTTTTGGTTGGGTTTTATTAAATTTTATTGACAAGGTGTTGTGTAAAGGGGGTATGGTTACATAATAAGGTAGTGAGTACATTTCTTGTGATATCTGTTGCACCCTCATTTGGTTTCTTTTTCTTTTAACTGTATTTTGGTTTGTTTTGTCTTTTCTTTTTTTGGTACTGGGGATCGAACCCAGGACGTTGCACTTGCTAGGCAAGCTCTTTGCCACTGCCTAAACCCTTGCAGGGTTCAGCAGCTATGGCGGGGATGGAAGTCTGATCATTCGCGGGCAGCAGGGTCTGAGGTAGGCTGGCTGCGGGTGAGAAGGAGAGCCGGGTGAGGGGGGCAGGAGGCCCCCCGAGAGGGAGCCCAGCAGGAAGCTAGCTGCACTCATGCCAGCCCAGCCTGGGTTCCTGGAAGCTGTCCTCTTGGCCTCTAACCACAGAGGATTTTCTCCTACGCCCTTGTGACTCAGGGGCTTCAAGATCCCAGACCACTGACGTGCTACACGATCATTCCACCCTGGGCGGAGTTCCGTCTCGTGTCCTCTGATTTAGTGCAAGGACAAATCAGGAACACATTTATCAGTCAGGAAAAGTCAGCCTCCTGCCATTCTAACTACTAAAAACAAAGCCTAACCTTCTAAACACTGTACCCAGACACTCTTAGACCTGGGCCCTTACACAAGGCACCAAGGGAAGAGCAATTGTTATGTCCATTAGGAGGATGAGAAAGTCATGATTTCCCCACCCCCACATTTTCTCATCTGAATGGTGGCTCTTACTCTGTTGCTTGCTATAGTCTAGAATATGTGGTGGATTTCTTTCCTTTCTTTCTTTCTTTCTTTCTTTCTTTCTTTCTTTCTTTCTTTCTTTCTTTCTTTCTTTCTTTCCTTTGTTTGTTTGTTTGTTTGTTTCTCTCTCTCTCTCTCTCTCTCTCTCTCTCTCTCTCTCTCTCTCTCTCTCTCTCTCTCTCTCTCTCTCCCCCTCTCTCTCTTTCTTTCTTCCTTTTTTTTTTTGCCAGTCCCGGGGCTTGAACTCAGGGCCTGAGCACTGTCCTTGGCTTCTCTTTGCGCTCTACCTCTTGGGCGACAGCACCACTTCTGGCTTTTTCCGTGTATGTGGTGCTGAGGAATCGAACTCAGGGCTTCATGTGTAGGAGGCGAGCACTCTACCACGAGGCCACATTCTCAGCCCTACTTGGTGGTTTCTTGCAACTTCTTAGTGCCAGAATGCATCGCTCATGAGCTCAAAGTGCTACACCTCACCCCGGATTTCCAGATGAGCTCTTCCTCCCCTCAGACGCTGCCGTCCTACACTTCCCATCTGAGGAGCACTGGGTTTAAAGGACAGGAGTCGCACAGACCCGTCCCTCTCCCTAGTGTCGCCATCTAGGAGCCTTTGTGAATGTCTGAGCTTGTCCATGCTATGTAACGAGTGGGCATGCAGTAGAGAGGGAAGAACGGCACCTTCGTAGGCGGGCTGAAAAGTCAATGCGAAAGCAAAGTGACTTGCCAGGGAGAAACGGAGAATAACCAAGAGTAGCTGCAAAACATGGAAACACGAGAAAGTGCTCCAACTGGGTTGCAGACTAGAATCACCTGAGGAGTTCTTTCAAAAAAGTTACTATGATGGTTTTTATCACCAACTACACACCAGAATCTCTGAGGGCAAAACTTAGGCAAGACCGTACTGAGGACCTCATGGAAGAGGAGGTTTGCCCATTTCCAGGTTTAAACACTGCGCTAGTCTTCTGTCACTATGTAAAAATATCACACGAAACTCAATAGCGTACACTGCACAACTCGTTACCTCAGTGTCTTGGGTCGGCAATCCGGCGTGACTGAATTGAGGATTACCCTTTGAGGTTGCTCATGAGCTTCCAACTGATGACTCGGGGAGGGCTGAGGTCTCGTCCGAAAGCTCGGAAGAGCTGGGATCCATTTCCAAGCTGACATGACGGCTGGCAGGACTCGGTTCCTTTTGGCGGTTAGACCGGGGGCCTCGTTTGCCTTCTGACTGATGGCTGGAGGCTCTTACCAGTGGCTCACAATGTAGTGCTCCCAACACAGCCATTCATGATCAAAGCATGCACGCGGAGACGGCCACGAAGACTCCGAGGCTGGGCGCGAGGGCTCCAGCTTGCAGTCCTGGCTGCTCGGAAGGGAGAGGTCAGAAGATGGTGGTTTGAGACCAACCCACAACTGTCAAGAAAACAGTGTGTGAGACCACCGCCTCCACCAATGGTTGGGCCTCGCGGTGTGTGCCTATCGTCCCAGGATGCAAGGAAAGCATACTGACTGCACGCGGTGGGGCACGCCTGTCCTTCAGCGACACGAGGAAGCACACGTCGGACGGCAGTCCAAGTCTGTCCGGCAATCCGTCGAGGCCCTGACTGTCTGGAAAATAGCCGACACAAAAAGGGGCTGGTGGATAACACAGAAATGTACTACGAAGAAGGTTCCATCAATGGGCCGTTTTTGAATCTGTACATAAAAAATAGGGTATGACATAGTCTACCATTTTGTGCTCTCAGTTCAACAATCCCAAGCCTGCCAATAGCCGTGAAAGCAAGTTTTCAAGCAGATTCTGTTGCTCGGGTCAAAACCTACCCTTAAAAAAAATCACAGATAAAAATCTAAAAGAGAGCCGCATGCCAGTAGCTCATGCCTGTAATCTTAGCTACTCAGGAGGCTAAGATCTGCAGATCACCATTCAAAGGCAGCCCCGGCAGGAAAGGGTTTTATTTCCAGTTAACTACCAAAAAGCTGAAAGTGGAGTTGTGACTCAAGTGGGAGAATGCTAGTCTTGTGAAAGAAAGAAAGAAAGAAAGAAAGAAAGAAGGAAGGAAGGAAGGAAGGAGGAAGGAAGGAAGGAAGGAAGGAAGGAAGGAAGGAAGGAAGGAAGGAAGGAAAGAAAGAAGGAAGGAAGGGAAATGCTCAGGGACAGCATCTGATTATAAGCCCCAGGACCAGCACCAAAAACAAAAGAATAAAAAAAACACAAAGCATATAAAGAAAAAATTAATAAAATGAAATTCATCATAAGGCAAGTCAAAGTGGTCTTTGAAAGACACTTTAGGAAAATAAAAAAAGAAAAGCCAGTGATGGGGGAGGGCCATTATTGAGTATCTTAAAAATCTCTGAAAAGACAATAATAAGAAAAAGATCAATTATTTTCTTTTAAAATATAATTTGGTTATTATTAAGGTGTTCTACAAAGGGGTTACCATTTCCATTTTGTAAGTCAGGTAATGAGTAATTTCCTCTCTTGGGACAATGCCACCCTTTCCTTCGCTTTGTCCAGATTCCCCCTTTCATCCCTGCCCACAAGTTACGTAGTTCATTTTCCACACAGTGCATACTGAATAGCATGATTGTATTTGTTCACTCTTTCTCCTCCCTTTCTGCTCCCCCTCTTTGCCCTCTCTAAAAGAAACCCCAACCTAAAGCAAACACTACCACCACCACCACCAAAGACAACCAGTAACAACAACAAAAAACCGTGCTTACATTTCCTAGAATGTGTTTTGATAAGTAGTATTTTAAATGTTCAGACAAGTTCCACCTTTTTTGAGTTCTTCCCCTAAGGGTATCTTCCTGACAGTTTAAAAGTTAATGTTTAAAACTAGAGCATAGGTGTTAATAGATATCCTAGTAGAGTAGAGATGGGTGGTAACTTAGCTAAGAGATGTTTAGCACCGTTATCCATTAAGGAAATGAAAATTAAAATCACAGGAAAATACCACCTATGATGGTGTGGTATTGCTTACATCAATAAAATTCATCCTGTGTAGATGTACAGATCTCTGTTCAACTAAAACCTCAGTCAAGATGTAGAATAGTTCCTCCCCTAATTCTCTCCACTACTGCAGCAGTTCACCTTCATCCCTCCACTTCTCCGCCCTATACCCCAGTTTCTGGCAGTCCCTGCTCTGCATTTCATCCTTCAAGTTTTATGTAAACCCGTATTTTAATCCTTTCTTTATTACTGAGTGCTACTCCATTTGTAAGTCTGCAATTACATTCTTTCTTATTTATTCACCAATTTACAGACATTTGGGTTGCTTCTGAATGGGCCAATTATGAATAAAACATTATTGTACAACATTTATCCATATGCTTCTATTTATTGTGAAGAAATACCTAAGAGTAGGATGGCTGAGCTATACAATATGTGTGCATTTAACTTCCTAAGAAATTGCCAGACTGTTTCGCAAAGTTGTCGCAGCAAAGTGGCAGTGTGTAGAAGTTTCGGTTGCTTTGCTCCATTGCCAACGCTTGTTATTTTCAGATTTTAAAAACGAAACCATCCCCATGGGTGGTATTTTCCTGTGATTTTAATTTTCATTTCCTTAATGGATAACGGCGCTAAACATCTCTTAGCTAAGTTACCACCCATCTGTCTACTCTATTAGGATACTTATTAAGTAAGAGTACATATGTCCAGAACTCAGTCCAGTTAGGCTACTTATGAAATTATCAATAGGAAATGGGAATAGTTACAGAATTGTATTATTGTAGTTGTAGAATTATACTGGAACAGAGGAAATGGATTGGGACACACAACTCTCACCTAGGACTGTGCAAGACAGGTATCAATCACCTTGAGGAAGACTATGGGCATTGCGTCCAGCGGCTGGGGCAGGTAGTGATTTGTACCCATCACTCAGTAGAAGAGTTGAAAACAGAAACAAGAGACTCAGATTGGCTTTTTCCCCCTTAACATTTGATTTGTTCTGAAATATTAAAAATATCACACAATGACTCCGTAGAACAATAAAGTGATCAGCGTGTTCTACCCCAGCTTTGTTTGCAGTTTGCCGTAGTCTAGCAATGATTTCACTTTGTTCTCTTTCTCTTCAGGAAGAAAATAGTTCCAAGGAAATAAAAGATTTTTTTTTTGCCATGGTTGAGTTTATCTTTGCCTCTTTCCTCTCCATGGTTATAATGGGAGGCAAGGATTCCATTCATAGCTCCAGACAAGGGGCTGCAAGTTAACACATGTAGCCAAGAGGCAGTATGGAGGATTGAGAGAAGAGTCCCCAAACAGCTCCAAAGGTGAGCAAAGTATCGTAGGAGGAGGACAATGGCCCAAGATTTGGGTCTGTACCTAGCCAGCAGAATTCATCAACCTGGATCACTTGGAATTTCTCTAAACCTGTCTTCTAATTTTAGCCTGAGTGACAAATGAGGGTATTGGGTTCTATGTAGGTGGTTAATCAAGGTCAAACCGCAAAGATTATAAGAATGTTAACAGAATTTGATCCACCGCTGTCCTTATTAGGGTTTCTGACACTGTTGAGAAAAGGTGCTAATTAATCACAGGGCCTTCAGGTGCCAGGTTTGGATCAGGGACAAGACTGGAGGAGCAAGTGAGGTTTCTGGGCAAATTTTAATCTTGCAGGAGGACTGGCCACAACAAAGGCCAGTCTGATTTAGTGGTACATCCTCTTACAGTTTAAATGTTGGCTCCTGTTTTTGATAGTTAGCTGTCTTTCTCACTCAGTTAACATTTTTGGACCTGGATGCTGGTGGCTCGTGCCTATAATCCTAGCTACTCAGGAAGCTGAGATCTGAGGATGGCAGTTCAAAGCCAGCCTGGGAAGGAAAGACTGTGAGACACTTATTCCCAATTCAATGGCACAAAGCTGAACGTGGATCTGTGGCTCAAGTGGTAGAGTGCCAGTCTTGGATGAAGATGCTAAGGGACAGTGTCCAGGCCCTGAGTTCCAGCACATAGACGAAACACTTACTTTGGACTTAGGTCCCCAAACCTCATAAGGATGTTTAAGCCTGTCTCATTCATCCAGGAAATGGCGTCTGATAAGAACTGAAGATAAACCAGAAAGGCACAGACTAGGTTTCAAGGACAGAATCCAAGGAGTTCGAAGGATTTCTGAACGTGGCCAAACGCTTTCTTGCTTCTCTATTTCAAGTTCAGGAACTTGAGAATGTTCAAACTCTGGAGATCCGTCCTTCCTTTTGCTGGTCTTGAAGGCAGGAGGGCCTGGGCCTTGCTTTGGAGCATGCGGAAGCCCCTCATTTGGTCTCTACAGTGTGAGGATGGTGGTTTAGAGAGGTGGCTAGGGGCAGGAGCATGGGGCCAGACAGCTGGGCTCGAATCCCACTTCTGCTATTGCCCGTAAGGCCTGGGGCAGGCTACTCCGCCTCTCCTGCTTCAGTCCCCTCCTACAAAATTAGGATTGCTATAAGTATTAAATAAGTTGGCATGTGTGCTTAGTATAGGTACTACAGCATAATAGATGTTCAGTTAATGCAAGCTCTTACCTTACCCCTTTTATGGCAAACATAACTGTTCCTTGATCTTCTGTAATGGTTCTGGAAAGAATACATTAATAAAACTTCTACATTAGAGATGGCTAACTACTGACCGAAACCTCTATGCACACATTCCTGGGACGCTAAGGCCACCCCCTCAGCTCCCTTGGGATCAGAGGCTGCTCTAGCCAATGGACAATGGGTCGAGGTGATCGGCGCCATTTCCAGGTGTGGCCCATGGTCCTCTCCGGTACACCCTCCACCGCACTCTTTCCGTGCAATGGAGACAATCTTGGTGACCTTAGAAATCATAGGATGAAGAGTCCTTGCATGACTGCTGGAGTCAAGCCAAAATCCACAGAAAAGGAACCCCTGCTAGGACTGAGGTCAACTTTTATGTTGTATGTTTGGTTACTTGGTACAGCAGCGTGCCTGTTTGGTCATCTCCTTCTTTAACTAAGATTCCTCTTTTGTTTTATACTTCCTATGTAAAATCCCTGACGTCAGTAAAAGCCAACGTTGAAAGTTTCTTTGAGGAGGGGTGGTTAATCAGCATCTGAAAGTCTCCAATGGTTTTATGGGGGGCACCTCTGCTTTAAAATTATTTTTTCTAACACATAGGAGTCCTGAGAATTAAGCCTCATCCCTGCAGAAAAAAAAAGCAGACGGGGGAGCTCGGATCAACTGGATTTTACTGCCCATCACACCAGAGCCTTCCCTGCAGTGAGAACTCAATACAGTGAGAAAGTCACCTTGCCATATATCTCCATTTTAACTTACTCAAAAATGGTATGAAAACGAAGAGAGGCTGAGTTGAGAATGACTGAGATCATTAAGGGAAATCAGTGAGGATGCGATCTGGAGCGCGCGGTTAAATACAGAGCGACCCAGAAGGTCTCGGCGTCTGTCTCCCTCCCTGCTCAATGTGCTTTTCTCCATGTGCCCAGCAAACATGGGCTGCTTGTTTCTCCTGTGGGTAAAAATGGCTGCTGCTGCTGCAAAGGACTGGCTCGCCGGAGCCCTCTGGCTGCCTCCTCTCGGTAGCCGGGGTCAGAGGTGTTAAGCTTTCATTTGAGGAGAAAATGCTCCTTCTTGCTTGAACTCTGGAAATACGCTGCACACTTGGACGGCTCGTTGGCACTTCCTGTGAGCCCTGTGAACGGTTCCTTTAGCAGCAGAAGCTGAATCAGTTCTGCTCAGAACTCAAGTCTCATGGAGGAGGGTAGAGCAGCCAGCTGTGTTCCCAGCATGCTCGGCGGGAAGGCCCGCTGCCCAAGGAGTCTGCAATGGGCTGCAATGTCTGTGCCTCTCAATACTCCTTCGTGGAACCCCAGATTTCATGGTATTTCCAGGAGGGGAGGTCATTAGGTCACGAGGATGGAGGCCTTAACAATGGGATTAATGTCACTAACAGAAGAGCTAAGAGAGCTAACTATCTCCCGTTCCTCCAAGTTCAAATACCGTTAGATGGCTACCCTCAAGCCAGCAAGCTTCCACAGCTGCACGCAAGAAAACTTTGCAGCCTTTATAACAAAGAAAAATAAATGACTATAGCTTAAAGTTACACCTCCTGTGGTAATTTGTTATAGCAGTCCTGGCTGACCCAGGCAGTAAACACATTGTCTAAATAATAAGTGACCACACACTCAAATCCCTTACCCTCCTCTAGCTACCGTCCTGGAGATGGAAGGGGTCCAGAGAGAGCCAAGAAGCTGCACTTCCCACAAATGTCCTAAATGATAAGGGGAATTTCAGTTTATAAGTGCCTTAATTTTCCTTATTCTCCTTTTCTTTTTAAATTTCAATCCAACCTTCTTTTGTGATTGGGATTTCTTTTTTCAGCCTTGTTCTCTGGTTCTCTGCACCTCTAGAAAATCAAGGCTAGTCTGTGATTTGGGCTGATGAAGGCTCAGGATGAAAGCCAAAGGACTAGAGGCAAAAATCTCATAGCCAGAGGCTCTACTAGGAGGAAGCCCTCAGTCAGGAGGGACAGAGGAGGCTAATAAATAAATTATGAGTGGCACAGTATTGTTCTTTGGAAAAAATACAGGCAGATCATCAAAAACAAACACAAAGAAGTGACTTCACAAGGACTGAAGGGATAATGCTCAAAAGGTGACATCCCAGAACAAGCTGAGACTTCTGGAAAATGCTAAAGGCAGAACCAAGGGCTTTTAAGAAGCTACACAGGGATCAAAAACAATAAAGAAATAAAGGGCAGGAGCAGATGATGTCATCTTGGCAGATGTCAGGGTGAGTGAGTAACTCTGTTCACTTCCTGGTTTTCTCCCCGAAGCCACCAGGGACAAGAAGCTGAAAGTTTGCAGAATAAACTTGCTTAGAGGGAATGTCATCCAAACATTAGAGGGAGACAACAGGTATAACAAATAAGAGTGAATTGCAGGAAACCATGACAGTTTTTCAGGTATAAAAAAATAAGAGAGATTTGCAGGAAATAAAGATAGGTTTTATGAGCAGATGAATTACATTACAGAGAACCCTGAACTGGCATTGTCCTTACAAGCCTGTGTGTTATTGGTTATCTCTAAAGCCTCGGAAGAAAGAGACACCAGATGACTCGGGAAAGGAAATCTGTTTTTTTCTAAAGTGTCTTTCTAGAAACCACAATGTAAATCATCTGGGGACTCACAGAAGAGATGACACATCAGATAACTCGGTAGAACTTAGAAAGGAAAGTGTGATCACCAGGAGTAAGAGCAGATGCTGTCTCCAAGCCGGTGCCTTTTCTTTTGTCCTGTAGGTTTGCCTGTGGCCTTCTTCTCCTTGACTTCTGACTTCCGTTTCCTGTTCTGACTCCACCTCTGAAAGCAGCATCACTATTGAGACTGCCCAGTGCACATGGTGGTCTCGCCTCGGCCGCTTCTCAGCTCAGTGTTTAGCGTAATGATTCCCCTGACCCTCACGCTATACTCCAAAAAACCAAGTTCTCAGCAAAGGCCTCAGGTTATCCTGTATTCAAGACTGAAAACCTGGCTCAGTAAGGCTATACGTAGACAAATGCATCATTTCCCAAGACTACTACTGGATGGATAGATCTCTTTAGGAAACATTTCCACTACCTCTAGTCATGGTAGTCAATATATTTTTTTTTAAACTGGCAACCTGATTGGATAAGACAAAAAAGTCTGGATTTTCAAGTAGGCAGATCACATAGTATTTGGATGAGGACAAAGAATTTGCCCATAAATCTACAAATAAACAGACTGGGTGGTATGTACCAGTTGTAAACGAATTAACTAAAGTATAATAGACTCCATGGAAAAGGGCAAGTAGTATAACTCTTTAGAAAGACCAAGTCAAAGCCCAGCAAAATAAATACCAGGAAATGGGTACTTGTAAGATAGGGGACAAGGAGAGAAGGGTAGAAGAATGATCAAGGGAAAGGCAAGAATGCATTGTATATACCACCGAATTGAGAACACTAAGGGAAGAGGTGGAGCTAAGTGGGTGTGAAGGATGATACTGATCAAGATGCATTATATACATATATTGCTTTGTTAAAAAGTTCAATACATAATCTAAAAATGAAGAAAAGTGAGGGGAGGTATGTGTGAGAATGTTGAAAGGGAAGACATTGACCAAGAGGCAATATGTTCATAAAGTGCTTTGTTGAATGGCAACTCCTTTGTACAACTACTTAAAGATAATAAAAACATTCAACCCCCCCCCAAATATATTGGAAAATAAGACTCAGATTAAAAAATAGAGATAAATGAGAAGGTAACTGAGTACAGAGAAAAAGTCCAGTCCTCAGGTTAAAACCGTTCAGTATGCCGCCCACGTCAGCAAGACTGGAGAGTGACCCGAAAGTGATTGTTAGTTATAAGTTGACTGTGCCTCATGAATATGACATAGCTACCAGAAAGCTGATGTCACCGTCAGTTGTGCTGATAAAAGCAAAGAAAGAATTGCTCCCACTGGTTAGGGACATGGGGAGAAACCTTGAATGTGACACAAAGTGAGGTAATTGTGCGAGGACAGTTGTGTCACAGAGGAAAGTGTGTCGGGGGTACTGACTGTAGGGGCTCTGGGTAACAACTGCAGTAGGAAATGGTAAGCAAGAATGGTGTGCGGACCTAATTCTGAATGGAACCAGTCTAATACCTCTGTGGATACGTAACTAATTACAGATTCAAAACGATCACACAGGAGGCTGAGATCTGAGGATCCCAGGTTGAAGTCAGCCCAAGGAGACAAGTCTGAGGCATTCCATCTCCAATAACCAGCGAAAAACAACATAACAATCCAAAGTAACCACAAAATGGAAGTAGAGTTGTGGCTCAGGTGATAGAGAGCCAGCCTTGAGCAAAAAAGACAAGGGACAGCTCCCAAGCCCTGAGTTCAAGACCCAGTACTGTCATACACAGGCACGAATGCACGCACGTGCACACACACACGCATGCACACGCACACCAGGAAAAATTGTGTCTGTACTAAACATATGTAGAGATTTTTGTTGTTGTTGTTAAGTAACTCCTGGTGAGTGTCACAAAACAAGCATTTACACAGTCCTTACATTGTATTAGGTTATTCTAAGTAATCTACAGATGGTTTTAAAGTAAACAGGTGGCAGAGCTGGAGGCTGGAGATAAAGCTTAGTGGTAGATCCCTGCTTGGCACATTGCTTGCCAGGGCTTCGATTCAATCTTCAGAGCTGGAGGGGGGGAGGGGAGGTCCACAAGTGGAGGTATGTAGGTTACAGGCAGGTACTATGCCATTTTATATAAGGTACTTGGGCACCTATCATAGCTTTTGGGGTGTGTGTGTGTGTGTGTGTGTTTGCACATGTGTGTGTCCCCAAAATCAATTCTCTGCGGGTGCTTAGGGACAACGGTCTGTGTCTTTTGACAGAAACACAGCCAAAGGCCACCGATCCAGAGGAGGTCCCTGTAAGGTGTCTGCACATCCTGTGACAGGGCTGCGATTCAAAGGAGCCAGGCTATTGGAGCCGCGAGGAGAAGCAAGCAGACACCTGGCAGAGCGTCAAAGGTTTCCCTGGGCTCCTAGGCCGGAGGAGAGCGCGGTGCCCCGGGGCAGACGCTGTCACTGACTCCTGAGCCCGCCAGGCCTGGGCAGGGATTCTGCACAGGGCACGAGACCCTGGGGTGGTGGGGGGGATTCTGGTTTTCATTCCCCTCCCACTCCAGCACTATGGACTTTGGGTGGGGCAGACCTGTTTTTCTGCCAATTCTATCTCCCCGTGAGTCCTAGGTGGTGGCAGCGGGTGGGGTTCTGGGCTGAGACCCCGAGGCTTCGGAAAGGGGAGGCTGCGCAGGGACTGGTTCCCCCCTCCCCCAGGATCCAGCATCTCTTGGAGGCAATAATTGGAACACACGCCTTTTTAGCTTTGGACCCTTGGTGTCAGTCAGACTGCCTGGAGGCCGGCTCACCTCACCCTGCACGCAGAGGAATGGCCTGCGGGGAAGCAGTGTTCCCAAGAGGGCAAAGTGTTTCCTGGCAATCGTCTCTTTATCTGTGCCAGCGTCTAGGGAGGGAGGGCGGTGGAGACAGAGGGAACAGGAGAGCGGACAGGCAGGTTAGAAGGAGGGCAGGAGGGAGGAAAGGAGAGGGAGAGGGGAAAGGACTTGCCTTTGTACTGTGGGCTGGCGTTTACTAATTCTCTGGCATCTGAGCCATCCATGAGAGTCCAAAGGCATAGCTTAGCGAGAGGAAAAGCACCTTTGATCCTCTCAGCTGGTGCTATCACCACGTGAGAGGCCGGGGACTACACAGGAGACGCAGTGTTCTGAAAGCCATGTATAACAGTGTCTGTGAGCTCTGCGCTTGACCCGTGGGGAATCGAGAACCGTAGCCCAGCCATCACCGAGTGGATAAATGATTGCGTCTTCCTCTCAGCCTCAGTTTCCCCATCAGGAAAACAGGATGATGTTGATACCTGTCTTAGAGGCTTGTGGTGAGATTCAAAATGAGGATCCGCACCAAAACATTTCAGTCTAGAGTCTAGAATGTAGGAATGACACAACATGTATTTGTGACAGCGAATGCTTGTAGCAGGTGGTATTTCCTCCAGAATGGCTGCCTCAGGACCTAGGCACTTCTTAAATGTCACTCTAATCCTCATTTATCACAAGGATTGTTCTGTTCTTTCCAATGTGGGTGGGCATGTCATGGTGGCAGTGCCTTTTAGAGCTGTCTTTTTTTAATTAAACTCCTTATTAATCATTCAGATAAGTGTGGTCGACATCTATGTCTTATTTTCATTCAATTCCACTCCCCTTTCCTCTTATTTTTTCAAATTGTCATTAAGTGATGTATAGAGCGATTACTGCTTCAGAAGTCAGGTGATGCATCATTGCTTTTACATCTCTTCTTTTAAAGGCTGTGTTTCTTCTAAAAGGTACCCGATGTCTGGAAATGCCAGAGTGAAAATATTAGAATATAGCTGAAGGGAGCATTTAGCTTCAGCAGAAAATAGCTAGGATTTTTCCAGTGCTCTCCCAACTCTGGTTGAAGATGCAACCTAATCCTTTTACTTCTGCAAATAGGTATTTGCATCATTTAATATCAAAATGCAGCTAAGGTAGGAGCTATTTCCTGATCCTCCCTTCCCCATTTAGTTCTTTCTGTGCAAAATAGAACAAAACAAACAACAATTCCCCTCACAACAAAACAAATGGCATGTTTTCTAATGATCTTACACTGTTAGGGAGTAATTTCCAGCATGATACTGGCTGGACCAGGAAATGGAAGACTGGTTCCTGAAAGTGGTATAATTCTGTCTTTAGAAGGTAGTTGAATAGTCTGTGAGCTGGATGGACCAGCATGGTGGAGAGGAGTAGCCTCTCTTTGTTCCACTGGAGGAGGAGGAGGAGGACAGAGCCAAGGAGGGAGGAGGCTGGACCATGAATCATGCCAACACAAATGGGATTGTGTGGAGAAGGCACAGGTCCCTGTTCTCTGAGCATTTGATGGCTTTCCTGGGGGAGGGTGAAGTGGCTGACCCTTTTTTCTGGGTCACAATGATCTCATTTTTGGTTTTTTTTTTTTAAATAGTTGTCATGGAAATAGCCTTTCACCTCCAGTGAATCACAGTAAAAGCAGACAATTATTACACAGAGCAATGTGACTAATGACCGGACATCGCAGTAAGTCCAAGAGGCAGATTTGTTACCTGGATAAAACTGGTGGCCAAATACCTCTGAAGCAGGTGAAAGGGAAACAAAATAAGATAAGGGAAGCCTTTTCACCCCATCAGCCAGCTGCTAATCCCTGTACCAGGTCAGATTGGGATGGGAAATAGCTTGCCACTACTTGGCTTAGCCCCTTTCGTAGCCAGAGTTTATCATCCATGACTGTCCCAGAGGCTGAACTTTCCCAGGGTTTGGACTTTAGCACAACTATTGGCTTCCTATCTGCCCCCCGCCAGGGTCTAGAGGCAAAGGAACAGGCTGGTTGGAATGTCTGTGACTTAGGACCACAGCAGATTGGGCAGGAAGAAGGTGCTAGTGTGGCCAATCATCCTTGAAGAACAGAAGAGGAGGCCTCCAGGCCTGAGAGGCCCCAGAGGGTTGCCTAGCAACACTGCCCCCATGCTTCTCTCTGCTTGGGGCCTCTTGGAGGCTCCTACTTTCTAGTTTCTTCCTTAAGAGCCACTCTCTCCATGCCTTTTCAGCTCTTCTCCCTCCTTAGAAATGCTCTCAGTGATAGCAAAGGTTAGGGTAGGAATTAATAAAATAGAAACTTAGAAACAGTATACATAAAATCAATAAAACAAAAGGGTGTTTTTTTTAATTAATAAATGAGGAGATGAGATTCAAATTAATAAAATCAGAGATGCCATAGGAAACATCACAACAAACATCCAAGAAATCCAAGTTATTGTAAAGGAATACTTTCAAAACCTATACTCAAAAAAGAAGGAAAACCTAGCCGAAATGAATGAATTTCTAGAAGCATACAAGATGCCTAAACTGAACCAAGAAGATGTAAGCCAGCTAAACAAGCCAATAACAAACAGTGAGATTGAGGAAATAATCAGAAGTCTTCCAACAAAGAAAAGCCCAGGGAGGGGGGAGGGGGGTATGAGGGACGAGGTAACAAACAGTACAAGAAATGTATCCAATGCCTAACGTATGAAACTGTAACCTCTCTGTACATCAGTTTGATAATAAAAATTTGAAAAAAGAAAAAAAAGAAAAGCCCAGGCCCTGATGGATTCATTGTTGAATTTTATAACACTTTTAAAGATGAACCAATATCAATTCCTCAAGCTTTTCTGTGAAATAGAAACCCATTTGGTGAAGCCAATATTATACTCATCCCCAAACCAGGTAAGTATCCAACAAAAAAAAGAGAACTATAGACCAATATCTTTGATGAGCATAGATGGAAAACTCTTCAATAAAATACTAGCCAACAGATGACCCATATGATCATCTCAATAGATACAGAAAAGGTCTTTGACAAAATACAACATCCATTCATGTTAAAATCTTTAGAGAAGCAAGGAATAGAAGGAACATTCCTTAAAACAATAAAGGTTATATATGGCAGACCAACAGCTAATATCATACTAAGTGGGGAAAAACTAAGACCATTTTTCCCTAAAATCAGGAATGAGACAAGGGTATTTTCTCTCTCCACTCCTCTTCAATACAGTTCTGGAATTCCTACCCAGGGCAATAAGGCAAGAAAAGGACATAAAAGGAATTCAGAAATCAAACTACCCCTATTTGTAGATGACATAATCTTATACCTAAAGGACCCCAAAATTCCACCCCTAAGCTCCTAGAGCTTATAAACCACTTTGGCAAAGTGGCAGGATACACATTTATCCCACAAAACCCAGTAGCCTTTCTGTATGCCAACAATGTACAAGCAGAAAGGGAAATCATGAAAACAACTCCATTTGCCTAAAAAACAACTCCATAGCCCCCCAAAATACCTAGGAATTAACCTAATCAAAGATGTAAAAGATCTTTATAGCAAAAACTACAGAAATCTGAAGAAAGGCAAAAGAGGACACCAGGAAATGGAGAAACCTTCCATGTTCGTGGATAGGTAGAATCAATATTGAGAAAGTGGTCATGCCGCCAAAAAGTGCTATACAAATCCAATGCTTTCACTATCAAAATCCCAATGACCTTCTTTACTGAGATAGAGAAAACAATCCAAAAATTCATGCATAATATATATATAAGGAGCTCAAGAAACTAGCCCCTCCCTAACCTGATAAGCCAGTCACTAAATGGGAAGGGAGCCAAGGAGAGACTCCTCAGAAGAAGAATGGCAAAGAAACACACAAGGAAATACGCATCAACTCTAGCCATAAAAGAAATTGCAAATCAACACAGCTCTCAGGTTCCATCTCAGGTTCCCCATTCGAATTTTGAATTTTGAACAAAACACTGGCAGGGACTGGGGGGGGGGTGGCGCGAAGGAACCTTACTGCACTGCTGGTGGGAATGTAAACCAGTACATTCTGGAAAGCAGTCTGGAGGTTCCTCACAAAACTAAACATAGACTTTCCTTCCTTATGACCCAGCTATACCCACCCTGCCCGACCGTCACGAGCCAGGATCTGATAAGGATACCAGCACAACCCTGCACTGCCTCACGATTCACAATATCAAGCTAAGGAAACAGCCCAGAGGCCCCACGATGGATGAGTGGATCCCAAAACTGCCGTACCTGTACACTACGGGATTTCACACAGCCACTGGAAAGAATAAAACAATGTCATTGGCAGGGAAATGGATGGAACTAGAACAAATCATTAAGTGAAGTAAGCCATGATCAGAGAGACAAATGGTGCACGTGCTCTCTGATACACGGAAGTTTTATCTAAAACGCATTGGGAGATGACAAATTATACAGGGTTCTAGATACTCACGAATAGTGAAGCCAAAAGAGGATACTCTTAGGAGAGAATCACAAAGGTGCAACACCTAAGTGCCTCTTCATATTTATATAAAATAATAGACATACTGAAGCAAATTCTAAGATATGGAAACAAAACCCTTTTTTATTATTTTAACAGTTTTTGTTGATTCTGTCTTCTTTACCTTATTAACTGTGTATTCATACTTGCATTTTTGGGAGGGTGGGAAGGAGGACTCAGAAGAACTTAAGGGAAAAAGGGTGAGAGAGTGCAGGAGAGGAACTCACTGGACATTGATGAGAGTGAACGGTACAACTTGTGGGTGGAGGGAATGGGAGAAAATGGGAGAACAGATGACCCTGTCCAAAAAAGAAAGGCACTTATTACCTGACGTATGTAACTATAAGCCCTCTATATATCACCTCATAAGAACAAAAAAGTAAATTAACAAAAAGTAAAGGGAGAAATGCTTTCAGGGCTGTGGAGTATGAACTGGGGGCCGCTCAGGAAACCTTTGGCTATTGATGCAGCTCTTCTATACTGACAGGGTTCATTGTTTTCGGAGTCATATGTGGGTGTATAGCCATGTCTCTCAGTGACGTGCCTACTGAAGCCCCAGTGCTTTGAGAGTCTGGATTTTAATGAAATTCACTTCAGTAAGACACAATTTGTCCAACTGACAATTTTCCCATTTCTAGCTTGTAATTCATAATCAGCTGTGTAAAGGAGTGAACTTAGCTCCATGTCCTCTCCTATTGATCACTTGCATTTGTGTCAGTGTTCAATACTTAGCCTAATTTTAATTTTATGGAGAGTAAATGCTTGGTGCCATAAATCCTAAAACAAACAAAACCAAACCAAACCTTCTGCAAACCAGAAAACTCATCATATTCTCCTTATCGTGACAGTTGGACTGTTGCAAAGCTTCTTAGATTATGTGGCTTGCACGCCCCCAGTCATGAGCAGAGGATCAATGTCAGCTCCTACGCAGAGGCGGGGAGGGGTCCCCTATCCCCACTCATTCCTGTGCATGGTTCTTTTCATACATTCCAGTTCCCCTCTCCTTAGAAGGTTCCCTTGGCTAGAAAGATGGGGTTTCTCTATTAATTATGTTTACGGAAGCTGGAAAAAAGTGAGAAGGAAGTAACGCAGGGCCCCCTAACTTTGCATAGGAAGGCAACTTTCCTTCCTCAGTATCCAGACAGATGGATTTTCTCTCAGAATTTTAGTTGCCCGCACCACAACCATATTTGGCAATGGTGAGGCTATGGTGTAGACCCTGGCCTTCACACAGGGTCATGAATAAAAAATGAGAAATGAAAATACCCATGAGCTCTCCCTGTACTCTCTGGCTCACCAGGGCCCTGGCCCACACTCTGGTCAGAAAGACAGATTTCTCTCAGCGTCCTGTTGATTATCTGTATGGCTCATTTACCTTGGCTTGGCTTACTCTTGGTTCAAACCCAGCAGATAAATGAAAGGCAGCAGACTAGATTGGTTCTTTTCTTCCAAGTTTTTTTTTTTCTCTTCCTAATCCATATATTGTTATTTACTGTTGTCTTTAGAGTGCTCAAGTGGTTACTTTTGTATTTTGTTTAGGGTTTTCTTTTGTGATCAGTAAGAAAGTTGAGTTGCAGCAAGCGGATTCCACGTTTTACAGCGTTATCTAGTCAAAGCATTGAAAAGTCTTTTGGTTCTGAGATAATTTTAGATTCATAAGAATGCTGCAAAGATAATAGAGTTCTTGTAAACTCTATCCTGGTTTCCATTTATGCTAAATCTTATATAACGAAGGCACATTAATCAAAATGAAGAAATTAACATCGAGGCAACTGCATTAAATAACAGACTATATTTAGATTTCCCCAGTTTTCCCCATTAATTCTTTTTCTGTTCTAGAATATCACATTACATATGGTCATCATATTTTCTTAGTATTTCCCAAATTAGGTCAGTTCTCAGACTTTCTTTGACTTTCATGGCCTTGAAGCTTTGTAAAAGTAAGAGTCAGAGATTTCAGAATGTGCCCTTTGGGCTTATCTAGTGTGTTCTTGCTTATGTTCCTGGTCTATGAAGTCCAAGAATGTGGACTTAGGGAAGAACTCCATAGAGAGGAAGTAACTCTGTCACCGCTTCTTCTTGGTGGCACATGGTATAAACATGTCATATCACCAGTAGTGTTAACCTTGATCACTTCATGAAGGTGATTGTGTGTGTGTGTGTGTGTGTGTGTGTGTGTGTGTGTGTTGGTAGTGGGTCTTGAACTTATGGCCCTGTGTTCTCACTTGGCTTTTTCACTCAAGGCTAGCATTCTACCACCCATGCCACACCTCTCCTTCCTGCTTTTTGCTTGTTAATTGGTGATAAAACTCTCATGGACTTTTCTACCCAGACTGGCTTCAAGCTGTGATCCTCAGATCTCAGCCATCTGAGTAGCCTGGATTATAGGTGTTGCTTCATGAAGGTGATTTTTGTCAGTTTTCTGGGATATGCAGTTCCTGGTTTTCTCCATCCACAAGTGATGTGTTGGGAACAAATGTCTACATATCCCATCCACACCTTAAAAGAGGAGAATCCTCTCCAAGAGAACAGGGTATTAAAGAATTTGTGATCATTTGTTAAAACCACCACAATAATGAGTAGATATAGGGAAGAAATACTTTACCCACTAATTAGATCTTCTTTTTGTTGCATCTTGTCTGAAACCATTATTACTGTGGTGTTTTAATGGTTATTTGGGGTTCTACCCTTCCCTTTACGTTTATTCACTGGAATTGTTCTGTAAGGAAAATCTGCCTCTTCTCTCCCATGGATGTATTTATTCAATTATTTGTATCAGAGTAGATTCACAGATATTTGCTAGGCTAAATGCTAATATTACTATTATTTTTTCTGGTTTCTCAGGTATAGTCTTGTGACATGCTCTCATCATTTCTTTCCATCCTTGAGTCAGCAATTTCTCCATATATCCCTGAGCCTCTTATATTTTTTTTATTGGAGCAGATATTTAGTAGTCAAAATCCGGCCAGGCTGTAAGGATGTCACTATTTCTAGGTCCTCTTAGAGAACAGAGCTGAGAAATACATGTTGGTATTGCAGCCCAAGGACGGCTGTATTAGTTGGCCATAGAAATTCACCTAGGAGAGATCACCCATGAGATGCCACATCTTGTTTTGTGGATGTTCGTGTACATAGCTTCGCTCTCCCTCTCTTCCCCTCTCTTGCATCAGTCCCTGGCTTGAACTCAGGGCCTGGGCGCTGGCCCTGAGCCTTTTTGTTCATGGCTAGCACTCTACCACTTGAGCCACAGCACCACTTCCAGGTTTTTGGGTGGTTGTTTTTTAATCATTAATTGAAGATGAGAATGACGTTTCCTGCCCAAGCTGGCTTTGATCTGTGAGCCTCAGATCTCAGCTTCCTGAAATGCTAAGATTATAAGCATGAACCACTGGCACCCGGCTGTATTCTTTACCACCGTGTAAACTCTTTGAGAGGAGAGTTCATGCCCCTGGCATTTTATAATCCCCCATCTGGTGCCTAGCACGAAATAGAAGCTCCGTGAGTGTTCATTGGTTGCATAAGTGAATTCTGGCAATCCATCTTCTCTCCTTCCCTCCTTCCCTTTCCCCATCCCTGACTTCTTGTTGGACACCTCCTTATTGATTTGAAGGGTGATATTTAAAGTGATTAAAGTAAAGAGGGGTGATTTCGCTCTTGTGGAACAACGAGGTCCCTGTCGGTGCTGGAGGCAGGCAGGGCTCCTACAGTGTTCGGGAAGCAGCTGCTGTTTGGAGAACCCTCCCCGGCCGCTCGGCGGCGGGGGACAAGCTGTGCTTCTCTCGGAGCTTCCCATATTTAGCTCTCTCACAGACGCCAGGGGCTGTGCTTCGTCTGCCCTGCGCGCGGCAGGCCCGGCCCCTGCCTCCTGTACCCCGGAGCCAGCCGCTCCCTCACACACAGATACCTCTGTGCTTCCACAAAGCTACCCCGCCTGTGCTTCCTCAAGTTGGAACTAGGACCGTCGTTCCTCAGATCAGCAAGCCCATCTTCCTCTCGGCCTGGTTACGTGTTTGCAGAGCTGGGTTTCAGCTCCTGGTTTTCCTGGGGGCCTTCCAGGGGGGACGCGACACTGCCTCTCTCTCTGGTGATGGAGGAGAGCCCTGCTCTCCTCTGCCACCAACAGCCCGGCCCCTGCCTTGTTCCCTCCTGGGCTGCTTGGTGTCGGGAGGCAGGTCAGTAAGCAGGTGCTCAGCCAGTGTCCTGGGTGACGGCGTGGAGGAGGGCACCCAGTCTGACAGCTGCTCTGCCCCCCCAGTGGACTTCCTTCCCTTCCCGTCTTCCCAGAGGCCACACACACGGCGGCTCCCGAGCTCCGGGGGTGGGAGCCGGAGCCTGGCCGTGCAGCGTCGGCTGTCGTCTGATCTGCTTGAACGCGGCCCAGCAGCTGTCGGGGAGCCAGGCCGGCAGAGCGGCTCCCGTGGTCTCACCGAATCCCCCGTGGCTGCCCTGAGGAGCCCAAGCACCTCCCCCGTGTTGACAGCAGAGATCTCGGGGGGGGGGGGGCTGTGGGTGAGGAAAGAGGTTTTTTCCAGAAGCTAAGGGCGGGGGGGGGGGATTTAGAGTAAGAATGGGGAGGGAGGGTCAGAGTGGACAGGACAGGGAGGAGGCGAGCCCGCCCCCCGCGTCGGGGAGGACGCGGCATCTTGGGTGCTCATGCTTGCTCTCCTTCTTCCTATCATTTCCGGCTGGGGCACACTGGTCACATCCCGAGTGTCCCCCGAGGACGCAGGAGGGGTTCCGTTGAGTACCACCTGCCCCTCTCGGGTGCGCACAGGGCTGAAGTCCCCGGGAGCTCGTGGGCCAGCTGGGCCGCCCGGCCATGCCCACCCCAGGGGCTCTTTCCCAGCAGCAGCCTGCGCCGGCCTGGCCTGTGTTTGCTTTTTGCCCTCCCGGGTCTCCTCCTCCTCAGGCCCTGACCAGCTGTCGGCGGCAGCAGAGGCTGGAGGAGGCGGGAGCCTTGGGGGTCAGAGGTCAGGAGGACGCTTAGCCCACAAGGCTCTATGCGTGCTTGTGTGTGTCTCCTAGGACCACACTGGCCATTCCACGGTATTCATTTCCTTTGCATACCGCTCTCCCTGGGCCTGGATTTCAGGCGAGTGTCCCGAGCATACAGACCCACAGCGTCCATCCGCCACTCCGGCTCAGCAAGACCCTCAAGGCTGACAGATGATGGCAGAAGGAACATTAATCTGACAAGGTTCCGAGATGCAGGGTACCCCGGGAACCCCTGGAAGACTGCCCGATGGCCCTGGTGGTAACGAGGGAAAAGAGAAAACACAACACGGAAGGGAGCATCGCTCTGAGGGGAACTTCCAAAAAAGGAAAAGCACATTCAACCTCCAAAACCTTCCGTGGACATACAATACACATGTATTTATTTCTCCTAGATATCAACCATTGAACCTCTCTTCTTGATTTTTCTTTTTGGAGGCTGGTGATTATGGGCTTCTCAAGCTATCTTATGGCCTTCGGGATTTGTAGTACTTCTCACCCTTACTCTGAATGCTCCCACATTACTGAGCCTCTTGTGTTTTTTTTTCTCTCTCTCTCTTATCTTTCTCACTGTTAGATTCTGTCAGCTCTTAGAGTTTCCAGTGTGCCTGTTTCTTGGGTTGTTCATTTCCTCAATTTGTAGTCTCTTATCTGTTGAGAGACAGCAGTGAGGATCTATCGGTTTGTATTATTGGGTTCAAAGTAAGTGTGATTAGATCAAGATCCGAAGGTACACACACAGACATCCAACTGCTAGAATTAATAAGTAAGTTCATCATTCATCCATAGTGACATTAAAAAAGAGTAAGATGCTTAGGAGGAAACTTGGCAAAAAGTGCAAGACATGTACTCTAAAAATTACAAAATGTTGCTAAGGGGAATTAGAGATTGGAATAAGTGGACAAACAGCCATGGTCATAGATTTTGAGACTCTCTATAGTCAGGGTAGTAATTCTTCCCAATTTGATCTATAAGTCTTATAAAAATTTTTGTTCTACTTCCCTTTTTTCTTATAGAAAGTGACAGGCTGACTCTAAAATGTATATATGAAACCAAAATAGACCAATAGCTTTCTGTTAGTCTACAAGTAGAATAATGGGAAAGACCTAAAATAGCCAAAGCAAGTTAAAAAAAAAGAATTCTCAAAATTCAAAGACTTTCACTTCCCTATTTCAAAACTTATTGTAAAATCACAATGATTAAGATAGTATTTCATTCATGTAAGGACAGGCATAGAGATAAATAGAACAGAATTGAGAATCCCAGCAGTAAATACTTACATAGAGCCAACTGATTTTGACAAAGATGCCAAGGGCATTCAACAGGCAGTGGGGCAGTAGAGGAGGTTAGTATTTTCAATAAGTAGCAATGGGACAACTACAGATATAAATAGAGGCGCTAAGACTATAAAAAGTTCTAGAAGAAACTGCAGAAGAGAATCTTGGAGACTTTGAGTTAGGCATAGCTTTTCTTGATTATGACATCCAAAGCATGATCCATAAAAGAAAATAAACAATAAACTGCACTTTATTAAATCTTGTTCTTCAAGCTGAGTGCTGGTGGCTCACACCTGTAATCTGAACTACTTAGGAGGCTAAGATCAGAGGAGAGCAGTTCAAAGCCAGCCCAGGCAGGACAGCCTGTGAGACTCTTTTCTCCGATTATCCACCAGAAAACTGGAATTGGCACTGTGGAGCAAAGTAGTAGACTGCTAGCCTTGAGCAAAAGAGTTCAAGGGACAGTGCTCAGGCCTGGAGTTCAAGCCCCACGACCAACAAAAACAACATCAACAACAAAAAAACTTGTTCTTCAGAAGATACACATTCAGAAAATAAAAATAAAAGAACCCTATGTTGGGAAAAAATATTTGTGAATGTTATCCAATAAAGAACTTCTGTTGAAAATACACAAAAAAAGAAATGGGTATTATTCACCATAGCTAAGATATAGAACCAACCCAGATGCCCCTCAGTAGATGAATGGATCAAGAAAATGTAATGGAATTCTATGCTTCCACCAGAAAGAAAAAAACAACAACATACTAAGTGAATTAAGTCAGATCCAAAGAAACATAGGGGGGCTGGGAATATAGCCTAGCGGCAAGATTGCTTACCTCGTATACATGAGGCCCTGGGTTCAATTCCCCAGCACCACATATACAGAAAAAAATGGCCAGAAGTGGCGCTGTGGCTCAAGTGGCAGAGTGTTAGCCTTGAGCAAGAAGAAGCCAGGGACAGTGCTCAGGCCCTGAGTCCAAGACCCAGGACTGGCCAAAAAACAAAAAAAAAAAACAAAGAAACATAGGCTCCATGATTCCCCTCATTGGTAATAATTAGTATATCTAGGGTAGTCCTAGCAGAGGATCACCATAGCTGAACAGCTGTGTACATATGACCATATAAAATTATGCTATTGAAATTAGCTCCAAGGTATGGAAGCAAGAGGTTTTTTTTTTTTTGGCCAGTCCTGGGCCTTGGACTCAGGGCCTGAGCACTGTCCCTGGCTTCTTCCCGCTCAAGGCTAGCACTCTGCCACTTGAGCCACAGCACCGCTTCTGGCCGTTTTCTGTATATGTGGTGCTGGGGAATCGAACCTAGGGCCTCATGTATCCGAGGCAGGCACTCTTGCCACTAGGCTATATCCCCAGCCCCGAGGTATTTTTTTAATGTACTAGGTGAACTTGTTTCTTTTTTTCTTTCGCTTTTTTCCCCCTTTGGTTTATCCCCTGTTATCACTGTTTTTTATTTTGGTATCCCGTGTCTTGTATATAAGTTTATCTGATTTGAGGAAGGGAAGGGGAATAACAAAATGGTAAGACAAAGGGTGAACCAATGCCACAATGATACTCACAATACACTACTTGGAAATGAACTTTACAACTTGGCTGGGGTGGGGGGGTGGGAGGAAAGTGGAAGAAAACAAGGGAGGGGTCACAATGTTGGACATGAAATGTACTCATTACCTTACGTATATAACTATAACCCTTCTACACATCATCTTTATAATAAAATAAATTATTATTGTTTAAAAAAGGGCTGGGGATGTAGATCAAATGTCAAAGCATTTGCCTAGCATGCAGAAGGCCCTGGTTCAGTCCACAATATCATATATACACACACCACACACACACACACACACACACACACACCATGGTACAACACAGCACACACACATATGCCAAATATACATATGCAACATACATATACACACCACACACACAACATACATACACATATAACACACACACACACATAAACAAACACAAAAATTCTTGCAAGCCAGTGCTAATAGCTCAGGCCTACTGTTCTAGGTGCTCAGAAGCTAAGATCTGAGGATCCTGGTTCGAAGCCAGCCTGGCAGGAAACTCTGTGATACTTTTCTCTCTAATTGAACACCAAAAAGTTGTAAGTGGAGGTGTGGCTCACGTGGTAGAGTGCTAGCCTTGAAGACAAAAGCTCAAGGACAGTGCCCAGGCCCTGAGTTCTAGCCTAGGACTAGCACTGCCTCCCCCAACCTCCCAAAAAATTCTTACATCTCAATGAAAAGATAACCCAATTTAAAAATGGACAAAATAATAGACATTTCACCAGAGATGATACCTTGTAATTATTAAAAACCTAACAAGATGGCCAAAAGTATTAGTCATGAAGGATATACGAATTCCAACTACAGTGCAATAGTAGTTCATATCCACTGCCACTTTTCATCCCTAAGAAGAAATGGATTGCTAAGATATAGTAGTATAAATCTCACAATCTCTTTTTCTTCAGCCATGGGGCTTGAACTCAGGGCTTGGACACTGGTGCTAAGCTTTTTTTGTTCAGTGCTAGCACTCTACCACTTAAGCCACAGCGCCACATCCAGCTTTTTCTTTTTATGTGGTACTGAAGAATCAAACCCAGGGCTTCATGCATGCTAGGCAAACACTCTACCACTAGGCCACATTCCCAGCCCCAAATGAATTCTTCTTTTTTTTTTTTTTTTTTTTTTGCCATTCCTGGGGCTTGAACTCAGTGCCTGAGCACTGTCTCTGAGCTTCTTTTGTTCAAGGCTAGCACTCTGCCACTTGAGCCACAGCACCATTTCTGGCCTTTTCTGTTTATGTGGTGCTGAGGAGTTGAACCCAGGGCTTCATGCATGCTAGGCAAACACTCTACCACTAAGCCACATTCCCATCCTTACAATCTTTTTTTTTTTTATCACTATTTTATAATTGGTGCTTCAAAGCTACTTCTGCTGGGCCAACAAATTAACTAAAAAGCTGGGCCTCTCTGCCTCCATTTTCTAAAATGAATTTCTGCTGCAAGGCATTCTCTTTACAGTCACTTTTCAATCACTTCAGAATTCAGGAAGAAGGAGACTGACCAATAAAATCTTCATGACAAGGAACTAAAACTATCCCTAAGGAACAGTAGAGTCTCTTGAGGGGGGTATCTGACCACCCACCACGCAATGATGACAAAAATATTTCTCTGGATCTTCTCCCGAGACAGGACAGACATAGTGATCAACAGGGTCAGACTTTGACAAGGACTGTTTGAGAGTACGTATGCCTCTCTGCACCTGTGCTGAGTTCTTTGTCTAGAAAGCCTAGAGCTCATGTCTGTTCTCCCAAAAGTGGCCAAAGCACCATCTTCCCATGGTCTGCCCAGGCCAGGTGATAAATCTCCCTTCTCTGCCCTTCACCATTTGTTGCAAAGGGAGTGCTTGACCAACCGCCAGGTGAAATTCCTCAAGTTTAGACCTGGGGCCTGCAACTCTCAAAGAATCCAGGTACAGAAGACTGCGTATTATGTGCTTCCATTCCTCGAAAGTGTCTGGAAAAGCCAAATAGAGGGACTAAAAGTAGAGACGGGGAGGGCCGGGCTGGGGCCCGCAAGACGGATTCGCCCTCAGTGAATCTGAGAGATTCTGAGGGGAGAATGAAAATTTCCTGCAAGTGGACTATGACGAGGGCGACACAGCGCAAGGAACTTCCCAATGTCCTTGAACTGCAACTTAGAACAGCTGGATTTTATGATGTATAAAACCTGTCTCAATAAAATTGATTTTGAGCGTGCGTGTGAAGTGCGTGCGAAGGACAGACTTCCTGCGAGTGAGGTTCTCAAACTCCATTTGTGCGCTAGTTCCTAAGAAGTCCCAGGGAGACCAGGTGGGAAGAAGAAGGCTGGAATGCACCCTGTGGCAGTGCTTGCTTGCTTAGAAGTGGATTGATTGCTTTTCCTTTCCCGGCCCCTGGGGACCTTGAGGGTGACGGGTGCTATTACTCAGTGCTCTCTAGGCCACACCTACCCCAGCCCTACTGACCACTCTCCCTCCATCTCCTTCAAAGCCGGGCACCGCTCCACGAGGCCAGTCCCTTGGTCACGCTCTGGTGGGTTGTGTACTCTGTGGGCCGGGGAAGGGGAGAGATGGTGTTCCGTGATCCTGGTGTTCCTCCGAGGCCAGCAGGGCCGGGCCATACCCTTTGCTTTTAGCCTGGAGGATATCAAGTCTCTGGGATGCATGTGCTGGTGGGTGGAGCTTCTCCGATTCTTCCAGCAAAGCTAGCAGGGGCCAAGAGCGAGGGACAGCAGTAAGTATGAGGACCAAGAGAGCCAGATGTCTTCAAGGAGGGCCTTTGAAGTTCCCTGCTACATGTCTAAGTCTCCACTAATGGTACAGGTATATTTCTTTTGTTTATTTACTTTTCCCTCCATTATTCTTTCTCTCTAATAGTAAAGATGATAACATATGGCGTAAGCCATCAGCTCTGACCTTTTTCAGGTCTGACACTGAGGTCTTCAATTTGCTTTGAGTTGACATTGGTGCATGGTGACAAACGGATTCAGTTTTTCTTTCCTTCTTTCTTTCCTTCTTTCCTTCCTTCCTTCCTTCCTTCCTTCCTTCCTTCCTTCCTTCCTTCTCTTTAGCCAGTCCTGGGGCTTGAACTCAGGGCCTGAGCACTGTCCTGAGCTTCTTTTTGCTCAAGGCTAGCACTCTGCCACTTGAGCCACAGCGCCACTTCTGGCTTTTCCTATATATGTGGTGCTGAGGAATTGGACCCAGGGCTTCATGTATAGGAGGCAAGCACTCTACCACTAGGCCATATTCCCAGACCCTCAGTTTTAGTTTTCCACATATGGAATGCTGCCCTTTTGGTCAATGTGAAGGAGGAAAGACAAATCAGACTGCACTGAAATAGACATGCTTTCATGATGGCCAATGCCAGTTTATTTCACTGTAGTGACCCTGTTGCTAACTGTGTGCATCCCATCCTGTCATGTTGTATGCCTTAAACATACATGATAGAATTTACTTTGACAAATAAAAGGATGTCGTTTTTTTTTTTTTTTTGGCCAGTCCTGGGCCTTGGACTCAGGGCCTGAGCACTGTCCCTGGCTTCTTCCCGCTCAAGGCTAGCACTCCGCCACTTGAGCCACAGCGCCGCTTCTGGCCATTTTCTGTATATGTGGTGCTGGGGAATCGAACCTAGGGCCTCGTGTATCCGAGGCAGGCACTCTTGCCACTAGGCTATATCCCCAGCCCAAGGATGTCGTTTTGGAAACGTCTTTATTTTTAAAAAACTCATTCATACCATAACGGGCATCTGATCTAGCCCTGTGCATTTTACAGATAAGGTCTTTGAGATCCAAAGAGAAAGAAACAGAATACGGCAAACAACCGAAGCCCCACCAGCTTAACCTAGCTGGAAAGTGGCTCTGGTGGCGCAATTCCAGCCCAGGCTGTGTATACAAAGGTCTGCCAGGTCCTGTCACCAAGCCAACAAACACCATGCGGGGAGTGCAGGCAGATTTGAGCTTTTCATCTGGGTAAAAATAATTCCCCAGTTTGCAGACACCTAGAAGATCACAGGCTCAAGGGTAAAAATAAAGCTTGCTTTCTGACAGAACAAATCTTGTCAGACGAATCTAATTTTTCCTTGGTGTTTAGAGAAAGCAGAGGTTCAGTGAGCTTCTGATGGACCAGGCAGAACCTATCTGTGGGTGGAAATTCCTTTGTTCTTTGGGCCCTGCTACTGGGTTAGAGAGAGCTTCCCTAATTCTCCACCACCCCTAGGATGGAAGTCCTGCCCTGGGGAATATGCCACAGGGCAATGAAAGTTGGAAGCTACAGACAGGCTGAGCTCAACAAAGGGTTCCATCACCCTTTTCTTCCCTTTCAGTTCATGCTAGGCATTTCCTACTTTGCTCCTGCTTTCTGTCTAAAGGTAGGATCGGTCAGCTTTTCTGTGGCCTCCAGCCCCTCGAAGCTCGACTGTGGACAGACTACAGAGGAGTGTGGACCGCTTGTCCCTGCAGTCCAGTTCTCAGGGTCGGGAACGTTCTGACCCATTTCTTCTTTAGCCCAAGGTCGAAATGAGGAGCCAGGGTAACATCTTCTCCCAACCATCTTTAACTTGGTTTAGACGTGGATAGACACCATCCCCTCATCTGCCTTTTAAAGAACGAAGGAACACGCGCATTCCATCAGAAGAACAGAGCGAGCTGTCATTTCTAAATCAAAGAACAGTTAACAAAAGCTTTTCATGCAGCCGGCTTGTGGTGTTTCAAATTGTCGCTCTTTGATCCATCTCTTCGCTGGGCTTTCAGCAGGAGAGCCACTGTGGATTTCTCCAACGTGCTTTCCACCAGATAGAAACGTCTTGAGGCCCCGGGGAGCGTGGACTACTGAGCTATCCCTCCTGCGCTGGGCTAGCATGTGGAGCACGCTCGATCCGATGCTCTCTGCCCTGTGCCATGCCCCTGAGACCTGCCATGAGGAAGGTGAGGAAGGTGAGGAAGGGCGGTGCCTCATGCAGAGGGCTGTTCTTGGGGAACCTGACGGTCAGATTTGAAGGCTTCCTTTTCTTGGCTCCTCTGTCTCCTATACCAAGTCTGGACGCTCCAAGGGATACCTTCTCCCTTCTCCAATTTTGTGGTCTCACCCTCGTAGACCTCCTTGTTTCTATGGATCTTCGAGTCCAGGCAGAGCTCTGTGCCGCTCAGCTCGTTTTCTCAACCATTGCGTCCGCCGCAGCAGACCCCGTGACCCAGCCTGAGCCACGGGCCTGGCACCCCACAGTGGCATTCAGTAGACACCATGCTGCCCGCTTCCAGGGCTCCTGTCTATACCTCTACCCGGAGCCAGTTCTCCTGCTCTGGAACCCATGCCAGGCTCCAAGCAGGCAGGTCGGCGATTCCTGTCCCTTCCTGCTCTCACTTGGGCTCCTGTGGAACGTCATCTGGAATGTTCTCTCTTCTTACCACTTCAGTCGCAAAGGTTGCTCTGATCTTAGGCCCAGGTGCTACTTTTGACGGAGACCTCCCCAAACAGTTTGGTTCACACTAGAGACAGGACAGCAGTCATGGTTCTGGTGTCCATGTAGGCTGAGGTAGAAATACCTTGGCTCCAGTTCTGGTTCTGACAGTGGTGGTCATTCGCTTCCTTTACAACCAATAATGAAGGGCAGAGAAATGAGATTTATCACCTGGTCTGGGCATATCATGCTTCAGTACTTTAGCCACCTTTGTGAGACCAGACATGAGCTCTAGGTTTTCTAGACAAAGAACTCAGGACAGGGGAAGAGAGGCACACCTAATACTAAATGGAAGACACCTGGTCACCTCGTCACCTTTGGCAGGCATGTAACTCTCTATGAATATAAAGGAGGCTAGCTCGGAAGGAGTCTGGAAATCACGCTTGAATTAGCAACCATAATGTCTTCCCCCACCAGCAAAGATGTGAATGAATGAAATAAACCAAAAAAAACCCTCCTAGGCTCAAAATAGGCTGCAAGTGTCAGTCTCTTGTGGGCCAGCATAGCAGTGCTTTGGCTGAGTGTCGGGCCAGAGGGAACTCTGAAGTTTGGGAGTCAGAGGTGTGAATCTCTGTGAGGAGCCTCCGCGCGCACCTGCTCACGCCCACAACTGCAGACCGGGATCCTTCCTGAAGAGTCTGGATCTTCCACTCCACAGTCTGCCTCTCCCCGCTCCTGCCCGCCCTTACACGGGGAGGGCTGACATCCCTGCCTCGTTCCCCTGTCCCCCAGCTGGAGGATTCTCAGCTCCCACGACTTCCTTTGGTTCCTGCAGCCCAAAGCCCCTTGCGAAGAGGCCCCGAGCCGCTGGCTTTTCCAGCTTAAGACAAAGTCGAATCGTCTCCTTCCACGTAGGTGAGGATTTCAAACGCGCATCCTCCGATGATCGCTCGCTCAGGTGCTATACCTGCGCCCTCGCTGGCCAACTCCGGGGCCCCCAGAGCTCCCGTGTCCCGGGACGCGGGGTCGACTTTCACCTGTTTCTCCAGCTGTGGGCCGTGGCTTCCAGGCAAGGCGGATTCACACCGATCTCCGCCCTCTCTGGAAACTGCCTGGTGAGAGGAATTAGCGGCGTGCGTGGTGGAATGGCAGTAAGGAGGAGACGGCCACTGCAGCAGTCCTCCAATCTGTCCCAGCTCCTCCTGACCACCTCACGATGGCGAATCAAACATGAACCCTGTGACTGATCCGCTACAAATCCAGGGGATCCTTTGAGGCTGGAGACGGACAGTGGTAATTGGAGGTGCCAGCTCCTCCCTGGTCTTGTGTTCACAGGGTGGGACCAGCGGGCGGGCTGTTGCCTTGAGGACCGGTGCATAGGGTGAGGTGAGCAGGTTGTTACGGAGGAAGTTGGGTGATCAAATCTGGAGTCGGGCTGAAGAGAGGTGGCAGGTGTGGGCAGCACAGGGCCTAAGGGGGGTGGTGGGAAGCAGAGCCGGTGGGGCTGAACGGCACGCCTGGCTCCTGATCACGGCCCGCTTCCCCGGGCAGGCGTCTGCACGGAGGACTCGTGGGGATGCTGGCTCAGCCACAGGCGGCACTGCACGTGATGGTGGAGGAGCTTGCACCCCACGCCCAGAGCTTAGGCAAGGAAGTGGGAGCCCCGCGATGTCATGTGACTTTCCCCTGAGCACACAGCTCGTGAGCAAGGGAGCCCCATTTTCTGACTCCGCGCCCGGTGCGCGCTCCACGCGGGAAGGCTGTGCCGTGCTTCCTGCGTGGCGTGTTTGATTCAGGTAATGGTTCGGGCTGGTCACCCACTCCCTTGACGTCCATCACACTTCCCATCTGGGCTGGCCCCCGGGGATCCAGCCCCCCCCCCCACTGCACTGGGGGGCCGCGCCCCGTCACGGGAAGGTGGGCGGCCCGGGGTCAGTCAAGGGCATGCTATGAACACAGGCGTGCGGGCAGGGCAGGGAGCCACTGCGTGAAGGACACGGATAAAGCAGAGAACTCGTTTCCAGAGTTCCTAAGCTTTGATGAATCTCAGCTCCGCCCGGCCCTGGAGATAGGCTCAGGATCCTGCGGACGGTGATGTCTCCTTCCTGGTGAGGTCGTGGTGACATCCCCTCGTCGATGTGGTGAATGGGGATGTCCTTCTCCTCGTTGGTGAGATGCGCGGAGGGTTCTCTGGCCGGTGAGGTGGGAGGGACTTCTCAGGGGTGATGTAAAATGAGGCCATCTCCTCATTGGTCACATGGGGCTTTTACTGCGGTTGTCAGGACACTGATTGAGCAAGCGCCCGGGGCCCTCCAGCAGAGCCTCCGTACTTCAGGCTCGGGATGAAGCTTGACTCAACAAATTCCAGGTTCTGTGATTCCGGCTGCCCATTGGGTGGGTTTGGGGAACAAAGGCTGGGCCCCAGACCCCACTGGCCCTTCACGGAAGTGCTCAGAGGCCTCTGATTTCGGAGAGCAGGTATCTGCAGCTTTTCCTGAGCACAGACTGCTTGCTGGGAGAACAGCTGTTCTCTAAATTCTCCTAGGCTTTCTGTCTCACCGGGGGCCGCTGTGTTAATTAGAAAGACTGCATGCATGAACACTCGGCTTTTCTTTTTGCATCTCCCAGAAAAAGCTCTTTAGACCAGAACTGCAAGTCTTGCAAAGATGTGTGAAGCATACAAAGGAGGGACGGTCCCCTTTGTCACCTGCCTTTACACACCCGAGAGCTTTGCAGATCATGGTGTCCCCTGTTCTCTTCTCCCAGATGGCGGGGGAGACTGTTGCCTGCATGTGGAATAGCTCTCTTACCTTCTCCCCTCGCCCCTCCCCAAGCCTGGGCCTTATGAGTTGGAGCAGAATGGGGAAGGACAGTCGCTGCTGGCTCTCTTCAAATTGTAGGTGGACGCGCTGATTGATGAGCAGCAGCAAGGTGAGGCCCATGGCCCTGGGTCTGCACAGCCAGGGCCCGCACGGTGGGGCTGGTGTTTTCCTCTAGTTCTGGAAGCGGCTGGTGACAAATGACCGTCTCATTCAGTGTCCTTCTGGGTGGTGTGGTGGGGGGAGGGGGGAGGGTACCACACATGGCGAGGAGTGGAAGGAAACGTGGGATCAGAGCTCCAAACCTCCATCTTCTGCAGCTACCACTGGCCATCGTGCCAACCACCTCTGAGGACTTTAGGAATCAAATGCAGATGTATGGGCCTCGTTTATTTCCCCTCCTACAAACCCCAGAGCAAGATTTATTTTCGTACCTTTATTTATTTCCATACCTTTGAAAGAAAACTCACTTCATTCAGCATTATTTGGGAGTATATCAGTGCATCACAGCATTATTTGGGAGTATATCAGTGCATCAGAGATTCATAGTCAGTCATTGAAGAGCTGCACTGCAGTGAATTCAGAATTTCATGAAAGAAAAGAGAGCGTGTGCATGTTTCTATGTGTGTAGGTACATAATGTTAATTTATATATTTGCATTTAGCCTTATGTAAACATATATAAAATAACACTATTAAACCACAATAACACTTTAACCTGTGTACAGATATAAGTGTATAGAACATCAATAACATGTTGTGTTAAGGATACCTTCCCTTTTCTCCTTTCTATAGGTACCTGAGAGTATGCTTACTGCCTCACAGTACAGCAATACTTAGAAAAAGTGGCTGATTAAACAAGGCGATCCCAGCTCGTGGTTTCTTTGGGGAGCAAGGAGCGCAGAGTTGATTTCACGGCGGCGTCGCTGCTTTAGCTCAGCAGCCGACGTGCAGCTTCCGGTGGCCTCGCGTGGGCCTTTCCCCCCATCTCTCCCCTGGCAGAGCTGACTGGAGGCCTCTGTGAGCTGCGTGTCCATCCCACCCTGTGAAGAGAAGCAAGCGCACAGGGCCGGGGCTTTGACCTACCCACCTCTCACCCATCCCCAAGACCTCTCTGCCCTGACCAAGCCATCGGAACATAGTTCCTTGAGCCCGGGGCGGGCGGGCGTCTGTAGTGAAGATTCTGGAGGGAAGTTTACAGGGCCAAGACTGCTGGTGCCTCCCTTTGTCATTGCAGGGCAAGGTTGCTCTCCCCGTGCGACTCCTTCTCTGGGGCTACTTCTTCTCCTGAGGTTAATTACAGCAACTTGAATCTCAGGAAGCATGAGTTAATTGCCAAACACTTTGCAATTAGCAGGAGTCCAGGAGGTGCTTCACCACAATAAAGCATTACATCTAATTATTGTTCATAATCATAAAGGCTCAGGAGCGCGAGGACTCCCATGGCAACAACACACATACACACTCTTCCCGCCTCTCTCTTCCTCTCTCTCTCTCTCTCCCTCCCTCTCTCCTCTCTCTTCTTTCTCTTTCTGTCACACACACACACACACACACACACACACACACAGACTTTTTCATTGCAGTATTAAATGCATCTCATAAACCTGCCACATTATTTGGCAGTATTTATTTTTACAAGCTGAACTAAGTAGGCAGTGCCAGCGCCGGGGAGTGATATTCCAGGCCGAGCCACTCTGCAGTCTGATGAGGTACACGAGGCCCTGAGGCTCAGTCAATACGCCTCACCTCATCTTTACCAGATAGACATCATGACGGCCGTCAACATGGCGTTGTTTTTCAATAAATAGGCCAGTGTGATTGAGAGTCGTTTATAAATGTAGCAGAAGCACATCCCTAAATAAGAAATGCAGGAACATCAAAACCAGTCAACCAACTGACAGGCTGATTTGCAGGGATAGACTGTGTCCCCAAATGTAAGCACAAGGCAATGCGATTGACAGATTTCCCCAATGTGCGTATACCTGTAAATGTAATAAGGCCTCTCTAGTCTTCCTGTGCTCTTCCTGCACAGTGGTGGCGGCATCAGCGGAAGGAAAGCAACCTCATTCATGTGGGAATGCTTTCAACTCAGCACATGTCTGTCCCAAAGCATCTGCCACGTGAGGAGTGCGAAGGGGTTGGCTTTCTATTGTCTGGGGGTCCTGCGGCTTGCTGAAAGACCTTGTTAGGATGCTGTATGCTTCCTCTTTGGTGGGGGCAGGTTTTGGTTGGCTCTTCAGTCCCCAGTGAGGATTAGTGGTGGGACTTACCTCTCTTCTTTCTGCTCTGCGTACCCGGAGCCTCGGACATTCCTCCTTGGAAAAGAGCCTCTCGAGCCATCGTGCCAGACTTGGGTTTGGGGGAAGCACGGAGACCTCGAGGCGGTCAGTAAGGTGCTTGGAGGGAGGGTGCCCTTGTCTAAATGACACTTCACCCCACTGGATAAAGCTGTGGAGGTGGCAAAGAAAGGGGGACACTGACCCCGACAGTGCAGTGGCCTGAAGAGCCGGCGGAGAAGAGGAGAGGACCGCGGCGCTCCATACTGCGTCTGCCGACCAGTCCAAGGGCGCGTGTCGCTCAGCGTGGGGTAGGGGTACTCTGTCCACACTGAGGGCCCCGGGAGGGGCTGCAAAACAAATAAAAACAGCACGATGCTGCTTCTCCCATTTCCATCGACTCTGACCACGTCAAACGTGTGTCCCATCGCTTGGTGCACCATGGGTGTTAGATAAACGTGAATGGTCATTCCTTAGTGCGAGTGGATAAAGTCTAGAAGATGGGGGGGCATCGGTGGGTAAGGAGAGAATGTAGAGGTTGGAGAATCTTAAGATTTCAGGGTGGGGTGCTTTCATAATGTTCATTATCCTAGGTATGGGACAAGGAGGGTTTTACAGCTGGGATTCAAACCAAAATTGCTTCCGCGGACAGCCTTCATTTTGTCAATGGAGCTGATTACAAGAACAGAACATAGGACTGTTCTGAGAAAGAAACAAGTGAAAGTGGGAAACACTAGCACAGTCCCTGGCATTTGGTGCTAGCTAGTGGGCATTGTTATTGATATTTGTAGGGTGTAGTTTTGTCCGTTACTAGTGAAAGTACTTCTTACTGCTAAATATAAAACACGGTATTGGTTATTGATTATAATATACCAAGTATTTCACCCTCAAGTGTTGGGCTGACAAAGTAATCCATGAGCTACCGCAAGCCACGGTCCAGTGCCCGATGGACATTTGCTTAAGAGTTGAAATTAGATAATGGGCACTTGCGTGGATGGGCCGACAGCTGGAGCACCCCTCGCTTTTAGCTCACGTTCAGAGTGAAATTAGGGTTTCAGAATGAACCCCGGGGAGACACCCGTGAGCAGGGTGCGGTAAGCATCCAGGCATCCATAGCAAGAGTACAGCCTCGCAGTAAATAGAGCCAAATCACCAAGTAGGACTCGAAGCGCGTCGGCTGGCTCCAAGCCAGGCCAGGGTGCACCACCTGCCTCGCGAAGCCACGTGGGGGGAAGGGGCACGGCCAGGAGAGCTCTTTGTGACAGGCCCGAGTACGCGGATGGTATCTGTGGTCCTTCGTGCGTAGAGATTACACATTGCAATTTTTGCGTATCATTTCATCATGGATTGCAAGGCAGAGGCTCCCAAGCCACGGGAGATCGACAGGCGCTGCGGGCTTTGCAGAGGCAGAGACGGATCCTGGGGTGCTCTCTGCCTTCGTGGGCAGTGCAGATCCTGGGGTGCTCTCTGCCTTTGTGGGCAGTGCAGATCCTGGGGTGCTCTCTGCCTTTGTGGGCAGTGCAGATCCTGGGGTGCTCTCTGCCTTTGTGGGCAGTGCAGATCCTGGGGTGCTCTCTGCCTTTGTGAGCAGTGCAGATCCTGGGGTGCTCTCTGCCTTTGTGGGCAGTGCAGATCCTGGGGTGCTCTCTGCCTTTGTGAGCAGTGCTGCGGGCTTTGGCGGGCCACCAAGTGCACGGTGTAGGAACACAGCATGTCACTCCCGGAAACCTGGAGGGAAAGCCAGGGAAGACATTTGTTAGGACTTGCATAGGAAAGGGGACATCATTCCACAGCAACGTCACCCATCCACTTACTCACTAAATATGTGTCGAGCATGTCCATGCGTCCGACTCTGTACCAGGCTCTGGATTATAACAATGAACAAGACAGACATGGCCTCTGGGCCCTGCAAGGCCCCTGCGGTGAACTGGCAGGTGTCACGGCAGGGCTGGCGTGAGCGCGGGCCCCTGGGGAAGAGGGACGGTTTTGAGGGACCTGAGCTGTCTGGAAAGTCGGACTCCCTGCGCAAAGGGAGAGGAGCCACCCCCGGGTGGCGTTTGTGTTTAGCGGAGTGAACGGATGTTGCTGAAGTCTGATGGAGTTCCTTGGGCCGCAGGCCTAGTTCAGGGTATGCATGCACCCCAGTGTAAGCAGGAGACGGGGAAATGATACGAACTTCAGCCAAAGCTTCCCCTTCACCCCAGGCTCCCGGGGACCAGGCAGGGGGCGGGGCTGGGGGCGGTCATGGTGCAGTCTCAACAGAGTGCCTGGACTCAACAAAGCCTGCCCGGCCTGCTCCTCCACCCAGGTCTCTCCCGGGAACATCCCCACCCCCCAAGCTAGCATGGAAAAGCAGATTTCCATTTCCTGCTTCTAAAGGGCCTCAAAGACACATGGGGACGCGTTGAACCCCACAGTCAAACCCGTGATACATGGGTCTCTTCTCTCCATCTATCACCTCATGCCAGACTCCTTAGTCCAATTATCTTCCAGGGATCATGTGAAATTTAAAAATGAAGTGGGAACCAGGGCTGTTCACAACGCTAGGGAACCTGGCATACCAAGTCATCTTTCTTCCAAAAATGTCAGGATCATCTCTTTCGTACATTCTTCATACACCTGTCCCACACCTGATGGAGGGCCCTTGGCCCTGCGCTGCAGCTTTGTAGGCCAGCAGCATTTTATGAGAGAGAGAGAGAGAGAGAGAGAGAGAGAGAGAGAGAGAGAGAGAGGAGAGAGAGAGAGAGAGAGGAGAGAATATTCTCATTGCTCTGAAGTAAAAATGCTCTGTAGCAACTAAGAGCAAAGGAAATGAGGATAACTAATAAATATCTCTAAAGGAAAGTTGCACCGGAAGAGTTGTGATTTGTAATTCACCTAGATTAAATTACTCATTAACTGCTTGGTCGGAAGCACCAAGCTATTGCTCCATATTTAAAGCATTTCTTAAATAAGATTAATTTTTAGAATGACAGGTAATGCCAGTCACAAGGGGAAAATAACTATTTCCACATCATCCTAGATTACATATTAAAAGGCATTTCATTGCAATTTAATTTAGTGAGTCAGAATCTTTACCCAGAGATCAGTTACCACTATCCTGGTGTGACACTCATTAACTGAGGTGAATGCAAAGAAGTAGAGAGAGAGGGGCGGGGGTGGGGTGGCGTGGAGGGGGGGGGCCCTGGGCATGGCCTCTTCTGTGGTGCCCGGCTGAGCTAGCTGCAGAGACTACAACAGAAACATAGTAGCCCTTTTATAAGGTATTTAAGTAATAGCCTTAAAACAAACACCATTAACTTTTGGTTTAAGCCACATGTATTTTCGGATTATAAAATAAATACACAGTATTCATTGGAAACAGAGACATTTTTTAAAGCACAAAGGAATAAATAGTAGCTTTTAAAAGTCATATATGCTGTTAACACCTCCTTTTAGCTGATGAGTTTATGAGTTATGATGAAAGATGCATGATGGGAAATGCAAAGGCCCTGAAGGGGAATCATCCTAGTGAGTCCCAGTTAGAGCCAAGAGGGTAGAGTACCTACAGTAAAAGGGCCAGGGTGGAAAGAGGAGGTCAGAGACACAGATGTCACAATAAAGTTACTCTGAGTAAAGTCAAAGGAGATTCACCCAAAGATGAAGAGTGGAGTTGTGTTCTAAAATGACTTGCCTTCTTGGAAGTGGGCGGAGAGTAGCACGAAAATGGACACAAGCTAGGTGCTGGTGGCTCATACCTGTCATCTAGCTACTCAGGAGGCTGAGGTCTGAGAATTGTGGTTCAAAGCCAAGCCAGGAAGGAAAAGTCCATGAGACTCTTATGTCCAATTAACTACCCCCAAAAGCATGAAATAGAGTTATGGCTCAAGTGGAAGAGAGCTAGCCTTGAGCCATAAAAGCCTGGAGACCGCACCTAGGCCCTGAGTTTAAGCCCCAGAACCGGCACACACACACACACACACACACACACACACACACACACACACACACACACACACACACGTGGACACAAATAGCTTTTTCAGTTAATCTGCGCAATAACGGCAATGCAGGCTCAGGCAAGGATGGAAAAGGTTGGGCTCTGGAGGATATTTGAAGATAATGCCCAAAGCACCAAAGAAATAAATAGTGAACATCTCAAAGCATTCCTTGTCAATGTAGACAATGGAGACATAGGAAAAGCCCAAGCATTCGCTCAGGAAAGAGTAACACATTCTTTTCTGCGAGCATCTGGGAAGACGAGCCTGCTGGGTTTCTGCCAGATTGGAAAGAGTGATGATTTACATCACCAAAAGCTTCAAAAGAATCGGCGCATGACGTTAACACGGAATTAGGAATGGCTAGCAGAGAATTACCATCCATCTATTGTCATCAGAAAAGCAAAGGGGAAAGTGTGATAAAGGAGCTCACGTTTCTCTGGTCGTTTTCACTGTGTGCAAAGTGCTTCCGCCCTGCTCATCTGACTCTCACACAGGCTGCAGCTGGAGGTAGGGAGCCAGCTTTTCTTAGGGAGAAAACTAGGACTTTGCCAAGGTCAGAGTCACGTGAATACAGGAGCTGAGACACGACACAAATCCTAGCTCTTTCCACTTCATCATCCTGTGTGTTTGTCTTACTTTAAGACCCACATTGCTTTGCTTCCCCATTTCTTTATTGTTAAAGTGATGTACAGAGCGGTTACAGTTTCATATGTAAGGCAGTGCGTACATTTCTTAGCCAACTTGTTACCTCCTCCCTCATTTTATCCCCACCTCTCCGCTCTCTGTTTCCCTCCTTCTCCCCAGGGTACTAAGATCAGGTACAGTTATATCAGGGGTAAAACCACAGGAAATAAAGACAAAGACAAAGGACATAATTTCACATGGTACGTTGAAAATAACAACAACAATGATGTACCAATAGTTTCCATAACTTGGAGTTCATTTTGCTTAGCATCATCTTATGTGTTCATATGTACATAGCTATTGGGCTATTGTAATCTTCTGCTAAGACAATCCTAGACATGTACTAATTATTACCAATGAGGGAAACCATAGAGCCCATGTTTCTCTGGGTCTGGGTCACTTCACTTACTATGATTTTTTCCAAGTCCTTCCATTTCCTTACAAATGGGGCAATGTCATTCTTTCTGATAGAGGCATAGAATTCCATTGTGTATATGTACCACATTTTCTTGATCCACTCATCTGCTGAGGGGCATCTGGGTTGGTTCCATATTTTAGCAATGACAAATTGTGCTGCGATGAACATTGTTGTGCTGGTGGCTTTAGTGTGGCCTTGCTTGTAATCTTTTGGGTAGATGTCCAAAAGTGGGGTTGCTGGGTCGTAGGGGAGCTCTGTGTTCAGCCTTCTGAGGAACCTCCACACTGCTTTCCAGAGGGGTTGAACAAGTTTTCATTCCCACCAACAGTGTAGTAGGGTTCCTTTTTGGCCACAGCCCCTCTAGCATTTGTTATTATTAGCTTTCCTGATAATGGACATTCTTACTGAGGTGAGGTAGAATCTCAGTGTTGTTTGATTTGCATTTCTTTTGTAACCAGGGATGTAGAGCACTTCTTCATGTGTCTCTTGGCCATTCTCATTTCCTCTTCAGAGAAGTCTCTTTTTAGGTCTTTAGCTCATTTGTTGAGGGGGCAGTTGGTTCTTTGAGGATTTGTTTTGGAGGAATTTAATTTTTTGAGTTCTACATATATTTTAGATATGAGGCCTTTGTCCATTGTATGGCTGGTAAAGATCTTCTCTCAATCTGTGGGCTTTCTGTTTATCTTGCAAGCTAGTCCTTTGCCCTGCAGAAGATCTGCAGTTTGATGCAGTCCTATTTGTCCAACCTTTCTTTGATTTGTCCACATTGGTTTTCTTTTTTTTTTTTTTAAGTTTGCTTTCAGTTAGATGTTTCCGATGGGTCAGATCCTAGTGGAGGGACTTTGCATGAAGTACCTTGTAATGCTCCGGACCAACTGTCCCAGCTGTCAGCTGCAACTATCGCCTAACTCTATGGATAAGAAAAAAATAACACAGGTTGCCTAGGCAACTAATCCAGTGCCACACAGCTAGAAGTGATGGGATAAGGATTAGAACCCTAGCAACTGAATTCTAGCAACTAGAATTCATGTTCTTCACTACTTTCTCCCAGCCCCCCCAACAACAACAATTTTAAACTTCATCGTCTATGCATGCAGCTGTTAGAGCAGGAAAAATAGTGATACTAATTGGCTTGACCATGACCCAGATGCTGATTGATGTGGATCGTGGACCAATGAAAGGGAATTTCGTTGAGCATCCTCTCTGAGTAGCCCATACAGTAAGGCACTCTGGCCTAGGTACGCGTTGAGATGTGTTGCTCCCATTGCCAGCCAGAACACCGTTAACGATTTTGTTTGACAAGTGACTTAGGTCAGAGGAATGGAAGAGTAGACCATATTATTGTCCAGCCAATGTTCACACTCCTCTCTCCCAGACCTTTGGCGAGAAGGTACACTTCCTTTTCCATGTTGGTGTCACCACGTGGCCTGCCATGACCACTGGAAATCAAGAGGGATCGAGACGTTAATTGTGCTTGCATGGTTTGGCCATGAGGAGAACAGCCCTCCTGCTCAGAAGCCAGGGCTCCTGCAGTCCAGACACCAGACTGAGAAACACAAGGAGCACTCCTGACTCGGACCTGCAGCCCAGGGGCATCCCTTGCGATGCCAGCAAGTTTGGCTGGGCCTAACAGAGCGACAACTTAGACCTGGGTGAGAAACATTCGTAATTGAGGCCACGGACGATTTTGTTTTGGGGGTCTTTACCCAGCTTTATTACCAAAACAGCTGATTCACCTATACGAGAGAGGTAGTTTAAATTTTTTGAAATGGGATTTGAAACTTTAGTGATTATTATTATTAATAATTATTATTATTTTCAGTCAGGGTCTGGGGGCTGTCCCTGAGCTCTATTGCTCAAGGTTAGTGCTCTCTACCACTGAGCCACAGCTCCACTTCTGATTTTCTGGTGAGTCACTGGAGATAAGAGTCTCACGGACTTTCCTATCCCAGCTGGCTCTGAACTGCAATCCTCAGCCCTCAGCCTCCTGAGTATAGGATTACAGGCATGAGCCACCAGTTCCCGGCTAGTGATTGTATTATTGTAATAGGTAGACAGGTGATCTCTATCGTGGGTTTGGACTGGATCCATTTGGTGTATCTCCAGTTAGTAGCATCACCTTTCCCCGGGAGCCTCCCTCTGAACTTCATCTTTAAATGCTTCATCTAAATGCTTACACATCACATGTATATACACACGGGTATGTGTGAATGTACATCCACGTGTGTATATAGTTGTGATGACTGCCACACCTACAGCCTCATCAAGGAGAAATTGCATCCCAGCCCTGGCTAAAGAACTTAGCCACGTTCTAAGTCATGTACCTATACATCATATGCATATGCATATACCTGCACTCCAACTGATTTCAGCTGTATGTAATTGAACTACACAGATGCCTGATCTGAGAACTGCCGACACACAGCATGGCCTATTAAAAAAAAAAGAAAGAAATAGTGCAACCAGTTAAATTTCTTCAAAATTTGAACAAGGAACGACAAAAACTTGAGGAAGACAGAACGGAGGCCCCCTGTCCTGGAGACACGACTAGACGGGAGTCGTGAGAACATCCACCAACCGTTCCCTAGGGGTCCTCCGTGCTGCCTGGGGGTCTAATACTGCCTTAGCTCTGTTATCTATGAAGCTTGACTACAAGGCACTTCTTGTTCTGGAAAGTTCCTTAAATGCTCCCTCTCTTACTGTTCAATGTATGGTCTCCCATTGGAACTCCATACCCAACCCGAGCTAACCTAGAAATATTCTACTTCTTGCACACTTATCACCCACCCAGAAAATTCCCAGCTTCCCCCTCTCCGCTCTGAGAAGGGAAAGGTCGCAGCGAATGCAGTTGTTAGGGTGACCTTTCATCTTGTCACACACCGCGGAAATGCAGAAAGGATCCATTGCAAGGAAATGCTACCAAGAGGGCTGCATTCACAGTGAGAGGCAGAGCCGCTTCGCAAGCTGCTGACTGAAGGCACAAGCACAGAACTGGGCTCCACATTTAGCACTCATGTCCGACACCTCCATGGAGGCGTGAGGACATGGCGCCCTGGAAGAGGAAGCCCGGGGCGGGAGCGCGGAGAGGGGCGCAGGCTCCCGAGAAATACCGACTTCTGCAATGAAGCAAGCAGCACCGGGAGGAGAGTCTCATTTCTCCCGAAAGTAATAAGAACAAATGACGTGCTTAATGTGCCCTAGTTTGAAATCTGTAGTTCATTATGTTTAAAAGCAGAATGACTCATCCATTTTTCTCCATGTCCTTGAACAATAAAATGTGAAGGTTGGGCTCTATTGTACATTCTCCTTCGGTGCACTGGACATAAAGCCAAGGATCAGTGCTGACCACAGGGGGTAGTGGGGACCGTAATCCTGACTTGGGGGACAGCACATTCCCCACCCCCCAAACAGTGTGACTGGCACTCAGACAAGCCAGGAGATCATCATGCAAAGCTGTTTATATGAAAGACTCGTATCTGTTTCTAATGATAAAGCAAATTGACTTGTTTTCTGATGAATCATAGCTAGATCATCAGATAATATACTAAAAAGCACAAGTAATATAATTTCAACATATGAAACAATGTCTTACAGGCCTAGAACACAGAGAACAAAGTGGCATGGTCTCCCTGATCTGTGGATGTGGGGGTGGGGTGGGGGAGAGATCGTGTCTGTAAAATAACAAATTTCTTTTCAAATGGTATTTCTACATGTTTTGGTCAGCGACTTTACATCATGTTTCTAAAACCAAACAATTACTAAATAAACAAAAATATCTAGGATAGACCTATCAGAGGATCACAATAGCTCAACAGCTATGTACATATGATTATATAAGATGAGACTAAGCAAATGAACGCCAAGAGATGGAAACCGGAGGATTTTATTGTTGTCATTATGTTTAATGTGAATTTCCTGTGGCGTACCTCCTGTGGTCACTGTATATGATTCTGGTACACTGGATATTGTATATATGTTTATCTATCCTAGGGAAGGGAAAGGAAAATGAGAGAGGGTGACCAAGAAATGTACTCACTACCTTATTATGTAACTGTAACCCCTCTGTACATCACCTTGACAATAAAGTGTAAAAAAGAAAAACCAACAAACTAATGTTGGATCTCCAGGTCGTTATCCTAAATAAGGAAAAGCCACTCTCAAAAAGACACATACTGTACGATTCCATTTGTTTGAACATACCTGAAATGATGCTATGGAGATGGGGAGGAGATTGCCCAGGGTTCCAAATATTGGGGGATTGAGAAGGGATGAGTGTGATTGGAAAGGGGTAGCATGAAGGAGATTCTTACAGCAAAGGAGTGGTTCTGTCTCTTGATCATCACACAAATCTGTATGTGCTCAAGTGGCGTGAAACTGTATTCTGACATTGTTCCAATGAAAATTTTCTGAACTTGATGTTGTATCATGGTTAAGTAACCTATTCAATGTCCTACCCGTCTAGAATTATTTCAAGATAAAAATGTTGCAAAAAATAACATGCCATGCCATGATTATAATAGTGAAAGGGCAAACCACAGTCTGGAAATTTTTTCTGAATACATCTATCTGACACAGAGCTTATATCTGAATAAGTAGAGCATCCCTACAAAAATATAAATATAAAAATATAAATCAACTAGAAAAATATAAATCAATTAGAAATCGGCAAAAGAGGATGTCCAAGTTTCTGAGTACTAGAGGTCTAATGTTTACCATTATTAGTCAAACTTAAAATGAGATGTCATTGCCTACCCACAAGAAGCGCTATGATTAAAAGAACTGCAAATACTACATTTGATGCATTGGATTAGTTACTTTGAAGAGCTCTAGAGTTTTGCTTCCCCAGGAAGCCAACTCTATGTTAAAGATTAAGATATATAAGAAATTTGTTTGTTATTTGGCTTGAGACTAACGCAGGAAAAAGAAAGGAAGAGAGAGAGGGGAAGAAGGGATGGAAGGGGAAAGGGAGGTAGGGGAGAAGAGAAAAGGAAGGCCTATCGGGTGGAGGAAGAAGCTTGTCTTCAGTGCGGTCTCAGGAAAGCCAGCCGCCGTGCACACCGGAGGGCCGAGGCCAGCGTGGCCCCTGGGGCGGTTCTGAGTGGGAGCACTCAGTTTGCTACCTCAGATCCGATCACTCAGCAGGCTGTGCTGGCGGAAGCAGTGCGGAGGGGCGGGGCTCTGGGCTCAGTCAAGGTGACTTCTGGAGAAGGCAGGGGGTCCAGAGGCTGGCCTCCAGAGACCGTCCCCACAGTGGACCCCAGGCTGCCCCCCCGCCCCCCCCAGGCTGCCCCTCGCCTTTCCTGGACTCACTTCTTCATAGAGTTGGGAGGGTCATTCCTAGCGAGACCAACTTATTGCAAAGCCTGCTGCTGTGATTGCATTGTCTTCACCTCCTCTTCTGTGATTACTCCATTCGTAGGCCTGCTCATTTTTCTGGCTCTGACATGGCAGGCGGAAGGGATTGTATTGTGTCAACTGCTTGAGTCATTTTTGCCTGTCTGGCTTCTTGATGACCCTTATTATCTTTGGTAACTATTAACATGCAATCCTACTACCTTCGTGTTTAGTCCTATGTTGATTCTCATACTCCTCCACCCTCTGAGACTTTGTTGCTCTCAATCTTTCTGTCTTTCTTCTTCCTGCTAGTTAACTCAGTTGCCACTGTCCAGGAGTCTATGTGTTTTCTAACCTGTGGTAATTTCCTCTGTCAAACAAAGTAGATGATCAGGTTCATGACCCCAGAGCTCTGACCATTGTGGTAACGATTCCCTTGCTGCCATTGTCAAGTTTGTGAATTAGCATCTTCTTTTGGCTTTTAGCCAAACTGACCCAGGTATGAAATGAACTTAGGTTCCAGGATCATGCAGCTATTCATAAATGTCCCTGACCTTTATAACCATGAGCACTGAAACAATTCCAAAGAGAAATGAGGCAATGCTCGACGAGACCTAATAGCTGCCACCGGTCCCACCACTGAGAGGAATGTTCAAGGGCCATTTTATTATTTCCACTGAAAGTGGCCGCTTTCTCTAAATGTGCATCCACCTTAAGATGTATGTATTCCACTCTGGTATATATGGGGGAAATGAATTCATGTGTACATAATAACAATACGTAAACATTTTCATAGCATCTTTATTCATGATAATTCCAAGCTAGAAACAACACAAATGTTTATCAACAAGAGGTTGTCATAAATAGGAGTACTGCTGTACAATGGAATAAAACCTGCACTATAAGAGAGCAAACTGCTGATACACACAATAATGTGGATAAGCCTTTCAGACATTACATTGAATGAAAAAGTCAGAACCAAAAGAATACCTATTCTCTGTCTGATTTTGCTTATATCATTTGTTATGGACAAACAAAACTAGCAGATGGCTCTTGGAAGGAAGTAAATCTTTGCTTCTGGTAAAGTCTTTACTTCTGGCAAAGGCTGGTGGCTATTGGAACTTTCTGTGATAGTGGAAATGTTTTATAACACGAGATGGATATTGTATATTGATGCTATTAGAAATACGTAAAAATTTACTAAGATATACAGTTAAGATTCATGCATTTTACATATCACCTTTCTCCTATCTCAAACAACATTTGCCATGGAAACCTATAATAAAAGGGCACACTCTATACTTCCTTAATCTGTGACACTGCTGCTTTGAGCTTCTTAGCCATTTTTTAAGAAGCAGAACCTCAGGACATAAGTGCAGATAAAGTTGAGGTTCCACTTTGCTGTTGGTTAAGTTTCTCAGGGTGTCCAAAAGTTATTGCTCTGTCTTTTCCATATACAGCAGCCTCATCACTCTGATCTTTCTGGAATCATTTCCATTTCTGGAGCAAATTTCATTTTATAAAACATGAGCATGCTCCAGTTCCCTTTCTTCTGCCTTGAAGTCTTCTCCTGGTCCCTCTGCCTTCTCTACCGGAAGCACTGGATGTCACTATTCCTTAGCTAGGTTCAAACCCTCTGTCACTTCATTTTCCTGTCCCCCAAGGCTGTCTGAGAGTGAATGATCTAGCAGGGCTCAGTGATCAGACATTTAAAGGGACAAGCTCTTTTTAAAACAAGCACATTTGGTATGCATATACACTATTATATTTAACACCATGATATGATTATTTATAGTCTCCTTCCCATGATTAATACGCCAGGCAACGATCTGTCTAGTGCTGGGTTAGAGACAGATGTGATTTTATTCTCGAATCCTTTTTGTCAACTGTAAAATAGAAAAGTAATGGAGAATAATTGGGTTAGCAGAGGAATTCTGTCCATGGGCATAAAACACTGGCACAGTTCCAGGAAATGGTCAGTACCTGAGGGTGAAATTTCACCCTGTGTGCAGAATGCAGCCGTAAAAACTCACAGCAGGAAAATCTCATGTCCAAATAACATCCCTCCCTTGGGAAGGACAAGTCCCAAACAGGAAATGATCTCTTACTGTCATCAAAGCAGAGAGAAAGACTTAAGTTAGGTAGGGAGAATTTTTAAAAGACTGAGTGGAATCAATTATTAAAGATGTACTTTATGAGTAGGCAGGATAATACCAAGGAGTTCTGAATTATTTATACTTTATTGCTCAGTCCGTGGGTGTCTGACAGACCTTGTCTTCTGTGGGGGATTCTGAAATGTATTTTTGTCCAAGGATATTTTCTTATCAGGCTCTTCCCAAGATGATCTTGAAGCATCTTACTTAAACGAAGCAGAACTTCTTGAATTTCCTCTCATCAAGAGTCTGCTTTTAGAAATGCATTCTTTCATGCTGCAGAATGCATCGTCTGCGTAAAGATGAGAAAGCAGACATATGTCTGAGGATATGCTCGTTCCCAGTGTGCAATCTACTCATTGCCATTGCGAAAATCTTATTGTTGATGGGAAGAGCAGTATTTAGAAGGTCTTGCCTTCCAGGTGCACCGTACTGCTTTTTCTACTGGTGCCTTGAAGTTCCAAACAGTTTAAATGTGCCCAGGCATTGTATCACACTTACATGTTCCTGGGCCCAAATGCATGTGAAAGGGAAAAGGATCAAAATGATTATGGATCCGAGTTGCACAAAGAGAAAGACAAGAGGTATTTATGGACCACTATGGAGAAAATTTTAATAAGAGCTGAGAGTTCAATGGCCAATCTGGGACTTCCCTCATCTATAAGCAGAGATCAGAAGAAGAAAAGCCTTTGCTCAAGTTCCTTGTTGTTAGTGTCCAGGCTCCCTGTTTGAGGCTGACGGCGGCTCTCCTGTGTCTCCTTCACAGTCAAAGACAAGAGTCCCTATAAAGCCACATGTCTGGGAAGGGTTCTAGAAGAACCAAGTACATTTACTGTTATCTCTATCAAAATAGCCCCAAGAGTACATAGCTCTTACTGTAAAATCATAGCCCAAATTTAGGATGCTGAGTAGATGCAGGGTGTGGGAAGTAGGGCAGAGAGCAGGAAAACGACACTAGTTTTCCTTTAACTTTTGTATCCTAATAAGCAAGGTTTTACTCTAAGACTCTCTATGTCAAGGTGTTCATCTCGATTGCATAAAAGAAGAAACTAAGAAACTATGCCCTTGCATAAAAGAAGAAACAGAATGTAAAGGAGGCGATTGAAAGCTTTAATCAGGAACCATGTACAACACTTAGTTGTGTTTTTTTTTTTCTGTAATCCTTCCATCATCTCTGATGGCTAACGTCTCGCTGATGTTTTGGCCAGCCATCTGGATTGTAATGGGGTTTGGTGACTTTTAGAAGGTTCAAGAGGTGAGGCCTGGCTGGAATTATGGCTTAAGTTGTAGAGTGCTTGCTTCGCATGTCGAAAGCCCTTAAACCCCAGAGCTACCAGAAGGAAAAAAAGAAAGGGAAGAGAAGAAGGAAAATGGAAGAAGAGAAAAGGAAAAAAGAAAAAAAAACACAAAAGGAAGGAGTTCTTGGCTACTGACACACAGGAGTATCTGATAAGACCTATGAATCCAATCACCACCTTCCTTTCCGGAAGAGAAGATGAACCAGTGCAGACAGGTTTTGGTATTATTCCGGAGGGGATGGCGTCTGTGCCCAGGACCCGCGGACACGCCAGAGACCCGAGATGCTCTGTCTGAATCAGCTCTTGCATCTTGACTCTAATACTCGGTCCTAATTCAAACGGGCAGCTACACCGAAGGACTAGATACAAGTTAGCTTATGTAACAGAAGTGTCTTTCTCAAAGGCCTGGAGCCTGCAAATGCTACGCATTTGGAGAGACATAGTCAGACCATAGTGCATTGGGTGACATTAATTTCTAGTCTCTTCCAGAAATCTCGATTCCACTGAATGAACTCAAAAGGGCACCAAACTAATTCGTGTGGACTGTCTGTGCTGTTCCTCTCAATCAGAGTCCATGTTCTCTCCCTGACCATGTCCCCTCACCCCAACGCCCCCCACGGAAACGTACAGTGCCCCCTGCTTCCCATTCTCCCCATCCTCTCCTCCGTGCTGGCCTGTGTCTCTGAATGCGTTCTGGATCCTTCCGATTGCTCCCCGCGGGATCTGGGGTCAGGCCTCATTCTACGTCCTGGATGACTGCTGACTGGCTGCAGCTGCTCTTTTTGGCAATGTTGGATAGGCCTTCGCCAGACAAAGCGCCTCCGTGCCAGCTCACAGGTTGGCAACCCCTTCAATCAACTACAGGCCTTTGCACCCCCGGCCTCAGTGTCCCCTCCCTTCTGACATCTCGGAGCGTCTTTCTGGGTCTCCGTTCTCATTCTGCATTGTGTGTTTGATCTTTGGGGGTAGTTTAGGGGGAGGCAGACACCACCCTTTTTCCTTCCCCTCCTTTCTCCTCAAGGAAGAGGGCGCTTGCTGCTTTCAGTTCCCTCCTCCCTTCCTTTAGCTCCTACATACAGAGGCCTCGAAGTAGGTCTGCAAGAGTACGGGCACATGGGAGGGGGGTGTCTAAATAATCAGCATTCCTTGTTCGATTAATGATGCCCCAGGAGAAAGAGCGCGAGGAGACAAGGAGCCAGAGGCGAGCTGCGGGGTTTCCTATTTCCATCCCCTGTAAAGACTGTGGCTTGACATCCATCCCGTTGACACCCAGGGCAGAGCTGGTCCCCAGACAACAAGCACACTGTGTTACCATTAGCCACATCATATAGTGGAAGTATATAGTAGCTAGCACAGGCTGACCACTGGTTATGTGAAAGGTTCATACAGGGAACCTTTGACTTAATCCCTGCTCTGAAGCAGTTTTTTTTTTTTTTTTTTTTTTTTTTTTTGCTGATCCTGAGGCTTGAACTCAGGGCCTGGGCACTGTCCCTGAGCTTCTTTTGCTCAAGGCTAGCACTCTACCACTTGAGCCATAGTGCCACTTCCAGCTTTTTCTGTTTATGTGGTATGGAGGAATTGAACCCAAGACCGTATGCATGCTAGGCAAGCACTCTACCACTAAGCCACATCCCCAGCCCCTCTGAAGTAGTTCTGAGATGTGGGTCCCATCATTCTTCCCGTTTTATAGATGAAGATGCTGACGTTCAGGGAAAACCAGAGCTCTGCGAGAAACTCTATCTGACCCCTGACTTGCTGCCCTTGCCTGCGCCCCGGGCTGGGAACTGTCACTGCTCGTTCTGAGAAGGCGCTGCCAGCGTTTTCGTTGTCAGCGTATCTGGGAAGCAGCAGCAGCAGCAGCAGCCACAGCTCTCTCCAGTGGAGAGGACACAGAGTAAATGGAGGTTGACAGGCCCTGCTTGCACGGCAGGGCGCTCTGCCTCCCCCTCGCCCCTCCTCGCTCGCCTTGTGAGGGCTCTGGTCTCTGTCACTCTGGGGAGATGTCTGCTCTGCCCTTGTGTCAGCCTCCAACGCTACTCTCCGAGTGTGGAGGCCGGAAGGTGTTCATGGCGCGTGTGTCTGATTATTTGGGATGGCGGGGATCAGTGTGGAGAGTTTGATTTCCCAGATGGCATGGGGTTCAGGCTTGCTGGACCCTCGTCTTTTGGAGACCCAGTCCTGTTCTTCACTCTGTGCATAAATGATCAGAGGGATTCCTCACGGAAGAGGCCATCTGATTCCTCCCTCCCCTCTCCTTCCCTCCCCTTCCTTCTCTCTCCCTCTCTCTTTTTGTGCCAATGTTGGGGCTTGAACTCAAGGCCTGGGCACTGTCCCTGAGCTTTTTCACTCAAGGCTGGCACTCTACCACTTGAGCCACAGCTCTCCTTCCAGCTTTTGTACTGGATAATTGGAGATAAGAGTCTTACCGACCTTCCTGCCCAGGCTGGCTTCAAACCACAATCCTCAGATCTCAGCCTCCTGAATAGCTAGGGTTACAGGCGTGAGCCCCAGCACCTGGCCTCTATCCCCTTTCACAGGTATTCTCTGGGCTCTGGAAATCCCTCCGGTGGGCTTCTGCTGCCTATGCGATCGCACTGGTGGCCTGCCCTGGACCAGCAGTCTCAGCTCACGGTGGCCGCTCCCGAGTGACTCTTGCAGAGTCGAGCGCTCTGCAGAACTGCTGGGGCGATGCTCGTGGAAGGCAGCGGCACGGTTCATTTTAGGCAGAAGGATGGCGGCAACGACCTTGTTCTAACTTTGTCTCTTGGTTGTTTCTGGTTCACGCAGAGCCCTCTGGCCCCTACTGGTCACTACTGGCCCTAGGTATCACACAGGCTGGGTAAGAGGCTGCTCACCGAGGCCCGCCATTGTTAGAGATGGGTGGGATAAGAGCTGCATATCTGGGAATATGGCCTAGTGGCAAGAGAGCTTGCCCTCGTATACATGAGGCCCTGGGTTCGATTCCCCAGCACCACATATACAGAAAATGGCCAGAAGTGGCGCTGTGGCTCAAGTGGCAGAGTGCTAGCCTTGAGCAAAAAGAAGCCAGGGACAGTGCTCAGGCCCTGAGTTCAAGGCCCAGGACTGGCAAAAAAAAAAAAAAGAGCTGCACATCGCGCCTGTGTGTGTGTGTGTGTGTGCGTGTGTGCGCGTGTGCGCGTGTGCGTGTACGTGCATGAGCATGTGTATGTGTCGGTCCTGGGGCTTGAACTCGGGCGGGGTCACTGTCCTTGAATTTTTGTGCTCAAGGCTAGTGCTCTACCCTTTGGGCCCAACTTCATTTCTGGCTTCTGAAGTGGTTCATGTGAGATGAGAGTCCCGTGGACTTTCCTGCCTGGGCTGGCTTTGAACTGCAGTCCATAGCTCAGCCTCCTGAGTAGTTAGGATGGCAGGTGTACGCCCTCCACGCCCGGCTATTGTCGTTGGCTTTAAAGGTCAGTGTGACCGTCAGCAAGTTGTCTCAGGCTGTTGGGCAAGGCCAGGTAGGTAGGTCTCTGAGTCTGGATGAGATATGAAACTTCAATTTCGAACTCGCTAGCTCTGGAGGGGATTTGGCTTTATCAAGATCACCTGGCAGAACCCACTATTTATAAAGACACTCCGCTTTATCAACAAGCAGAATGTTATCTTCACGGAGGGAGGCTTTTTGAGATTTCTTTGTTAATATTTGCCTCGTCATTTCAGAAAATCTTCAGCTAAGCCTGATCAGACAGTTATTTCTGGCTGGGTACAAAATTCTGTGTTCAGAATATTGCCTGGCTCTGTATTCCTGTCCTGTTCTCATTGCCTACCGCCTAGCCTGACTCATCTCTTCTAGAACCTTCTCTGTTCTTCCTCAAGCCACTGAGAGTGATTTACTAAGTGCATTTCCCAGGCAGCTTCCAGACACTGGCTGGAAAAACCAATTTATAGGAACAAAATGTTTCCAAGTTATAACTGGGTCATGCTCCAAAATTCATTTGAGATTCAGCCATCGGAATTCATTTTTGTTTCTCATCGAAGCCATGGATCAGGAAATCCCTGAGGAGCCATTTTCTCCATAATGAAGCTGAACGTAAAGGAAACCAGGGACTAGCAACACGCAGACTGTCTGGGTGCACCAAGAGTGGACTGGGGGAGAAATGGCAGGAGGAGGATGGGTGTTTCCTCCCACACTTCTAGTCCTGGGCCATGGCTCGTCATAGTCAGGACGTCTGTGTGCAATCTGTGGTGGTCTTCAGTGATTACTGGAGTCCAGAGTCTGACTCAAGGGAAGCCACTCATACTAGGTTGAGGTACCAACCACCATGGAAGTTACTCAGCCACATCGCTGGCTCCCCAACCCCTTAGGAAATCTCACATGTGGCTTTCAGTGCATTATCTTTCGGGAAGCACATTACAAGGGAAACGAGAAAGCTATCTGGTGAACTTCCTCTAGACTGGGGCATCATGTTAATCGAGTTTTAGTCACTGTGATGAAATACCTGAGAAAATCAACTTAAAAGAAGGCAGCATTTGTTTTGGCTGTGGTTGTAGTGATTTCAGTCACGGTGGCTTGGCCTCAGCCCTGGGTCTGTGCAGAGCTTTATGGCAGAGAGTGTGTGGTAGCACAACATTGCTCACCTCATGATAGCCAGGAACGGGGGGGGTGGGAAATGTGGGGGGGGGGGAGGCAGGGAGGGGGAGCACGGGAGGGAAAGAGCCAGAAGGAGAGAGAGGAAGGGAGAGAGAGGGAGAGAAGAAAGGAGGAAAGGAGGGAGAGAGAAGAACAAAAGATAGCTCCTCCTCCTCCTCCTCCTCCTCCTCCTCCTCCTCCTCCTCCTCCCCCTCCCCCTCCTCCTCCTCCTCCTCCTCCCCCTCCTCCTCCTCCTCCTCCTCCTCCTCCTCCTCCTCCTCCTCCTCCTCCTCCTCCTCCTCCTCCTCCTCCTCCTCCTCCACTGTGTTTTCGGGATCTTATACCTGCTCGTCAAGAGCTCTGCCGTTGAACAATACCTCCCACCCTTTGTGCTTGTACATTGGTGTTGTTTGTTTGTTCTTTCTTTAGGAGGAATCACACATTTTTTTTTCCTGGAGCCAACCCGGACTCTAGTCCTTCCTATACCCTCCGCCAGCCGGGATCACAGATGTGTGTCACTACACTAAACTTATTTATTCAGATAAAGTCTTGCTATCTTGTTGCTCCTGGAAGCCAAGGAGCAAAACCTTGACTCTCCACCTTCCCAACCTCAGAGCACCTAGGATTCTAAGTGTAATCCATTGTGCCTGGCAAAGGTATACCCTCTAGAGGCTGCTCCCAGTGACCTACCTTTTCTACCTGGGCTCTACTTCCTAAAGGTATCACTATGTCCCAATTTAGCTGCGAATTGGTTGATGGATTAATCCGTGGATGAGGTCAGAGCCCTTGTAATCCAATACTCGCAACCTCTAACCGCTGCATCGAGGACCAAGCCTTGAACACATGAGCTCTGGGAAGACATTTTGGATCCAAATGAACACAGGCACCAACAGCACAGGGCGACTTCAGACCCTGTTGCTCTGTCCTCCGGCCACACCACGCATAAGCAAGGCTTGAGGCCTACTTCTTCCTGACTCTCGGCCACCCTGTCCCTCCTTCCCTCTTCCCTTCCTTCCCTCCCTCCTTCCCTCGCTCCTTCCTTCTTTCTTTCCCGCTCCCCTTCCCTCCTCACCTTTGTCTTTCTCTCCTTTCCTTCCTTTCTTTTTGGGATGGCTAATTTAAAACATGAGTTTGGACTTGACATTAAAGGGTTTCTTCTTACATTTCCCTAAAACCATTTGCCTTTTACTTCGTCTTTTTCCTTTTTCATCTTTTACTTCAACCCCAGGATTTCACGCCATCCAGATTTCCCTGTGTGTGAGCCACAGGGCTGGACACTGGCTTTGCTGGGCTGGTCTCCTCCTCCTTCAGTGTCTTCTGAATTTCTCTTGCAGCTCAGGAAGAGCTCGTTTGCTGTTGTCTGTCCGGCATTGCTAACCACACAGAGGCCACTGACCAATAGAAAGATGAAGTGAATAGATTCTCTGCTGCATGGTTTGGTGGCATCGGGTCACCAATCTAGACTAATCTCTGCTCTGCCTCTAGATGAAGCCTAATAGCATTTAGCCAGAGTGGGTTGGGGGATTGCATAGAACAAGTTTATTTTTTGTTCTGTTTTTCACATCTTCTAATTAGCTATTCTTACAATGTGGGCACATTGCTTGTGAGAGTCAAGTCAGAATGACCTCTGAGAATCTCCACTCCCCTTGTGTTCTATAAATCTTGGCTAGGAAGCACAGGGTATGACGAGAGAGGTCTTCTGTACCCTTTTTCAAGGGCCAGCCAAGAGCCCTCATGATTACTGCCTTAATCTGACCCTTTCTTCTCAGCTTCCCAGTTAATCACTGGGCACATGGGCTCCAGGAATATATACAACATTGAGTCACATCAATGCCCACTGCTGTAAATGTTCCCAGATATAGAGTTTATCTCATTCTCTGGTCAGTTTGGGCAGCATTTAGTCATACCTGGTCACTGGGAGTGTCTGCTATTTGGGGCGGGGGGAGGGCACTACAATGATGAAGGAAGCCTTCATCTTTTCTTGTGGATTTTATAACAATCTCAAGGGGTTAAAAAAATCTCAGTACTTTTATTTATTTTTAATGAAATGCAGAAGACAGCTTTCTCAGCCACCTGGACCTTGGTTCCCCTGTCTTAGAAATATAATTGAACTCTCATCTTATTTCTTCTACTGAGTTGCAAATTTGTTGAGGACACAGACTGTTCCCGTTCTGATTCCTCTGCGCTGTTTCCCCGATGCTCAGCTCATCACTGTATCATTGTCCTTACTCCACGGTGGAGAGGGACCCACGCATGCCAAGTCCTACTTTACACCATTCTTTTGCCCAGACCGCTCAAACGTTGCCCACTTCACACCGTTGATAGCAGGACCTGCACAGCCCTGTGTCATCTGGGCCACGCCCCAGCCCCCGCCGCTCTCCTGGTCTTTTTGCTCAAAGCCCTCCAGCTTCCTGGCCTTCTTGGCTGGCCAGTCCTGGCGTGCTCTCACCGCGAGGCTGGCTCTGCCCTTGGCCTGGGTTGCTCTTGTTCCAGATTGCCACCCAAATCTTTCTCATACTTCCTCTTCATGGGGTACTCCCTGGCTTCAGAGTCAACCTACCCTACCCGGTCTGCTCTTGTCTTTCTCCATCTTACTCCATTGGACTTATCACGACCTGGCAAGTTCCATGTCTGTTGTTTAAGTTCTAGTCTGTTCACTAGCTAACTGCATTTGAGAGGGAGTTTGTTTCGCTAGTCCAGAGCTATATCCTGTGTGCTTTCCTGTGCTGGGCATAAAGTGGGCCTGCAATAAGTATTTGTCAGCTAAATGCATTTCCACTTAATAGAGGAGAACTTGAAGCTTAGGAAGACTTCACTTGAAGCTGCATGAGTAGGAAGAACCAGAGATGAGATTTGAACCGAAATCATCGGATGCCAAAGTTCATCTTCTTAGTGTATACCGCTCTGTGTGTGTGTGTGTGTGTGTGTGTGTGTGTGTGTGTGTGTTCCATTCTTTTCCACTAAGCTCTCAGATTCTCCACGGTGGGGGCTATTTACATTCCACGTTATAACATAAATGCTTAAAGTGCCTGACACGTGGAGGGGATCCTATGAATGTCAGATGGAAACCATGCAGCCAGCTAATGGAGGGCTGTACAGAGGAGACCGTGTTTCTTAGGAGGACGCTGTATGGACAAAGGCCCAAGAAGCCCAGTGGGAACAGCCGAGTTCAAATGCCTGCTTAAGTGGCTAGCTAATCACCAGGGGCAGCTTAGACACCGGGGAAAGTACAGCCTATTGAATGAGTATAATCACTGCGCACTCTTTTTTAGCAGCTGGAATTCCTGCCCTACACCTTGCCTCGCGGAGCACATGCGCGTCTAAGCGCCTGGAAGGCTTTGCTAATCTTGCAAAGACTTCGCTAGGAGGTGACACGGCCAGGCTGCCCAGGTGTTTGCCTTTCAAACCAGGGCAGATGGCAAACCGAGAGCCCTCTGAAACGACCCCAGGACTGGGCGGTGGGACGGCACCTCTGCCCGACCACAGAGGCAGCAGTTCAGCTTCCAGACCGGGATTGGGCTGGGAAGTCCCCAGGAGGGCGGAGGTGCCCGCGCAACAGGAAGGTGGTGGGTTTGGTTATTTAACTGCAGCAGTCGGGACTCTCCCGGGAGATCATGGTTTGGGAGAAGGCAACAGGAGAAGAACTAATTGTTCTCTGGTTCAGAGCCCACTCCCTTCTTTCCACTAATGCTTGGGGTTCATTGCCATGGCAATCCTGGCTTTCCTCAGCACCGGGGAGCAGGACGGAAAGGTAACCGGAGCCTTCCCCGGAGAGCAGCCCACATGAGCCAAGGCAGCCGCGCCCGCCTGCTGGCTGGCTACAGGACGCCGGGATCGTCTCCGAGAACCAGGGTTGTGCCCAGTAACAGACGTTACCTTCTTCTCCTGTGGAAACTGGTTGCTGTTGGGAATGCATCCAACTCGTAGGTTAAAATGGCCGACCCCCTGTCTCCCCCACAGGCAACATCTCCTCTTCCCTCAATCGGTCAGACTCATCCACTCTTCTCCAAAAACGTTGCTGGTTTTCATTAGCTCTGAATCAAACGAAAGGTGACATTTCCAAGCTTCATGCCTTGTCTCTTGCTTTCTAAACCATACACGTCTCTCTCCCAGCCTCCTGGGCACTTCTTTCTGTGGCAAGGCAGAAGGAACTCCTGCCAGAGAAGAAAGCAGCCATCTTCTTCTCGCTGGCTCCCAACCTCTTCTGAGCCGTGACCTTCCTGCCCCGCTCACAGTTCTGATGGATAAGAGGAGGCAGGGGACATGGGTCCCAGTGCCCCCCGTGGGCACTGAAGGCACTGATAGCCTGACGTGGAGAGGTCCATGGAGAAACAAGGGCCCCGCAGGTTCTACCTGACCTCAGTGCTGTGCGCATGCTCTGGCTTAGCCAGGGGAACTTTGAGCATTGAAATTTGAAAAAGTGTCTCTGTAAGATTACAACAAATAAGTTTCCACTTCGATGGTGTAAAGAAGAAAGTTAGTAGAATGTATTGAGTAAAGAACTCTCATCAGCCCAGCAAAATAACAAAGATCCATGCGGACATAGCTCGAGCGGGGAGTTGGGGAGAAAGGATCACCTTATCCAGGGCTGGTGGAAATACGAATTGTGACAGCTTTATTGGAAGGAAATCTGGCCGTGGCCATCAAACTGAAAAAGATCTACTTTCCCAAAGAGGCCTTTGCCAGCCCTCCTGGCTGAAGTAACAGGCCGTGAGCGTGTCTATCCATGTACAACCTGTGTGATTTGCTTTATAGGATTTCCTACTGTCTGAAATTATGTATACAGAAAAAAGTATTTTCTTTCACAAGTTCACTATGGAAGGAGTGTATACTTTGCACATACCACTTAACATCATTCTCTTTGAAATGTACAGTTTGAAATGTCTTAGAAAAAGGTACACCTTATTCAACTGCCACAACATCAAGTTTTGGAGTACTCTATTATCTGACAAGTGGTAACCAATTATATTTTCCTTATATAGACTCTAACTAATCTATATGTCCTTTGATTTGAGGGTTGAGTGCCTTCACAATTAGTGTAATAGTAGGCTTGGATGTAAATATATCCTTTTTGTTTGTTTTTTATGTTTAATTTTTTATTGATGTTATAAAGGTGGTGTATACAGGGTTACAGTTACGTAAGTCAGGTAGTGAACACAGTTCTTTTTGGACAATGCCACAGCTTCCTTTGCTCGCTCCATTTTCCCTCCTATCTCACCTACAAGGAGGTCATACAATTAACCAAAAAAAAAAAAAAAAAAAAAAAAAAAAGGAGGAAAAGGTCTGCACTTGGAATATAGTAAGGTTGACTTGTTATGAGGAAGGAGGCTGAGAATAGACAGATCCTTGTATGGGATCTGCCTTCGGGGAGACCTTGTAAAGGCAGTGAAAAGAGAGACCTCTGCCTAGTAGGCGGAGCTTCAAGCGGCACCCCTTAGTCATTTACTTTGGGTGAAAAGAGAAGTAGTCTGAGGTAAGACTAGATCCGCATATCTATATCTGTAGATGGATAAATATTTTCCACAAATAGCAGATTAGGCACACCGCTGTGTGGGGAAGAGGCTTGTGGAGAGTCACATGGGAGTGGGAACAACGTGTGAAGATTTGGATGTCATGCTTTAACACTCACCAGAAAGCATTTAATAGAAAAACAACCCGCTGAATAACAAAGCGAACAAAATGATTCATTTAGTCGACCTTAGCAGTCCTCGCCATGGCTGCCCCCAGACGGGTAGCATGGGCGCCCGAGCCCAGTTGCCTTGGTGGCGGGGATGGGAGCATCTGTCCATGGAACCCATCTCACAGCAAACCATTTGTGGGGATGGGCTCCTGGCCATGGAGCCCACTGGTAGCAGCATGCAGTGCACAGTACCCAGTGGCAGGCAAACTCCCAGAACACAGGAATGGCCTCCTGACAGGAGTGTTTGGTTGGAATACACCGTTAAATTAACAGCCTAGACTCCCGCCTGCATCCTAACGGAATCCATCCACGTTCAGCCCCTTCCACTGTACTATCACTACAGGAGATCAACTGGTCAAGGCATATGCAAGACTCAGAGATGCCTCTATCTCAGAAGAATTCCTCCATCCTCAAAGGAATGCCTAGACTGATTATGAATTTGCCTTTCCTGAACACATAGCATCATTTGGTGCCATGATTCAGTGGCTTACAGAAACACATGTATGGAAACCCACACAACGTAGTTGAACAGGGGACTCACCTTGCAGCAATGGATGTAATAGTTGAACCACTGACTGTATCACAGTTTGCACCATACAGTGGCCAGCCATTTCCCAGGGCCCAGGAAAGTCCCACTGAAATCACTACTAAAGTATCAATTCAGAGGCAAGGCTCTGAAAGGATAGGTGCTATTCCTTACAATGCATTGCAGCTTCTAAATCAGAGACTTTGATACAGTTCTATGTTCCCTGTAAAAGAATGCCTGGGATTGGAAAACAAAGGGTGGGAATAGGAGTCCCTCCATTTGCCCACAACCCATTCTGCAGCTCTGCACTTGCCATTGTCACAACTCTGAGCCCTGCAGTCAGCGATTCTGTCCTCTCAAGGGGGTACTCTGTACCAGGGCACAGGTAAATGTTTTGCTGACTACATGACACCTTAGTCATATGGTATCCAAGGTGTAGCAGGAGAAAAAGAGAAGCCATCCTCTGGGAAAGGATAGTTGACTCTGATGAGCGGCCACAGCTCCAACTATTCTTATACAGAAGAGCCTGAGAAGAATGGGTGTGGAAGCCAGCCAGTTTTCTCTGGTCCTTTCTGGAATTCTTTCCTTCCATTTTCACTAAGGACGATGAATTCAGCGAACCTGGCCTGAGAAGTCTCAAACTCCTCAGAGATGAAGGTTTTCATCCATACCAATAGGTAAACTACCAACACCGGTGAAGGCGTTAGCTGAGGATATGGGGCACTTAGAATGGGGAGGGGAGGAGGCGGGGGATGAATCTGTCGGTTGCAGCTTTATGATCCACTGCAGGAGCGAGATTGTCATTATGCCATGAATCTCTTTTATGCTTTCTCTGAAAGGAAGGGGCCCCCAGCTGGGCCCTGAGCACACATAGAGGAAAGCATCATGCAGCACAATGGGTGGTCTGTGGCTGTCATGGAGGCACAGTGTGCCCATCTCCTGGCCAGACAGCCCATTGTGGAGCCATTTGATTGACAACATTCATTCACTGTCTTCTATGTTCACAGCAGCTGCGTGCCAAGCCTACCCTCTTCCTGGCTGTTGCCAGCCAGTGACTGCACATCATGAAGCCTTCTCTAAACAGCCCCTTTTGGCCCAATGCCAGACCCACTCGGTAGGCAGCCTCTGTCCAGTGACTCCTCTTGAGCTTGGTCAAGACTTTCTGTCACAATCTGAGAGTCCACCTTCTCCCCTTTCATAGAGGTGCAATCTTCATTACAGGGATGTAATGGGGGCTGGCTCCATCTCATCCCTCCTAAAATTCCTTTCTCCTCTGATCATTTCCAGTGTCCCTCAGAGCAAATCTCTTGCAGATCTAATTCTACTTTTCTGACAGCTTTCACAGAACCCAAGTTAGCATTGTGAGAAGATCTTTTACCAAAAATCAGGAGCTATCTCTGGAAATCAATGTGGAGGTTCCTCAAAAGAGTAACATAGAGCTCCTCTGTGATCCAGCAACCCCACTTCTGGGCTGTTACTCAAAGGATCACAAACAAGGAAGGCGATACGAAAGCTGCCAGCACAACCATGTTCACTGCAGCATTATATTTACATAGCTGAAATATAGAACCAACCCAGATGTCCCTCAGTAGATGAGTGGATCAAGAAAATGTGGTACATATACACAATGGAATTCTATATCTCTATCAGAAAGAATGACATTGCTCCATTTGTAAGGAAATGGAAGGACTTGGAAAAATCATAGTAAGTGAAGTGAGCCAGACCCAAATAAACATAGCCTCTATGTTTTCATTCATTGGTAATAATTAGTATGTGTCTAGGATAGTCTTAGCAGATGATCACAATAGCTCAATAGCTATGTACATATGATCACATAAGATACTAAGTGAAATGAACTCCAAGATATGGAAACAAGCAGTTTATCACTGTTGTTGTTATTTTTTAAGTACTATGTAAAATTACTTCTTTTTGTCTTGCATTTTTTCTTCCCTATGGTTTAGTTTCTCTTGTCACTGTATTTGATTTCAGTACCCTGGGTATTGTACATACCTTTATCTGAATTAGAGAAGGAAGGGGAACATCAAAATGGTGAGACAAAGGGTAAAAGGTGAACCAATGCAACAGCAATACTTACAAGACAATGTGTTGTAAATTAACTGTACAACTCTGGGGAGAGGGTAATTGGGGAGGAGGGGAGTTGTGAGAAAAATGAGGGAGGAGGTAACAAGTTTGACAAGAAATGTACTCACTACCTTATGTATGTAACTGTAACCCCTCTGTACATCACCTTGAAAAAAAAAACCAACAATGTGCAGGGTGCAGCAATAGTGGTCCTTATAAAAATGTGTAGCAAACTAATCAAATGAGCTCAAGGCTGAGTTCAAATCACAGTAGTCACTAAAACTCAAAAGAACTCTTAAGTATAAGAAGAAACAAACAACAACAACAACACAACCACTATAGTACAGAGACTAGCTAGAGGTGGATACATCACAAAAGAAAATATGCAAATTATGTGCACAACCATGATAACCTGCTCAGTACTACTGATTACAGAGAAATGCCAACTGAATTCACTACAAACCTACGAACAGAGTGAAAATTCAAAAGATTAACAGCACCAGGTATTGGTGAGAATGCATATGGCTAGTGCAATCCCTTGAAGAGCTTGTCTGGTTCTTTTTAAATTAAACCTCCACTGTCTCCTCCGACTCAGCAATCTCATTCATAGGTATTTACTCAGAGAAATGAAAACACATGCCTTGCAAAAGTACCTATTTAAGAATATTCCTAGCTGCTTTAGTCATGAAATCTGGAAACAAATGCCTACCAGTAGAGGAGACACATTGTGATAGATTCGTGTCAGCAATAAAAGGAAGTGAATTGTTAACACCTGCAGTGAAGTTGGTAAAGCTCAAGACATTACATTGAACAAAAGCAATCAGATGTAAAAGCGTGCATGCCTACTCTACGGAATGTTCTGTTTCTACCAAGTCACACTAATTTATGATTGTCAAACAGCCATTGTTCCCCAGGAAGGGCCAAGCAGGTTTCCTGGGAAGGGCCACTGGGGACCATTTTGGGGTGATTGAAGTGTTCCATCTCTTGATTTGAGTTTGGAATGGATGGGTGCATACATATGCCCCCGATTAACCTTCCATCCAACATCTGTGTATTCCTCCCATCTAAATCTTTGCTCAATGAAAAGAAAACAGTTAAGTACCTTTTATGCAGCATGGGTTACTCCAGGGGCTAGGGACACAGCTTATATATAAAAAAAATAGCCCTACCTTCATGAGGCATAATTCTAGATTCTACATCAGCCACATAAACAAGAATCCAGCATGCTGAATTGAACCGCGGCTACCGCAGGTTGACTCCAGACTTGGGGTTGAGGATGCCACACTTGCTACTCTGAAGCATTCAGGGACAGCCCAGCTTACTGATGCTGGAAGTGCTGTATTGGCATCTGAGATTTTCCCATGGGCTGAGGTGAGCCAACTGCAGTGAAAACCAGGCTTGGTAGAAAACCACTGTGTGCACTGTGTTTTATTTCTCTGTGAAGCAGGATTTGTTTGCTCCACATGGCTTGAATGGGATTCAGAGGGTCCTGGCTCAGTGTGGGAAAATGCTTTAGGGACACAGCTGCGTGTGCCTTAGACTGTGAGCTTCATCACAGAGGCTGGGTGCTATGAGGACCTATTACGGATGTGCTTTCCATACCCAGCTGGCAGACTTCAAGAGGTACAAGGAAGCATAGGTTGGCTGTTGAGATGAAAGTTCAAACCCAAGCAGTTTCTCAGGTGGCTCTTAAAAGCCTAAAGGAAGCAGTGGCTTAACACTGAGCACAGCAACTGACCTGATAGCCTCAGCAGAGGGTAGAGAAGGGAGGAATACTATTGCCAAAAACTCTATGTGACAGCCAGGCGTTGGTGGCTTATGCCGGGGAGTCTGAGATCTGAGGATCGTGGTTCAAAGCCAGCCCAGGCAGGAAAGTCTGTGAGACTATTATTTCCAATTAGCCACCAGAAAACTGGAAATGGCACTGTGGCTCAAGTGGTAGAGCGCTAGCCTTGAGCTGAAGAGCTCAGGGACGGAGTTCAAGCCCTACGACTGACAAATAACAACAACAGAAACCTCCATGTAAGCTTGAAGGACCTCTTGCAGTACTAGTGCCTAAGACAGGCTAGGAGACACGGCATTCACAAGACCATCAGCCCCTTTTGCTTTTAGTTTGTTTTCCGGATATGGTCTGGGCTATCCTCAAACTGTGATCCTCCTATCTCTGCTTCCCAGGTAGCTGGGATTACCGGTATGTGGAGCCACATTGGCTTTTTTTTATTCTGACTTTTTTTTGGATTATCTTCTTTTGTGACCCTAAGTGGCCCAGGAGAACTTAGAAAATGGGAAACTCGAAATGAAAACAGTGAGCAAATAAGATCCTCCCCTGCACTATGAAAAGGCGAATAGGTATGGCTTTCAGATATCCATTTCCTGGACATTTTTAGAGAGACAACAAAACAAGAATAACTGTCTTGGGGGAAATCTTTGTTGCAAAGCTATTTTCAGGAGTCTCCACAATTCCGAGTTCTATTAACTTGTGTAGAAGCTCTTACACTTGTCAGCTTCGATTCCTGTTCACTGCCGTGATCTGGAAGTTTTCCTGCTAAGTGAAAAAGGATAGTCATTGAACTCGTGGTCCTGAATATCGATTGGAAGAAGATGGCCCAAAGCACCTCTCTCTCTCTCTCTCTCTGTCTCTCTCTCTTTTCTCTCTTCTCTCTCTCTCTCTTCTGTCTCTCTCTATCTCTCTCTGTCTCTCTCTCTTTTCTCTCTTCTCTCTCTCTCTTCTGTCTCTCTCTATCTCTCTCTGTCTCTCTGTCTCTGTCTCTGTCTCTCTCTGTCTCTCTGTCTCTCTGTCTCTCTGTCTCTGTCTCTGTCTCTCTCTCTCTCTCTCTCTCTCTCTCTCTCTCTCTCTCTCTCTCTCTCTCTCTCATTTGTCTGGTCCTCCAAGGGCACCAGTGCCCTCGGGCTCCATAGCACGCCAGTGGAAAAGCAGTCACTCTTTGTGCCTGATGGATGCCCTTGATGGACGGAGGAGCCCCTCTTTACCCAGCATGCTTCTGGTTGTCCACCTGCCACATGAAGGGGAGTCTCTGCTGGGAGGACTGTGCCTTCTCTGCCGTCACAGGCAAGGGAAGGAGATGCATCAAGGCAGGAGTAACCAACGCCTTGGTGACCTTCCTACCATCTGTCGCCCCACTGGTTTTTCGCATAGCTTCCATCTTGCTTGGAATCCTGCGGCAGGTCATCATTTGGGATGAGGCGCCAGATTGAGAGGTGTCTGGGAATGGTAGGCATTTAGTAGCTGACCCGATTGCAGCGTAGGCCCTCGCTCTTCTGCCTTCCTCCCTGATCTGTGCGGTCCTTGGAGGCACCGGCTGTGACGTTGACTCCGTGTGTCCACAGGCGGACGCAGAGCTGCGTGTGTGATACTCAATCCTTGTTTGGTGAAAGGGGGAGGGAAGGATGCATCCAGAGCCACGGTAAGCCAGCAGGGCGAGGATTTCCTGGGCAAGCTAGAAACAAGACAGGAAAGAGACTTCTAAGACTGCAAGACCCAAACCATGCTGTTTAGTAGGAGGTGAGGCGAGCCAAGGTTGGACATGTGGACACGTTCCTTCTCAAGGACCTCAGAACTCCTGAGGCCTAGAAGGCGGTTCCGGGGACTCTAGGCCATGAATGGGACGTGGTTGAGGGCGTGTGTGTGTGTGTGTGTGTGTGTGTGTGTGTGTGTGTGTGAAACAAATGGTAGAAGGCCATGCCATGCCTGCTGCTCTGCCGTCCCGTCATCCCCGGGTCCCGGGAGCTGAGTCGGCCTCAGCACTGCTGGTGGGAAGAAGCACCTCTGACCCTCACTCCTATGCCTGACTCAGCCACACTCAAGTGCGCCTGGCCTCCCTCCGCTGTGTTCCCTCTGCTCCAAGTCCTTCTTGACCTGCTATTTTATGCAACGTGGTTCACGTCCATAGCCTGCTGCTCCTCACCTGCAGCAACAGCAACGTGCAGTGCTGCTTGTTTTAGTGGCAGCCTATGATTGGTCATGGGCACAATCGTGTACGCTCTTCTGGCAGTGCTCAGTGATGCAAGCGCACAGGGCTTCCTGTACAAGGGAGCCCCTCATTCGGGCCAGCTCCCACTTTGATACCGGCACCTTTTCCTTCTGAGCAAGTCCACAGGAAGCATTTCATCAGTAGACGCAGAGGGAGATGGCGCCGTGTTGAGTAGCATTGAATACCACACCAGATGAAGTGCCAGGGATTCCTAGTTTTCAGTTTCAAATGCTAGACGGGTGTTCTGTAAAAAAGAGCAAAAACTTAGCAAATGTTCGCAGAATTAATTAAAGAATCTGAAGAACTGAGAGGCAAAGCTGAGCTTTGGGAAAGATGGCAAATATGTGTTATTTGAAAGAGATCATGGAAGGAGAGGAGGTTGAGTAGGTGAACGAATAAATAACAAGTGCCTGGTCAAGGATAACTCCTGTCATTATAGCACCAGCATGCCATATCCTTCATGATGACCTTCATTAGCTATATAAGCATTTTGGTACTCAGAGAGGATGCCAGGCTCTATGTGAATTCGGGAACAATAAGAATAACTTACATATATACCCAGTGATCATAACTCTTTGAAATGAATAAAGGTATACAGCTTTATAGAAAGATTTAATAATTAATAATAAAGGACACTTCAATTTCTAGCTTAAATTTCTAAATAAATGGGGAGGTATACAATGTACATAGACAGGAAGACTTAGTGATGTAAATAAGAATTTCTTCTAATCTCTTAATTGAATACAAGGTCCAATAAAAGTTCCAATTCTAGAATTTGTCTTGGTTAAGGGGCAGTAAGAAATACTAATTCACAGCCAACATTGATTGTAGCCTGGCAGAAGGAAAAAAAGCAAAGGTCAGAAAATGAGACTTTTTTCCTGGGTCCACAATATAATCAAGTGCCATACTGAACAAGGTAGATCAGATTTCCTGTTTTGCGGTCTTCCCTTGCAGTAGGTGCTCTGACTTGAGAAATTCATAGATTATGGAATCCTATCAGATATGTTGAAGTATACTAATCTCATGTATCTTCAAATTCTCTTCACCTAGGTCCTGAGTTAGACAAAGAAGGGAGGGAAATGGGAGGGGGGGAATGAGGGAGGAGGTAACAAGTTGGATAAGAAATGTAGACACTGCCTTATGTATGAAACTGTAACCCCTCTGTGCATCACATTGACAATAAAGAAATGAATAAATCAAAAAAAATGAAAGCATTCCCCCCACTCCTCCAAAGAGATTGGAAGTCCGCATAGGTCCATCATTCCCCCCAGCCCTTGAAGGCATTTGTTCTATTTGAAAGGAAGGAGGTCCCCGCTCCAGGAGGTACAGCAACAACCTCAGCACATCCCCTAGTGCTTTGGGGAGAGGAGGCAAAGGTCATGCTCAAGGTCAGCTTCCCGGGACAATCCTTCGCAGACCTAGGCCTAGCCCTGACTGTATGGTTGCCCGTGCAGGGCACTTGCGGTACTGATTTGGAAAACGGACGTTTACCTTTAGAAAGCGTTTCCCATTGTTGGCGGGCCACACGGAACCATTTGTACCATCGTGATAACTGGAACAAGGATTCAAACTCCCCAGAGGGAGGAAGGTCTCATGTGAGAAGGAAGTCGTTGCTCTTCTTTTGTGCCCCCTCACAGTTGGATGGTTTCTAAGTTCCATACCATTATGTGCTTAAAAATAAGGCACAATTGTAAGTGAATTATTGAAACTAGAGCGGCTAAACCCAAAAGTGACATTGCTGCCTGTGTTGGGTGAGGGATGAACCACGCCAAAGCCGAAGGCAGAGACGAGTGGCCAAGGGGCGAGTCCAGCGCCAGACCTCGAAGGACCACGAAGGGCAAGCGGCCCGCGCTCTCTCTCCCTTTGCTCTTCAATAATCGGCTTGAAAGCTGCTGACCCCTGTGAAGCACGTTCATTCTCCTTCTGGCAAATCAATAAGTGAAAAAGGGAAATATGCCCCGGTTGAAGCAAATCCTCTCTCAAAACCTAAGTCATTACATGAATGGGGGAAGTGAGGCGGATGGATGAAAATGGCCTTTGTTAGGATGCTAATGGCAGCAATTTTCAGAGATGTGTGAACTATGCCAGGAACATGGTGGAAGCTGCTTTCATCTCACAAGGACACAGGAAGGTGGCTGTCACTCCCCCCACCGCCCAGCGATACCAAGGGTTAGGAATGCCTGCTTACTTTCCCGGACCACCCGAAGGCCAACGAATAGAGTCCAGGCAGGTTGTGAGTCTCCACCTCCCACCTTGTCTTCTTCAAGAGAGAGAAGGAGGTGAGGAAAGGTGGTGTGTGTGTGCGTGTGTGTGTGTGTGTGTGTGTGTGTGTGTGTTCTTTTCAGATCCTTGCAGTGGTACAGCTTTTACAATAGTTGAAAATAATGGCAGTCATTGTAAATTGTAGGGATTTTCGCCTCTGTCTGTCTGTCTTTCTCTCTCTCTCTTTCTTTTCTTCTCCTCTTTCTTTCTTTTTTTTTTTTTTTTTTGGTGCTGCTTTTGGAGTTTGAACTCAGGGCCTGGGCGCTGTCCCTTAGCTTTTTTTTTTTTTGCCACAGCTTCACTTCTGCCTTTTTGGTGGCTAATGGGAGATAAGAGTCTCACAACACTGTCCTCAGATCTCGGCCTCCCGAGTAGCTGGAATTACAGGAATGAGCACTGGTCCCTGATTGTCTGCCTTTTTTTTTTCTAAAATACGCAGTCATCTTCTGATTTGTTATTGAAATTTAACACAGCCAAATCCGATGGCTTACTCCTAATCATATTCTATGCTTATCTATTAGATGACTTTTATGAATGAGCAAAGGAGGGAAGGAATGAAGGAAACACTGTAAGATGGGCTAATGAGATTTGCCATGGAACAATTTGTATGGCAAGTGTTCTAGAAAATTCTTCTGTCTACTTACATTTCATTTAAATAAATGGATGTTCTCAGAGGCGATGGTTTTTTGTGTGCGTTCTAGTGGAAGCTTGTTTGGTTTGGGTTCTTTCAGGGCCATAAATCTCTCTAATCAGTGCCTAATGGTTCGGGGAATGACGCAAGCTCATTAATTGAAAGACGAATGCTGTCATCTGCCACCGAGATTCCTCGTTATGTTCCATCCCATTCAAAGCGGGGCCCTGTTTGGAATTCTTTTATGAGCGGTGTCACTGCACCGCATCCTCTGGCGCTGGGACGAGGGATGGCGGTGAGCATCTCTGCCTCCAGTGGGAAGCGACCCACGCTAACAGGAGCCGGCCAGATGCGCCCGGCGAAGAGCCCCCCGCCCCCCTCAGCCCCGTCAATGGCGCTGCCCCCAGGTGTGTGCACAAGACATACATCCGTCTGCCACCTCTGTGTGTATCAAAGAAACGCATCCAACGTCGCTGCTTACGGTGAACAGAAGTGACGTGTGCTCCAAGGATTCCAAAGAGCGGATCCTGGGAGATGCCACCGGCCTCCGGCGGCTGAGGCACAGCGGAGTCCCGACACCCAGCAGCCCACGCTGGCCTGGGGCAGCACCCCGGGCAGCACCCCGCAAGCCCAGGCCTCTGGGCCCACCTCCCAGCGGCAGACCACGGGGCCACACCCTAAGAGCAGGACGCATAGTGGTGTAGGCTTTATCTCGGAGTCTCCAATTGCCCTCCCCTTCCACGGCTTACACACACACACACACACACACACACACACACACTTTCCTCTTCATTTCACCTCTTAGAATCCCATCCCTCCCCCACCCCATCTAAATAGGTACTCACTGTTCTCTTGTGCGTGTGTGTGTGCGCGCGCGTGTGTGTGTGATATTGGTACTAGGGTTTAAACTTAGGGCCTTTTGCTTGCGAGTCAAGCACTGAGTCATATCCCTGGCCCTCTTACTCCCGTTCTTCCTCCTCTACCTGCACTTACTCCTAAGTCACGTCAGCCATGTACATCTTGGTAAGGAGAGCAGCCAATATGACTTCCCATGTATTATCTATTCATATATACATATATTTATATATACATATATATTCATATATACATATATTCATGCATATATCTATACACGTACGTATATGTCCATATATACATATATGTAATGTGTGTGTGTGTATACTATATATCCTCACTACACAAAAAGAAGTTTTGTAGCTGGGCACTGGTGGCTCACACATAGCAATCTGAGAGGTAGAAACCAGGACGATACTGGTTCAAAGTCTGTGCAGACAAAAAGTTAGGCAGACTCCGTCTCAACCAGTAACTGAATATAGTGAAGCATGCCAGACCAAAAAAAAAATAATAATAATAAAAAGCAAGCCTTTATCTCAAAAACAATCAGAGCAAAAAGGGCTGGAGATATGGCTCAATTCAAGCCCCAGAACTTCAAAAATAAAATTAAACTAAATTAAATAGGTTTTATGCCAAAGTTGTTTTTTTCTGTCATGAAATAAATGTTACAATAGACAAGCTGGGGGTGAGGGGAAATTTAGAGGAAAAGTAGAAGCGCCTTACATACAGTCTCAGCCCTCTGAGTTAACTGCTCTACATATTTTGGTGTGTGTTCCCTTCTCTTTCCATTTGTATAATTATATGCATTTTTGCTTACAGAGCTATAGAACTTGTCCTGGTGGTGCATGTCTGTAATCCTAATTACTTGGGAGGTGGAGATGGATAATTTAAGGTCAGCCTGGGAAAAAAAAGAACCAGGCCCAGACTGGGAATGTGGCTTAGCAGTAGAGTACTTGCCTCGTATACACAAAGCCCTGGGTTCGATTCCCCAGCACCACATATATAGAAAATGGCCAGAAGTGGCGCTGCGGCTCAAGTGGCAGAGTGCTAGCCTTGAGCGGGAAGAAGCCAGGGACAGTGCTCAGGCCCTGAGTCCAAGACCCAGGACTGGAAAAACACAAAACAAACAAACAAAAAAAGAACCAGGCCCTATTCAAAAAATAACTGAAGCAAAAGGTCTGGAGGTGTGGCTCATGTAGTAGACCTTCAGCTGAAGGGGCAGGAAGACCCGAGTTTAAACCCAGAGCAGCCGAGTACGTGTGTGTGTTACATGTGTGTGAGAGAACAACACAGAAAGTATTCACATGCGCATGCCTCGTTCAGGAGAAAAGTGTTGGTTGTAGTTTCCTGCCTTACTCACAAGGACTAACAGTGGCCCTACGTGTGATGATTATTGTACTTATTGTCACATACATGGAATATTTTGCTATAAATATAATGTACATAAACAATATGAAACGTTACTTGCACACTTTCAAGTTTAACCTTTATATGTCAAACACTTGTTATACAACACCTTGCTTTTTTTAGGGCTACAGCTTAGTACTTGACTACGATTGTGTTTTTGGACTATAAAACCATGATCGTATACATAGATTTAGTCCATGCAATTTAACTGCTGCATGACATTTTGCTGTGCAAATAAATGCGCCAGTTTATCACCCACCCCCTGGGTGACATGTAGGTGTAGCTGTCCACCATGAATGTGTATTTATTATACACAGTGTCATGCTCCCAACACACAGACGTGAAGGGGCCTCTGGAGGAGGAAGCTTGGCCGGATCACCGGTGACCTGAACGCTGTGAGAGTGACACAGGACAAACTTGGCTCTTGGAACAACTCCTGTAGAGGGAGGAGACGGTGCTCCAGGAAGGAGTGATATGCGACCGTACCCCACATTGTCTTCTGACTTTCCAAATGAGTGGCCAACCCCGTAGAGGGATCAGGGATTGCTGTGGTTTCATGGTTTCCAGAGATTCATGTGCTAGAAACATGGTCTTCATTAGGGTTGAGAAGTAGGACCTAGTAGACATGAAAGGACAAGATGAAGGTAGCTCTTCCCGTGAACTCCCTCAAAACCAGCTCCCCGAATCCCTGTTCCTTCCTGTCTTTCCACGCGGTGTGTCCCTTTCCTGTGAGCTCTCATTTATGATGCTGTCCGCCATCTTGTAAGGAAGCTGGAAGCCCGAAATCACAGTGAAGCATATGTCGAGACACTCTCTATTGTCATCAATATTAAGACTTACAGGCTTTAAAACTGAGCACACACACACACACACACACACACACACACACACACACACACACGAGCTCTATCACTCGTGTGACAGCCCCAGCCTTTCTGCTTCAGTTATTTTCTTCTGGTGGGGGGAGGTAGGGCCTCTTTGTTTTATAAATCACCTCATCTCGGTTATTTTGATACAGCAACAGGAAAGGAATAATGAAGAAGTTGATTGTATGGCTTTACAAATAATCTTTGCAAAAAAAATTCCACGCCCTCCATATATATATATCCATGTAGACGTGGCCTATAGAGTTCACCTAGCCTGGAATCCTTTGTATAAACCCTGGGCACCAGCAAAAGCCTCCGAGCTAGCAAAGGAGTCAGGTGAAACAATGACACGGAGGAGCTTTAATCAAAAGGATGGCACAGCCCTCACCAGCATCTGCTTATTTTAGGTATGCCTTTTCAGCTCTCGGTAAAGCAAGGATAGAAATTTGAAAGTAGAGATCTAGACCGGCAAGGGAAGACAGCAGGGAGAAAAGAGCTGTGGTTTCCCAGCCCTTCTCTCCCATCAGCAGGCACGCTGATGAAAGGGGGAGGGAGAGAAATCGGAGGGAATGGAGGCCTCGTGTGGTGGGCGAATAGCTCTTTATCTACAACATGAAACTGGACCGGCAGAAAGACGCTTTCCACTCTTCAGAGAAGGCTGCGGAGCACGGGGCATGGTTTAGCAGCGTGTCCATTGTGACTCGGCGACTTGGAAATTGTGACATCAGGGAGAGGAACGTTCCATGGGTACAATTTGTAATCTAGAGAACAATTCTGCGGAGCTTCAGGTCGCAGCAAGTCTGTGAGAACAGCTGGGCAGGAATGTTTGCCTTTTGCTTCAGATCAAGGAAACAGGTCCCCGTAGGAAGAAATGTCTCAACTAGGCTGGCCCAGAGGAGCCTGGGGTTCCTCTGTCCAATGATCTGGGTGTTCTGGGCCTTGGGGCGCCTCCCTCTTCTCCTGGAACCCTTCCTGGAGACCTAGGCCAGGGCTGGTACCAGGTCGTGGTGACTCCTCTGTGTGGTGACTGCAATGCGCTCGGGGTTCAATCCTCGCCCTGACTGTCACCGGCCGTGGCCCCCTCTGCGGGCCTCGGTGTATGCGTCTGCAGCATGGGCTAACCTACGCCTTCAGGTTCATTTCCTCACGCAGTGTCTGCACCTTTTCCTTGTGGGCACCAGATGCTATGTTCCTCAACCTGCCGCAAGCACACAGCGGTTCACAGGGCAGTTAGGAAAAAGACAGGAGAGTGAAAACTGGGACGGCTCCAGATGCAGCCTGCCTTCCGTGGAATGTGTTCATTTTCATGTGTCTGTCCTCTTGTATTATTCAATAGACTTGATTCCAATTAAGCATCATTTGCTGATATTTTTACAACTTGGGGTTATGGATCGATGCGCAACTTAGTACAGTCTGTCTCTGCTTTTGATTCATGGCTCAGATTGAGTCCCTATGTTTGCAAAACTTTGGGAACACTGTTAATGGCAATTTAATGACAGAACATTTCAGCAAAGCAAGTTCTGAGGACAGAGAGGCTGTGCTATCGCTTCACCCAACTCCCAAGCCCGGGGAAAGCATCCTGCTTTGGGGAATCAAAATTATCATCATTTAAAGTTATTTTTAATGAATCTTTGTTTAATACCATCATGCAGTGTGGATGGGGAGCCAGTCCTGGGAAGGCTCAAGTATCAGTTGAGAAGTTGTGAAAGAAATCACATTAAGTCTTCAGCAAGTAAATTCATAAATGGTACTTGATACCAGGTACTCCGTTTTCATACAGGAAATTGGATCCACTGGGAAGGCAAAGGAGAGGGAACTGCTTGGTGAGAATCGCTCAGAGCCTCTTCCTCAAGACAGACCCAAAGGCAAGGACCTTTCTGTCTCTTTGCTGTCTCCTTGTAATGTTTTGTTTTGTTTATTTGTTTGTTTTGCAGCATGGGATTTGAACTCCAGGCGCTGCCCTTGGTAGGCAAGTACTCTGCTGTGAGAATCACATAATCAATTCATTTTTTACTCTAGATTATTTTCTTTTAGGTAAGGTCTTGATATTTTTCCTGGGCCAGCCTGGGACCGGTGTCCTTCTACCTATTCCTGCTATGTAGCTGGGAGGACAGGTTTATATTACCCTGCCTGGCTGCCTTGTTGTGATGGGGTATCACTAATATTTTTTTTTTTTGGGTCTGGGTTGGCCTTGAATTGTAGTCTTCCTAATTCCAACTCCCAGTTGCATCGCACTTAAAAATGTTTTAGTTGTGCACTGATAGCTCACACCTATAATTCTAGCTACTCAAGAGGCTGAGATCTGAGGACTGTGGTTCAAAGCCAGCCAGAGCTAGCAGGTTTGTGAGACTCATATGTCCAATTAACTACCAAAAAGTTGGAAGTGGAACTGTGCCTCAAGTGGTATGGCACTAGCCTTGGCACAAAAGTTCAGGTGGTACAGTTGTTTAAACATGAATGGTTATGAGATTTCATTTGATCCTTGCCACGGTTTCGGATGGAAGCTGTTGTGAGTCCGCATTACAGATGGTGTGGGAGTGGATGGAAACAGTAAAGTGTTTCGGGTTCCTGCAGTGAGCGAAAGCGCTGGTGCTCCGTCTCTAAACCACAGGCCCAGTGCCGGCCGTCTCTCTCCACGTCAGCACACCGATTCCTGTGCAACACACACAGGACAGCCCGCAGTGATCAGTAATTTATAGGACATACTTGGCATGCGGTTGCAGGAACTGAAGCGTCAGGTAAGCAGGGGTGTGAGGCGTCCTCGGCTGAACCGGTCTCTCCGCCCGTGGGCTTTCTCCCCACACCGCTGCGGCTCTTACCCAAAACCACGGTTCACGAGTTGATATCAACCCTTGAGAGGCTGAGACGGGAGGATCACAAGTTCGAGGCCAGCCTAGGTAACAACAACAACAAAAGACCTTGCCTCAAAAGGAAATTGATATTAACAAGCACCCTTCCCTCTTAAAAAAAAAATAACTAACAAGAGATGATTAAGTAAACGGAAAGGCAGAATGGGTTCTTGTCTAAAGCAGGGGGGCTTAACACCGCGATCACATCGTTTCCTTCTAAGTTTACTTTTATGTTCCTATTTTGAAATCATATTTCAAGCAAAGAAACTGGGAAGGAGTGATCGGATGCCGGGGTTTGCATGCACCATGGACAAGCATGAACAGACCGAGGTTCCTAAAAAAAGAAAATGTGCACAAGAGGGTGTTCGCGGTGGGACCTTGGTGCCCGGTGCAGCGGCTGCTCTTTCCGTCTGCCTCTTCCTCCTCCGACAGCCCCCGAGGTGGAGAGGAGCCTCCGCTTCCCCTTCCCACGCCGGGGCTGGCGTCCGGAGGGGCCGCAGGAGGGACTTCATCTTAGAGCCTCAGTGACGCAGTGGCTCACGAGGAAGAGGACCACGCGGTCAAGAGACGCCGGGGACGGCTGTTCTCAGACACGCGGGCATTCGCTACCCTATAGGCAGCCGTCTTCCTGAAAATCTACAAGTCCTTTAGCAGCACGATTCCCTGCTCCGCTTCCAATTTGCCCCACTCCAGCAGCTGTGGGGCCTTCGGGGCAGAACAAGGGCAGGGAGCCACGTTGTTTGTGAGGCCCGTCCAGCTCCTGGAGCCCCACGCGGTCCCGGTGCGTGGAGGTTGTCTGAAGCCGGGCGCGGGTGGCTCATGCCTAGAATCCTCGCTCCTCACAGAATGCTGAGGACGACTGTTCAAAGCCAGTCCAGTCAGAAAGGTCCGCGAGAATATCATTATCAGTTAACCCGAAAAAGAGCTCCACGCGGAGATGTGATTCAAGCACACAGCACACCTTGATCAGAAAAGCCAAGCAAAGGGCTGGGAAGGTGGCTTAGGGGTAGAGAGCTTGCCTGGCATGCATGAAGCCCTGGGTTCGATTCCCCAGCACCACATACACAGAAAACAGCCAGAAGTGGCGCTGTGGCTCAAGTGGCGGAGTGCTAGCCTTGAGCAAAAAGAAGCCAGGGACAGTGCTCAGGCCCTGAGTCCAAGCCCCAGGACTGAGAAAAAAAAAGAGGCAAGCCAAGTGTACAAGGCCCTAACATCGGGTCCCAGTACTGTCTGTCTGTCTATCTGTCTGTCTCTCTCATATACATACAAGCAAGCTAGGAAATTTTCCCAGTGTATTTCCTATAGAGCTCGTCTCCTCAACGCTCTGATTAGAACACCAGGACGACGTGTATTTTAGACAAGGATAGAGGTTTAGCTTCGTCAACAGCGACCTTCCTCTGTGTGTGACTTTGTATCACCACCGAAGACAAGCAGAGTGCCCCTCACCCTCCCAACTCCCCCCATGGGCGCTCCCTTCGGGGGACACAGCGGTCTGCAGCAGACGGGCCTGGGGTAGAGTCTTCATAAACAACATGGGTTTCCAAGCGTTCCAGCCAATCAAGTCCTTCTTAGCTGCCACTTACCTTGGGGACGGAGCAGGGGTGTGTGTGCATCTGTGTGGTAGCAGCTCAGTCCCCCATGGGTGGAGGAGAAAGTAGAAATGCAGCACGGACAGAAACGCTTCGTGTGGCCACGGTGGCTTGCTATTTCTGCGAGCCATGCGGAGGGAAGAGAACGAAGAGAGGGAGCAGCAGGTGAGGAGACACAAGATGGGAAGAGATCTTTAAAGCCATTGACGGCTACTGGGCCTCCCCGACCCTGGGCCTGGCGCACACTAGAAGGAGGCCGTGGGACAGGAGACCTCCTTGGGAAGAGACCCCCTGCCTCTAGCTGCTGCCACGCAGAAGGCTGCGACTGGCGGTTTCTATAGCGACCAGACTCTCTCATAGGGTGTCTTGCAATGCACAAAACCCTAGCAACCAGCAGAAGGCCCCTGCTTTCTTCCTCTCTTCCTCCCTCCCTCCCTCCCTCCCTCTCCTTCCCTTCTTCCAGTGTGAGGATTTTCTCTCCCTGGGGAAGCAGCGTTGGATCAGGCAGGAAGGGCTGGCTGGGGAATTTGACAATGCGATTTGAAAGCAGCTCCTGCCGGGGCCGGGAGAGGCGGGAGGAGAGGTCACTGCACCAGATGGACGGGCTGCAGCCTGCGTCCATCTTGTATCTTGCCTGCTGCCTGGAACTCACCCCAGACAGGCCGTAGAGCGGCCCCTGTGCCCGCCACCGCGTGGAGGTCTCCTCCGTGACCGGGCCAGTCCCAGGCAGAGCTCAGGGGGCGCAGACCCGAGGCCGGGCAGCACAGCACACCTGCTCGCTCGGCACTGAGGCAAGGCTCCGCGTGGCCCGTGTGGAAGTCCTGCCTCGTGCTGTCCAGCCCGCACACGCCTCACTGCTGCGGCGCGTCTCCTGTCTCACTAGCAGATGATTTTCCGCGTGGGAAGAGGTCCGGAAGAGGAGGATCTTGATGTCGGGGTGAGGGGATGCTGGCTCCCCATCTCAGCTCCCACTGTCTGTCGGCCTGGCCGTTCTGCACCTACGGGTGGACCCTTCGTGGCCACGATGTATTGGATTCCCTTCCCGCCATCACCCCAGGGGGCGAGCAGAAGGAAGCAGGGAGGAAGGGGGGGGGTCCATATCCACAAGCAAACCCTTTTCCCAGACTTTCATTTTCATATCATTGTCCAGGACTCAGTCCTGTTCCAAGCAGCACAGAGGTTGGAAGCTAAGGTTTTGCAGCAGAACCAACTGCCACCATGAGCAACACAGTGGCCACGCTTCCGGGGTACGAGAGGAGTAAGTGTGAGTGAACCACACTCACTCGGGATGTGGCATCTGCCACACCCTGCCGGTCCCCGCCAACTCCATTCCAGGTTACACGGCGGCTCGCTGCTCATCGGCCCCGGCCACAGATATGCTAGAAACAGCTTTAAACAGTTTCAGGATCTTTGAGGCAAACATGGCGCTTATATGTAATATTTTCTTATGTACATGATAAAACTATTTCCGTTGTGGAAACCAACCTCCCTCCCTCCCTCCCTCCCTTCCTTCCTTGGAGTTTGACCTCATTCTCACATTTACTTGGCTTGTTTACTCAGCGGGTGCTCTCTGGCTTGGGCCTCACTTCCAGTCTGGCATTTGGCTTGCTATTGTGGAGATGGAGTCTCATGAACTTCTCTGCAGGGGCTAGCTTCATATCGAGATCTTTCAGATCTCAGCCTCCTGAATAGCTAGGATTCCAGGCACGAGACGCCGGCTTCCTGTCTGGCCTCCATGGCTAATTTTAAGGTATCAACACAATGTCCCATGGAATTGGCCTAGACACGCAGTAACTCACCATGGTACTCCTATATCACAGAGACACAAAACATGTACATAGAAACTGGAGGTGTGGCTCGCGTGGTAGCGTGTCAGCCTTGAGCAAAACAAGTCAAGCAAGAGCACAAGGCCCCGAGTTCAACCCCTGGGGTTCACACACATGCACAGAAAAATAACAAATTTTAAAAATCCACGTAAGTAAGTCTCTGCAGCATAGACTATAAAAATAATTAGGGAGCGATGGGTTTCCGTGTTTTTTTATTTTTAATATAATTTTAAGTGACTTAACTAACATCCCCTTGTGTCGCTTGTATTACAGTAGTGTGCGGCCACACCAGATCCCCGTTTTCCCTTCTAAAATGAGACACGAGCGTGGTCAAGCGGATGGGGACACAGTGACTCGCGGCGCTGAATGTTGGGGCTCACCACTGCAGACCGGACTATTGGAGAGCACAAGCCCAGCCTGGCCTGCTTCCCGGGAGGCGGTAAACTCCACGGATCCAACGACCTCAGGAAGAGTCCTCAGTCGCTTCCAGGGAGTGGAAGGCTCGTGAGAGGAAACAGACGCGTCACGGAGGTGCCATGGGCAGCAAATGAAATCCACGCTTATTCGAGGGGCCGTTGGCCAAGCCTGGTGAAAACCCCCGGACAGCCCCTGCGGGGAGACACAAGCAAGGAGCCCAAGCGCTCAGAAACACTCCTTCCCGTTGCCGGGAAGTAGAGAACTCTGTCCCTCTAGGGGCGAGCACCGGAATTGCAGGCCCAGTCTGGAGGGGCGATTGCTTGCATTTTCACGGGACTTGCCATGTTAAAATTCCTTTCCCCATCTCTCTCTCTCTCTCTCTCTCTCTCTCTCTCTCTCTCTCTCTCTCGTCTCAGACTGTCTTGTGAATAAAAGCGGATGTTTCCCTTTACAGATGAGACTATAAGGGCGAAGGTGTTTCCCTCAGACCACACAGCCACAGACGGACTCAGGTCTCCTGACCTGGGACTTGAACCTTTTCCTCTCCATCACGCTGCTTTCTTTTTCTACCCGCTGAATTCTCCTGAGTTGTGCCCTAGGTCTGTGATGTCTAGCATACATAAAGGATGAGGTCGCCTCGTAACCAGGCACTGCACGGACGGACCCCTGCCCTAGGCTCACTGTCCTGGAAACACTGGCTTTGAACAGAGACGCTTTCACCTGCAGAGACAGATGTATGGTAAAAACGTTCAGCCTGTCCCCTTCTCCACGGAGTCATCCCGTGCCAACAAGGGCCTGCCAGTCTCTATAGAGCCAGGGTACCTGCCAGGTACTGCAGGTACCTCGCACAAGCCAGGTACTAAGCGTGGGCACAAGGCCTAGCTTGCTACCCAGAAGCCACAGCCTTATTGATGGTTGAGTTTCTCTTCTAATTTTTATGCACCAGAGCAGGGAGGACGGGGCCCTGCAGGCCATGCTCTGAGTTCGCGGGCCGGCCCGGTGCCAGCCTGCGATGCCACTGGAGGGGCGGGGGGGGGGGGGGCGTCCGCCGCTCTGCTCTGATGCCCTTTGAATTTGCCTCATTTCCTCCTTCTCCCGGGATCTCCCCATGGCGGGGGAGCTGGGGCCCAGCAGAAGGGCTGCGGGAAAGGTCAAGATGCCGAAGGAGGGACAAAGCTGTGAAAACACCGGGAAGGAAATGCGAGCCGCGGGCAGTGTGTGTAATGGAAAGAGATCAAGGGGGATCGATCCCTGCTCCCCCACGAGGGCAGCAGGCAGCCACGGTGCCGTCCACCTCCAGGTCCGTCGCAGTCCGGAATGGAGGGGCTGGGCCTCGGGATCTGCTACAGAGGCAGAGGGAAACCTGAGACACGTCCTTGACTCCATTCAATTGATTAAAGGCTTAGAAGCTGCCAGAATGTTCTAATTCCTTCTCCTTTCTACCACACAGGCCTGGGACAGAATGTGGGGTGGAGAGACGTGTTCCTGAGGTCTCACCCCAGACACCCCAGGACTGTGTGGCCTGCGGTGGCTCCGGAAAAGACTTCGATTCTGACAGGAAAGAAGAGTAGAAGCGCGCGTTCCAGGGCGGAAGGGGAGGCACGAGAACGCCGGCCGGGGCTCCGTGGGCAATCGGGGCTCCCTCAAGCTGTGAAAAGCATCTCCCAGGAGGAGGCCCACCTAGGGGCGGGGTCTGGGGGGGCTTTGCCAGCCCATGGGGCCACAGGAAGTGGCCTTGGGGCCCAGTCCCTTCCAGGCTGCCATGACAGCTGACACTCTCTAGGCAGGAAGTGGTTCTTCCCCCGTGAGGACTGGGCGGTATCGGGGAGACCCAGATCCCACTGGCTGGTTTGCAGCCCCTTCACCTACTCCAAGGAGGAGCTGGATCAGCCTTGGCTGGATCTTGACAAAGCACCTGGAGAGAGGGATGGGGGGGGGGAGTCTCTGGGAAGGGAATGAGTGTGTGTGTGTGTGTGTGTGTGTGTGTGTACATGCGTGCATGTGTGCCCTGCCCCTCAGCTATCCCTTTGTCCACAAGACAGAACCTGGAACACCTTCCCTGAGGGTCCTCACACCTTAGACCTGAGCACAGCCGGAGCCCCTCCAGCCTCCCCCCCATTCAGAGGGGGCAAAGGGAGGCTGACACCGCAATGACGGCGGAGCTCAGCCCCCCGCACTCCCCCCACTCCCCCCGAAACCGATTTTCCAGTAGACTATTTGAGAACAGTTTCAAGGCTCATAGAAAACGAACCGATTTCCCCATCTTCCCCATGGCCGCTCCTGCCTTTTCCTTGTGTACATCCCACACGCTGGCCGCGCATTTACACACCACTCTCGCCAGCTAGCTCTCACCTAGGGTCACTTTTTTCTTTTTTTGTCCCAGTTCTGGGTTTGAACTCTGGGCTTGGGCACTGTCCCTGAGCTTTATTGCTCACAGCTACTACTTGAGCTCCACAGCCAACTTGCTTTTGGGTGGCTAATTGGAGCTAAGAGTCTCACGGACTTTCCTACCTGGGCTGGCTTTGAACAGAGGCCCTCAGACCTCAGCCCCCTGAGCAGCTCGGATGAAAGGGAGGAGCCGATGCCCGGCCCGGGGTTCGTTCTTGAGGTTGTCCCAATGCAGGTTTTGACAAATGCTCATGCGTGTCCACTGTGATGGTGTTGTGCAAAGTAGTTTCCCGCCCTAAAATCCTTGCAGAGGGAATGGCCCCAGAGTACCCTTCAACACTCCCCCCACCATCCTACCCCACCTCCCTCCAAATAAAGACTCCCCGCCAATGAAGGACCAAGCCAAGCTTCATGGCCGTCCACTCATCTGGGGAAGATTCCGCTCTGATGCTGACGGTACCCCCTCCCCGTGCACTCCTGCTGGGGCCATCCAGCACCGACGTGTCGCGGTGTGCCCAGGATTAGAACGAGGCACCCCAAACTCACAGACAGGGTCGAGGAAGGGCCAAGCCCGACACACACACACACACTTCCTCTCGCCCTTTCTTTGAGCCCCATGAACCTCTCCCGTGCCGTCTAAGGCTCCCGGTGTCCTTGTGCGCCATCTTCGTCACGGACTACTGGAGAAAATCGTCTCCACTGCGCCCAGGAAGAGACTGGACCTCGGCGACGGGCTCTTGCGCTGAGGGCCTCACGTTGCCCTTTTGAATGGCTTTGGTAGCACGGACCTGAGCTCTTCTTTCCTCGGGTCAGGAGGAAAAAGAAGCCCCTTGGTGAGCCGATGGCTTCCTCCGCTCAGGTTCCCGCCTCCCTCCAGCCAGACCATGCCGAAGAGGCAACACGGGACACCAAATGCCCCATCTTCTTCCTTTGGAGGACAAACCTAAAGTCACAGTTTTCCAGCACATGAAGCAGGTGAGAAACAGCGCCCTGATTGTGAAGTGTGTAGGATAGACACACTAAGGCTAGAGGTCAGAGCACCAGGAAGAGCTAACGTGGGCCCCCGGCCCAGGCTCAATAGCCAAGACACTCTCGGCATCTTGACTTCTTCCTCTCTGGAATGTTCCAGATCCAACATTCCACAGTCCCCCCAGGAGAAGGTAAGAGTGAGCCAGGGAAACTCAGGGTGCCGGGCTTTCCACACCCTGCCCTTTTGGCAGAGGTTATGCAAGAGGCTTGAAGAAGCTGCTTGTGCAAAGCCATCCTGCCCTGTCTCAGGCACAGGGTGTGGGTGCCCAGGAGATTGCGGGGACCAGGATGGCAAGGAAGCCAGCTGCCTTTTGAAAGGAAGGCATATTGACTTTTGCAATCGCTCTCGTCTCTTGTTTATAACTTAGAGCCAATCCAAGGAAATTCATGAGGGCTCAGCTTAAACTTATAAACAGTTTAAGTCACCAAGAGCTGGCTGGAAGATCTAGCCATGTGTTGGTGGCCCATGCTTACAAGCCTGGCTGCTCCAGAGGCTGAGATCTGAGGATCACAGTTCAAAGTCAGCCTGGGCAGGAAATTCCATTAGGCTCTTATCTCCAACTAACGACCAGAAAACGGAAAGTGATGCTGTGGCTTGAAGTGGTAGAGTGCTAGCCTTGAGTGCAAAAGGTCAAAGACAGTGCCCGGGCCCTGAGTTCAAGCCCCATGACCAACAAAAATTAAAAAATGTAAAAAAAGGAGAGAGAGAGAGAGAGAGCGAGAGAGAGAGAGAGCTCTTAGATACCACTCTTAGCCCTGACATCATTTACAGCAAGCGTTATTGCTAAGGTGGGGGCCGTATCTACGTTGCTGACAAACGTAACCAGTTCAGTGCAGGCACTCCATGAATATTTTTAATCTGTTTTTGCATTGTACTTAATGATTGAGCCTCAGCTTTTCTTTCTTTCTTCCCCTTTCATAGAATCCATTCTTCTACTCCCTCCCCACCACTAGTTCCTGGTCTAGGCCACTTTTATATTTGCCAACATTACCGTAATGGGGACCCGAGCACACCAATCTCATTTATTCTCCAAACTGCAAGTATTCTTTCTGAAGTCAAGCTCTGTTTGTGTTGCTCCATATTTGAAGATTAATCCTCTAGGGGCTGGGAGGTATAGCCTAGGGAGTAGAACACTTGCCTAGCATGTACAAAGCCCTAGGTTTGATCCTAAGCAGCAGCAAGAATGTGTGTATGTACACGTACACGTACACGTACACACACACACACAGGGATCAGTACACACATCAGTCTTCTACATTGCCAGATTTCTCAGGAAAAATTTGTTTAGAATATACTCATTTACTTTTAATGTCTGTGAGATCTACAGCGATGTCTCTTTGCTCTCTAGCGTGATACATGGTATTTGATAAATATTCCATCTGTGCTTGGCAAGAACATCTTCAGAAGTTGTTTGGGTGCAGTGTTTAATTGGAGTAAGCTTCCTAATCATATTTTTTAAGCTATTTCCTCAATAAATCCTTTCCTGCTTCTTCTATCAGTTAGATATGGAAATACTCAGTTATGATTATACATTTGCCTACTTCTTGTAATCTGTTAACGTTTACAATTTTTGAAGCTATTACTAAATTCCTACCATTTATTTTATTTTATTTGCCAATTTTGAGACTTGAACTCAGAGCCTCGACTTATCTATATCTCGGTTCATCCCCACTTTCTTCTGGTTATTTTAGAAATGGAGCTTTACAGACTCTACTTTTGGCTGGGCTGGCTTCAGACTATAATCTTTTGATCCTTTGAATCCTTTGGATCTCAACCTTCTGAATGGCTGGGATTCCAGGTGTGAGCCACTGGTGCCCAGCCTCTTTTTTGGTTTGTTTGTTTTGTTTTTTGTTTGTTTGTTTGTTCAATTCCATTATGCTGGATATTGGAGATTCACACTTGTAATCCTAACCACATAGGAAGCTGAGATCTGAGGGTCGTGGACTGAAGCCAGCCAGGCCAGGAAAATATGTGAGACTCTTATCTCAAATAAGCTACCAAAAAAAAAAAAAAAAAAAAAAGGGAGCTGGCGCTGTGGCTCAAGTAGTAGAGCACTAGCCTTGAGCAAAAGAAGCTCAGGGACAGTCAGTCCCTGAGTTCAAGTCCCAGGATGGGGACACACACACACACACATACACACACACACACACACACACACACACACACACACACCTTCCATTTAATTGGAACCTTTCTCTTTAATTTCAATGTTTAGTCTATTTACAATTATTATAAGTAGGGGCTGGGGATATGGCCTAGTGGCAAGAGTGCTTGCCTCTTATACATGAGGCCCTGGGTTCGATTCCCCAGCACCACATATACAGAAAACGGCCAGAAGTGGCGCTGTGGCTCAAGTGGCAGAGTGCTAGCCTTGAGCAAAAGGAAGCCAGGGACAGTGCTCAGGCCCTGAGTCCAAGCCCCAGGACTGGCAAAAAACAAAACAAAACAAAAATTATTATAAGTACTAAAATGTTTGGTTTTAAGTATATATTTTCATGCCAAAAAATGTGATGATTTACTGGAAATAAACCAGTTTCTTAAAAAGCATAACTTCCTAAACAATGCAAAAATAAGCCGAACTTTCTGCATCTCTAAAGTGATTTGTATTTTTAATTTAAAACACTATTGCAACAGGGTAGCATATGCCTATAATTCCAACCACTTGGTAGGCTGAAGCAAGAACATCAAAAGTTCCAGGCAGTCCTAGGCTACTCAGTGAGACCCTGGCTTAAAACAATAATACCAAAACAAGCACGGAATTCTTTCAAATATTTGTGAAAAAATTTTACTAATTTTACACAGATGCTTCCAGGAGAAAAGAAAGGAAATAATGGGTATTTTTCAATTTGTTACATAAAACTAAGAAGCATCTGAGAATGGCATTTCAAGAAAGGAAAAATCACAAAGCAATCTTATTTATGAACCTAGACGGAAAAGTTCTAAGCAAAACTGGTCATTTAAGTTTATCAATATGTTTTTTTAAAAAAGATAATATTAACAGCTATAACTAAGGAATGTAAGTTTAACATTCAAAAATCAACATGAGTGGCCTTTTTACATTTTTTTTTTTTTATTTTTTTTTGGCCAGTCCTGGGCCTTGGACTCAGGGCCTGAGCACTGTCCCTGGCTTCTTCTCGCTCAAGGCTAGCACTCTGCCACTTGAGCCACAGCGCCGCTTCTGGCCGTTTTCTGTATATGTGGTGCTGGGGAATCGAACCTAGGGCCTCATGTATCCGAGGCAGGCACTCTTGCCACTAGGCTATATCCCCAGCCCATGAGTGGCCTTTTTAATAGTATCATACAATATAATTATAATACAGTAAAATTATCTTAATAGGTATAGGAAAAAATGGACAAAATGCAGCATCTATTCATACTTCAAAAAAAATTCTCAGGAAACTAGAAATAAAATGAAACATTCCATAGTGCTTACTGGTAAGATTGGTTTCTTCTGAGTTCTACAATAAAATTAAGTCTCTACTACCATTAATATTGTACTGGAGATTCAATCCAATCTGAGAAGCTTAGCAATCTTAAGAAGGCATAAAGATTGAAAAGGACAAAATAAAACTAGCATTATTTACAGACTACATAATTGTACTCATAAATAATTTAAAATAATCAATATAAAAACTATTAAAATTAATACATAATTGAACACTTTTCCCAAGGTCATTGGACAGAAATTTCTTGTCTATACTAGCAACAAACAATTCTACCACGAAAAAAATTTAAGCATCATTTTTCAGTAACATTAAGAAATAACAAATGAAAAAGACAAACTACTCCAAAAGCAATACTTACAAAACCATTTGGTGTAAACCAACTGAACAACTCATGGGGGAGAAGGGGAGGGAAAGGGGGAAGGGGGGAAATAAGGGAGGAGATAACAAATTATACAAGAAATGTACTCACTGCCTTACGTATGAAACTGTAACCCCTCTGTACATCACTTTGACAATAAATAAATAATTATTCAGAAAAAAATGCACCAAAAAAAAAGAAAGAACAAATGACTAAGAACAAACTAATGAAAGATGCTCAAGGCATCTGTGACAAAATTTATGAAACAGTGTTAGAAGAAAAAAAATTAAAGCCCTGAGTAATGGATACCTATACCAAGCTCATGGATTGGGAAACTCAGTATTATTTTTAGGTTATTAATTTTTTCAAAATTGGTCTACAGATAAAATTCAAATCAAAGATCTGACAGGGCTTTTGCAGAAATTACCAAAATTCTAAAATTTAGGTAGACATGCACAAACTATATTCTAAAATTTAGGTAGACATGCACAAACTATAGAATAGTCTAAACAAGTGACAAAAGTGGGGAGAAAAATAAGAACAAATCTAGAACATTGCCTAATTTTGAGAGTTGCTGTAAAATCATACCAATCAATTCACATTGGTATTAATATGAAGATCAATGGAACATATTAGAGTCTATAGATTCTCACATATATAATAAATTAATTTTTTCATAGTAATGGTGTTTGAACTCATACTGTGTTCATTAGCAAGTGCTCTCCAACTTGAGCACTGTTTCCAGCTTTAATAATTTTGGTGAAAGTACCAAGACAATTCAGTAGAAATTTCCAAACAAATTGTGCAGAAACAACACAATATCTATCTGGGGAAAATGAGTGTCAGGCTCTATTGCCTATCAGGTAAAAATTTTATTTGGGATAGAACATATGTATAAAACTTCTAGAAGGAAATGATTTTTTTTCATATTCGTTTGTTAAACAATAATTTCTCAGGTTAAGCCTCAAAACAGTTACTATAGGGGAAATAATAATAAATTGTATTTTCAAGTTAAAACTCTGCCTTTGGCTTTTCAAAAGACATTATTACAAAGATGGAAGGCTGGGTATAGTAGTTTACTCCTGTCATCCTAGCTACTTTTGAGACAAAGAGCTGGAGAGCCACAGTTTGAGGTATACAGTTAGCATGACTTTATCTCAATAAATAAGACAGGCCTGGTAATTCGTGCCTATAATCCCAGATATTTGGGAAGCCAAATTGGAGAAGTAGTTCCCTGCTCCTACAACCCTTTCCCTATCAACTCCCACCTAACTCCTTTCATCCTGAAAAACCTAGTTTGAATGCCATCACCTGTAAGAACTCTTCTGTGGGGTAGTCTAGTCTCTCCATCTTTCACAGAAGATACCTTTACACTCATTATTACCCAATCTCTCCCCATTTCTTCCCCATCCCAGACTTACATCTATCACAGCCTAATGGAGGCTAAGTGAAGCCGAAGTGGCTCAAATTGAACAGCAATGAGTCCCGGATCTCCTTCCTGATTAAATTAAACCTTTCTAAATTATCTGAGATCTAGACTAAATCCATTGAAATCATAAGGCTAGGCATAATGGACTGTGCCTGTAATTCCAGCTGCTGACGAGGCAGAGACTGGGAGAGTCGTGGTTTGAGGCCATCCTAGGCAAAACAGTAAGGAGACCTTCTACCTCCACAGTGAGCGGGACGCGGTGGTTCACACCTGGGATTCCAGCTGCGCAGAGGGTAGAGGTAGGATGATGGCGTTCGGAAGCCAGACTGGGCGAAAGCGTGAGACTGCATGTGAAAATCATTCAATCAAACGGGGGCCAGGGAAGCGGCTCCGGGGACAAGAATTTGAGGTCGAACCCCAGTACCACTAAAACGCTTGAAATCCTATCTCTTGGTTTTACATTCATTTTATTGACTTGTTTGTTTGTGTTTGTTGGTTGCGAGGCTTGAACTCGGGGCCTGGGCACTGTTCCTCTGCTTTTTTGCTCAAGATACATGCTCTACGACTTGGAGCCAAAGTGCCACTTCCTGATTTCTGGTGGTTGATTGGAGATGAGTGTTGGACTTTCCTGCCTAGGCCGGCTTCGAACCACAATCCTCAGCTTTCAGCCTCCTGAGTAGCTAGGATTATAGGCATGAGCCACCAGCATGTAGTTGAAATTGTATTTCTTTCTGTCCTCTTCCATATCCATTATTTGATGAGTCTAAAATTTCCCATAGCTATTCTCTCTCTTTTTTTAAATTTCCACTGCCACTTTCAGAAATGAAATTTTAGTTGATTGTACATTGAGTTTCTTCCATGCGCCTCTTAACTTGCTCACTTCTAGTTAGAATGGTCCTGCTAGAATAGCCCTTGTCTCTGTGACCCCTTTGCTCAAAAGCCTTCAGTCCGGGATTTGGCATCAATGTTCATCATAATTCAGCACCAATCCTATCCTTCAGGTCTCCTTACTTACCTTCTACATAGAAAATCAGGCAGAAACTAAGGTTAAACCCTGGGTCAAAGTGGGCTTTTCCTCCTACAAGCCCAAATCTAAAGCTTCGCACCACCCTTAATCTAACAGGAAGAAGGCAGAGAACCCAAACACCTGCGAACAAAGAGAAATCAACGCAAGCAAGCCGGTCTGCTCTCCAGCCTCTGGAGCCAAGGAGAATAGAGTGCCACACCAAGGGCCTCCATTCTTCCCCCTCGCAGTGTTCCTGGCCTACGGATGCAGCCTGCACTTGGCATTGGTCTGCGATCTGACCTGTGTGAACTTAACTCCTCCCGGAGCCACAGGGAGCTCTGTGGTCTCCGTCACCAAGGCCCAGACTCCTTGGTGCTTCCCTTATCTGCCTACGTTCATGCCGTCGCCTCTGCCTTAACCATCTTTCCCAGTTCAACCCACGGGGACGCAATGCATCCTTCCAGAATAGACACGATGCTGCTTCCTGCTCACCTGACTGCAAGAGCCTCTCTTCTAAATTGCAATTACATACTCATCATCTTCCACCTTGCGTTATTAGCTCTGGCTTCTTGGGTACATTTATTGACTCCTCACCGATCTGACGATCCTTTATGCTGTACACCATGTCACTTACAAGGCTGGGGGTGTTAATTAAGATTCTCTGCTCCAATTTTAGACTGTAATACCAAATAAGCTTAATGATTATGTGTTGATGTGCTAAATGTTTTATGCATTAGGCTCAAGCCAAAGATTTCAGTGTGAAAGAGATCTAAAGATATGGGTTGCCTACAAGGTCGTTCTTTGCTGTCATTATTTTGGTTTAGAAAATGTAGATAACCATGTGTCCATTAGCAAGGCAATGAATAAATAAAATCTCTTATATGCACACATGAAACCTCACACTGAGTAAAAATAATGAACCAGATCTCTACGAATTCACATGAATAAATCACAAATATAACACTCAATATAAAGAGCAAGCTTTAGAATATAACTTACCATGAATGTGCATTTTAAAAACAAAGATAAAATAATATATTGTGTTCATGGATTCACAAATAAAAAGTGGTATAAAATATGAATCAAACGCGAGTTGAAAGAAGTCTGTAGTGAGAAAGAAATGACTAAAAAGTCTTTAATCTTCCTTTCTGTAGTTTTTATTTTAACAGAATGCAATAAACACAACATGGGAACCTGAGAGTTTATTATATTGCTCTTTGTGTGCTTTCCTATTTTTTAAAGCTTCTCAAAACAAAGAGAAACAAACAAAAGAGATCCTAATAGGCCCACCCTTTGTCTGCTGTCCGGCATGTTATTACACTTTATATTATACTACTGTATAAACAGGAATGGAGATGGGAGGGTCTGAAGCTGCCCTGAGTGGAAATTTGCTGAGGAACGGTCACTAGATCCTTGAAAGCAGCGATTTTCTTAATCATTTCCATTTTTTTTCCTTTAGGAGTGAATTGAAAGGGAGAAAACAAGGAAAAATGGAGGAAAAGAAATCTTTTCCTCGTGCCTGGTTACAGTGGTATAAATTTAGTGTTGCATGCAACCAAGTCTGTGTGTGTGTGTGTACAAGTGTGTATATGTATGTGTCCATGCTGTAGTCTGTGAGTAATAATAATAGCTAACAGTTTCAAGAGCTTGCTATCTATCAGGAACTCTATGCAGTGCTTTACAAAGAGCCTTGTATCCATGTAGGGAGTTTTAGCTACCAAACCCTTGTTCCAACTCAGAGTTCAAGAATAAAGGAATAAGGGGCTGGGAAGGTGGCCTAGTGGTAAAGCGCTCACCTCGTATACATGAAGCCCTGGGTTCGATTCCCCAGCACCACATACACAGAAAATGGCCAGAAGTGGCGCTGTGTCTCAAGTGGCAGCGTGCTAGCCTTGAGCAAAAGGAAGCCAGGGACAGTGCTCAGGCCCTGAGTTCAAGCCCCAGGGCTGGGAAAAAAAAAAGAATAAAGGAATATATTCATTGCATAACTAATTGGCTATCTGGGGTCCAGAAACCAAGGCAGCCTTCGGGACGCACTCATGCATATGCTCAACAGTACCAGCTAAGTCCGAAGGCTCCTCCTGTCTTTCCACCTGATTCCTTGAAATGCCAGCAGAGGCATGCCACTGGATGGGAACTGCACGCTTCCATACCCCTGTCAATGAAGAGACCTCAGCGGGCCAGCCTGTCTACTGGCACACCGTCACGGGGGAGATGGGCTCGGGATCTCTAACAGCAGGGGCAGGACAGAGACGAGGACGTGTGCGCGGCACAGGGGGTCAGATCCCTCCTCTCCACAGCCCCGGGCGTAAACGCGCTGTCTATGAGGGTGCAGGCTCCAGGCAATGGGCGGCAGACGGCATTGTAAACGGCATGCTCTCCATAGCTAAGTGGCCGGCCGTGTGGGTGGCGCGTGTCTACACCTTGCCGGACACCTGGGTGCGGAATGGAGAGGTCGGCGCGGTGGGCCACTTCGGTCTTGAGGTGATGCTCAGCTAGGTCCACCGCCCAGGCCTCCGGGCCTCCGTTCCTTCCGTTTCCCATTCCATCCTTTACTTTGTGCCTCACTGACACCATCCTTTCTTCCTCCAGGGCTCCTCCATGTGCAACACACACTGTGAGTGGCAGGTTGGACCTACCATCTTCCCGACGTGGACACCGACAAGGCTAACGATTGCCAATCATTTTTAAAACAAATTATGAAGTAAACAGAAACAAAAAAAAAACAACAACAGCAACACACATGAGCAGTTGGCACAAGTATCAAAGCCAACGGTTTTCTTAGTCATGGAGCTGGGCTTCCCCCCAATAAACGGATATGAAGGCCTGAACCAGGGGAGATGGTGGGAGGCTCCCCGGAGACGCATCTTCCCAGACTTGGGGGTTCATCCCAGGTCGTTCCCCAAGGTCATCTGCTCAAGCAGGACACGAGGCTACCCTCCAGCTCTTGTCTTCTTTTTCTGTCTCCCTTGCAGACACCACCACCACTGGAGAAGTCCAGCTGTGTGAATGGAATCGCGGGGCCCCAGGAATGACTGTCCACGTCAGGCTGGGCACACACCCAGGATCAGGGTGTGCCAGGCAGCCAGGCTTCACAGCCCACCAGAACACTCGGGGATGTGCACACAAACGTGCACACTCGTCCGCTGCTAAGTGAGTCTCGTTAGCGATGCGGATTCTGGCCAGATGCTGGTGACTCACGCCTGTAATCCTAGCTGAGATCTGAGGGAGGCTTGTGGCTCAAAGCCAGGCAGGCCAGGAAAGTTCATGAGACTTATCTCCAGCGGATCCCCAATAAGCTGCAAGTGGAGTTGTGGCTCAAGTGGCAGAAAACTAGTCTTGCGCAGTCCCTGAGTTCAAGCCCCAAGACCAGCACATACAAAAAAAAAAAAAAATGCAGATTCTGATCCAGCAGGTATGGGGTAGAGATCCAGGTTTCCTTTCTCATAAGCACGTGGGAGGATCCTGAAACTGCCCGTCTACACAGGCCGTCCTGGGAACTGCAAGGCGGAAATGGGGTTGATGTTGGCTGTAAGCCGGACACTCTGTGTGCTACACACTGGGTATGTTGGGAGACGAGGGTCAAGGAAACCTAATCGGTAGAAAAGACATCTCTCCTGGCCTGATCTGATGTTTGGCCATCACAGTGATGCGTGTCCTCTCCCCGCTCTGTATCTCAAAGCCTCCAGAGACCTGTGATGTCCTGCCATCAAGGGTGCCCACCGGCAGAGCACCTCCCCAGCCTGGGTGTGGCCAATCAGAGCCGTGACCTGGCAGGCGTGGAGGTGGGGGGCTGAGATTCTGCAATGTGAATTCAACAATATGCGCCCCTCACCCCCACCCCTGTCCCGAGCCCGGCAGAGACACAGCACTGTGGGGAAGCGTCTGGCCTTCTCTACATCCTCCCATTCAGCCCCGTGTCCCTGCGTGGCTGGAGCCCAGCCTGTCCTCCTAGCTCTGCTTGGTGCAAGGTGTTAAGGTCAATCCAGCAGCAGAAGATGGGGCGGTTTTAATGTGAGAATATTGACAGGTTTGTACAAGATCAGCAGCGCATCTTCCTTGCCCTCCGTCTGAGTGCCTCTTCTGCAAGACATGAAGAAGAAGAGGAGGAGGAGGAGGAGGATAAGAAGAAGAAGAGGAGGAGGAGGAAGAAGAGGAGAAGGAGAAGGAGGAGGAGGAGGAGGAGGAGGAGGAGGAGGATAAGAAGAGGAAGAGGAGGAGGGGGAGGAGGAGGAGAAGAAGAGGAGGAAGAGGAGGGGGAGGAGGAGGAGGAGGAGGAGGAGGAGCAGAAGGAGGAGGAGGAGGAGGAGAAGGAGGAGGAGGAGGAGGAGGAGGTGGAGGAGGAGGAGGAGGAGGAGGAGGAGGAGGAGGAGAAGTATGGGGATTTGGCTCTGAGAACATATTCACTGTCCACCTTTAAATTGGGGCTATCTGTTTAGTGCTGGGGGTGACCCCACCCAGAGCTTCGTGTGAAGCACGCGCCACAGCCCAGCGCCACAGCCCAGCGCCACAGCCCAGCGCCACGAGCGAGCCCGGCCACTGGCGTCTTTGGAAGAAGCGAGTACAGCTACCGCGGGAGTCACCACTTCACACTGATCACGGTGCCCGTCCACTCCCCGCCCCCCCCCCCACCTTGCACAGCCCGGCTTTCTCAGGTGCTTTTGGCCTAACAAATGGAAAGCTAGAGAGATCAGAAGTTCACACGGACGCAGCTAAGCCTCCGGCCCCGAGGCAGGCAGGAGGGGCTTGCGGGGAAGACGATGCCAGCACCGCCCAGTGCAGAAGAAAGCGCGGCCCTGCCTATGGGCCCGTCCCGCTGAGAGGCTTCACAGGAGTTAACACACCGTGGACAGAAGCGCTGGGGTGAGGGGGACATCTTTCATCTCCGATCCTCTCCTTGACAACAAAAAAACTAGGGTGGGCCTATTTGCATAACAGAAGAAAGGGACAGACTGGCACTGCAGAAGGGGCCCAGGACACCTGTCAGAAGCATTACAAAGCAAGATGGTCGCACAGACTGGGAAACGCCTTTCACAATAGGAAACGCTGGCCTGTAGGTATCGACAGCAAGGCCACCGTGAGGCGGGTCCCACCGGGGCGCTCTTGCCATGGGGCTGACTCAGTCCACTCAGCACCCGGAAACCCTCTTTCTCTGCTCCTCATCTCCTCCATTTCCAGCACCTCCAGGCTGCTAGCTCCTTTCAGACAGCGCCCGGAAGGACCCCCGTCGAAGAAGGCAGAGCAGGGAACGCAGGGGCTCAGCGAACTGTTTGAACGTTGACCGAGGGCAACACACGTCTTTGTGTGTGTGTGTGTGTGTGTGTGTGTGTGTGTGTGTGTGTGTGTGTATTGTATTGGCTCCGGGCCATGGCTCTAGTGGTTGAGTAGGCCCCAGACATGTGACCTTCAGAAGAGACAAGGAATGGGAAGCAATCGGCCAGCCCCGGGGGAGGGGCGGCAGCGTGGAGGGATGGAAAGGGATGCGCTGTGTGAGTGGCAGCTAGGTCCTTCCCATCCCCCGCTCTCGCGCAGCTCACGCCCATCCAGTGTGAGCTTGGGCGGTGTGAGCTTCCCAGACCTGCCTGCCAGCGTTCCAGGCCAAGAAAATAGGCTGAGGGTTGTTTTTGTTGTTGTTGTTGTTGTTATGGTTATTCTTATTGCTCTCTCTCTCTCTCTCTCTCTCTTCCTCTCTTCCTCTCTCTTCCTCTCCAAGATGGACCAGTCTCAGAGTTTCTGCATGTAAGAAATGCTGTTTATTTCAGAGGAAACACCACGTGGACGTCTAAAGAAACGTAAACGTCGAGACACGTCCTCCGTAGGAGTTTGCAGTCCAATTCTCCATTGTAGAAAGAATGAGCCTCGACGAGGCCTCCGAACTCAAGTCCAAGCCCGCCGGTCTCTCCCGTCTCTTCTCGACTAGCGCGATCCAAAGGCGCTGCGAAGTGCAGTGCGGCTTGCGTGTATCACTGACGCGTATCCGCCGCCTTCAGGGGGCTGCTGTGCCCCGTTCCCACGCAGGGCTCCGGGTCCCTGGCCCCTGGGAGGAGTGGGCACGAGTGTGTACAAAGTGAGGACGGCGAGACGGGGAGCCGAGGGTTGATGTCCGCCACGCGCTCCGACCACCAGCGAATCTGGCTGGCTCTCCCTCCAAAATGCACCCGGGAACCCGGCCCTCCTCCCCCACCTTCGCGGCCGCCACCCCCGTCCCAGCCCCCTCCGTCTGTCATCCACATCTCTCCTTCCTGGTCTCCCAGTTCCCTGCCCTCCAGTCCTCTGGAAGGACAGCGCCAATCCTGCGCCTCCCTTCCTCAGAACCCACCGTGGCTTGGGGTGGCGGCACACGGTGCTACAGGATAAGATCCTGTGCCACTCTGAATCCCAGGCGACCCCTGGAGCTCCCCTCCCGTGAGGTGCCCGCTCCGTGGATTCTCCGCCCTCACTCTTCTTCCCGCGCTGGGCATGGCTGGGATGCCCTCCCCAGATACAAGAGAACCTGTGAGCCACGTAATAACACCTTCTCCTGGAGACTTGCCCTAGGTCCCACTGCAAACCGGCCTGCCCACCCGCGATCCAGCGTCTCCACCCCGCACGGTGGCTCCCACGGGGCAGAATCCTCACGCTGCACTCCTCACTTAGGAGGTTCCCCCTCCCCACCAAGGCACATTTCCCAAAGGCAGAGTTCTTCTATCTGACTGGTTCGTTGCTAGGTCTGCAAAGCCTGGATCCGATCCCTGCCACCTAGCAGTCACTCAAGAAATACCTTTTGACCGAATGGAGGGGTGAGGGCCAAGGCTGGCAGCCTGCACTTCCTTCCTCAGGGCAGAGGGCTCTGTACGCCCTCCACCGCCGCCACCCCGCCTCCTCCCTGCGCTGCAAAGCCGAGAACGGAGTGAGCACCCGGGTTAATCGACCTCCCCGCCCCCCCGCACCTCTGCCCCCACCGCAGTGAATCCTCACCGGTTTGCTTTGGGCTTTATTTTTTAAGTCCCTTGGGCTAGATTGGAAAATGCCAATGTTTTCCCCAAATATGCCATGTGAAGAGGTTCAGGGACCTCTGTAGCACCCAGAAATGAAGAATTTCTGACCCAGATGTTCGCCCATATTTGCTTTGCCTATCTGCCTTTGAAATCAAATTTTTTGACTGCTCTAAAAATAGAAGCCATATCCAGAAAGAAATTGCAGAGCTGTTACAGCCAGAAGCAAAGTGAAATAGGTTAGAGTTCATCCTCCCACCTCCAGACCGCGGTGAACTCCCCCCTTCCCAGGAAAACTCCACTGCAGCGGGGCGGGGAGGAGGTCAGTACCTTGCATGCTAAAGTTCTTCCTTATAGCTCTCGCTAACCCCTCCTGCTGTAATAGGAACCAGATTTCAGGCCAAGCAGAGTAGTGCATGCCTATAATTCCAACACTCAGGTGGTTGAGGCAGGAGAATCAAGACCAGTTTGAGGCCAACTTGGATTAGATAGTGAGACCCTGTCTCAAAATAAAAGCAAAACAGAAACATGGTTTCTAGGATCAGATCTCTTGAGAAAGCAACGAACCAAGTGCTTATCTTGAAAACATTCGGATGCCTCCATGTCTTCTTCCAGGTCCTTTCAGGAAAAACAAAGTCTTCGCCTTTGCTTAGAAAGGCTGGAGGTCCAGCCTGAACTAGCCGAGGGAAAGGTTGGGAAAGACCCAGAGGAGCAAGGGCTGAAGGGAAAGGAGAGACTGGGGGGCTCCTGTCGACCCTCAGGGAGGGGCAGCAGTTTCCAACGAGTCATCTTCACGGCCTGGATATGTGGCAGGTGATGATGGAAAAACAAAGCAGGGAGTTTTCCACCAGCTTCCTCACAAGTCGATGTCCGGGGCACAGGGCTCTCCTGCCCACTGGCTATCAGGAAAGCTCACTTTCCGTTTGGGGACAGTGGATCAGCTGGTCATCTCCAGCTAGACGTTGGGCCAATGGGCAGAGACGATGGATCCGTCACGGTCCTCACAATCTCAGCTCTTCCTAGGCCATAGTCTTAAAGCCTTGGAAGTGCTTCACAAACTAAACCCACAGAGCTCATTTTTCTGAAGCAGAATAATAAAACTCCCTAGACCAGAACTAAAACCACCCCAGAATTCCTGAAATCAAATAAAAACATGACAGGCTGTGTCCTCCCAAAGTGAATCGCTTCATTAGGCAATGAAAAGCGGACGAGAATAACGCAGAGCTTATATTAAAATCTGACCAGAAAGTCTGGACAGAAATTACTCCATTAATAGTTTGGTGGTGGTGGTGGTGGTGGTTGTTTTTTCTCTTCAAGTTGCAGTTTATTTGTAAGGAGATAACCGACAGCCTTTGATAAATTGTGAAAACTTTCTAAAAGAACCAGAAGTGCACAATCGATAAAACAGAGGAAAAGCACAGTAACGTTCCTAAAGAAATGGGAGTCGGTTATTAATCACTAGTATCCGTCTCTTGCCACTGGAGCTAGTTGCAGACCTTAACTAGTCTCACCTCTCCCCACCCCCTCCATGCTTACTGAGTTCCAGCCTTTTCCCCAACTACCCCAAAGGAAGGCTACCTGAGAGGATTCATTCCCTCAAAAAACAACACACGACTAATGGAAAAGTCTCTAGCTCCCCAACTCTCTGCCTTTGTTCAGAGTTCTATAACAGCATGTGAGAGACTGGGTAACTGGAGCAACAGAAATGGATCCCTCCTACTTCTCAAAGCTGTGGGTCCAGTATGACAGCGCTAGGAGATCTGATGTTGGGTGATACTCTGCCTCATGGTGTTCAGCTGACCACATGTCCACTGCGGCTTTGGCTGGAGATCAGAAACCAGAAGCGGATGGTCTGGTGTCTCTTCTTTGGGGCACCAATCTCATAGAAGGACTCTACCCTCATGACCGCATTACCTCCCCCAATCCTCATCGCCAGATACCTTGGGATCAGAGTTCCAGTATATCCATTTGGGGGAGATGTACACAATTCATAACATCTGATTTTACTTTGTAGTAAGCTGCCCTCAGCTTCAAAGGTTACATGTTGCATACATTTCAGGACCCCAAACTCTTGAGGAATGATATTAATAATCATAAAGAAGTCAAATAATCCTTTGAAGAAGGTTGAATAACTTGGCCAAGCAAAACATATTAAAATATTCCATCCCTTCCCCTCTGACTTTAATTTCTCATGGCAGGGAGGTTATAATTGGACACACTTTTCATGTGTGTGGTTTTGGGGTTTGTTTGTTGTTGCTGTTGTTGTTTTGGCCAGTCCTGGGGCTTGGACTCAGGGCCTGAGCACTGTCCCTGGCTTCTTCCCGCTCAAGGCTAGCACTCTACCACCTGAACCACAGCGCCTCTTCTGGCATTCTCTATATATGTGGTGCTGAGGAATTGAGCCCAGGGCTTCGTGTATGCGAGGCGAGCACTCTACCAATAGGCCATATTCCCAGCCCCCTGAACACACTTTTCATAACCACATCCTTTTCCTTTCTGTTGGTTTTTTTGCTGCCCAGACTGATTGCTGTAGAATAACATTGTTACTCTAAACAGTGATGTGAGGAAGGAAAAACGACGACACTTGGAATATATTATAATTTAACCAAGTTGATAGATGTTTAGAAGGGGACTTTTTGAGTCCCAACTCACAAGGGATAATAATTTCTATATTCTTTCAAGTTACTCCATGGAGTCTCCAATGATACACTACCAAGTAGGGATGGTACACTCCGAATTTGGATTTAATTTTGGCAGCATCGGTTTGGTCTGAGGCAGAAACATCCGGACATGCCTGTGGCATCCGGAAGTAGATTTTAAACAACTCACCATACAGATGTGGGACCCTGTGGGGAGGGTTCAGGCCAACAGATGAGTCATCTTGTTGACAACATCACTCAGGGAGACCTTTGGGATGGCCACACCCTTGCCCAGATGCTCTATTTGGCTGGAGTAACTGATACTCAGGATACAGATGAGATCATCTTCAGGTTGTAACACGGAGGTCAGCTCTCTCTCCTAAACCACCATGGGATTGTGCGTGGAGGTAAATCTGATTTCTCTGGCCACAAAGAGGTGAGGAGAATGCAAACTAGATGGGGAAATTTGATGTTGCTCCCTACCTACTATTATAAAAGTCTCTACCCCGGAAATACTGGAACAGAGACGTTAACTCTCTTAATAACCAACCTCCCTGAAAGAGGTGATTAAGGAAATAAAGGCTTCGGGGACACCAAGCCTTTTTTAATGGGAGGGACTGCTGGAAATGGAATCTACAGAAGTCAGGATGACAGGGGAAGATGCGCCGGGTCAGCCCCAGCTTGGGGCTTTCCCTCTACTCTCCAGAACTCTCACTATGAACATGTATAACTCCTTCTTCCTCAACTCTGTTGAAGAATTGCTCTTCATTGTTTGGTTTAGAGAGATTCAAGGAATCCTTCCTTAAGAGAAAAGATCCATAAAATGTGTTCATCTTGAGGAATTTTAATAGCGTGTGTGTGTGTAGGCCACCACAGGAAAGGGAAATCAGTCTTCTCTTCAGCTTATTGCAGTTCCGTTTCCTAAAGTATCAAGGGTCATGAGGTTTAGCGATTGCCTATTGAGGTATCATGGACTAGGCTTCATTACAGTAAGTGAAAGTCTTTCATTAGGATCCTTTTTCTGAAAGAAAACCAAAGTGTGTATATGTAATATATGGGAACGTTTCTATACTATTTTATAGAAGTGCTGCTTGGTTTAAAATGTATTTCAAGTTGAAATGAACAGTAACTTCCCTTTCTACCACTGGAAATCAAGTGTAATTGTACACACCTATTGGGAGGTAGAGACAGGATCACTTGAGAGTAGGGCTTGGAAACCACTCCAGGCAATGTCACAAGACTCTGTCTCACAATAATGACAAGAAATAAGTGAATAAATAAGCAAATAACAAAAGTAATCAAACTGAATCTTCTGGAGCTCAGTGGTAGAATACTTGCCTAGCATGCTTAAGGCCCTGGGTAGGATTCCTGACATTACAAAATCAAAACATGTACAAAGTACGAAACAACCCTCCTAAAACTAGCTTTGTTGCCCTAGCCATCAGTCCTGCTTAACTCCAAGCTGTTCCGTTACCTGTGAAACAATTTGGAGAATGTATGGCTGTTTTGAACTAATAGCTATTACTATCTTTAATCTGATTTTTGTACCTACCCACTACAAACCAGGTCTTTATTTTGTGTCTTTATATCCTAGAACTAGAACTTTATACTATGCCTCACGGGACAGGGGCAGGGTAATGGTTAGAGACCTTGGGATCGTATGAGAGGAAGATGGCTAGGCCATTCTGATTATTGGAACACAGTCTGAAATCAGATATGGATGCCAGTGGATTCTATGCGGCCTTATAGGATACAACAAGTCTGGATGCTATTGCATCTAGGAGAGACAAGGGCGGAGGGAAGAAAAAAGATATGAAGAAAGAAATAAAGTCAAATAGTGGGTTTCGGATAGAAGAATATGGATGTGTGTGTGTGTGTGTGTGTGTGTGTGTGTATGGGTGTGTGTGTTTGTTGTTGCTTGTGGGGGCTTGAACTCAGGGCCTGTGCACTGTCCCTGGGCTTTTTTGCTCAAGGCTAGCGCTCTACCACTTTGAGCCACAGCACCACTTCCGGTTTTTTGGTGGTTAATTGGAGATAAGAGTCTCACAGACTTTCCTGCCTGGGCTGGCATTGAACCGTGATCCTCAGATCTCAGCCTCTTGAGTAGCTTGGATGACAGGTGTGAGCCAGCACAGCCTGGTGAAGATGGATGTTTATGACAACTTCTAGTCTACTAGAAAAAAAATGACAGGATGGAGTTTTTTACAACCTTAAAATTCAAAATTATGCATTAATATTCAGAGCAGCATTACTCACAACAGGCAAATGTGGAGACATCCCCCCTGGCCTCCAGCTGATGGATGGACAAGCAAACATGCCATAGCCAAACACGGGCATCTCCTCTGACAATAAACAAGGGGAAGTACTGGAAGACGCCGCAACATAGATCAGCCTCGAGAAAGCTAAGCTTTGCGGAGCCAATGCCTGCCATGGACATTGATGTACAATTTGCAACTTGGAGGGTGGTGAAAATAATGATTCCATATTAGGTGATTCAATTCAGAAATGTCCAGAAAATACAATCCCATATATGTGAGACTATGTTAGGACTCTAAACGGACCCTGTATTTCTTTTAAGTGGAGATGATGAAAATAAAGTGTAATCTAGCTGGGCGCTGGTGGCTCATGCCTGTAACCTTAGCTACTCAGGCTGAGATCTGAAGGTCACAGTTCAAAGCCAGCCCAGGCAAGAAAAGTCCATGAGACTCTTATCTCCAGTTAACCACCAGAGAACTGGAAGTGGCGCTGTGGCTCCAAGTGATAGAGTGCTAGCCTTGAGCAAAAAGAGCTCAGGGACAGTGCCCAGGACCTGGGTTCAAACCCCAAAACCACCACCACCAACAACAACAAAAGGCATAAGCAGATTGTGATGACAGTTGCACAATTCTATGACCTTACCAAAAATAATTGAACTGTACATTAAAGATGGGTGATTTCCGTACTATGAAAATAATACCTCAATAAAGCTGCTAATGAAAATGTTACTTTCTAACTGTATTAAGTACTTAAAGACACTTTTCTTTGTATAGGTGGGTTAGCCCTGGGGCTTTAACTCAAGGTCTGGACATGGTTTCCTGAGCTTTTTTGCTCAAAGCTAGGGCTCTACCACTTGAGCCACAGCTCCACTTCCAGCTTCTTGGTGGTTCATTGGCGATCAGTCTCATAAACTTTCCTGCTTGGACTGGTTTTGAACTGCAATCTCAGCCTCCTGAGTAGCTAGGATTACAGACCTGGGCCACTGGCGCCTGCCTCAAAGACACCTTTATACTGCGTTGTGAGGTTATGTTTGTGTTCTGATTTATTTTTTCATTGTAGGCAGCCAGGATTGTATGCAGATATTGCTAACACAGTAGAGCAAGCAGACTCTTGGTGTCCTGAGGAGATGTGGGCAGAGAAGAGGATCCACCTGCCTAACACACATCATTCTTGTAAGAAAGCCTCCTTTTCTCTATCATTGGAAACCCATTCCCATTCCCCAGAGGCCAAATGAGGTGTGGGAGGAGCTGGCTTCCACAGATGAGGGCTACTGAGGAGTGAAGCGGAAGAAAAAATGACTGCGAGGGAGGGAGGGAGGGAGTGCTGGGAGGTAATTTCAGTACTCACACAGGCCTGACAGCAATGACACAAAAGGATACCATCTCAAACTAGGAGAAAACTTCCACATTCCCTCAAATGGCATTGTGTCTTCAAGACAGATGGTTCTGAGTTGCTGAGAATAGCTTTACATTTACATAATGACTTTCCTAGTGTTGGTTTTTGTTTTTTTTTTTAATTACCTCCAACCAGTTGCTTTATAATAACATTGTTATTTCTAGCAAAGCCCTCCCCTTAGGAAATGGTGCCAGGCTAAGTAATTTTTATTCAGGCCAAGATACTGAGTTGCACATGTCAATCCAAGATGGCTACCCTGCTGGGCAAGTTGAGCAGGTGGATGGCGGCAGCAGGTAGGGAGGCACGGGCCAGAGGGAAATCGTGAAGCAGATGAAAAGACAAATGTAGTAATATCACAACCCCCCAGGTTTCTACCAACTTCTTAAACAGTATCTACTTTGACAGATCAGTCTGCCTTGGACTTACTGCTTCCCCTTGCCTAACAGCAAACAGCCCATCTCACCTGCAACACGGGCTCACACGGATGGCCGCTGGCTTGCCAGGGTTGGCAGCACCTGTGTCTTCTGAAGGTTTTATAAGCTTGCCTGGGAGGACAGGTGATTCGCATGATGACACCTGTAGCCTCACATGGGTGGACGGGTTGGTATTGCTTTGGGTAGTGCATACCTGCTTTCTTCGGCTGTATCTGTGAATAGTGGCCACTATCAACCAATGTAGTGATCAGAGAAAGGGAAAACTTTCCGGTTTGAACTCTTCAAGCTCTTATTTTGTTTATCTGTTTTGGAGAAAAGCTCTCAAGATGGAGCTCAAGCTCACCTGCCACGGTCTTCGTGCATCTGCCTCCCATTACAGGTGTGTTTCACCACACACCTAAGGCTAGCTTTAGAATGACATAGCTTCACATTGTTGCTCCAAGCTGTGTTTGCAGTGTGCGTTGAGCCTAGATAGTAGAAGATACTTAGGAAAGCCTTTTAGTTGCCTGAACTTCGCCTGGAAATTCATTCATTTTAAGTAAATTCATATATAAAATTTAAATGGTGAAAAAAATTGGAAGTAACATCTAGCTTATTCACCATATAAGCCTAAGCCTAGTGGTAATATTATAAACTTGGGGGTATTAAGGGTTGAGACAGAACCCTAGATAAGATAGAATTGGGGATAGCTGTTACCCCTTTTATTACATATCATAGTGAGGAAGGAGGTAGTGACCAAAGTTCGGTTTCATAGCTTGTAAGATCTTGATGAACTTTATCTCGATCAGATGTATATAAGAGCAAGAATAGGACCTGCCTTGCATTGAAGGGATCAGAACAGACCATTCCAATTTACAGTAGTGAGTCATCTGGATTGTGTTGCACTGCAGGAGAAACCGCAGACTCTCCATCTAAATGCAGAGCATAAATTCCTTGTGGAAAAGGCATTGACCTGCCAGGAGAACCTTCTGCTCCCCGGAAATGGTGAGTCAACACTGGGCCGAATCCATACAAACCTGCTGAAAGAGCCATTCCACTAAGTCCCCTCAATATGTCCTAGTCACATTTCCATAATAAACCCCTTTTTCTTCTGTTACGTCACAGCTCCCGAATGCATCACTTTTGTTAAAGTGGTAGATAAGCCCTTAGGCTTCTCTACGCCTTTGGGTCTTCATTTCTTATGTGGTAAGGTCTCTCCGAGTATGTGGAATCATTAATGCCATAAAGCCATGCCATAAAGCATGCCAACATTTGTTGAAGGAAAATGCCTCTTTCCCCTCTTAATCTGTTTTTTTGTTTTTATCAGTTCAATTCTTAGCCCGGAAACTAGAAGGTGGAAGAAAAGTCTTTTTTCTACTTATATCATGGCGCAATGGCCCAATGGCCGTACTCTTTCTAGTTATGCAAGGATTCTACAGCGCCACACAACTATAGCAGGTAAAAATTGTTATAAATCAAGCCCTCCTACTTATTGCTCTTACATCCTCCCAGACAGAACAAGACAGAGCTTCCTAACATGACAGCATATTTATTTTTAAAGAATGGAAGACATCTATCAATCTTATGCCAACCTCTAAGTCCTTGTTATTCTGGACTAAACAAATGTAGTATGCCAGCCATAACTCAAAGGACCTAAATGTTCCTTCTTGTTTAAAAGAATTTTGTTATTGCTATTCCTTAATATGTTCCTCGCCTTAAGGTACAATCTGAGTAAAAATGTAGGCAGTATCACCATCATCTTCCTCGTTAATGATGATGACAGTTATTCATGGGGAAAATGTGCAGTTCTAAGGAAGAATTTTATTTTATTTATTTATTTTTTGTCGGTTGTGGGGTTTGAACTTGGAGCCTAGGCTGTTCCTGAGCCTCTTTGTGCTCAAGGCTGATGTTCTACCACTTGAGCTACTTCGCCACTTCCAGGTTTTTCTGATTCGTTTGTTGGAGATAAGAGTCTCATGGATATGTTTGTCTGAATCAGGGAAGGGAAGGGGAATATCAAAATGGTGAGATCAAGGGAAAACCAATGTAACAGCGATACTTACAAGTCAATATGTTGGAAAGTAACTGTACAACTTGGGGGAGGGGGATTGAGAAGGGAAGGTGGGAAAAAATGAGGGAGGAAGTAGTAAGTTTGACCAGAAATGTACTTGATGCCTTATGTATGTGACTGCAATCCCTCTTGTACATCACATTGACAATAAAAATTAAAAAATAAAAGAATCTCATGGACTTTCCTGCCTGGGTTGGCTTCAACACGATCCTCAGATCTCAGCCTCCCCACGAGCTAGGATTATAGGCGAGAGCCACCAGCGCCCAGCTAAGGAGGAATTTTATATGGACCTATTGTTTGGGCTTATTTATCATGAGCAGACTGCTAGTTCCTTTCTAAACATCAATCCTCTCAACTCATGAAGCGGGGTAGGAGGAGGGAGTCTCTGCTTGCCTGTGGAAACCCAGAACATTGGTGAGATTATGTTTGTGGAGATGATGTCTTGCTACATAATGCAGGCAGACCTAAAGCTTGAGATTCGCCTTGCGCGTGTCCTGAATGCTGGGTTTCAGATGCACACCACCATTCCTGGGTGAGAATTTGGATTAAAACCATCGCCAGATGTCACCCAAAAGGAGCTCTGTCACATAAAAACTTACAAGAAAAAAAAAAAAAGGAAGTTGCTACCCCGCACTATGAAATGGGAAAACAACACGGTTTGTTCAGGTGTTCACTGAGAATGATGTGTCTACCAGTAAGAATAAGTAATGTGTCTTCTAATCCTTCCGCACTGGGGAACCACAGACAGCCCTTTCCAGGGGTGAGCCGGGCAGCAGCCCTTCTCCTCCTCCTTTCATCACCCCAGGTCTATGTCAACCATCCATCTCCCATCGGGGCTACAGTCCTGTGCCTGGAACACCCATCTGAGGTGTCGTGGAAGCTTTGATTAAACCAACTGTTGAGAAAACACAGGCAGGCATGATGTCTGCTCTCGCTTCCAGTTTGGTCTGTCGCACGCAGCCTTCAGGAATTGTGTCCTGGGCGTGTTTGGGTTCCTTTCACCACCATGCAGCCGAGGGCTGCTCTCTGTGTGACTCGCACGCTTGCCCCGTAGCCATGGGGACCGCTTTCAGAGCCGGTGGGGCTTAGAGAAGGAGAGGAGCTGGTCAGGTCAGGGGCCTTAAAAGGCTCAAATGTGCTGTGTAGAGGAAACATGGATGCCAGAAGTCAGTTTTCTTTCCAAATATATTTTATCTTGAACACATGTGGCAGGTGTGAGTCTATTTGGAAATGGCCAGGAATGTGAAGACATGCCAGTGCAAGGGCATGAAATGTTTAGTCTCGACAGCATTGGAAAGCGTATCATTGGTTGGCTTAGGTTATAAATGTTACATGTGCATGTGATATATAAGACTTAGGAAGTCTTTGTGTGTGAGAGAGTGTGTGTGTCAATACTGGGGCTTGAACTCAGGGCCTGGTTGCTGTTCCAGAGCTTTTTTTTGCTCAAGACTAGCGCTATACTATTTGAGCCACATTTCTACTTCTGGCTTTCATTGGTTCATTAAAGATAAGGATTTCACAGACTCTTTTGCCTGGGCTGGCTGCAAATACTTATCCTCAGATCTCAACCTCCTGTTTACCTAGGATTACAGGTGTGAGCCACCAGCACCGGGCTCAGGGAATCTTTTAATACCAGGACGTAGAAAACTTAAGGTGCGTGGAGGGAAGAAGGTGGGAGGATGCAGTTCAACGTCAATGTATAGATGACCAAATTAAGGAGAGCGAGGGAAGGGCTGGGCTGGGAGGGAGGGATGAGAACGTGGAAAGGGGTGACTGTGATCAGAATGTACTCTACTCATAAACTGCTTTGTGGAATGGCAACTCCTATATACAACTACTAAAAGATAATACAAAAAAAATTTAAAGGAAGTAGAAAACTTAAGGGTTCATGTCCTTTTTTTTCTAGCCACAATTTTGAAACTGCACCGTGGCAAGCTTGAATGCACTGCTCAGGGTCCGCAGGAGCACTCGGGCTTTCCTAGCCTTCAGTTCAGCCGTCTTTAGCATACTGACTGGGTTCCAGGATGAAGGGCTGTCAGGAGACTGACAGCATGCCCGTAGAAGAAGCAAGTAGGAAGGAGACAAGACATGGCTGTAGCAAGCTGTCCCTCTATATCGGTCCATTTATCTGAAAATAAAAGCCCAAATCCCCGCTAGCAGACTTCCCCTGTACATCTTATCTCATTAAATCCATGGCTACCTCAGTTCTAAGGAAGATGGGGAAGCGGCTATCTAACAAGGGTCCTGAATGACTGTAACTGGTTTAAAACAAAATGGAGATGCATAGAGCAGAGCGAAGCACATTGTCGTCCTCAGGGAACAGGATGCAGCGGTGGGAAGTGGCTGGTGGGCCTCTGTGATGGAGAGTAATGATCTCAGGAAGATTAAGCAGAGTCACAAAGCTTTGTTTCCTCTGGGAAAGACCCCGCCTCACTTCCCCTGGATAAGATCCTAAGGGGAGGAAAAGACTTCAAGGCATAACTGGGTCTTGTTCAAAAACTGAATCATTCACATAGAACCCGAATTGAAAGCTGAGGTGTATTAGGCAAGACTAGGAATGATTTTTAGCGCAAACGGTGCCCAGAGTACCAGAATTTCACATTGCTTCTCTGCAATGCAGTTTGGGAAACAAATAACAAAATTTTCTGAAAATGAGAACAAAAGCAAAACAGCATTTCTAATTCCTATGCTAAACAAAACCCAAGCGGACACGAAGGGCAGACTTGATGCTTTACCTCATGGGCATAGATGCAATGTTCCCTACATCGTTCAAATAGCTGTTCTTTAAAACAAAAGTGTAATGTCACTTCCATTTACAAGAAAAAAAAAACACACCATTAATTTGAAAAGGCAGTCACTCAAGGACAAAAAGAGTAAGCCCTTAAAACCAGCAGACCTGTACTCACAGTCAGCCTTCACTCCCATTACCAGGCCTGGCCTGTTCTGGGGCCGATGCAGCTCTTGCCTCCCAGAGCGCTGTGCGTCTCGAGGGAACCAATACACAGCCCACGTTCTCCATGGCCCGACTCTGACGGCGCCCATCTCGGCCTTTCCCTTGTTGTGTTTTGAATAAAACAAAAGCATTTGGGGCTAATTTTAATGATGAACCATAACCAATCATTTATTTCTGAGATCTCCTCCATCGTTGCTGACTGTAATTCAGGCAAGCAGTACATTTTGCGACCTCTTCCTATTGGTATTTTGTCAAGAAAGTGTGCTAAAAAAAAATACTCTCCAGGATACTTGGATAATAGCCTCCTAATTTGACGGTGACTTCACAGTGTCTATGGAATGGATTAAACCACATCTAGCAGAGTCCTTGGTATTTCCTAGGTGACGTTAAGCACTCTAGACCACTGGCCCCTGGTTCCAGCTGCTCATGTTGTCTGTTAACCCTGCACACCTTGGGCTGTAAGCTCAGATTCAGCCATTTGAGGTGGTTTTCTGGAAGTGTTGAGTCATCCTGGCCTTTCATCTCCATTCTCCACCAAGAAAGGGGTCTCTTCCCCCTCGTATCCTCATTTCTAGACTTGAAGAGCTCCTTTCTCAACCCTACGGTACAATGGGATCACACCATAGGGCAGCCATCTGACTTCAGTTGTAGGCTAGGAATCCATTATGGTGTTAGGACATGATATACCGGTTAGCCACTTGAGCTGCAGGAACCAAGAAAGAAAACTGCACCGTCAGCGCTGATGTGGGAACCTTTCCAAGAATGCCACGGGTTTTTAGATGACTGGGAGCTGTCCATGGGGGAAAATAAAGGTTCTCTATCTGCTTCCATACAGGTTATCCATCTTATAGAGCTGAACTCCACGAGATCAGAGACTGTTTACGTGTGTCTTCTGCTTTCTACCATGTCCCTAATTGCCTTTCGTGTCCTACCCATGGTAGGTGTGTTCAAGGACTATTTGCTGAAAAATGTCAACCTTTCTTCAATTCTGGAACCTGATTCCTGCTAGCCTGTGGCAGCTGGCCAGATGAAGGATAGGAACAAAGTGAACTGGGCTCTTCTAGCCTTGCTGTTTCAGAAACAGAGCTAAACAACCAGCAGCAGTTTGTCATTGGCTCTCTCTGAAGCTGCCAATACTCAGAAGGCATCCAACCACTATCCTTCTGCCTTATCTTATTCAGAGCCCCTCTCTGGAAGTGTGAGATCATTCCTTTACACCCCTCCAGCATTTCCTTCTACTGTATTTTTGTCAGAACATGGTACCCCTCTACACACAACAACACAACAATGAAGAAGGTACCGTTGTGTTATGCTGAGGGCTGAGTAGCTATGCCAAAGCATCGTGTAGTAGTTGCAATGCATTTGAACTCTGTATAAAAAGACTCCCAAATTGCAGCAGGTTGAACCAGGAAAAGGTTAAGTAGTTAACTCAGGCTCAGCATGGCAGTGATCTATGGTGTCAGGGACTCAGGCTGCTTCTGATTTGTTGTCCTACAGTATGTGATTTGGCCCAAGTTCACTTTAGATTGTGAGGTAAAACCAGCTGCATTCCAGAAGGAGTAAAAGAGGAAAGAGAAGGCCACTCCTCTTTATTTGAAGGATATTTTTCTGGAGCTGTACCATCCATCACATTTGCTAATATCCTATTGATCAGAGCTTTGTCATGGCCATAACTGGCTGCCAGGCAGACTGCAAACAATGTCATTTATCTTCTGAGCCAGTGAAATTTTTATTACTGTGCATTGAAATGAGAAGAACTCTTGGGACCATGGGTCCCAATAGCTGCGGCGTCTGGGCTGTCCACATCCTCCCTTTAGCAGATACTGTTCCCTGTACATCCTCAGGAAGCCCAAAGTCCAGAAGCACCCAGCCTTCCGCATTGAGCGCAGAAGATGACTCCTTGAGACCTGGGCCCAGAAAACACATATTCCCTTCACCCAATCCCCAGACGTAACGCTGAAGCGGGAATGGGAAAGTACAGGAAGACTTCGAATTTGGTTAGCAATAAAAAGGAGACAAGGGATGGAAAGGTAGAAGCAGACACTGGTCCACGACAGCTTTTCAGACCACGAGAAGAATGTACCCTTCCTGAGGGCTTTCAAGGGTGATGGAATCTCCTGTTGACAGTGAGGCCTATGATTTTATTGATGATCCCATTCCCTCAAAAAACTCAGAAGACTTCTGAGATTCCTGGCAAATCCTATGCATAAGTAAAAACACCCCAGGGTCTGGGTCTGGACATTGTTTTTAAGACTGAGCTCTTTTCCTCCTGCTCTCTTTACACTGCCCACCTCTTACCCCACCCTACCCGGAGTGAGACAGTGAGTTGGTGACCTAATCTGATCATATGCTCTTAATTTGATCTTTCTGGCTGGACTGGTTCCTACTGTCTAGCAGAGAACACTTCACTAAATGGGATTGGGAAAGGCTGGCAAAGCTGCCATTCAAATCCCCAATGTCTTTTATTTTTTAAATTTTATTTTATTGTAAAGGTGATGTACAGAGGGGTTACAGTTACGTAAGGGAATGGGTACATTTTTTTTGTCAAACAGTGTTACCCCCTCCCTCCTTTTCTATCAAATCCACAATTTCTCACTCCTTCATATTTGGTTTCAGAGACAGCAGACGCGATCAAACATGCAGTCCCTAAACTACATCAGCTCACCCACTGCCTCGAAGGCAAGGGGCCGAGAGTCCCGCCCCGCTGGTGTTGACACGCCTGTGTGTGGCTGCAGAGGAGGGCGGGCACCGTCACTGCGTGCTCTCGGGGGCTCCACCTCTCGTAGCTACCAGCAGCACACCCCCGTGCCTCTTGCTGCTGGGTTCTCTGTGTTCAGCAAGCCGCTCTCTTAGAGGCACACTTTCCAACAGCTGCCCTGGGCCGGCGTCCGGGCCTTCCAGTCACCCTCTGCCTGATCGTGACCTCAGTGGCTCTTTTTCTGGCGGGTCAGACAGTCCTCTCCTTTGTGTGGAGTGCCAGAGTCTCTCTCTGGGACACCCAATGTCACAAAGAAGCCCCCAAAGAAGCCAGAAGCGGCGCTGTGGCTCAAGTGGCAGAGTGCTAGTCTTGAGCAAAAAGAAGCCAGGGACAGTGCTCAGGCCCTGAGTTCAAGCTCCATGACTGGCAAAAAGGAAGGAAAGTACATCCACAGGTTGGGAGAAAATATTGACAAATTGTATAATGGATAAGGGTCTGCCACTTAGATCATATAAAGAACTCTTACAACTCAGCAAATAAAGAGTCTATTAGTCTTCTTAGAGAAGCATTGGAATATCCATTTCTCCAAAGACATACAATGGCCAATAAGCAAATGAAAATGTTCTCATATTCTTAGTCCTTAGGGCAGTGCAAAGAGATCCTACTTTGCACCTAGTAGAACAAAAATAACAAAAGTAAAAATAACAACTGATAAATCCCACCCTTCTCAAGGTGTGGGGATCTAAAGGAGAGCCTCGAAGGTGTCCACAGGGTCTGAAGAGGAATCAGATTTTTGGTACAACCTTAAGAATAGTTATCTATCTATCTACCTATCTACCTATCTATCTATCTGGTATTCCTGTATCTATTTATCTATCCATCTATCTATTTATTGAGATATCGAGATGTCAGATAGATAGACATCAGAGGTTTTGTTATTTTCTTTTTTTAAAATCAAATCTTGGAAAATCCTGAATTGTCTTTGAGGAGCAGGGACAATGTTGAAGGTTGAAAAGAGCCAATCAAGAAGAACAGAAAAAAATTCGGTAAAACTGCTGAATTGTGTGATGTATTCACATTATAAAGACCGCAGTGAGGAAAAAAGCAAAATCAGTGCCTAAAAACAAAAACAGCACATTTCTCTTTTTAAAAATGGGACTGAGCCTCCTAGTTGAGCCCATCTTTTCTCTGCATTAGATTGTTGCAAATAAGCATCCAAATGATAGAAATAAAGTTGTAATCATAATTTATCTTCACTGTTTATGCTTTAATTCTAATTAATCATACCCTTCAGTGAGACAGTTTACAAAAACATATCCATTTTTGTAAGTGTATTATGAATACCATGGAGATGATTTACTAATTTGAAATTTAAGGGCCATTATTTGACTGTAGAGAAACAAGTAGAATTTAACTCTCTACTTCTCTCCTCTTTCTCTCTCTCTCTCACACACATACACACACACGTATGTTTACACACATGCCCACATATACACCTAAGTTTAGGGGAGCAGGAAAACAATCATATTATATTAGATTTAATGGATGACTATAGAGATGATCTGATGAAGGACTTGTAACCCGGGGAAATCAGTCAGTTTCATGGGTGTTCTATGCGCTCCTTCAGTTACAGCTACAGTGTTACGGTCGTATACATGAGAATCTTTTTTCTTTTCTGGAATGAGAAGCTATAATTCTCAAGTGGTTGAGAGGCCATTGTGCTGCGGAAGTGATGGATGAAAAGCGTTGTGTTGGAGGCTTGAAGACTATCACCGAGTCCAGGGAATGGTGAGCCCAGTCACTGCCCAGATGGCCTTGGCTCCGCCATTTCCAAAAGACAGAAACAAAAAATCCAGACAGAGAAAGCAACATGGACCTGTCACGCACTCATCCACCCGAGCATCCGCGTCTTCTTGGGGGTACAGGAACAGAGCAGGGGGTGCAGGAGATCAAAGGTGGGGGGGGACTGTGGTTCTCTCGATGGAAGCTGAAGATCAACCACTGTCAGCCTGGGAGGCCTGGCTTTTAACATTTGATTTTCAGAGAATAGACAGAACATCCAGGTTTCGTAGTTCAAAAAAGAAAAAAAAAACCTCCTGAAAAGAAAGAAAGAAAATGCTGGGCACTGGCAGCTCACGCTGGCAAGCCCAGCTGCTCAGGAGGCTGCCATGTGAGGATCAAGGTTTGAGGCCAGCCCGGGCAGCAAAGTTCAGGAGACTCCAGTTAACCACCAGTAAGCCACTCGTAGCTCATGTGGTAGAGCACGAAAAAGCAGCTTTCAGCTTAATCAAGACTTTCTTTAATAGCGCTTTTATGATTCCCTGGTTAGGACCAAGTTACTTGAAGTAATCAGAAACCTGACAATTACTCATCGGAGAAACTGGAGGACAGTGTCCAGCGTGGAAGGAACTTACAGCCCCAGGTCTCCAGAACTCTCCCAGGGCCCAGGGGCTTGGCTACATGGGAACATGGGTCTCTTATAACAAGATAACTAAGTTAGGGCTAAAGGATCAGGTGGACTTGAGTGTGTCGACTTCATTGGCTTCATTTCTAAATAAAGATGACAGTGTTTGCTGTTCCTAAGTGTTGAGGGGAAAGCGGGCGAGGGAGTAGCTTGGTCCGTGTGTCACTCTCCAAGGTGCTGAAACATCAATGGACGTGGTGAAGGGGATCCAGTTCTCATGTAAAGATTCTTCCATCTTCCTGGGACCTGAGGCTACCCAGCTGGCGTATGTAGCCCCATGAGGTGGAAGTAGAGTGAGTAAGGGCTGGTGAAGGGTGGAGGAGAGAGAAGATGTCTCCGCATCCGGGTTTTTACCAAAGGAAAGGATTTCGAGAAGTGTCTGTCCACTCCGTAACTGTACAGCTGAGGAAACAGACGTGAAGAGAAAGCCACTAGTCACGTGTACATAGCATGCTCCCGTACCAATGTACCTTGAAATAAGATCGAACGAGGGAGAGAGCCAGTTGTCTGGGGTTCTTCCTCATGTTTTCAATAGAACTTTCTGCCTGTTGGGTTCTCTCCCTCACCATGGGACCTCCTAGTGGAAAAGCAACCTGAAAAACATGTTTTTGCTTGAGTGTGGAGAAGCTTGTCTTTGTGTGGCTGTCTTCCTGCTCAGGAAGGCTGTCGTTCTGCCACTTCATTGAACACAACTAATAACATTTCAGAACAGGGGGAGCAACCAGATGGCGAGGTACCCAATGGCCAGCTGTGAGGAGGTTTGGTGCAGTAAGAACTCACAACATAACCTGGTGGATTTTAACAGAAAGGACAACAGTCTGCAGAGAAAGGGAATCACACTGGGCATTTTCCTCGCCTGGAATTAGATAGGTTCGCATAGCTACATCCAAGAGGACATTCATGTGTGAAGAAGTTACACTAAACTTGCATTTAAAAGTTTTGTTCCTTTTTTATCAGCATTAATTCACTGTACAGGGAATTTTATTTTAGCATGTCCATCTATGCATAAAGTATATCTTGATCAGACTGCCCTACCTCCATCACGCTCTCTCATCTCCTTCCCCCTCCCTAAAATGATTGCTTCATTTTCACATGAATACTTGTCCATATTCATCTTCCTTCACGATCTCTATTTGCCCTTTCCCCTTTACCCCATCAAACACAAACAGTTTTACAGTCCCACCATTCACTCTCTTTCTCCATCCCCTCACCCCCTATTATTCAAAAGCTTTCAGTGAGTTTTATTTTCCATTTTTATTCATAGATATGATGTCTTTTGGTGTTTTTTTTTTTAAATTAAGTATGCTTTAAAAAAAACTGGGCTGACAGAGACATGAGTAACTTTTAAACGAGTGGTTTGTAATTGAGTCTTGATCTATAAATAGGATAAAGCCATCTGTGGGGGAGAGATCATGGCAGCTCCTGCTTGTCCTCCAGAGGCTGACAGGAACCGTGGGTCACAGATGGAGATGGCTCTGAGTGCCAGTGTCATGCGGCCTTGGTGCTCCCGTGCCAAGAGCAGGTGAGTCACACGCCCCGTCTCCCCAGAGCCCAGACAGCTCTGCCTTGAGACCTGCAATGCAAACAAAAGCCAGAAAAGGGGACTTGGCTAGCTCTTCAGTAGCCCATAATATACACAGACGCGAGGCTCGAAGCCCAAAGAAGACCCGCCCTTTCTTCTTCTAGCACCTCCTACCTACTGTGTCCAAGAGTGCTTCATATCCAGAAACGTTTTCCCCAGAAGGCAACACCAAGTGTGAGCTCAAGAGCTCACCATCATGCTGCGCAAACTTTGAACTGCGGATACGGCTCAGTGGTAGAAAAACTGAGTTTTTGGTAGGGTACAGTGCTGTTCAGAGAGAGAGAGAGAGAGAGATGGAAAGGAAGAAAGGAAGGAAGGAAGGAAGGAAGGAAGGAAGGAAGGAAGGAAGGAAGGAAGGAAGGAAGGAAGGAAAGAAAGAATAAAAGGAAGGGAGGGAGGGAGGGAGGGAGGGAGGGAAATTAAATCTGCACAGACTGACTCAGCCCAGCCCCTCCCCCAGCCTGGTGTTTTCTCTAATTGGCTCTCTCAGCTTCTGCAGCAACACCAGTGCTGCAGCCCCTCCGCCCTTCTCTTGCAGGAGAAGCACCTTCTATTTTTAATTTTCTCAATCTTCTTTTCCACCTGAGTAGACATATGATTTTCTTCCTGGTTGTAAGAAAATTCCCTCTTATGAACATGTGTTAGCAAATGGGGAAGATTCCTGACAGAGATGGGAACTTCTAGCCCTTTCTGCCCCATCCATGGAGAATCTGCAAGCTGAGATTTACCTTCGGGAACCCTGCCCTGCCTCCAGCCTCCGTGATCCGTCAGGGTCAGAGGGCAAAGGAGACCTCAACCCACCATGGTGCTCAGAGTTCCCTGCTTCAGGGTGTGTCTAACCACAGGGGGGCTGAAGGGACTTAATCAACACACTGGGGCATGATACGTGACAGGACTCGGCACTCACGCCCAGTGAGACCAAAGAAGGCTACTTAGAAGAGGAGCACTAACCTATGTGCAGCTGATCTTATCAAAAATATTTGTGTATTTATCGAAACGAACTCCAGGAAATGGACACGATTGTTTTTTCTTTGTTGCTGTGTTTGTTTCCTTTTCTTTCTTGTATGTTTATCGGGGGGCACAGAAATGGAGGGACAAAGAGTGAACACATGCAACCGTGGCACTCACTAGACATTACTGTATGTTGAAAGTGAATTATACAATGTATGGGTGGAGACGGGAGGGGAAAACTGGAAAAGAGCGAGGAAAGGGGTGACATGGTCCACAAAGACATGTATTCCTTACCTGCTTCATGTAACTGTAACCCCTCTGTACATCACCTTTATAACAGCAATTTAAAATTTAAAAAAAAACACAATAAAAAGTAAAACAAAAAAAATAATAAAGCAAACGAAATTGGTTGAGGGTGGGTGAGGAAGACTCCAGAAGGCTGAGCCTGGTTCCTGAGAGCTCCCCCTCAGGCTCCTAGACCAGACACCGTGCCTGTTCCCCCGGCAGCAGGCTGAAGCGGGCTTAATTGCTGCTGGTAATTAAGGCAGATCTATGGTTTCTGGGCATGCCCAGTGGGGGCGGGGCGGGCTGCAGGCAAGCAGTCAGAGCACCGCCATGCTCTCAGCTCGGCCTCGCCCAGCAGGGCCTGTTGCTGGGCAGTTTTCAGCACTCCCTGTCCTTGCAAACCTTTCTTTTGTGGGGGATGGAGACTTGTCTTCTCAAAGGCTCTCCAGGTAGAATTGAAGTCGTTAACCCTGAGAGTTTAGTACAGGTCTAGCATGGTGCGAAGCACTTTTAAGGAGCACAATGTGTGCATTTGTAATTGATGATACAAGATAAGATTACTCACTTAAGGTCCGTCGTGAACACAGAATGCAAAGCTAGTTCATTGGATTCCAGAGCCTGGACTTTTAGGCACCATGCTATTCTGCAGAGATTGCAAGCCGGGAGCAGATGGGCCTACAAATGCGCATAGTCCCCACGCTGCTTGAGAATATGAAACTTCCTCCTAAGTATTCCGAGTTGCTGATTTCCTTGGGAGGATGATGTGATCTGCCAGGCCCGGCCCAGTGTTGTGCATGGTAGGAAGCATTGGAACTGAGAGTAGCTGTTGTCCCATCATAAGCTCCAGTTTTTATTTATACTACTTTCTCTTGTCTAAATCCTAGTCCATGTTGCTCATTTGGGGAAGTTACCTGGCCCTTGTTGGCCTGTTGGGATTGTGACACTGGTTTCTCTTCAGCAAAATGGAATAAAATACAAAGGTAAGAGGTAGAGAGATGAGAAAGGAAGCAGCCCGTGTCTTTGCACTTGGTCACGCCGAGAGTAAAAGCTCTTCTGAGTCCAAGTCATCCCTAGTCTCCTTTCAAGCTCACAGAGGAGCAGAGAAGAGCTAGCTGGGGGAGAGAGGTAAGACTTGCACCAGAACCTTAAGAAGCATCGTGATCCTAAACAAGCAACTTGTCTGCTTTTAAGAGATTGCTTTTCGTAAAGCTTTGTCATAGCTCTGCTTTATCATCTCGGCCTGAGCTTCCAGCTGGATGGAATCCTAACGCTAAAAGCCCTGCAAAACCCTTTGTGGCTTCAAGAGAAGGAGCGTATTTGGCAGACCAGAGCTGCCCGCCAGCCTAGCCTGCTTGCTTCTGGGTAACCAGGTGGGAAATTCCATCCCAGAGTTTCAGTTTCCTGTGGGCTCAGTCTTCCCCAGGTTCTTGTAGAGTTCAAGTTCATCTCCCTACACCCACGAGCCTGACCATAAAAAGGCTCCAGTGGTATAGAGTAGGGGTCCAGTTTTGGAAGCCTTTGAGCTCTCAGTGAGTACCTCCAAACACAGGACCCATGCTCAGGTGAGATCATGAGACCTTACACAGGATGTTGCCTAGAACATACCCTCCGGGGTATCAGAGCAGTAATGAATCTGCTTAGTGACACTACAAGTACCTAGGCAGTTCCCTAACCATCCTGAAGGCTGCTGGCATTTCCACACTTTCCCCAGCTGCAAGACTCTGGCTTCTTCCACATAAACATCTGCTCTTGTCTCTTCCAAGGCTTAGGTTATCTGGGATTCTTTTCAAAGCACCCCCAAGGAAGGGCATCCTTCTTAACCCTACCGCTCTGAGCTTTCTCAGAGGCTAACTCCAATCCTCAGCAAAGACAGGTAGCAGATTTGTTATCATGTCCCTAACAGGCCCAAGGTTGAACTCTTGGTCCTTCTCTGGAGGAGCTGTTTTAGCAGGTTCTTGAGCGTTTAGGAGGTGGGACCTAACTGATGTAGGTCACTCGTGGGTGGGACCTTGGGGTTTCTTGTTCCTGGTATGCCCCCCCCTCTCTCTTCCCCTCTCCTCTTCTTCCTTTTTCTTCTTCTCCGTCTCTCTTTCCCTCTCCTGGCTTCCTGTCTGTCCTGAGGTAAACAGCTCTTCTGAACTCCATGCTTCCATCCTGGGCTTCTGTCCGAGCCTTAGAGGCCAGAGACTGAGGACTGCACTCTTGGAAATCACATTGAACTTGAACTTGAGCCACAGTAACTGTTTCCTGCATGAAGGTGTTTCTCTCAGGCATGTTGGTTACAGAGGCACAGAAGTGATTAACTCAAGACACTTATGGCAGGGGCGGGACTAGGCAGTCCTGAGTTTGGACTCGACTCTGCGGCTTGGTTTCCTATGGGCTGCTAATCCATGCACTTCTTTGGACTACTGAATCCCTCATTTAAGAAATGCAAACGACTCACTTCCTAGGGCCCAGATGGAAATTCCTTAAAGAAACGCAACAGGAAGACAAAGTGAGAATGGGTCTCTTGGCATTTAGCAAGTGTTTAATGAAGAATCTTCTTGAGCTGTGTTTCTTCCCACCCATCACAATCTAGATCACTGCTTTCCCTGGCCTTCCATGCTAGACCTCTGTCCTTCCTTCCTTCTTTCCCCCTCCCTCTCTCCTTCCTTCTTTTGCTCCTCCCTCCTTTCCTTCCTTCCTTCTCTTCTTTCTTTCCTTCCATTTCTCTTTCTTTCCTTCTTTCCCTTCCTTCCTCCTATCCTTTCTCCGTTTTTCATTCCTCCTTTCTCCCTTCCTCCTTTCCTCCTTCCTCCCTTCCTTTCTCAGTCCTTTTCTTCCTTCCTTCCTTCTTTTCTTTCTTTTTCTCCCCTTCCTTTCTTCCTTTTGCTCTCTTTCTTTCTTCCTTTCTCCTTCCTTCTTTTCTTTCTTTCTTCCCTCCCTCCCCACTCCCTCCTTCCTTCCCTTCCTCCTTCCCTCACTTCTTTCTTTATTTCCTTCCTTCTTCCTTTCTCAGTCTCTTCCTTTCTTCCTTCCTTCTTTTCTTTCTTTTTCTCCCCTTCCTTCTTTCCCTTCTTCCTTTCTGTCCCTTCCTTCCTTCCTTCCTTCCTTCCTTCCTTCCTTCCTTCCTTCCTTCCTTTGTTTCTTTCTTTCTTTTAAAGGGAATCCTATTACTTTATTTTGTTTTTGTTTTTTGTTGCCAGTCCTGGGCCTTGGACTCAGGGCCTGAGCACTGTCCCTGGCTTCTTTTTGCTCAAGGCTAGCACTCTACCTCTTGAGCCACAGCGCCACTTCCGGCCTTTTTCTACATATGTGGTGCTGAGGAATCGAACCCAGGGCTTCAAGTATACGAGGCGAGCACTCTACCACTAGGCCATACTCCCAGCCCCCCTTTGTTTCTTTCTTTCTTCCCTCCCTCCCCCTCCCTTTCTCCCTCCCTCCTTCCCTCACTTCTTTCTTTCTTTCCTTCCTTCCTTCCTTCCTTCCTTCCTTCCTTCCTTCCTTCCTTCCTTCCTTTCTTTCTTTCCTTCCTTCTTTCTCCTCTTCACTGCTAGGCGTGGAAGAATGGAACCCAGTGCCTGGTACTTGCTGGACATGTGCACTGTCCTGAGCTCCATCCTCAGCAACCAGCATGCGGTGAGGCAATGCCACAATCGGATTCTCCATCCACCCTGGGAGCTTTATGAGAGCAGGGCACACAACTGGAATCTCCTACTAGGAAGGAACCTGAGTCAGGAAGTAGAGTTCCCTGCAAAGCCCACCTGCCCTTCCATCAGGCCTGTGCCATCAGAGGGCTCCTGTGGCCAGTCGCTTCCCTTGTTTTCTTGTCTCTGCAGCTGCCCAGGAAAGCAGAGGCGCCTGCGAATGTTACTGGAGACTGAGAAGGAGCTGGGAGGCCGGTCTTAATTCAAGGTCACCCAGGGGGCAGGCACCTAGTTGATCAGGGATTAGCACAGATGTCACTGTCCTGCTAAGCTCACAGAGCTGGCTTGTTTATTTCAGAGGTAAGTTTATAGTCACTTAAGGGAGAAGAAAACCAATTTGAAGCAAGCTTTATTTTAGGATTAAAATGTGTGTGTGTGTGTGTGTGTGTGTGTGTGTGTGTGTGTATCTGGTGTATGTGTGTGTGTGTGTCTGTTTGTCTGTCTGTCTGTCTGTCTGTCTCTGTTTGTTGGGATGGGGTGTAGATCATGTCTTTAAGGGGAGGAACTCCTAAGAAAATAACAGTTACCAAAAAGTGTTTAAGGTCCCCAGAAGCCCCGAGACTCTCTACTCTCCAGAGATGGGGACAATCCTTTAAGCCAGGGATTCTGTTCTACTTAATGTATCATTTAACGTATTTGTTCATGTAGGTGATGACTCATTGCTTCTCCGAATTCTATTTTTAGCTGTTGCTTCTCGGTTGGATTTTTCCACATATCAGATGCTCAACTATGTGTCTAAGAGGACAAGACCTACCCAGGGCTGAAAAACAGACCATGTCATTTTATTACTTACAAGTTAGAAAAGGTTGTTGTGAAAATGTCTTTCCCTAGATGTGCTAGGATTGAGAAGTCAACTCAGAGAGAGGATACGAGGAAATGCTAATGGCTTTAAACTCGTGGTGAGTAGAGTCAGCTAGCTACCACCTATGTATTATAGTCTACTCTTTGGATGTAGGACTTCTGACCCCTGACCCTTGACTCTATATGGACTCTAATGGAAGCAGGAGCAGGAATAGGGAGAAAACAATCACAAGTGGCTGAGGAATGAGGTTGTGAAAAGCCAGAACTCTCGACAGGAACAGCGGCTTTGCTGAGTGGCAGAGGAATGACTGGAAAATGAGTCCCAGGAAGCCAGGAAGCTCAGTCAGACCCAGGAAAGCAGCTAAGGACCAAGAGCAAAGGGAGAAGGACGCTCAGCAAAGATCAAAATGGAAAGGAACCAACATGGGGGGCTGGTGTCACATGGCTCCTAGAAATAATTTGCTAGCATTCATTGTTCCTAATGTGTGCACGTATTTATAAATACATGCATAGAAAAGTTGTACCACCCACACACTACATCAAACTGATAACCGGTTCTAGAGAGGATAAATGGTGGAACTGGAATTAGTAAAAAATGAAAGCAATATTATACCTTTGGCTCTAAATAGTTCAGAGTTGTTTCATTGTTTCTAATAACAGCAAAAAAAAATCATATTAAATCCTTGTATTAAAAAAAGGTAATAGTGGTTTGATCCGTAGAACTTCAAAACAAAAGCCAGACAAGGCATAATTAAGAGGCAAATGGGAGAAGGCATAGACTTCATGCCAGCTGGACACTGCTGGCTACAATCCTAGCAACCAGGAAGGTGAGATCCAAGGATCAAGGTGAGAAGCCAGGCAAGGAAGAACACTCTACGTGACCCTTATCTTAAATTATCCAGAAAAAAAAAAAGCCAGAAATAGAGGATCAAATGGTACAGCAAAAAGTGTTAGGGAAAGCTGGGTGGCTCACGCCTGTCATCCTAGCTACTCAGGAGGCTGAGATCTGAGGATCCCAGTTCAAAGCCAGCCCAGGCAGGAAAGTCTGTGAGACTCAAGAAATGTACTCGTTATCTTGCTCACATAACTGTAACCCCTCTGTACATCACCTCTACAATAAATAAAATTAAATTAAAAAAAGAAAGTGACTATTAGATGTAACTTATGCTAATATCCTTTATTTCTATCCATTGTTATAATGAGCTTTTGTGAGGTTTTCCCCTTAGTCAGCCTAATTCCCAAATACTGTAAAATTCTGCTTTTAATATTACAACTCTATATTTCTTGTTGTATTTATTTTTTTTTCTTTGGCCAGTCCTGGGCCTTGGACTCAGGGCCTGAGCACTGTCCCTGGCTTCTTCCTGCTCAAGGCTAGCACTCTGCCACTTGAGCCACAGCACCGCTTCTGGCCGTTTTCTGTATATGTGGTGCTGGGGAATCGAACCTAGGGCCTCGTGTATATGAGGCAGGCACTCTTGCCACTAGGCTATATCCCCAGCCCACAACTCTATATTTCTTTCATTAAAAAAAATAAGCTGGAAGTGGAGCCATGGCTCAAGTGATAGAGTATTTATTTATTTATTTTGCCAGTCCTGGGCCTTGGTTGGACTCAGGGCCTGAGCACTGTCCCTGGCTTCTCTTTGCTCAAGGCTAGCACTCTGCCACCTGAGCCACAGCGCCGCTTCTGGCCATTTTCTATATATGTGGTGCTGGGGAATCAAATCCAGGGCTTCATGTATACGAGTCAAGCACTCTTGCCAGTAGGCCATGTTCCCAGCCCCTAGAGTACTAATCTTGAGCACAAAGAAACTCAGGGACAGCGCCTGGGCCCAGAGTTCACGCCCCAGGACAAGCAAAAAAAGAAAAAAAGCTAAGGGAAAATGCCCTAACCCTGAGTGAAAGCCCCAGTACTGGAACATTAGGAAAAAAAAAAAAAAAGACTACACGTCATGGTTAAAAACTAAAATTAGCTGGGGCTGGTGTCCCACCGCCTGCACACACACTATCTATGCCCAGTACTTGGGAGGCTGAGGCAGGAGGATCGTGAGTTGGAGGCAAGACGGGACTATCCAATTACATGATAGATGACAGATAAATGATAGGCAGGCAGGCAGATGGATAGAGAGCCAGAGCGATAAGAATATAGACATAGTATAACTAGGAGAAAAGAAAAACGATAGATAGTCTTGTACTTGAACCACATTTTTTTTTTTTTTCAGCCAGACTCAGAGTAGAGAAATTCTCCACCAGGAGAAGCCAGATAGCATGCTGAGAGGACTGGCTACCAGAAGGGAGGCTCTTCCTCAGCCAGCTAAGGCAGGCAGGCAGGACAGTGGAGCCCACGTTCGGGGATAAGAGGACCCCAGACGACGGAGTCAGGCCTGCCTACGAGGGATAAGTGTCACCAGCAAGAGGGGAGGCCTGCCGCTGGGCCTTGGCCAGGGGGGTGCTAAGAGACCCCAGTTCACACTGGCTCACACACACCTGGCCTAGCGCTCCCCCCTGGGCGGGGAAGAGCTTCTAAAGAGGAGGCTTCAGAGGTCAGTTAGCTAAGGGAAGAGAAGCCATGATGGAGAAGAATGACTCAGAAATTCAACAAGAGTCTGGAAGCAAGCGGGAGCGGCTGCTGGCACTGAACCGTGTCGGTGTGGCCTGCCCGGGCAGGGCAGGGGTCGGGGTGCTGGGCCTTCTTTGTGGACACTCCTGGCCGCCTTGGAAGATGACCAAGCACCACACCTCCATCCGCGATCTGGGAAGCGCTGGATCAAATGCCCAGCAAAGGAGTAGTGGGGGCTCCAACCCCCTCCGTTCTTTCCTACTGCGGGGACGTGGAAGTGGAGGTTCACACGGAGTCTGGTGCCAGAGACCCAGAGAACGAAGCCAAGTGGAAGGGCTCTGCGGAATGGGAGAAAGGGATGGAACCCAGGGGCACAGCCAACGGGAAAGAACCAGAACGCACCGCGTGAGGAGCAAGAAGCCTTTGCGCTGCCCCGGAGGGAGGGAGAGGCCAGGGACCCCGTGGGGGTCTGGGTGGAGACGCAGACAGCCAGGCCCGCCATGAAAGAAGGCCCCACACCAGTCCAGACTCCTGTGCTGTTGCTTGGAGAGTCCGTGTTGTTGTGAATGACTATCTTTTTTTAAATTTTAATTTATTTATTAATTGAACACAAATTTTTTTGACAAAGTGTTGTGCAAAAAGGGTACAGTTACATAGTAGGGCAGTGTGTACATTTCTTGTGATATCTTACGCCCTGTTTTTCTTTCCCTTCCCTAGGTCAGGTAGACATATATACAATACACAATGTACTAAGAACATATACAGTAGCCTCATAGCCTGCACCAAAGAAAATTCACCTAGGGCTTTAAATGTAAGGTCGACATTAGACAATATGTTGACAGTAGTCTTATATGAACGTACATACATAGCTTTTGAGCTATTGTATTCCACTGAGAGGTCAATTTTTGACCTTTATATGTTGAGTAGTTGTTTGGTTTTAGTTACATAATGTTGGGTCGCTGACCCCAATCCTGTGGGAAATACCATTTGACAAGCAGTTTTGGTTTCACAGACCTGGTCTCTACTGTCTCTCTGTCACCCCATCTTAACAGTCATATATCAGGGAGATCATGCCCCTTTGTTTTCTGTGTTCTAGGCTTGTCTCGCTCAACATTATTTGTTCAAGTTCTGACCATTTCCCTGCGAATACCAATATTTCATCATTCCTAATCACTATGTAGTATTCCATTGTGTATAAGTACCATATTTTTTGGATCCATTCATCTGTGGAGGGGCATCTGGGTTGTTTCCATATTTTGGCTATTGTGAATTGTGCTGCGATAAACATGGAAGTACAAATGTCTTTTTGATATCCTGGGACCTGCTGTTTAGGATAGATGCCTAGGAGTGGTATGGCTGGGTCATAGGGTAGGTCTATATTGAGCTTTTTGAGAAACCTCCATACTGTTCTCCAAAGTAGTTGTACTAATTTGCACTCCCACCAACAATGGAGAAGGGTTCCTCTTTCCCCGCACCCCCTCCAGCATTTGTTGTTGCCTGAGTTCAGAGTATAGGCCATTCTCACTGGAGTGAGGTGGTAGCTCAGGGTTGTTTTTATTTGCATTTCCTTTACTACCAGGAATGTTGAACATTTCCTCATATGTTTCTTTGCCATTTTTATCTCTTCTCTTGTGAAGTCTCTCTTTAGCTCCTTTGCCCATTTCCTAATTGGTTTACTGGGCTTGGAGGGGCTTAGTTTTTTGAGTTCTCTGTAGATGACAGATATCAGGCCTTTGTCTGTTGCAGTGCTGGTGAAGATCCTTTCCCATATGGTTGGTGTCTTTCTATTTTGGTGGCTATGTCCTTAGCTGTGCAGAAACTTTTTAATTTGTAGTAGTCCCATTTGTCGAGTCTCTCCCCTATTTGTTGTGCCCCTGGGACTATATTCAGGAAGTTCCTTCCTGTGCCTATAAGTTCTGGCGTCTTTCCTACTCTGTCCTTCAGTAGTTTCAAGGATTCAGGTCTGATGTTGAGGTTCTTGATCCATTTTGAGTTGATCTTGGTGCATGGTGATAGGCTTGGGTCTACTTTGAGTTTTCTGCATATGGCTGCCCAGTTCTCCCAGCACCAGTAGTTGAAGAGGCTATGTTTATTCCATTGTATGTCTTTAGCTCCTTTGTCGAATATCAGCTGACTGTAAGAGTGTGGTTTTATTTCTGGATCTTCAATTCTAATCCATTGGTCTTCTGATCTGTTTTTATACCAATACCAGGCTGTTTTTGTTATGATGGCTCTATAGTAGAGCTTGAAGTCTGGTATTGTGATACCTCCTGCACTGCTTTTTTTTTGCCTAGAATTGCTTTGGCTATTCTAGGTCTTTTGCTGTTCCATATGAATTTATGGATTGCTTTCTCTATTTCAGTGAAGAATGTGACTGGGATTTTGATAGGGATTGCATTGAATTTGTATAACAATTTGGGCAATATGGCCATTTTCACTATATTGATTCTGCCTACCCATGAGCATGGGGAGGTCTTTCCCATCTCCTTGTGTCTTCTTTGAGTTCCCTTATTAGATTTTTATAGTTCTCATTAAATAGGCCCGTCACGTCCTTGGTTAAGTTGATCCCTAGGTACTTTATTCTTTCTTTGGCTACTGTAAATGGAATTGTTTCCATAATTTCCTTTTCTGTTTGTACATTGCTGGTGTACAGAAAAGCTGCTGACTTTTGTGGATTGATTTTGTATCCTGCTACTTTGCCAAAATGGCTTATTAGGTATAGGAGTTTGGGGACTGAGTTTTTGGGGTCCTTGAGATATAAGATCATGTCGTCTGCGAATAGGGATAGCTTGATTTCTTCCTTGCCGATGTTGATCCCTTTGATGTCCTCCTCTTGCCTTATTGGTATGGCTAGGGATTCCAGCACTATGTTGAAAAGAAGTGGGGAGAGTGGGCATACTTGTCTTGTTCCTGAGTTTAGGGGGAATGATTTAAGTTTCTCTCCATTTAATATGATGTTGGCAGTTGATCTGTTGTATATGGCTTTTATTGTTTTGAGTAATGTTCCATCTATTCCTGTTCTCTCCAGAGCTTTTAATACGTATGGATGTTCTATTTTGTCAAAGGCTTTTTGGGCATCAACTGAGATAACGATGTAATTCTTAATTTTAGATCTGTTTATGTGGTGAATTACATTGATTGATTTACGGATGTTGAACCATCCTTGTGACTGTGGGATGAAGCCTACTTGGTCATGATGTATAATTTTCTTGATCAGTTTCTGGATCCTGGTAGCTAATATTTTATTGAGGAGCTTTGCATCTGTGTTCATTAGTGATATTGGTCTGTAGTTCTCTTTTTTTGTTGGGTCTTTGCCTGGTTTGGGAATGAGTATGATATTAGCTTCATAGAATGAGTTTGGAATTTCTCCCTCTGTTTCTATATCGCGGAAGAGTTTGAGGAGTATTGGTATTAGCTCCTCACTAAAGGTTTTATAGAATTCGTTGGTGAATCCATCTAGGCCTGGGCTTTTCTTTTTTGGGAGGTTCTTGATTACCTCCTGTATCTCACTGTAAGTTATTGGTTTATTTAGTTGATTTATTTCTTCTTGGTTCAGTTTGGGCAGTTTATACTTCTCTAAGAATTGATCCATTTCTGTAAAATTATTGTTTTTTTACTGAGTAGAGGTTCTGGAAATAGCTCCTTATGATTGTTTGAATATTGTGTGTACTTGTGGTAATTTTTCTGGTGGAGTCCTGATTTTACGTATATGAGTCTCTTCTTTTTTTTGTAAGTCTTGCGAGGGGTCTGTCAATTTTATTTATTTTCTCAAAGAACCAGCTTTTAGTCTTATTTATTTGTTGAATGGTCTTTCTATTTTCAATCAGATTTATCTCTTCTTTAAACTTTGTGATCTCTCCCCTCTTAGTCATTTTAGATTCGATCATTTCTTGTTTCTCCAGTTGTTTTAGTTTCATCGTGAAGTTATTCACCTGCTCTGCTTCCATTCTTTTAATGTGAGTGCTGAGGGCAATGATCTTGCCCCTCAGTACTGCCTTAGCTGTGTCCCATAGGCTTCTTTGTGATGTATTTTCATTGGTGAATGACTATCTTGGTAGTGCTGGAGTTTGAACTCAGGGCCTCACACTTGGCAGGCTGGCGTTTTACCTCTGAGGCAGGCCTCCAGCTCTGTTTCTCACTGGTTATTTTTGGCATGAGGTCTCATTTCCCCTTCCATGTACTCCTGGTCTGTGATCTCCCTGCTTTCAGCTTCCTCTCGTCACTGAGAATTACAGACACCCACATCCTCCTCTGCCTGTGGAGATGCAGCCTGGTGGACTTGCCCTCCCTCGGCTGGTCTGGGACAGTGATCCTCCCAATCTCAGCCTCCTGCATAGCCTGTGATGACAAGCCTGCACCGCTTGAAAAGGGAGTCTCAAGAGCTCTTCCGCCTTAGCTGGTCTCAAACCACAATCTTCCTATCCTCAGCTTCCCAGATAGCTAGGACTAAACGCATGAGCCACTCATGTCTGATCAGATTTCATGCTTTTTGTTTGTTTGTTTTCGTCAGTTGTGGGGCTTGGACTCAGAACTCAGGGCCTGGGTGCTGTCCCTGTGCTTCTTTGTGCTCAAGACTAGCGCTCTACCACTTGAGCCACAGCGCCACTTCTGGGTTTTGAGTGGTTTATTGGAAATAAGAGTCTCTTGGGGACTTTTCTGCCCAGGCTGGCTCTGAACTGTGATCCTCAGATCTCAGCCTCCTGAGTAGCCAAAAGTACAGGTGTGAATCACTGGCACCCGGCAATTTCATGTATTTTTGAGGATGATAAAGAAAGCCAGTTGTTGGATCTGCTGTGAACATTTTTTTTTTAAATATTGGGGCTTGAACTCAAGATCTCATACTTGCTAGCTAAGTGCTCTACAACTTGAGCCATACTCTCAGCCCTTTTTTGCTTTAGTTGTTCTTTTTCAAGTAGGGTCTTGCATTTGTTCCTGGGTCAGTCTAAGACTGAGCGTTCTACTTATGCCTCCTACATAGCTAGGACTGCATATATGTACCTCCATGCCCAATGTATTTGTTTCGGTGGATGTCTTACGAACTTTTGCCAAGGCTGGCCTCTCCTCTTGATCCTCCAAGTCTCTGCCTCCTTAGTCTCTGGGATTACAGTCATGAGCCACAGTACCCAGCTTGCTATGAATTTATAAAAGAATGTGCTCTTAATCTATTACATCATTAAGTACCTCTCGAGACAGGGCCTGCATGTGAATCTGCTGAGAAACTGCTTCATCTGAAGATCTCTTCAGACCGAATCACTTGGATGAGAAAGTTTTCAAATTCACACGGGATATAGATAGTAATTGTCCAGTAAACGTTGTTTCTCTTTTTAGATGTGCATCTCTAGGCTGATCAACAACTGCACAGCAACGCAGTGCTTGCAGTCTTGAGAGTGAATGTTCCGTTTTAAGTGAGAAAACACATTGCCTCTCTGGGGGCTGCTCAGATTTATTTTCCTAAGCAAGCTAACGGTTTGGGAATGTGTAATGAGCATTTTCCTCTAAGGCTGATCTACACAAAGATGCTCAAAGAGCAAATACTCCACTGAAAACATCTCTCTCTTTCTCCTTCTCTCCCCCTCTGTCTAATTTTATGAGACAGAAAACAGTTTCACATGGCAGATTACAAACGCAGGGTCTTGAGCTGGGGCTGTAGTTCAGGACCGAGTACTTGCCCAATGTGATGGTTTCCCAACATCACACGTGCACACACATATGTACATACACATGTGAACACACACGTAGGCACACACTTGCACATATACAAAGGGGAAGCCTGGGAGGAAACAATGGAGCTTTAGTCCTTAGTTCCATCAGAATGAAAAGAGCCTCTGTATCTTGTCGTTCTTCCATAGAGACTAGGGCAGACCAAGGAACCTGAGCAGCTCTTAGGTTCTCCATTCTGTGGGTTGCCATTGGCTGTGGAGACAGCTCTTCTGCCTCTCAGACACCAGAGGCAACCACAGTCATCAACCCGTGTGTGTGTGTGTGTGTGTGTGCGTGTGTGTGTGTGCGCGTGTGTGTGTGTGTGTGTGTGTGTGCCAATACTGGGGCTTGAGTTCAAGGCCTTGTGCTCTCACTCGGCATTTTTGCTCCAGGCTGGCACTCTACCACTTGGGTCACACCTCCAGTTCCAATCATGAACACTTTGTATTTATTTTTATTTTATTTTTTTTGCCAGTCTGGTCGTTTGAACTCCGCCTGGGCACTGGCCCTGAGCTTCATTTGGTCAAGGCTAGCGCTCTACCACTTGAGCCACAGTGCCATTTCTGGCTTTCTTGAGTAGTTGATTGAAGATAAGAATCTCTCAGAATTTCCCAGGCTGGCTTCAAACTGTGATCCTCAGCTCTCAGCCTCCCGAGTAGCTAGAATGACAGGCGTGAGCCTCTGGCTCCCAGCTGATGAACACTTTTTAAATGGCAACCTGTGCACACGCCCTGCAAATCACATCATCTTGTTTTTACAGATGCAGAAACCCAACCCACGGCTGGGACTCTCTCACCAAATACAGCTTCGGAAAAAGTAAACGACAGGTTGTTCTTAAGTATTGGAGTCGTGCTTCTTGTGCTTCTTGTTTACACAGATCCTAACAACGCCATCCGTCAATACACATATGTCGCATGTATATGCAAATATGTCTAGACGCTATACCGTGTAACTGTGTGGAGGGCAAAACACTTTTTTTGCCAGTCCTGGGCCTTGGACTCAGGGCCTGAGCACCGTCCCTGGCTTCTTCCCGCTCAAGGCTAGCACTCTGCCACTTGAGCCACAGCGCCGCTTCTGGCCGTTTTCTGTATATGTGGTGCTGGGGAATCGAACCTAGGGCCTCGTGTATCCGAGGCAGGCACTCTTGCCACTAGGCCATATCCCCAGCCCCGCAAAACACTTTTAAAAGTTAAACATGCCTTTCGGTGTGCTAGGGACCTACATTTAAAGCGAGCCAGAGGCCATTGTGTTGAGCACAGTAAGCCAAGCTCAGTAAAACAAATACTGTACATTTTCATTCATTTGTGGAATCTAAGACCAAAAGACATACACATTCATAGACATATGTGAATATTCATATATTTCACATATAATATACAATATAGTAGAATTATATATTTTATATAGTACATGTTATATATGCTATCATATGTATTCACACATCCCACACATACATACGTAGCTCTGAGACTTCCTGTTGCAGGCAGGGGGAAGGGAGAGGAAAAGGGAAGGGTGGAGGGCGAACCACATTGAAATACATGGTGTCTTCCTACGAAGATGGCATACGGAAGCACACTGAAAGCTGCTGAATACCGGGGACGGGGGGGCGGGGAGGGAAGAGGGGAAAGAGAGAGCAATCGAGAGAGGTTATTCTGATGAAAATACAGCAAGAGTCCATGTGAAAGGCTACAGTGGAAACCCATGGTACAATGAGTAAACTCTAAAACCGGCCACCAGTGGGAAGAAGGCGCGGGAATATGGTCAACACCCTGCGTGTGTGTGTGGAAAGCGAAGCACGAGACTGTTGAGATTGTGCTGAGACAGGGGAATGAGGGAGGGCTCAGCCGTGGGGGAGTACATTGTGCCCATCTGTGCAAGTGTCCCAGCGAACCTCCCCCCGTGTCACTCCTGTGAGCTGGCAAAAGAAGCCGAATCGCAAAAAAAGAGTCCACAAGTGAATTTCTTTATTTTTTTTTTAAATTGTGAAGGTGAAGTACAGAGGGGTTACAGTTACATACGTAAGGCAGTGAGTACATTTCTCATCCAACTTGTTACCCCCTCCCTTATTTCTCTTCCACCTTCCCCCGCCCAACCCCTCCAAGTTGTACCGTTGGTTTACCAGCATGTTGTCTTGTGAGTATTGCTGTTGCATTGGTTCTCCTTTTACCCTTTGTCTCACCATTTTAATGCTCCCCTTCCCTTCCCTAATTCAGACAGACATGAGTAAATTCCTTGCGGAGCCATTCGATGGGAAGAGTTGTGCGAAGCTGAAATGCTCAGGAAGATGCCCAGGTACCCCTGGCCTGCCGCGGGAGTGGGAGGAGCAAACGCCGGCGCCAGCCACTCCTTTATAAGCTTGGCTGATCAGAGGTGGACCGGGATCTGTTTATCTTGTTATATTGGCCTTCTGCTGGATTAAGTTAAAGGAGCTTTTAAAATAAACTGCAAAGCCCTTCAGACACCTCTAAACTGCGGCTGCACATACAAATAATTATGGGCAAGAACATCAACAGAGACAGCAATAGCTTTCTAAAGTCTTTTCCATGTGAAAGTGCTCCGCACATAATGACATCCTTGTTCAAATAAGATATTACTGTCTCGATCACGGCTGGCTAGAAACAGAAGGGACTTTTGCATCTGGGTATTGCTGAGGTTGCGCTGGGATCCTGAGCAGCAGAGAGGCAACAAAAGACCTCGGCTTGCGCGGCTCCGATACCCACTGGATTCGTCCCAGCGATTCAGACCAGCAAGGAATGGCCCATGCAAGTTCGCCCCGTTGGAACTTGTTTTTCTGTCCTCCCAGTCCTGGCAACCCAGAACCCTGTCAATTCACAGGGTTCAAAATCAAATCATTGCGGAGGAGCATCCAGTCCAACAGTCTTTTCCCTTTCTGGTCCGGAGTTTTATACCCCCCAGACACGAGAACAGGAAGCCCATCCTGCACCATCTTTACGGGCCCACGGGACAATCCCCTTTCGGGGACAGAAATTGCTAGACACTTTCCTCAGGGGAAGCATCCTGTAGACCATAAAAAATGATTTCTTGCCTTGATGCGTCCATTAAGAAATCGTTTGCCTGGAACCCACCCTCAGTCCCGCGATGGGCATTGTAGTGTTCTTTCAGTATTTTCCCCGGGCCGCTCTCTCCGCTACCGCTACAGAAGGCCCCTTGCCTCTGCTGTGAAGGCCAAGGTGCCGGAAGGGAGGAAGGCGAGTCATAAAAGACAAAGAGCAAGTCATTTACTCACAGGAAGACGTGCTGTGTTGTTTAGGTTTATGTGTTTTCCTATACGCATTTTTTTTTACCCTGATGATTTATTCATATTATTTCACTGAGTGGTAATAGATTCTTTAGCCCCCTTTTTCACCTTGACGTGACCTTGGATTTTATGGTATCATAACTGTGTCGATTACAGTCTCGTTGGACACAAATCAAGTCTGGGAGAGCCTGGCTGCCAGTGTGGTGGAGAGCTGCAGATAGAAAAGGAAGTGGCCGGTCAGTCAGTGAGCGGATGCACGTGGCCTGGGGGGCTTGCTGGGGACAACCTTCCTAAGAACCTTCTAGAAGGCAAGGGGAGCAGCAGTCCTGCTCTTGCTGACTCTTCCATTTGCTTGGGAAAATCAAAGCACAGTGCTATCCCTAGTCTAAACGGATCTCAGCCCCCAAGGCAAGACTTGCTGGCACCTGCAGGGCCCCTTTCCTTCCAACCCCTCTCAGTGGCAGGAGCGCCTGGGTTTTGATCCGTTTTACCCCGGCCCCTGGGCGCTCGGTCTCACCGTCGTCATAGGGGTGAGTCCTGACAAACGCAGTCTGCGGCCTGAGACTGGGCCAAGCTGGCTCAAGAGGGGGTCGGAATACAGGGGCCTTTCTGTCTTCTTCCCTTTCTTTTTGACCCCCCAAAAGTAAATTTCCGGGCTGTTCAGCCTCCTCAGCTGCAGCTTTTAGAGCTGATGCTTCCATCCTTCCTGGGGAAAAAAAAAAGACAGGAAATGCATCTGAACCTGAGCTTCTTTTGCATCTCCATCCACGGGTCACATGTCCTGATCAACCGCTGGGGTTGGGGTGCAGGGAAGAGGCATCTTATTCGAGCCCCTCAATATTGCTGAGATACGCTGAATCAGGAGGACATTTAGAAGAGCCCACGGCCTTCGGGGGCCTCTTTGCAGAGCAGCTGCCTCTAAGGAGCTTTCTGTTATAAGCCAAGGAATCCATTTTCTCCCTCAAGCACATAGAACTTGGAGGGCCTATTTGAGGCTGTGGTTTCTGAGTGCCCAGCTTTAGCCCCGTCCAGCTATTGATGAGCTGAAACGTCTTTTAGTTTCTACTGACACTATCATCTTTTGCTATTTATTTTCGGCAAATAAGGTATTATGAGACTACCGTGAATATCAGAGAATAGAAAGATAAAGCTCTGTTTCACCCCCAAAGAGACTCTCCTCTTAACTAACGAAGATGGCTCTAGTCATGTCTTTTGAGATTTTCAGTATCCAAGACCTTAGATCTTTCTCCTCCCTCCCTCCCTCCCTCCCTCCCTCCCTCCCTCCCTCCCTCCCTCTCTCCCCTCCCTCCTTCCTTCCCTCCCTTCCTTCCTTCCTTCTCCCCTCCCTTCCTCCCTCCCTTCTCCCCTTCCTCCCTTCCTTCCTCCCTTCTCCCCTCCCTCCCTCCCTTCTCTCCTCCCTCCCTCCCTCCCTCCCTCCTTCCCTCCCTCCCTCCCTCCCTCCCTCCCTCCCTCCCTGCCCTGAATTTGACTCTATTGTTTAGTTCCCCTTCCCAGCCACTTTGCTCAGCATGAGTTTCCGGTAGGTATCTCCCAGGGTCCCCCCCCAGACTCTCCCAGGACGCCAGGGAAAGGCAAGCTCCCTCCCTCCTCAGTCCTGGAGGCAGTTTGCTCTGCCCCCCTGCAGTCTGATGGTGGAGATGGGAGCGGAGCCCACAGCTGTCTCCAAAGAGGCTGCCAATCACTGCGGGGTTCAGAAAGCTGACTGGGGCCCCCCACTAGGCTTCTTTTGCTGGAACTTTCCTAGTAGCTCCCAATAAAGCCTGCGGTCACCATCTTCCCGTATCTTGGGGAAATTGAAAGAGAGATCCAGAAAACAAAAGCATCTTTTTCAAGGATCGAGACAACACACGATCCCCCCTGGCCTTTCTTCCTGTGGCTCGGCAAGGGGAAGTGTCCGCTCCGTGGCTGGATCCTCCTGGATCCTTCCAGAAATAGTTGATGCTTATGCAAATGGACATCTGTGTAGCTCCCGTGCTCCCCATAAATAATATACACTGTGATCACCGCTTGCTCTCTTCCATCTTACAACACGTTTTATTTATTTCTTTATTTATTGGGTCTTTTGAGACAAGCTCTCACTATGTAGCCCAGGCTAGCCTTTGAATTTTCATCCTTCTGTCTCAGCCTCCCAGAATGCCGGGATTACGTGTATGCAGCACCAAGCCCAGTTTTCTTATGTACAAAATGTGTAATATATAGAACATTATATATATATATACATATATATATATATCAGGGAGATCTTTTTATAGTAGTGCGTGAAGAATTCTCTCTTTTTATGTCTAGATAATATTCCACCAGGTCAAGGTGCTGTACTCTAAGGTTGGGCAATCATTTCCTGTGGTTTGTCTATTTAAATCCAGCATGGTCACTGCAAATCACTAAAGAAGCAATTGGAACTTTTAAGTACTTGGAGGTATTTTAAAATGAGAACGTTCTCAACATACAGTGGTTTATAAAATACTCAGGAGATAGGGTCCTTGACTGATCCTTTTGGACAGTGATAACGGCAGCTGAGAATTGGCTAGAATCTAGCTAGAATCTTCTATTCGTCCCCCACCCCAAAAAAAACTTCTATCCCATGCATAAAGGAGTGGTTGCTAAAATGAATTAATTCACACACTTTTACTGATTTCTTTTAAAAGATGATATTGAAAACTTGAACAAATAGCATCTTATAACAACCATGTGTGCTTCGCGGAAGGTTGTCCTAACATTGCTTTTAAAGTACTTTAGTTAACACCTTAAAGCACGAAACAAGTTGACACCTGTTCGATGCTGCCATTGCACCAAATCCGGGGTAATGCTGGCTTCGCTTTCTGGCACGCATTTCAAGATGCGGTAGGGAAGGACTCGTTGCCTTCTAATTTGGAGCTTTAAGGATTAAAACTGACGCTATAGTGAAGAACCTTAAACAACATTTTGAACGGGATTTAATTATAGTCTCCAGATCCACTCTGCCCATTTCTGGAGCTCCATCATTTCTACCACTGACATAATGACATCTATTTTTGATAGCTCTCAGGACTGAGCTCTGCCAGCCATCTTGTTGGAACAAAGGCTGTTGGAGCAAGTACTTGCAGGGAAAGGCAGGGAAGTGCTGCTGTCACTGAACTCCAGCGGACTGGAAGCAAGTGTGCGGAGGGCAAAGGCCACCCCCAGGCCTTGGGGTAGGCCCAGGTGCAAATCGGTGGCTCAGATTCCCCAACGTCCTAAGCTCCACGCTTGGTTTCCAAATGGCCTGCGTCCTGCATCCTCAACTCACCCGCTGCTGTAGCCCGTCGGAGGCCTTTGCACCCGGCCCGCCAGAGCTGGTGTTGGGGCCGCCGCCTCTGCCAAGCCGTCCAAACGCCCTCTGGGACTCAGCCCGGGACATGGCCGGAAGCAAATCAACTTCTTTCCTTCCTCTCTTCCTCTCCCCCTTCCTCTCCTGTTCCCTGTCTTTCCTTCTTTTTTTTTGCCAGTCCTGGGCCTTGGACTCAGGGCCTGAGCACTGTCCCTGGCTTCTTTTTGCTCAAGGCTAGCACTCTGCCACTTGAGCCACAGCGCCCCCTCTGGCCGTTTTCTGTATATGTGGTGCTGGGGAATCGAACCGAGGGCCTCATGTATACGAGGCAAGCTCTCTACCACCAGGCCATATCCCCAGTCCCTGTCTTTCCTTCTTTTCTGAAAGAAATCTCTGCTAGGTGGCTAAGCGCTCTTGGTCCAGTGCTTCAGCTAAGTAGATTCTCTTGTTTGGCATGTTCCCGTGCTTAATTACTGTTATTGACTTTCTACATTTTTTTGTAAACTCAACTTTCTGAATAATGAGGTTAATAAAACCGGTGAACTCTTTTACCATGGACATGGACTATTTCTATAAAATGCCAAATGTATGATTAGCTCAGATTTAATCATCTTTCCTAACGTCTTATAAATTTTTCTAATGACCCTATCCGCGTTTCCGTGAGGGCTTTACTTGCTCCGTGTTAGATTTTTAATTTCTCAGGACTTGATTAGAGTCTGTATATTTATAGCTGCTAACATTTCTGCAGTGAATTATTTCCCCAGTGAATTTGCATCTGAAATTCAACAAATCAGACATGCTAGAAGCCCTGACAGGAACGGAGATTAGCTCTGACCAACCTTGCGTCCGTCACCATCTTCACCTTAAAAAGTTTTCTGGCCACTTTTCGTTCACAAGGTCACCATGGCCCTAGATCATGTGAAATGTCCGAGGGTAGAAGGCTGGTCTTTAAAACTGCACCTTTCAGCCAGGCACTGGTGGCTCGCACCTGTAATCCTAGCTACGCAGGAGGCCGAGATCTCCGGATCCTCCTTCAAAGCCAGCCCAGGCAGGAAAATCCACAAGACTCTTAGCTCCAAGTAATCACAGAAGTGGCGCTGTGGCTCAAGTGGTAGAGCACTAGCCTTGAATGAAATAGCTAAGGGACAGTGCTTAGTTTCTGAGTTCAAATCTCAGTACTGACACACAAAAATATTGTACATATTCCCTCAGCAAACTATTAATTCAGAGCTTCCTGTAGCCCCAACTGTACACTAGCTTGAGAATTGTAAAATTCGCCAGCCAGATAGCGTGACTGCTGCGGTGTGGCTCAAAGGGCAGAGCAACAGCATAGCAAACATAAGGCGCCGAATTCACATTCTAGTCACACACACACACACACACACACACACACACACACACACACACACACAGCGCAACATAACACATTGTGGCTGGACCCACTGATTTCCTGAAGCTTATGTTCTACCAGTCCAGGAAGACATCTAAGAAACTTTTTAGCTGGGTATCGGTGGCTCACACCTGTAATCCTGGATACTCAGGAGGCTGAGGTCCAAGGATCGTGGTTCAAAGCCAGCCCGGGCAGAAAAGTCCGTGAGACTCTTATTTCCAACTTACCACCAGAAAACCAGAAGTGGCGCTGTGGCTCAAGTGGTAGAGCACTAGCCTTAGGCTGAAGAGCTCAGGTTCAGTGCTCAGGCCCAGAGTTCAAGTCCCACGGCCAATAAAAAGAAACAAAAAAAACCTTTCATCTTGTTTTCAAGAACAAATAGTCATTACCAATAGGTAACTAAATTTGGAGCAGATAAAATAAATAGTCTCAACTAGATACCATTTAAAAAAAAAAGAATCTAAGGGCTGGGAACATGGCCTAATGGCAAGAGTGCTTGACTCATATACATGAAGCCTTGGGTTCAATTCCTCAGCTCCACATATATAGAAAACGGTCAGAAGTGGCGCTGTGGCTCAAGTGGCAGAGTGCTAGCCTTGAGCAAAGGAAGCCAGGGACAGTGCTCAGGCCCTGAGTCCAAGGCCCAGGACTGGCAAAAGTAAATAAATAAAAATAAAAAAAGAGTCTATTTCTATATAAAGTGTAAATAAACCATACAAGTAGCATATACTTTTTGCTTTTCCCCAAGGTGAACACAGTCCTGAAAAAACAGCAAATCCTTTGGAGTTGAATTCCTGTATGTTGAAGAGCTCCCTAAAGAAGGAAGAACAGACACTGAAGGTCAAGATGGGATTCAGGGGAATGGACCAGGGAGAAGTTAGGGTTATCTGGGGGAGAAAATAACTATGAGCCCTGGTTTGATAAAGCCTCCAAATAAAGAACCTAGAGAAAAATGGAAGGTGACTTTAAGTGTACCCCATAGGTCAGCTGGACTGACCTGTGGCCAACACAGCAGCAGAAACGACTACTGCAGACGCAGAGTTGGAGCGGAAATGACTCGTGGCTTTCCCTCCGCAGCTGGGAAGGGGGCACAATGCAGAAGGAAAGTTCTTTGTAATTAGCATATGGAGTTTTCCAACAGGGGTTTCATTGTGACATTTCCACCCATGCATAAATGTATCTCAATCAACCTCTCCGCCCATCACTCTCCCCACTCCAGGACCCCATCTCAAAACAATTTCAACAAGTGTCATGGGTGTATTTCACACATGCAGGCAAGCTATTTGCACTCTTGTATCCTCAGTCACGGCTTCTTTAGCCCTTCCTCTCTTGCTGATGTTTATCACCAACCAAGCTTGCTTCACTTTTCTGTCATTCCTTTTTTTTTTTTTAATGTGTATTAATTACACCGAGGCTTTCACTGTGGTATTTGAGACATGCATATATTATGTCTTGCTCAGAATAACCCTCTCTGTTGGTTACAAAGAACTTCTAGGTGTAGGTGGGTAACAGAAACTCTAAGGAAGGCTACATTCAATTTGATGACCTTGTCATCAAGCCATTTCTAGGTACTTTAGTCACTTTGGGCACAGGGGAAAAATGAGGTACAGGGGAGAAATAATCTCAGCACCCAAGGCTAGCAAGATGCGGACACATCTCCTGCAATGATAATTGGTCTCCACCGAGGACCTCCTGGGGGCTTGCCACTGTGCTGAGCGCTTCAGTGGTTGTTGTTGTTGTTGTTTTAATGTCCCTCAGCACTCATTCAAAATGAGTACTCTTTTCAACCCTTTTAGAGATGAGGAACTTAAGGCACAGAGAGGTTAAGTAAGACGCTCATGCCCAGGTCAGCTGCTGAGTACAAGAAGCAACCTGAAGAAGTGAGAACCTCCGTTTATCTCCCCTGAGCTGTGGAGAGGGATTCTGCCTTCCAGAGACAAGGCTTTGCGAGCTGAGGAGAAGGAGCCGCTCCCTGCAACATCAATCCACCCGACCAGCGTGAGCGTTTCTGCAATAATGTGGCTGGTGCGTTTGAAAGAGCTAGTGTTGGACAGGGAGTTCCAACAGAAACCCGGGAAGATAAGGATAAACACATGCGCAAAAGCCCTCAGAAAAGGGCTGTTTGGGGATTAGTAACAAGGTCCCAGGGCAGCAAGGCCAGTCAGCCCGATTCTCAGCCCTGCCAAGGCCACAGGGAAGCTGGAAGGAAGGTGGCCCAAGTCACAGCACCGCAGGGTACTGTGGGCAAAGCAGCCATTTTAGAAAATGTGTTCAGGGCTTAGGGCTGGAAGAAAGATGGGGCAGGCCTTCTGGGACTCGCCTGGTTGCAGGCAGCCTGGGCAAAGAAAGGACTGGATGGGACCCATGTCCAAGAGAGTGGAGGCAACCCACGGAGGTTGACAGCCAGGGTGCCTGCCACCTGGGAGTGCCCCAACTGGCACCTCTGCCAATCCCATCACCACTCGGGAGAGGGGGGCCCGCAGTGGCCACTGGCAGAGCTGGCATTGGGGTATAATGGCAGAAAATGCTGACTTCCGTCAAGATTCTCCTCCGGCAGCCAGATCACCTCCCGATCAGTTTGCTCAGGGGCTGTGGAATGTTCCACGGTGGTGGAGGAAGATGCAGAGGAAGACGAAACCAGGAAAACTAAACCCTGAATGAGAGAAAACTTCCTCTTGCAAAAACACCAAATGCTTACAAGAGGTTTTCTTCGATTGGTCACGGTGGCCCATGTTGGTAATCCTGGAACTTTGGGGGCTGAGACGGGAGGGTTACAAGTTCTAGGCCAAGCTGGTCTATCTAGGAAGAACTTGTCTCCAAGTTGGGAGGAGGGACGTGTTTCCTTGGACAGTTCTGAGACCACACAGTGGCACAGAGGGATCTAGGGATGCAAGCGCAGCATAGTGAAACAGGGGTCCTCGCGCTGAGCGCATGCTGCTTCTCCTCCAGCGCACGCCAGCCCCCGCGGCCCGCCCCGGGCAGGCCATGTGTGGAGCACCTGCTCTGAGTCTCATGCCCCGAGCTCGTGGCAGGGAGGGCTGAAGTCCCTTGTCAACCAGACTGACATGGATCTTTCCTCCTGGTTGGGTTTCCAGATGCTGAAGAGGCCCCGGCCATCATGGCTAGAGGCTATTCCAGCCAGCAGACTGGCCACCCAGGCTTGCATAGAAATCCCTGGCCTGCCAGGCACCTGTGGCTCACGCCTGTGATTCTAGCTACTTAGGAGGATTGAGGTTCAAAGCCAGCCCAAGGAAGGAAAGTCTGAGGCACTCTTGTCTCCAGTTAAGCAAGAGCTGGAAGTGGAGCTGGAGCTCAAGGAGTAGGTTGGTTGCCAGTCTTGAGCAAAACAGCTAAGAAACAGTGCCCTGAGTTCAAGCCCCGTACCAGCAATCACTCACAAAAGGAAGCAGCCACCTGGATATAGCATGTTCTGCGCTCTATGGAGCAAGTTGGACAGGCATGTCATGTTTGCTGACACCTCGATAGCCTGTGACTGGCCGTGGGCTTTGCACGCTCGTGGGGACCGTTACAGGATTGCGCTGGGAGCCGACAGGAGCTCAGAATCGCAGGATGTGACGGAGCGTCTCCAAGCCTCAGTTTCTTCATCTGGAGGGCAGGATGCAGAGAGTACCACCACGTGACTTTATCCTCGTCTAGCTCTTCAGCTTCGTCTCACCCCTGCTCTCCTCCCGCCCTCCCGCACACACTGTGTCCCTCACGCGATGTGCTCAACTCCCCACGTTTATCTGGAAGGCTCTGCCCCCATCTCTCTATGGCTGGCTTCTTCCCACCATTGGGTTTCATGAAGATGCCATGCCTACTTTCTGCCCCAGTCCAAGTCCCTTCTCCCCTGCTTCTTCTGATTCATTATTTCACAAAATTTGCTACTCTTTGAAATGAGTGTGTGTGTGTGTGTGTGTGTGTGTGTGTTCTGCAGGCTCAGTGAGAACTCTCTGACTTTACTACCTTATCGGATCCTTGCTTCTCCATTCCCTTTTTGGCTTTATTTTTCTCCTTAGCGTTTATTCTAAAACATATTCTGTAGTTTACTCATTTGTGTAATGTGTCGCCTCTCTTCTTCCCCCTAGAATGTAGTTTAGTGAAGGCAGACATTTGCATTTGCTTGCATAACTACTGTGTGTCTGATGGCTACCACAACACTTGTACATCGCAGGTAACCAACTATCGGGAACTTTCCAGATGAAAGTGAGATACTCCTAAGTTGGGTGTAAGTGCCATGCACAAAAGAAGAGTGCAATACAAATTAAAACATAATTTGTTATGGGAAATTAAGTTTTTGAGTCCAACATGGTGTTGTGCACTTGGAACCCCAGCTATTCAGGGCTTGGGTAGAGGCAGGAGAACAGTGAGATTAGCCCAGCCTGGGTAAAGCTAGCAAGACCTTGTGTCTATAAACAAACAAGCAACCCAACAAAACGTAAGGCTAGCTGCATATTGTGTTTCACTACTTGCTCATACGTGTGAGGCCCTGGCTTCAATCCCGAGTAATACCAAAACAAACAAAACAAAGAGGCTTGATGATGAACGAACCTGCACTCGCGTAGCTTGGGATTCAGAGCCCAGCGGGCCCCTGTTTTACACTGTGGGGTCTGGCTAAAGCTTCTCCTCTCTCCCACTTCTGGCTTACAGGGTCCAGGGAGGATGAAGCCCCTCACACTGTGGCCTGATCCAGGGAACACTTGACCTCTACTATTTTCATAGTACACTGAGTCTTTCTGTTGGGTCAACTGGAAAGCTAAGGCCCAACTGACAAGTATTATAATACATTATGCTAAAGTGAAGCATTGTGGGTTTTCTACCAACTGTTAGCTCCCTTACCCTTACTCTTTGGAACTTGACCAGCTTTTCGTTCAAGATGTACCTAGAAGGGCTTTCCCAGGTCAGAAACCTCCTGGTTCTTCCTATGGCTTTTCCTATCTATCCATGTTCACTGCTAGCTGTTGGTGCTCAGTGAGCAGCTATGTTTTCCTAAACCCAGGGAATGGCATCAGGCAGAGGCTTAGCAGTGGTAGAACAGTGATTTCCCCACAGACAGGAGCCAAGAGCCATCCCAAGACTTTCTTTTCCTTTCCTTTTTTTTTTTTTTTTTTTTAATGGTGCTGGTACTAGAGCTTGAACTCAGGGCTTCACAATCTTGCTTGCTTAAAAAAATTTTTTTTTCGTACGTTCATATAAGACTACTGTCGACATATTGTCTAATATCGACATTACATTTAAAGCCCTAGGCGAATTTTCTTGAGCTTGGCCACATGGATACTGTATATGTTCTTGATACATTGTGTATTGTATATATGTCTACCTGACCTAGAGAAGGGAAAGAAAAACAGGGCCTAAGATATCACAAGAAATGTACACACTGCCCTACTATGTAACTGTACCCTTTTTGCACAACACCTTGTCAAAAAAATTTGTGTTCAATTAATAAATTAATTAAATTAAAAAAAGTTTTTCCGCTCAAGGCTGATGCTCTATCTCGAGTCATACCTCCAGCCTAGCTTTGTGCTTGTTTGGCGATGGGGAGCTTTTCATTAGGATTGGGGGTGGGGGGGGCACAGGAAACTGTTTAGCCCAGGTTCCCAGGTTTGCCCATCTTCAATGGAGGTTTACCACAAGGCCAGGATCTGGACCTTTACAATAATACACTCCACCCTGCCGGAGACCTTGGGCAAGAGAAAAAGGAAATCCGTGAGCCCTCGGGAGTGGGGACCCTTTCACTAGAAGTATCCTTTAATGTGGGTTTTGTTGGTGTGGGTTGAAAGGCAAGATGAAAGGCGGCTGTCTATGTGTATATAGCCTTAGTTAAGGTATTCCCCTCAGTAGATCTAAAATCTGGACGACTCTCTCTCTAGCCTCACACCCTGGCCTTACCTCTGCAAGGAGAGATGTGGGACACAGAGGTTTCATGTGGTATTTTTTTTTTTCAAAGACCAGTAACTTTATTCTGGGAGAATACAACAGTCCTTCATATAGCAAGATTCAAAAATAATGCTTCTAGAATTTTTAGCAATCAGCGTTGAGTTGTATATTTAAAAAAGTTTGGCTAGCATTGGTGGCTCATGCCTGTAATCCTAGCTACTCAGGGGGCTGGGCCCTGAGGATCACAGTTCAAAGCCAGCCTGGGCAGGAAACACCATGAAGACCCTTATCTCCAATTAACCACCTAAAAGCTCAAGTGAAGCTGTGGCTCAAGTGGTAGAGCCTTGAGCAGAAAAGCTCAGTGACAATGTCCAGGCTCTGAGTTCAAGCCCCAGTTCCAGCACAAACAAAAAATAAGTTGAAGTTTATTTTGGAGGTAGGGGGACAAAGTGTGATCCACAAGGTGAGATTGAGTGAAATACAGTATGAATCGTGGTGCATTTTAAGGTAGATGGGAAAACTGATGACATTGTGACAATGTAAGTACATTCATTTTATCTAAAAAATGTTGTTGCTACAGCTCTGCAGGTGGGCAGACGTCATCGTCAGCATTCCACGAGTAAAAACTGTGGTACTGGGGTTTAGGAACTCAGTGGCTTGCACTTGCCAGGCCAGTGAAATACCATTGAGCCATACCTCCAGCCCCGATTCTTGCTGGCTATTTTTAGGCTAAGGTCTGGGTTCCTGCTTTTTTTTTTTTTTCTGCCTGCCTACTTAAGGCTTCTTATGGTTTCTGGAATCAGGATGGACTTGATCGCATGTCTCTGTTGTGGAGAGAAGTGTCAATGGTACGGTGGGGAGCGCAGACAGCTCAAGTCTCTTTGGAGAGTAAGGTGTCATGAGTCACGAGGTGGTCAACATGATGTTTCTCCAGCCTGTGTATCTCTGTGCTCAGAGATACACATGCGCACCTAAAAACACGGTCATTGCGGAAAAAAAATCCTTAAAGATCTCCTAAAGGAGCAGCAACGGTGGGATGGGGAGAATGAATTGTGGTAAGCCCAGGACAAGTGGGAAGGTAATCGTCACATATTTGAGAAGAGCATCAAAGGGAAAATGCTATTTCAAGAATAGTGTGCAAAAGATTCCATGTACAAATATGTATGTGGGCACACGTTCATACACAGAGTATATGTATATACATATCTATACTATTAGAATTGATAGTGTACAGATACACTTATATTTATGTCTCATATAAACACACATACACATGAAGATAGATAGTAGTTTGGTTGGATAACAGTTCCCCAAAGAAACCACTGTTTGTTGATAGGGTTTTGTTTTGTTTGTGACTGAAAGATAATCACGGAAGATACCAACCATGCAGCTGGAAGAAAGGATCTCTTTATACCACCTGGTGTGATATCTTTCCAGTGTTCCACCAGGAGAAAAGGAGGGCAACTGCTAAGTCAAGATAATTAGATATAAGAATGATTTCTTTGACTCTAGGTATGAAAAACAACCAATACTGACATTTCAGAAGTGTCCCTCATAGAACTAACCTAAAGGTCCCAAGACAACAGCGGCCCCCGTGAGTGACAGACAGCACATGGTCAGACTTTCAAAACCAGGTCCAGCAGCTCATGCGTTCACAAACCACTTCCCTAAGTTCTTCTTTCTTCCCAGACTGTTCCTTTTCCTTCAACCAGCTTAGATCTTAGAAAGAAAAGACTTCTCAATGTTGAGACAAGAAAGACTATTTCTTAACTCTTCAATAACATAGTGCCCGAAATTACATTCTAGCATGGCTTTAATTTTAAATAACAACATGCTGTTGGAGGTTCATTTGATGTGAGATTTACTTGGACTCTGTTCTTTCCCTGTCTTCTTTTCCACAACCATCACTTTGGCGTGCTTTGTTTCCTTTAATTTGCTTTTGCTTCCTGGCATGGAGGAAGGGTGTTGCTATGGCCTGAATGAGGTTCCCCGCCCCCCCAAGGCTCCATGGGTAGGGAGTAGGCCCTCCGTGTGGCCCTGGGCCTTGGTGCAGTCCTTCAGAAGGTGGGGTCTGGAACGTGGTCCTGGGGGCTAACTGGGAGCATGACCTCAGAAGGGATTGTGGGCTCCACCGCCCCCACACCCCACCATCTGCCATCAGCCCTTGCCAGCGCTGGGGCTACGCTGTCTGCACTCTCAGCCCCCCAAGTGTAAGCTCCATAAACCTACTCTTCTTAATAAATACCCTACCTCAAGTAGGAATCTCTCCTTGGGATCTCCACCTCCCCGGAAGCTGAGTTATAGGTTAATCTTCCTGATTCCTTTTCTTTAGAACTGTATGCTTTGTCTAGGGATGAAAGGGGCTACTTTTCTAGTTTTGGGGGTGTAACTTGCTATTCTATGTGTTTGTCAGAAGCGTTGGTGGAGGTGTCCTCCGCACAGTTTGTTAAGCAGTGTTTACTCCATTTTCTGTGGAAGTAGGATAAAATAGGTCATTTACTCAACCGTGCGTGCTATGTCTCAACCAATGGTTGCATCTATGTAAAGTCATACATTCTGTTCTTTATAGTTAAACACCTATAAAGACCAATGTCCTCCCACTGTCAAAAAAGAGCAACTTGGGGGCTGGGGATATAGCCTAGTGGCAAGAGTGCCTGCCTCGGATACACGAGGGCCCTAGGTTCGATTCCCCAGCACCACATATACAGAAAACGGCCAGAAGCGGCGCTGTGGCTCAAGTGGCAGAGTGCTAGCCTTGAGCGGAAGAAGCCAGGGACAGTGCTCAGGCCCTGAGTCCAAGGCCCAGGACTGGCCAAAAAAAAAAAAAAAAGAGCAACTTGCTTGTATGGTTATAAAGCTAAGGAGCAAAGCTGTGAGGTAGCAATTTGTGTTCCTAGTCTGGGTTTGGCCACTTGTGTCTGTTTTTCAAGGCGTCCGCAATGGTTTGGGTGGCTTTTGGCCGTTGGCATTCTCGGACGATCATGGTCCATACAGACTGTCACAGTGAGAGAACGCTCCTGCTGCATCTCCATCCAGTCTCTTTTGTGAAGCTAGATGCTAGTGTGTCCTTAAGACCTAACATTTGGCGAAATCTGTTTTTATCCAAGATGGGTAGGCCTCAGACTCCTCTTGAACAAATAACAGTATGGTTATTTCATTCTTCTATTTATTAATGACTGGTACTCGTGGCTTCATACGAATAGCAAGACCGGATTTTATTTCATAATAAACCTACCTAAAAAAAAGATAAACCGAGCAAAAGAGCACTGTGGTGGTTCACCTGGATTTGGCTGGGTTGGGAGACACCTAGAAGAGTCGTGAAGCACCTTCCTCAGGGTGTCTGGCAAGTGAGTTTCCAGAGACGAGGGCAGCAGGCCTGCCCTGAACATGGGCAAAGAACACAAAGAGAATACAAAGTTAACCCCTTAAGATAATTAGAGTCTCCAGGTTTTCTAAAGCCCTAACGCTCATTCTAGCATGGAAGCTATACCGATGCACATGGCTATCCGTTCCTCTTCCCGCAGTTTTTATGACAGATGCGCATTTTGTTCCTTCCTCCAGCGTCCCCTCCTTTCACTGGGCACACGTGTGAGAGATGGCTGTCGTCTTCAGAAAGCATTTCTGGGCTTTTCCAAACATAGACAAAGGCAGTACACATCCCCACAGCTGCGTGTTTTTGATGGGCATCGTTTCCACGTGAAGTGAGGTTGCCCGTGGATGCCCCTCCCCCCTCAGTCCCACCCCACCCGGGGAACCGAGGAGCCCACCGCAGGCCCCGCGCTCCTTCCCGCTGCGGGAGCTGCGTTGGCCTGGCGCCCCAGGGAAGGGATCCGTATCGGGGTGGGTGATCTACCTGCCTGCACCTCCACTGCCCCGGAGCCCGGGCGCCCGGTGGGGGCTGGCTGTCACCCCGTGTGTCCTTGCCAGAGGACACCGTGTGTCCAAAGCCAGAGGGGACGCAGCGCACCGGGGTTGGCAGCGCTGGGACTACACGGACGGACAGACAGACAGACACGCCTTCCCCCGCCCAGCGGGCCCGGGGGTGGGGGCGCGGGGCCTCGCGTCCGCCGTGGGCGTCACAGGCCCCCCACCGATCGTGGAGGGGACCCGGGCAGGGCGGGCCGGGGGCTTCGGACGCGGGAAATGCACAGTCAGTCCCCCCGGCTCCGGGCTGGGCGTCGGCGCGCGGGCGCGCGGGCGCGGGGCGCGGAGTCTTCCCGGTTCGGGGCTGCAGCCCGAGCCCTTGGGGTCCCCCCCCCCGGCCCCCCCGCGGCTCCAGGGCCCTGCCCAGACCATTGTCCACACGCACACACACACACACACACGCACACACACACGCACACCCGGCTTCCGGGCCGCGGGCGAGATGATTTGCTGCGGATGACATCAGCCCGGGGCCGGCGGCGGCGGGAGAGGGGCGGCCGGGGGCGCGCGGCGGTGCGGGGTGGTCCCGTCCTCCCTCCCCTCCCCCCTCCCCCGCCCCCCCCCCCCCCCCGGGCCCGGGCGCGGCTCCGGGCGCCCCCCCCCCCCCCCCCCCCCCCCCCGCACGCTCGCGGGCCCGGGGAGGGCGGTGCGCGTCGGCGCGCGTCGCGGGGAGGAGGGCGCACGCAGGGGGCGGAGCCGGGGCCGCGCCCCCCCCCCCCCCCCCCCCGCCCGCCCACCCCGAGCTCATCCTTTCTCCTGCCGCAGAGCGGAGCGGAGCGGCGGCGGGAGAGGAGCAGCGGTCGGCCGAGGGCGCGGCGGGCCGGCAGGATGGCGACCGTGGTGGTGGAAGCCGCCGAGCCCGAGCCGTCCGGCAGCCTGGGCGCCCCGGCGGCGTCCCACCTCGCCCAGCCTCTCGCACCGCTTCCTCGACAGCAAGTTCTACTTGCTCGTGGTGGTCGGCGAGACGGTGACCGAGGAGCACCTGCGGCGCGCCATCGGCAACATCGAGCTGGGTAAGCGCCCCGGCCCCGCCCGGCCCCGCCCGGCCCCGGCGCCCCGCACCCGGACCCCGCACGGGGCGAGCCGAGGCCCCGGAGGGGACGGGCCCCCGGTAACCTTGAGCCGAGGGTGGCCGGGCGGGCGGGCGGGCGGGGCGGGGGCGGGCCGCCGCCTCTCCGCGAGCAGGGACGCAGGTGCCCGGCGGCCGTGAGTGGCCCTCCATCGTGCTCCCCTCGGCCGCCCCGCCCGAGCCCCCCGGGGTGGGGGTGGGTGGGTGGGGGGGAACCGGGGCACCCAGGCCCCTTCCCTTCCCCGGGGTGACGAGGCCCGTCCCGGGGCCACGCCCCGCTCCCCCGCCCCCGCGGGGCGCAGGGATGGAGAGCCGCCCGCGCCCCGCGCCCCGCGCCCCGCGCCCCGCGCCCCGCGCCCCGCGCCCCGCGCCCCGCGCCCCACGCCCCGCGCGGAGCTCGCCGCCGCTCCCCGGGAGGACAATGGCACCCCAACTTGTGGGGTGGGGCGGCTTTTCCGAAGTCTCGGCCTCCCCCGGGGTGGATGGCATGGTGGTGGGGGGGGGGGGGGTGGAGGAGGGCGCGCTCTGCGGAGGCGGGGAGCGGCTCGCGGGCGGCGCGGGGCGGCGCGGGGCGGGGGTCCGTGGGCGCTGCCGGGGGGCGTGAACACGGACCCGCCCCTGCGGCCCCACCCCGGCTGCCGCAGTGCCCACCTCCCCCCCCCCCCCGCCGCCCCGCGCACCCGGCCGCCGCACCTGCGCCCCCCGCGGGCACCGCGGAGCTGGGGGCGGGCGGGGGAGGGGGTGCCCACCCCCCTCTGCCCGGCTGGGTCGCGCCCCGAGCCCCCCCCCCCGGGAGGGACGCCCTTCCCTCACCCCGGGCCCCCCCCCCCCCCGCTCCCTCCTCTCCGGGTGGTGCCGGCGGCGTGCGCGCCCGGGGCCCGCGGCGGGTGGGCGTGGTGCGCTCCGCACTGCGGTCTCTACGGCAGCCCGGGGCGGACAAAGGGCGCGCCCGCAGCCCTCCCGCAGCCCCACCGCGCGGCCGCCCCCTCTCCAGCCCGGGGCGGGGAGGGGGGGGGGACGGACGGACGGACGGACGGAGGAAGAACCTCGCTTTTTACATGGGAAAAAATAAGCCGCGTGTCACCTGCCCCCGCGCGTGGACGCGGCCGCCGGGCGCCGGAACAAAAGGCTGCGGGGCGGGGGCCGGACCTGCACGCCCGGGTCTTTTGTTTCACTTTAAAGCACGGGTTTTCCTTTGTGTGCGTGTGCGTGTGCGTGTGCATGCCTGCGTGTGTGCAGAAGGACGGGCACCTAGGTGCTCATTTTTAGAAAAGAGAGTTTTTCATTCAAAGAAAAAAATTTTTAAAATCAGATTTCCCGAGCGCAGCCCGTGTTCGAGCCTCTCCCCACCGCCCGTCGGGCTCCGGGGGGGCCTCGCCTCCAGATCCCTCCCCAGGCCTGGGTTCACGTCTCTCCTCGAAGGGGGAAGAGCACGCCAGCCCGCGCGCGCTGGCCCTGGGTGTGGCCGCTGCGGGACTCGGCGGCTCGGGGTGGGTTTTTTTTTTTCTTTTGAATGATCTGTCGGGGGAATTGCGGGGAAATCGTGTCATCCGCGCAGATCTCCCCCACCCGTCGGGGCGGTCCCGGGGCGGGTGGGGCGGGGCCCGTGCCTCCTCCGTGTCAGAGCGGAGGAGCCCCGGGGAGGCCGGCGGGGTGAGGGGACCGGCTCAAGGTCACACGCCGACGCGTCGGCCGCGTCCCGGGCACCGGTAGGGCGCTGCCCCTCCTTTCTCCTGCTGTCAGTGCCCACCGGGGCCTCCGAGGCGATCCGAGCGCAGCGGTGTGGGGGAGCTCGCCTTTGTGCCATCCTCCTCCTCGGGTGGGGCTCGGCATCCCCTCCCCTCCCCTCCCCTCCCCACCCCACCCTCCTTGCGGTCCGCTTTGTTACCCGGCCCTTCCTCCTGCCAGCCTCGCCCCTGCCCCCGGGGGTGGGAGGGGCCGGGTGCTACCCCGGCAGCGGAGCGGAGAGATGGATGCGCCAGGCCCTGCTGTGGTGGGGTGCAGGTCGCTGCACCTCCTCGCGTTGGGCGTTTGTCTTGTGGACCTTGAAAAGTGATCTTAAGCCCTGAGTAAAAGGAGGAAGGGCCTTGGACCTAGACTGGCAGCCAGGTTAAGAATGCGTCTGCACAGAATGAACACACCTGTATTATCCAGGTAGGAAACAGACGCTCCTGGAAGCCCAGGAGGACATCCCTCCTCCTCCTTCCTTGCCTCTGTGTTCTTTGCAATCACCGTGCTTTCTTGCTTTTTTAATTCCGTAATTTGGTCAGGTTTTTTTTTTGCCTGGGAGTCTGAAATGACTCTATCGATCCCATTAAGAATCCACCAAGTGATGGGAGGAGAGCCATTTCCTCTGGCGCAGTAACAGATGTTGCTGTTCCTCTGGAGATGAGTCTCCTGGGTCCCGGGGTCTCCAATACAGCTCACCCTGGGGGGGCCTTCCAGGGCTAAGGGAAAACACAGCTCTCCCAGCTTTTTTTTATTAGATCATCTGAGATGACTTAGCAACAGGGCTTGCAAGCTGCTTCCCGGAGCCCCATTCCACGTGATAGGGCCCTGCTGGGCCTCCTGCCGAGGTCACTGGAAGCCACCTCTGTGGTGACTGATGCCTGCCAGCCATGTTGTGAGAAACCAGGCGTGGCCCCCGGGGGTCTCTGCTCTGATTGTGGGCTGCATGTAGTCTGGGAAAGCAGTCTCTCGCTCATCTGTTACTCTTTCTTCCTATTTCCCTTTCCCCACCCTTCTTAACTGGGGACCCTGTGGTTTGGATATCTGCCATCTGATTACTAAGGACTCTCTGGACAGCCTAGAAAAGCATCTGTAAATCTGTAGAGAGGAGGTAGTGATGATGTTGAAAACCACCAGGCCCGAAACTTCCCATTTGTGGATGCTTCATAAATGCTTCTTGAGACCCGAGTCAAACAGATGGTCAATCTTATTTTCTCAATTGTATTCCAAAAGCACAATGTCAGGCTCAGAATGCCCAGAGCTCGAAACAATAATGGTTTCTCGCACTCATGTAGTGTTATTGGTCTAGTACACAGTACCTTACTCCAAACCATTGTGGCTACCATCACTTCTTTTACCCCTCCCTAATTTTACCTCAGCAGGTCCTAATTTTTAGCAGAGCACCTGCTTCTTAGGTTGATTTAAATATCCAGACTACACAGACCACACACACATAAGTGCCTTGCAAACCAGAGCCTTGTGAAATCCACTTTTCTTTGTTTCCTGTTATTCTTTTAAAGAGACTAAAACAAATAAGGAACAGTAAGTGTCCCTATGATGTTCTCAGTAGTGTTAAAGTGTATCTATTCCTCTAGTTAATGCTGGGAATCAGCCACATTTGCCCTCAGAAGATAGATGTGGGTAACATTTACTGCCCTGAATTTTTTAGATGTCAATCCAGCTGATTACAATTGTAACATTCTAATGTTGCTTTATGGAATGTTTTCTGTCTAAAAATGGTAAATTAATTAACCCAGGAAAGATTTGAGAATTAATTTATATTTTCTTCTAACAAGGAAAAAAAAGTCAGCCATTTGTGATAGGGCTTAAGTGACATGGTAGGAGATGTTAAATTTATTGTTATCTTCACACTGTGTCAAGTCAAAAGCAGATGAATTTTTTGCTGGCATTGCTTAATTGGTATCTATTAAGGTCTGTGATCTAAGCTGAAATACAAGCCAGTCCTCATTAAATTGATGATTCACTGTTAAGCTTCTCTGAGGGCTTACTTTAAAAAATAACTCTAACTTTTACATTAACCAATAAATTGTTAGAAATTACACTTTGTTGGCTTTTATTGTTAGGTGTTATCTAAGACCTTGGAACCATGTGTTCAGCATATAAGATACTGTCTGCATTACATATTACACATGTGTTATGACCATCAAGTTGCTGGCTTTGGAAGAAATTGAAGGTTAGCTCTAGGGGAAAGGTAGGGAATATTTTCTTTGAAAAAGAAAGTCTCCTTACATGACCATCTCCTTTTGGTTTCTTTATTTTTGTGATCCTGTTCCAGTTTCAAGTCTTTTTTTTTTTTAACCACAGTTTTACAAATAGAATCATATAGTTTGAGCTTGATCATTTAGATATTTGCAAAAAGAACCAAAACACCCAAATGCTTTCTCAAAGAGAACATCAAAAACCCATAGAAGCAAATCAACTCATCAAAGCCCCAATAAAACACAAAGGCCATCAACATGCAATTCAGGATCATATTATTCTCCTTTTTTTCCCCAATCTAGTTGGTGCTTCATTGTAATTGTTGGTTTTATTCAACAATCCTGTAAAGCACCGAATGATCAAGGTAATCTCGGCACGGAGTAGTCTCTAGACACCGAAGATTCCAGGCTCCTTCTCCCTTTCTACCCATACTTGTCCTATACAATGTTTCCACACCATCTCTTCTTCGCTTTTGCTCTGTAGATGGCATGTGCACTCGTTGGCCTCTTCTTTGTATACTGCTGCCACCTTTGTTACCCACTGGTCATCCAGGATAGAGCCCATGATAGTGCCTACTTCTGAGGGCTGAGCTGTCCCAATACAGCAACCTCAGGGGTGCCCTTTGGACCTAGATATTTGAAAAGTGGAGGTTCTTCTCCCAGTGCCTGAATCAGTAAGGGCACAATTCTAGGTCGCAGAGGATGCTAAGCCTTAGACAAGAGCCTTGTCCCTGTTTCCCAACCCTGGGAAGACTCTCAGTGAAGGGGGCAGAGTTTGCCTTCTCTCCTCTGCTCCCACCACAGAGTAGAATAATATTTCCTTATGAGCTTTAGAAGCTTTAGAAGGCCCGATGTTGGCTTCGTCTTAGGAACAAAGGGGAAATATGGAAGCTTACTAAATGTAAATGAACTATTACTGAAAAATAGTCTCTTTTTGCTAATATTATCCAGCTGAAGGTACAAAGTAATTACTATTTTATTTCTAAAATTAGTACTGAAAGTGACCCTGTTCCTAAATTTTCCTTCCCAATTAAAATAACCAGTAAGCCCATTTTAATCTTTATTTTATAAGTGGTAATGATAATAGTGCATTGTTAAGAAATAATTTGACTGGAAATTGCTCTCTGGGAAAGAGAATCCTGAATTGTTAGTTTCACTGAAAGTATAAAAATGAGAGATTATTTTTATCAGCTGTTTACTAGCTTAATTTAAAAATTATAAAATGGGGGCTGGGAATATGGCCTAGTGGCAAGAGTGCTTGCCTTGTATACATGAGGCCCTGGGTTCAATTCCCCAGCACCACATATACAGAAAATGGCTAGAAGTGGCACTGTGGCTCAAGTGGCAGAGTTCTAGCCTTGAGCAAAAAGAAGCTCAGGGACAGTGCTCAGGCCCTGAGTTCAAGGCCCAGGACTGGCAAGAAAAAAGGAAAAGAAAAATTATAAAATGGGTTTCTTAGTGATTAGCATTTTTCCCATTGCTAAGTTATAAATACATAAATTTATATCTATATTTGTTTACCTATCTACCATCTATTTGTCTAAAGTAAACATTTAATTGCTTGTGTCATGACTAGTTAATTCAAGCCAGGGGGGAAATGACAATCATGTAAGAGCTGGTGTATGTAGGACCCCAGCTGAAGTCATTCACATAATGTAGCAATTCAGACATGACTTAAAACAAAGATGGAAACGGTTGTATGAATTTAATTTAAATACATATGTCTCATTATTAACTTATTGACCTAGCTTGGCAAGCCAGAAGACAAAGTAGAACACACAGCCTGGAGCACAGTGAATTCAGTCAACAATACCAATTAGGCAGCTCAGACAGGAACTCAATGATTCTTCACACCAGGCTACTAGATAGTGGATATGTTGAAGTGAAATATTCTAATGAATTCAGACCTGTCAAGCTCTCCAGGAAACAAAAAGAACCCATTTATCATTCCTGCTCTAAAAGATCCACAAGATCACAACATGCCTTTCAGGTTAAAATTTAAATACTCCATTAGCACAAATACAAACTGAAGCCATTAATGTTTCCAGGGAGACCCAGGAAATTCTCCCTTATAATTTAGCCTGTCCTTAGGAATGTTAACTCTTCCATACCTGACTTCTTCCCATTGTTCCTTTGAGATACTGCTGCTTCTATTCAGTGGGCATATACCTATTTGTAAATATTCCTTGTGATTGAAAAGGCCTTTGCTATGTGATCTGAGGGTATTTTAGGTGGGAAGTAGGGTGAGTTGCCAGAACTTTTTTTCTTCTCTCTCTGTTTGATCTATCTACCTGTCTATCTATCTATCTATCTATACACATACACACACATACATCAAATATATACATAAATATATAATATGTAATTATATTATAATGCATTATTATATTACATTATAATGTTATATAATACTGTATTATAATATAATATGATATATGTTTAATATAATATATGCATAATATATAATACAATGATATATATAATCTTTGGAAGATAAGAAGTTTGAATAAATCTTAGAAGGGAGTAGATACAGATACCCATTAACGATTTAGAAGTATGTTTAGTTCATTTAACCCCCTCCCCCCCAAATATGATTGCAGAGTAATGACCAATTAAATGACTGGCTATTTGTTTAGAACAAATTCACTACAGTGTTGTACCCAGAGGTTCAGCCCCCTGCCATTGGAAGCTACACAGTAAATGTCTGTTATTCTGGAGACTTGGTCCTGGCAATTGAGGATGCTTTATACAGGTGTTCATTCATACCACCAACATAGCAATCTTTTTGGAAAAACATGAGTATATGAATTACTCACTTCCCAGAGTTCTGGGCTTCCTCAGCCTTCCCTGGCTTGCTTTTCCTCTCACATGTATGCTCTTGGGGTTTCCTTCTGAGCCATTGCCTCTGGGATGAGGCGGCGGGGGGTGGGGGGTGGGAGGGAGGAAGAGGCTAGGATGCAGGGCTTGGCACAGGAAACCTCTGTCATCCCACCGTTCACCTCTGTACTCCTTTTAGTCTAGTGAAAGGAAGTCTGATCCAAAACCAAGTTCACTGCTCCCAATTCCATCCAAGTTTTATAAAGTATAAAAAGTTAACCAAGTGCTGGTGGTTTATGCCTGTAATCCTAGCTAATCAGAGGCTGACACCTGAGGATAGCAATTTGAAGCCATGTGAAGCAGAATAGTCTTTGAGGCTCTTATCTCCACTTAACCACACAAGAAAAAGAAGGAAGGGAGGAAGGGAGGAAAGAAGGAAGGAAGGAAGGAAGGAAGGAAGGAAGGAAGGAAAAATAAATGCTGGAAGTAAAGCTGTGGCTTAAGGGGTAGAGTGTTAGTCTTGAGCAAAACAGCTCAAGGATAGCAACCAGGCCCTGAGTTCAAGCCCTAGGACTGGCACACACACAAAATAGGTTGCCACATTTCTTTCTTTCTTAATAAGAAAATTCAGTACCACAAACTGTGAATGACGGTATTTCCTGCCAGATTGGTCAGACAACAACAACAACAAACAGACAAACAAAAAAAGTCAAACGAAACAAAACCCCATCCAACTGGACATCCAACTTACTAGAGAGCACACCAATTCTGGACTGACATCCAAGACCAGAAAATAAGGATGAGTCAGAGAAAGAAATCCCACTTGCACAGGACAAGATCACTCCCCAAAGGCGTGGCTTGAGTGGCGGTCCTACAGGGCCTCTTCACCTGCAACTACTAGTTGAGCTCCAGAAAGTTGGTGATAGTGTGATGACTTCTTACTTGCTCTCTTCCCATTGGTTCTATTCCCTCCCTGGGGAGATAGCCTGCCATTGTCCTAAGAGCTGTTTTCCTTACTCTAACAGCCATGCTGTGCTTACGTTCTCCCAAGTTCCATTCCTTCCCGCTAGTGGATCCCTCCCCCGTGCCCTGATGGAGGGACCTCCCCAGCCTGCCCATCTTGAGGGCAGCCACTGGGAGTCACCAAGCTCTGCAGAAAAGCATTTCCCACATAAAGCCTGAGAAATGCTTTCAGGGACCTCTTCCAAGCTGCTGGGAAATGACTGTCAACTGTCTTCCTTTTCCTCCCTAGGAATCCGATCATGGGACACAAACTTGATTGAGTGCAACCTGGACCAAGAACTCAAACTCTTTGTATCTCGACACTCGGCCAGATTCTCTCCTGATGTCCCAGGTGAGGCTTCCTTCCATTCAGTATTAGCCTAGAACTTGACAGGACATGGGGAAAGGCCTCAGCCTGGAAAGCTTTGCCTGGGGCATGGAAATACCTTCCTCTTACTGTTGAAGGAACTTTTGTATTTGCTATTGCCGTCACAGTTTAAGAAAGTTGAGTCTACATTATTGCTGTGTGTTATGTATGTTGGGTATAAAAAAAGTTTAATTGAAACATTTCTTTCTTTATTGCCATTTCACTGGGATTGCAAACTGTTAAAATGTTTATTTTACTTCAGTGAAGTTAGGAACACAGATTGGTTGTTGCCAGAATCCCGCAACTCCCTATTCTAGAAAGAGACCATTTTGGCATTTCCAAATGAAAGAACATCTCCATCTTCCCTCTGCCCAACACTGCATGGTCACCCATCTTCCTTAGTGTGGGAAAAGAGTCTGATAGACTGGACTGTTGTCACAATAGCTTTTCTTGCAAAGATGAAAAAGAATACTGTAGGGCTGGGAATATGGCCTAGTGGCAAGAGTGCTTGCCTCCTACACATGAAGCTGTCGGTTCGATTCCCCAGCACCACATATATGGAAAATGGCCAGAAGGGGCGCTGTGGCTCAGGTGGCAGAGTGCTAGCCTTGAGCGGGAAGAAGCCAGGGACAGTGCTCAGGCCCTGAGTCCAAGGCCTAGGACTGGCCAAAAAAAAAAACAAAAAAAAAAAGAATACTGTAGAATCATTGAAGGTAAGGACACAGACATTTATCAGTGGTGAAGGAGTTCCTGCCTCCCTGGGGTGAGCCCTGTCCATGTCCATGATGCTCTCTGGCCATTTATTCATGCCAGCCTATCTCATCCTTTTGGTCACATGTGGACATAATCAAATAGCATATTTGGCCTATTAACTCTCAGGATGTATTTCTTAAAGGTTTGCCATTGAGGCGATTTCACGTCTTATTTCCTATCAGTAGAAATTCTTATCTGTTTACATGTTCTTGTTCTATGAGTACTAATTGTATTGGTGTCAGCAGAGCATCGGGAATGAGATTCAGGCAGTACTTTGGGTGATTAGATCCTATTCCATTTGCCTGCATATACTGAGACTTGAATCCTTGCCTTTGGGACTCCTACTTGGTTGCAGTCACATGCCAAGAGGACTATTCACACCGTTCTTGGCATACATTCCCATTATCCAAATAAACTGCAGCTTTAAAGCATGCATCTGAGTGGACATATTTAGGAAAACTTAGCAGAAATTGCTCATTTGAAGTCAAATTTGCTGCAAAGTCCTATGAAAAAAATCAGCTTTTAAGTGACTGCACTGGACAAGAAAGAGAATGAGAAGGAGCAAGAGACAGATAGAGAAAGAGGAGAGCAATGGAGACAGAGAGGGACAGGCATGTAGAGAGACAGACATATGGAAAGAGAAGAGAAAAAGAAGAGAGAGTACAAGAGAGAAGGACACAGACAGATAGGAGAGAGAAAAGAGAAAGACTCAGAGACAGTCAGAGGCAAACAGATACAACTGGAGAGAGAAGACAGTGACACATTGACAGTCACAGAGTCACAGTCATAGTAAAACCCCCCCCCCACCCCCCGTAACAATCCAGAGATTCTCAGGCAGCACCTGCTCTACTGAAAGAAAGGTACAGTATATAGTGATTTCTTTTGCTATTGTGTTGTATTTTTATGTCTTACAAAAATCTTTTTCTCCACACAAAAAACTAAGAGAAGCACTCTTTGCCAACAGATAGGTTTGTTTCAACATGTAAGAGCCAAGCTTTTGTTCTTTCTCAGTAGGTTATTCTGGCTTTCTCACTACGATGGTTTGTAAGACTGCCTTTTGTTTTTCTTGCGTGCTTTTGCAAATGGATCGTGCGGGTCTCAGTGTCCATTCATATTTGGAATGACTTTAGACAGTGACAACTGTGTATTACGAAAGGAGAAGCTTCAAGAACTGATGAAGACCGCTTTGTGACTAAGGACCTCACTGGTGCTATTCTGAAAGCACAGGTCAGCTTCGGTTTCAGGGAAGTTGTCTGAGGAGTAGGTTAGAGGGCAAGAATCCAAAGTTGGGGTGTGTAGGGATCCCAGGCTGATCCTCACATTGAGCCTAAGGAAACATTTAACTTTCCAGGTCTAAGGCCAGCTGTCTCCTCCCCACTCAGAATTCTATGAAGCTAAACTTTTTAACTCTCAGACCCCCCCTGACCTCAGGAGAGAGAAGTGCTTCATCACATAGAGACCAGCACAAAATCCAGTACCCTGCCTTTATTCTAGGCTTCAAACAGGTTTTTTATCGTGGGTTTGTTTTTGTGTGGGGGGTTTGATTTGGAGGTCACTGGTATAAACTGAAGGCCTTTCGAAGTGCGCTACCACTTAAGCCACACCCCAAGTCCTTTGGCTTTTAGGTTATTTTTCAGATAGGGGCGTGGATTTGGTCCAGGGGGCCTCGGGCTGTGGTCTTCCCACCTCTGCCTTCCGAGTAGCTGGTGTGATAGCTCTGCGTCCTCACGCCTGGCTAGTTTGGAGAATTGGATGCGGTGGTGGACAGCGGAGTGAGAGTAAAATGGCTTCCATGGTGTGGATTAGAGTTCAGGTGGTTGACTTCTCTATTTCATATTCATGTTAGTTAACTGGACCTTTTGATACTTTCAAGAACCAGAGATCACTTGTGAAACTAATGATAGCCACAATTTGCAGCTAGTAGAAGGCCGCACAGGGAATGACTAGGCTTGGTCCCTTGCATTCGTGTAGGCCTTGGCCCGGTGGGTTTCCCTACGTCATTTAGACATCTTGGACAAATACTCTTTGAACAGGAATCGAGAATGTAAGTACATCCTCATAAGGCCCCCCACACAGGTAAGACTTGCCATGCAAAACGTCAATTTATAGTGCTCTAGGGAATATCGCCCATTTCTCTGTGTGTGTGTGTGTGTGTGTGTGTGTGTGTGTGTTGGTGGCACTGGGGATTGAACTCAGGACCTCGTGATCGCTCGCATCCTCTGCCGTCCCAGGCATGTCGCCTCCCCTCCTCCTCGTACCCCTGTTCACTGTAGACTGAGCCGCGAGCAGGCAGCGCAGAGGAGCTGCCTTTCCTAGAGGGAAGGAAGTGCCTTAGGAAAATCTGGGGTGGACAGATACCATGTCAAAACAGCCAATGAATAAAATTGACTCCTACGACAGGGAGTACCGGACTGAAAATCTCTTGATGTTCTTTTTTTCCTTCATTTTACCCTTTCTATCTGCCTATTTAATAAATAGTTAAACTTTTCGATAACCCGGGCCCTCCCAACAGGCCAGCCTCAACACAAAGAACAGATTCTGGGGCCAGGCTTCCCTCCTGGGATTCTAGCTGTTCTATCTGCTTGTTGCATGGGTTTTTTGTTGTTGTTGTTGTTGTTTTGTTTTTGACAGTTTCTTAACCATCCTGGGCCCCAGTTTTCTTGTCTGTGAAATGGCGCGATTATTCCTATCCTATAGAGTTTCCCCGAAGGTTAAAGAGAATCAACAGATGTCAAAAGGTGAAATGATGCTTATCCCATGGCAAATGAAATATCAGTTCTTATCATCTCCTTTGTCGCAAAGCTAGTCGGTGTGCGCGCGGCGATTATTATCACCCGTGTGAGAGAGATATGCGTTATCTCCTTGGCTGTTTGGCTGGCTTCCTTGTGCTGTTTTCACATTTGCATTAGAGATGCCTCTCAGAGGAACAGTCGTCTTGCGCCCTGGGAAGGGCCCGGGGCTGCTGGCCCTGAGCAGGGACGGCTCTGTTCTGGAAGCGGGGTTTGGGAAGGTGCTTGGGACGAGAACACTGTTCTGGTGGCAGAGCGGGGCCGAGCAGGGCTGTCGGCTCTGCAGCTGCCGTTCCCTCTGATGGCCCATCCGTCCCTGCGCGCTTCCTCCACTCCACTCCTCCACTCAGAATTCTTTTCTGTTCTTTCTAGTCAACCTGTGGCTGCAGATTAACTACAGACATTGCCAATTATAAGAGTTAGCGTGGGGCTGGGAATATGGCCTAGTGGTAAAAGTGCTTGCCTCGTTATACATGAGGCCCTGGGTTCGATTCCTCAACACCACGTATATAGAAAAAGCCAGAAGGGGCGCTGTGGCTCAAGTGGTAGAGTGCTAGCCTTGAGCAAAAAGAAGCCAGGGACAGTGCTCAGGCCCTGAGTTCAAGCCCCAGGACTGGCAAAAAAACAAAACAAAGACTTAACGTTTCCTGTGGTTTATTAGCTGAATGAATAGCAGGACCTTTAGGATATTTACATTTTTTTTTTTTTTTTTGGCCAGTCCTGGGCCTTGGACTCAGGGCCTGAGCACTGTCCCTGGCTTCTTCCCGCTCAAGGCTAGCAACTCTGCCACTTGAGCCACAGCGCCGCTTCTGGCTGTTTTCTGTATATGTGGTGCTGGGGAATCGAACCTAGGGCCTCGTGTATATGAGGCAGGCACTCTTGCCACTAGGCTATATCCCCAGCCCAGGATATTTACATTTTGTCATTAGTTTTATAACTCCGAGATCACATTCACCAAAACCTCCATGGGAGGTGATTGAATTTGCACGCTCATGTGCACGCGCACACGTGCACACACACACACAAGTGCAGTTTTATGTAAAAATCTGTGCCTTTCCTGTCCATAGAAGATAAACAAACCACAGCTAAGCATCTTTTGATTCATGCTGAGAGACTGCTAAAAATATCCTTCTCAGAGATTGCTTTCTTAAAAATAGAGAATTAACAGTAGCCCTTAGAATTTCAGTCATGTGAGTCCTCCTTTCTTGGACGTTAATGAGGTTCCAACAACTAATAGTTGCCAGTAGAGCGATAAGAAAATGCTGAAGTGCTTCAAGAGAAGGTGTTAGAATATTTTTAGCCTTCTTTCTCGGTCTAGATGTGTATGTTTTGTCACTGTGGAGAATTATGGCTTAATTATATGTGCTTAGAATCCATTCCTTGTTGAATGATGACCGGGAGTAATAGATGTATTTCCAGCCTTGCTCCTTAGTTTTGAACTGTGGAATAAGTTCCATTTGCATTGGGGCTGACCTAACAACCCCGGGCACTGAGGGGCAGTGGATGCTGTCTCCCCTGTGCTTTGCCGGTGGCAGGTGCCGACACCCAGGCCTGAGTTCTTGCCGCTGCCCACGTGGCTCCTTCACCTTTTCCCACTGTGTAGGAAGTGCTGGAGAAATCCTGGGACTGGAAGAAAATATCCCAGAGCTGGACTTGGGTTGACGTAACCCGCCCTGCATTCAATATCCATGGAGGTCAAGGCTGCCTGCCTGGGAAAGAGGCTTATTTTAATGCAAATCTCTAGCCTTTCTCCTCCTGGCGGCCCCCTGCCCTGGGCCTGCCTGGCTGGGGGGCAGGGGGTGCAGCCGGGTCCCCAGCTCTGCTTCCTGCTGCTGCTGCTGGGCATCCCTTTGAAGTCATCAGAGAGCCAAGCCTTCCGCGGAGGAGGCCGGAGGCTTCTCTGAGTCACCACGCGAGGCACACTCGCCCCGAGGATTACAACTCCACATCCTCACACACTGATTTTTCTTTTGCTCCGTGCAGGTGTGGCCAGTGAAAAAGAAAAAAAAAAGATAACGTAGTGTTTCCTTGTTCTGTTCTGCAGCCCAGAGTAGTTAATGATGGCTCCCTCCCGTCAGGCGAGCGGCACCTAATCCTCTTTCTTCTTCTTTCTTTTTCTGAGGACGTTTGGGTCTGTGGATGGTCATGGCAGTCCAGCCGTTGCCTCACGGCCACTGTGCAGCTCCAGATGGACGAGCGTAGGCAGGAAGGTAGAAGGAAATTGGCTGCCTGGGCTCAGTAAGCCCTCCGTGACTCCTCCCACCCCACCCCAGCCCAGCCCTGAATCAGTGCCGGGCTCTGCACCTCCTTCTTCTGGATCTTCTTTCTAGGGCCAGTTTAGCATTTGCAGTCGTGTGCTGGGTGGAAATGCTGCTAGAGAGATTGGTAGAAGACGAGGAGTAAAGCACAGACAAAGTGATTCCTTGTTTGCATAAGATTTTCTAGTGCTGACTAATAAGCAAGGAAACAGAGAGGGTTATATGGACAAGTAAGGCATCTCTGCCTTCTGAGTTAGGAAAATAAATCATTAAGAGCTTTACAAACCCGTGTGTTTGTTTAACAAAGAGTATATGCTTAGTTTACAAAGAGAGAGAGAGATACAGAAAGAAAGAAGAGAGAGATTTACTCAGACTTCTGAAGACAAGAGGCGAGACTGGGAATTATAGAAGCTGCATTTTGATTGTCTGATGGTGGACAAAGGTTACCCAGGTACCAGCTCCCCACCCCCAGTAGCAGCCTAGGACTAATTAAAGGTTGCCAGGGTAACCATCAAATATCCTGTGCCATCGTACACTGGATTTTACCCCCTTTTCTTCCCCCTCACTGTTGTCTAAGGGTAATTTCGGTTACATATGAAGTCAGATTCCCGTGGTCCTAGAGACAGGTGGGGTTCTAAGAAAGGAAGTATGCTTTCAAATGGACCACAGGGCCAGGTGCCAGGGCTTCACTCAGGCCTGAAACCCTAGCTACTTAGGAGGCTGAGATCCTAGGATTGAGGTTCAAAGCCAGGGTGGGCAGGAAAGTCTATGAAACTCTTACCTCCAACGAACTACTAAAAAGCTGCAAGTAGAGCCGCACCTCAGGTGGTGGAGCACTAGCCTTGAGCGAAAGAAGTCCAGGGACAGCACCCAGGCTCTGAGTTCAAGTCCCAGGGCTGGCTGAGTGTGTACACACACACACACACACACACACACACACACACACACACACGCTGGGGAAATTACCACCAGTACGGAATAATAAGTTCTTCAAGTGTGAGTTAAGGGATTGCCTATAGTTAGGACTGATGAAGTAAATGCGCATAGAAAAAGCACCAAAGTCTATACATGACTTGAAAATAGAAGTAGGATGTATGTGATTTTGGTACCCTGGGTATTTTATATGTGCCTACCTGATCTAGGGAAGGGAAAGAAAAATGAGGGTGTAAGATATCGCAAGACATGTATTCACTGCCTTATGATGTAATTGTACCCCCTTTGCACAACACCTTGTCGATAAAATTTAATTTTAAAAAAAGCAAATAGAAGTAGGGAATGCTCAAGGTACACAGACTTTAAAGACTCAGACTGAGGTTGTCTAGGAAGTAGCTCAATGGTTTCTTGGAGCGGGGGTATCTAGGATAACATAGGACATCCCAAGGGCTGCCTTTGTTGCCATAAGAGGAATGAATGTTCTCCGCACTTGGACTCAGCTGTGAAACCAGGGGGTTGAACTCAGGGCCTGGTCCTCTAGCCTGCCTTTTCCCCTCAAGGCTAGTTCTCTTCCACTTGAACCACAGCTCTACTTCTGGCTTTTCGGTGGCAAATTGGAGATAAGAGTCACATGGCCTTTTGGGCCCAGGCTGGCTTCAAACCTGGACCCTCAGATCCCAGCCTCCAGAGTAGGATCGCGGGGGGTGGGGGGGGCTGAGCCTGGCGCTGGCCCTTTGTTTCTCAATCAGGCAGGCATCTCCCAGGGCTGTCCCCTAAGCCACGACTCATGTCTACGACACCCGTGGCCCCCAAACATGGTCCACCAGGACATGGGCCACACCCATACTGCTTTTGGTTCCTGAAATGTCACCTTTGGGGATGTTCAAATTAAATTTAAGATGGAATACATTCGGTGGCCTCAAACCAATTATTTATTCACAACTCTGGCTGAAGGAAGAACCTTCTGAGTCCTGGGAATTACCTGTAGGTTGCGTCGATTGTGCGGCATAGAGGAGTAAGAACGGCCTGCATTTTAATAGGTATGATCGACTGTGCCTGTCTTGTCCTGTGAACCATCAATTAGCACAGAGATGGGATTCTTCTCTTGTTTGCTTGCACTAGATGCCCATTTAGAGATGATGGGGGCAACTATTCTTTTCTCTAGAATTCCAAACAGTTTCTTAGTGGAAATAGTAGGAGGCTTTGACAATTTATTGATAGTGAAATTCCATAGAAGGAGGTGACATCCTAATCCACTGAAAAGGAGCTACCTTTCATGTTATGGTGTATCTTTATAGAAGGCGACCTGTTATCAGTCTGTTTATGTTCTACAGCAGAGCATACTCTGGCTCCTAGCTCTGTGAGTCATAACAAAACTTACGAACAAATCTTGACCTGAGAGTTGTTTACAAGTGAGTTCTTAAGTAAGATAACTAAGTTAGTCTAAAGGATACACAAACTAGAAATCTGAAAGGGAATCTCTGTCAATTCTCTTTGGGGGATATTTCAAACATTATTTGTGCATAAAATCTACACTGATTATAGTGTCTATATAAATTGGGACGTATGTCTAACAAATACTAATGCACTGAATTATAGTTATGACCTGGGAATCTTGAACCCAAAGTAAATGGAAGTATTCTGTAGCTGGAAGATTAGTTTTAAACAGGGCTGTTTGATTGAGTGGCTGTTTAAAAGGTTCATCTCCTGTGAGATCAGAGCTGCCAAACTGGGTGTATGGACTTTGTTTCCTGACTGTCCTCTTCCCCGATTTATTATTTATTTTTACCAGCTCAGGGCCTGTGTTCTGCTCCCTATTAGCTACCTATTAGATGGTCTGCCAATCATGGAAAAAGGTTGTGTTGTGTGCCATACTTGATGTTAGGGGAGGCTTGAAGTATATGTGCGTAAACTTGTTTATTAATTGATTTGTTTGTGTGTGAGCTGGTACCGGGGCTTGAACTCAGGGCCTTTGGCTGAGGCTTGTCTTTTCCACTCAAGGCTGGTACTGAACCACTAAGTGTTTCTGAAGTATAACTTTTGTCAGTCATTTCCACCGCCCTCCCCCCCCCCCCCCCCCCCGCCCCAGCCAGGTTTCTGTGGGAAACAATTTGGGAGAGGCTTTGTGTTCCATGATTTGAAAAGTTCTCAACCAAATTGCCCCGCCCTAGAAATGTAGTCAAGAGCTTGTCCTCCTTCAGTTACTTTGAAGGTAGGCTTTAAAATGCCAACGACACGATTTTCTTTAGAAAATCCTCCTGTCCTGTCTACTAGGATTTTCAGTCTTAGAGGAGACCCGGGGGCTGCGCTGCTCAGATGCGTTTTCCAGTCTGGACATTCTCGGTATTCACCGTTTCCCATCTGTCTTTACCATGCAAACAAACCAAGCAAGACAGAACTTCATCGTGTTTGCACAATGCCAAACACCTGCATGGAAAGTATTTTAAAAAGTCAAGTTCGTGGGTATTTTAACGACACAGTGCCAAATGGGAGATAGCTTCGTATTTTCCTCCACTAAGACGAGTGCATGCATGGTGGAGTTTGCTGATGTTCAGAGCCTACAATGAACTGTTTTCACAGCTCTTTGGAAGGAGGCTGAAGAGAGAATCTCATGAGTTCTGGAAACTGTCTGTAGGTTGAGTGTGTTAGAAGCCCGAGGCACGTTGTTTGTCATAGAGGCTGGAGAATGCCCTGCGTTTTAATAGGCATGATCAACTGTGCATATCTTGTCCTGTGAACCATCAATTAGCACAGTGTAATTTGACGAGTCAGTACACGCCAGACGTGAATGCCCTTGGGAAGCGATGCTCAAATAAAAGTGTTACTGACAGCATACAACTTGTATGTAGGTACTCATTATCAGCAAGCCATCATTATCCAGAAGGAAAAGTGATTTTTATGGTAATGCATCTTAGGTTTTATTGTTGGTATCTAATATCTTTATTTCTTTTGTTGTTGTTGTTGGTGGTGGTGGTGGGGCTTGAACTTGGGATCTGAGCGCTGTTTCTGTGCTCTTTTGCTCAAGGTTAGCACTCTACCACTTTGAGCCACAGCACCACTTCCTGTTTTCTGGTAGTATTAATTGGAGTTAAAAATCTCATGGATTTTCCTGCCTGGGCTGTCTTTGAACCAGGGTCCTCAGGTTTCAGCCTCCTGAATAGCTAGGATTATAGTCGTGAGCCACCAGCTCCCCCCATTTCTCTAGTAACCATGTTTTGCAATAAATGAATACATTTATTCATTAAAATATAGGTGTGTTTAAACTTTAGAGTGTCACAACCTTTGAAAGAAATAATTTATGTATATTGTTATGGATAACAATATTTCTGTGGTGACAAATAAGCAAAGAGTTTGGTTTAATAGGGGATTTCCAATACATTTTTGTGGAATTATTAGTTTTTCAAGTTTTAGAGTCCAGTGGAACAGTCATTTCTTTTAAAACAGATACCTCAGGTTTGTTTGGAGTTAGTTTAGAATTCCTAAACCAAGTTTGTATATTGACCTAAGCTAGACTTACACTATTTAAAGAGCATATGAACTTAGAAATTTATTATTCTTTTTGTTTTCAATTTAATTTTGTTGTAGAGGTGAGGTACAGAAGGTTACAGCTACATGAATAAGGTAATGCATACATTTCTTGCCAAACACTGTTACCCCCTCCCTCATTTTTCTTCCACTTTCCCTCCCCCCAAATCTATTATTCTTAAATTGATGCTGATCGAAATGAGCTCTAAGATACGGAGGGTGGGGAGGAATCTATTATTCCAGCTGGGTTGCTAGAGTCTCGTGCCACCCAGCTGTTCAGAAGGATCCGGGGAGATCTAAGGATCTCAGTTGGAATCCAGCCCAGACAGAAAAGTCTGTGACTCTGACCCACAAATTAACCAGCAAAGAGGCAGAAGTGAAGGGGGGGCTTCATAGAGGCACGGAAGGCCCCGAGTTCAAGATGTAGTGCCTGCATCAAAAACAAGAAAAGCAAACCCCGTTATTCTTTCACCTTCGGACATGGAATGCTATTTTCCAAGGGAAGGTACTGTGGGGTTTGAACGCGGTGCCTTGTGCTTGCCAGTGTAGACTCTGCCACTTGAGTCATACCCCAGGCCCTGGCCATTTTTTTAAAAAGGAGATAACACATTCTTTATTTAATCTTGGCCAAAAGGCTAAGAAGCAGTAGTGACATTGTACCATTTAAACAAGTACAAGCCAAGAAAGCCACTCTCATCCAAGAGGAGAATACCCCTTGGGCCTCCCCCCGTCCCCCCCGCCCCCAACTTGGAGTGAAGTCAGAGCAATCCACGTGAGTGCCCTCTGGGAGAGTCAGGCGGACGGCCTTTCCCTTGGGCCTCAAGGTCCTCGTTAGGATGCCTCAAGGTAATTACTCCGCAGACACGATGGGTAGCAGGTGCTCATTACTGAAACGTCGGTGAGCAAAACGTTCATGTGGAGGTAGCCGGCAAATGGCCATCTCGACACCGATAAAAATGGTATTTCCATATACAACAAGGGCTAGCCCAGGATGTTAGAGTGTGTGCGCGCGCACACACACACACACACACACACACACACACACGGGAGTCATGGGTTCTAGATAGAGCAGAAGAACCTAAAACCTAAAATAAAGGAAAAAGAAATATGGAGAAGAGAACATGGACATCTTTTTTTTTTTTTGGCCAGTCCTGGGGCTTGGACTCAGGGCCTGAGCACTGTCCCTGGCTTCTCTTTGCTCAAGGCTAGCACTCTGCCACTTGAGCCACAGCGCCACTTCTGGCCCTGGGTGCTGGGGAAACGAACCCAGGGCCTCATGTATATAAGGCAGGCACTCTTGCCACTAGGCCATATCCCCAGCCCGAACATGGACCTCTTTTAGGTAACACTTTGGAGACTATTCTGTCATGTCTACATTGTCCTTGTTTGTATATAATAGCTACATTTCACTAAGTCCCAACTGTTTTTCTGTCCTGCTTCCTAGTTCCGAAAAAGTTTTTGAGGGGGTGGGGGAGAAGATAGGTTTTTTGAGACGGGGACTTGCTATGTAAGCCCAGATTGCTCTAGAACTTTCTGCGCAGTTCAGGTTGGTCTCAAACTTTGTCTTCTGTTGAATGCTGGGATTGCATGTGTTTATTCCTCCATCCAGCTAAACATAATGTTTTAAATAATTGACGTCTCCACTGAATCATTTGCCTTCAAATAAGTTAGTAAACACAAAAATCCAAACAGGATGGGGAAGGCTGATGTTGACCAGGTGCTTTCCCCTCGGGAGCTGACATGTTGAACTGAGCCTCCTTGCTACAACTCCATAAAGGTGATTTTTGAAAAGAGAGAAAAATAATCCAACCAAGATGTAAAAGAAATGAGAAGTGAAATTAACTCAAAGGCTTAATTTTTTAAAAAATACTCTCCAATGTAGCTTTAAATCCTCAGAACAACGTTTTGTAGCTATTTGCATGCACGCATGTAATTGTCAGTCTGGGTGTAGGCATGTGCCTTTCTGAGTGTATTACTTTTCTTTTAAATTATAGTTACACACTACCTCATGACATCTTAGTCCATGAACATTCATATACATAACAGTTGACCCAAGGTAAGACTATAATAGAACAAAAATCATCTTGCTTGGTGACACCATAGCTGTCCTAACATCATAGTGGAATGTATCACTGTTGGTGTAAGCCAACTTGAGACACCGCCAATACATAAAAGTATAGCTCACGCGATTGTGTATAGGACATTGTGCTTGATAATGATCAACACCAGCTACGTTACTGGTTTATGTAATTTACTGACATCCAGGTTTCATCATTACTTTAGAATACACCCCTACCTAAGAGAAAGACCTTTACTGTCCATGAGAGAGTGTCATGGTTATGACAGCAGCAGCCTCAGGAGTCGGGCTTAGCTCCCTCTTCCTTTCCTTTCCTTTCTTTGTTTCCTTATAGATCCATCACTCAAAATTTTCCCTCTCACGCTTTCTCTTCCCCTCCTTCTCCTCTTCTGTCCATTGCTTTTCTTTGTGTGTTCTTTCTACTTTCCAATCATAGCCTTCTTTTCTACAAGTAATGTTAGTTTGGGTTATTTTAACACATGACCCATGAGATCAGTGTTTGCTTTTGAAAGAAGCATTACATTACGTATTAGTTATGCCTATTATTGTACTGTATCTTATTTTTGTTTTATTTTAGACATAGAGTGGAGATTATTTAGGGCCTTTGGAATAACATTCCAGCATATAAATATAAGTGAAATAATTTGGCAAATTAACTCACTCCAGGAGTCATCAAGAAATACAATTCCATCATCAGCTAGAAATTTTCTATTGTTGGAGTGCTTTACCAGCAAATGAATTTTCTATGTTCAGGAAGCAGACTCATAACAAATTGGAATCCAGTCAAAAAATAAAAAAGTTACCATTTATGATTTAGAAAGAAAAGATTAAAAAACAACAAGCTGGATGCCAGTGGCTCACGCCTGTCATCCTAGATACTCAGGAGGCTGAGATCTGAGGGTCACAGTTCAAAGCCAGCCCGGGAAGCAAAGTCTGTGAGACTCTTATTTCTAGTTAGCCACCAGAAAAAAAGGAAGTAGAGCTGAGTCTCAAAAGTGGTAGAGCACTAGGCTTGAGCATAAAAACTCAGGCCCTGGGTTCAAGCCCCATGACGGACAGACAAAAAGCAGAAACAAACCTGCAAGTAAACTAAACAAACTTGGAATGAAAAAAAAAAATAGACTTCAAAGAGCTTAATTGAAGGGGTAGGTTTGGGGGGATTCTAACTTTACAAAATAGCCCCCCCCCCCCCGTTGCAACTGGCTCTTGAGAAGGAAGGAATGAAGATATCTTTTAGCCATAGAGATAAGATAAAGCTAAAGAGTCTTGGGATGAGACTGAGAACACAAGCGTAGCCCTGTGACCGTGAATGAAGTGATGGGGAGTCGTGGTTTGGGGGACTCCTGCTATCTCTTCGGTTAGAAAAAGTGACATAAGAAATCTGACCGTTTGCAGCCATTGCTTACATTACAGCTTCTTTGTTACAGATTCCCATTAAACCTTAAAGTGTGGCCAAGTGTTTATTTACCAGCTCTCACTAGCTGTAGAGACAAACCCCCAGGCTCTTGACAGCCAGGGACGGAGCTCTTCGGGGGCGGGGCGGAGGGGAGATAGAAAGTCTCCGCTCTTGTCCCGGTCCTGCTGAGTAGATCTGGACTGTTGTGGACAGGTGACTTCGCATTTATAAGCCTTAGCGTGTTCTGAACTTTACCAGATCCCTCTTAGGTCAATATTCTGTGATAACACCCATCCTAGTGAAAAGAGCTGTTAAAACATGAAAAAACAAAACAAAACAAAACAAAAAACGATTGGCATCAAGAGTGGAAATGTCCCTCAAATGACACAGTGTCAACCTCAAGTGAAAAAGCGTGTGAGCGTGTGCGCGAGCGTGTGAGGCCCGAAAGATGGCGTCTGTGCAAAGTTCGCACGAAGATTATGTGCAGTACGCACCTTAGCCCGGCCCGGCCAAATGTGCAGAGCTAAGAAGCGTTTCTGTATGAAGTTCTTTGATATTCTGAGGAGGGAATAATCGGTATACTTCATGTGTTCACTTTACGTACAGACCACCTGACTGTGGACTCTGGTCCTGTGTCAGAGTCTGAGGTTCGAAACAGTGAGCAAAAGGAATTAAGGAGACCACCCCTGCACGGTCGCAGGGAGGAGACAGATATTAACACATAGCCACCAAGATGCATCCGAGACTGCCAGGTAGGAGGGAGGAGTACATACTGTGATTCACCAGCAAAAAAAAGTGGGCAGTGGAGGTATGGCTCAAGTGGTACAGCACCATCTTTGAGCAAAGCAGCTAAAGGACAGCCCCTAGGTCCAGAGCTCAAGCCTCAGTACCAGTCCAAAAAGAGTTTTTAAAATAACTGAAAAGAAAGGCAAAGAACACGGGAACTCATGATTCATGCTTTGGGCCGTTCATTCAAGGAAGTGAGTAGTAGAAACGTTAGCCGTGCTGAGAAGGCTGAGTCAGCATGAATCAGCCCTCAGACGGCTGTACCACCGGCCCTTCTACTAAAGAGTCAGCCCACAGCATTACTGCTGGACTGTGGTTTCTTCAGGACACGACTAGTTCACTATTGGAAGTTCCATAGAGCCAGATTTTTAAAGGTTCTCTCTCTATAATCAGGACCTTTTTTTTCTTCTCCTTGGTGCCCGTCCTGGGGCTTGACCTCAGCCCTTGGGTGCTGTTTCTGAGCCTCTTCTCTCAGGGCTTTTGACCACTTGGCATTCTGCCACTGGAGCCACAGCTCCACCCATGGCTCTTTTCTCTTAGTGGTTAATTAGAGATAAGAGTCTCGGGACAAAAGTTCAGGCTGGCTTTGACCATCATCCTCAGGTCTCAGCTTCCTGAGTACTCAGGATTACGGGTGCGACTCCGTGCCTGGCTAATCCCTGTCTTCCTTATGATGTGTGTGTGTGTGTGTGTGTGTGTGTGTGTGTGTGTGTGTGTGTGTGTTTAAATCTCTTCCTATAAGTTCCAGCTCCCACCAAAGATAGTACCACATTCACTCTTACCATTAGGGTAGGAAAACTATGAATTGCAGCTTTCTTTCTCTTTTTATTTTTGCCAGTCCTGGGCCTTGGACTCAGGGCCTGAGCACTGTCCCTGGCTTCTTCCCGCTCAAGGCTAGCACTCTGCCACCTGAGCCACAGTGCCCCTTCTGGCCGTTTTCTGTATATGTGGTGCTGGGGAATCGAACCCAGGGCTTCATGTATACAAGGCAAGCGCTCTTGCCACTAGGCCATATCCCCAGCCCAGCTTTCTTTCTCTTTTACCATAGTTTTTGCTGTTTGTTTTTCGTTTTTGTCAGTTGTCGGGCTTGAACTCAGGGCTGCTGTCCCTGAGCCTCTTTGTGCTCAAGGCTACTGCTCTACCACTTGAGCCACAGCACCAGTTTTGATTTTTGAGTGGTTAATTGGAGATAAGAGTCTCACGGAGACTTTTCTGCTTGGGTTGGCTTTGAACCATGATCCTCAGAGCTCAGCTTCTTGGATAGCTAGTATTATGGGCATGAGCTATGGGCACCTGGCATTTTTGCTATTTTTTTCTTCCCTCCCTCCCTCCCTCCCTCCCTCCCTCCCTCCCTCCCTCCCTCCCTCCCTCCCTCCCTCCCTCCCTCCCTCCCTCCCTTTTTATCTTTTTGTCAGCCATGGGCCTTGAACTCCAGGCCTGGGTGCTGTCCCTAAGCTCTTCAGCTCAAGGCTAGCACTCTACCACTTGAGCTATCACACCACTTCTAGTTTCTGGTGGTTTATTGGAGATAAGAGTCTCATGGACTTTCCTGCCTCGGCTGGCTTTGAACTGCAATCCTCAGATCTCAGCCTCCTGAGTAGCTAGGATTACAAGCGTGAGCCACCGACATCTGGCATTTTTGCTGTTTTTTGATTGTTTTGTATGTGCTCATCTTGTCTTTTGTGACACCTACATTTGATTTGATTGAATGAAATAAATGTAGTTTTACTTCAATGGTTTCTTAGAGACATGCATACGTAACCAAAGCCAGTCTCTGGCCAGTGTAGTAATCCTTTGGTTTGTGCTCCTTTAGTATTGTCACTGCATGGACTCCAGCACTGCATTCACCGGCCCATTGTTCTCTCCAGGAAGGCCCAGTAGGAAGGGCTCACCCTACCGCCCACCTCCCATATCCTGAATAGTAAGCCCTGCAATTACAGCACATACTGCCTTTATCTTCAGCCCCTGTGGAATGACGTCACTGCATGTCAAACAGGATTAGAAGGGAGAGAGAAAAGTCCTGACATTCTCATTCCCACTGAGCGTTTCGTTTTGCTTTATTGTGTTCATACACACAGTAGTTTCTGCTACTTCATAGGAAAAACTTTAAAACAAAACGAAGCTAAGCAAAACCCAAAGATCAAGTAAAACTCAAAAACAGACTTGCAGACACGCGCTGGCTTCATGAATAGAGATGTGCGCCTCAGTGCTCTGTCAGCCAGCCAAGCAGCCAGGACACAAGGCGTGCGGAGGGAGACGTTGCCTCCTGGTCTTACAAAAGCACAATGCCATTCTTCTCGACGCCCACGATGCCCTGGGACCTGCCGCTTGAAAACACCCTGAAAAATGAAGGCAGAGATGGGGCCACTGCGGGGTAGGATGGGAAACACAGGCAGCTGGAGCCGTCAAACCTCTGAAATAGTTCACTTTTTCAAGATGGCATTGATGAGCTGCATCCTCCAGTCTCATTTGTTATGGTTCATGGTTAAAAACTCAAGGCCTGAAGTGCAAGTCCAGGGTCACAGATCTGAGTCCAGATTTGATCGGATCGGTCATTTCCAACTCCTCTGACAAAAGTAAACATTGGCCAAGGCCTGGTGTCACTTGCCTGGAATCCTAGCTACTCTGGAGGCTGAGATCTGAGGATCACAGTTCAAAACCAGCCCAGGCAGGAAAGTCTGGGTGGCTCTTATTTCCAGTTAACCACCAAAAACCCAGGTGTGGAGGTGTGACTCAAGTAATATGGTACTAGCCTTGAGTGAAACAGCCAAGAGATAGCCCCTAGGTCCCAAGTTCAAGTCCCAGTACGGACCCATTAAAAACAAACAAACAAACAAACAAAAAACTTAGGCAGAAATTCCTGGTTAAAAATTGTCCCAAACACTGATGTGAAGCATATCAAATATCACTTATCTTTGGTATATTAAACGTTGCTGTTTATGAATTTGTAATTTTCCGTTCTTTCAAAGTTAGTTTTGCTTTTGGTACAACTGAAAAGAATATGCACTGGTTTTCAGAGTTTCACATTTGATCATTTCTGTTCATAGCTAGATTCCGATTTCTACATCTCCTCCTGCTCAAAGGATCAAGTCCCCCTTACTGTTATTGGGGACCACGTTTCTGGCACCAAATTGACTGGCTTACTTAGAGAGGTGATTTGGGTTTTATGTATATCAGAACTCTTGGGGATTGAGTAAAAATAATACTTTAAAAGTATCAGCCTGGTGTATTCCTAAACATGGCTTCTTTTTATGTGGCTTCTGTTTTCAACTCAGCGCCTTGCGCTCTTTCTTGGTGTTTTCAGCTCCATGTATGGCTTTTTGTGGTTTTAGTTGGAGATGAGGCTCTCATGGATATGTTTACCTGGCCTCGCCTTGAACTGTGATCCTCAGATCTCGGCCTCCTGAGTAGCTAGGATTATAGGCATGAGCCGCCGGCACCTGGCCGGCTTCTTAGAAGCATAGTAGCTTTCTGTTTTTATCTTCCAAGGGGTGTCAGTCCACATGATGTTGGATCCGGTACTTGGCTGCTTGTCTCCGTGTGTGTGAGTGAAACCATTGGTCCTATTACTGTGGTTGGGTGATCTTCTTGACAACCCTCGTTTCTGTAGAACCTTTGAGTGTATTGTGTTTCCCAGATCCATTTCCAATCATACAAATAAGGAGTGAACATGCATAGTACATAGTGTTTCACATAGGCCACAAATTAAATCCTAACTTCCAGTCCAATTACATGAAAACTTTATGATCCTTTAAGACCTCTCTGGTCAGATCCATCTTCATCCAGAACAACTTACTTGGGCAAATCAAGCAAGTACTGATTTTAAACTCTGTTGGAGAAGCTTGGTTTAGAGACGTATCTTTGTTAAAATAAATAGTAAGCTTTCCCCCCATTAAGCTGATTATTTCATTTGGATTTTTGATTGGTCTGATTTCTTAACACAAGATGTACATACCTATGTCCCAAACTGGCGCCAGAAGTGACTTTGAGATGATTCAGAGTTAACCCTTGGCTTTCGCTGAATAGTGTTTGACACAACCACAGCCCCTTGTTTAGGTGGAGAAAAATCTCAAAAGCATTTAAGTGTGATCAGAGATTCCTAGTCATAGGATCCATGGGCTTGAAATGTTGTAAATAGTTCCAGTCAGCTGTTTGTTCTTTGTTTCCAACATTTAAAAATAATTGGTATGGGAAAAGTATTAATAAGTTTCCTACTTTGGAAACAGGAAGAATTAACAACTATTCTGATTTTTACCAGCAGGTGGCATGGCTTTTTGCTATGTTGGTGATGATGTAAAACCAATATACTTTTTATTAACATTAAACTGTCCTACAATTATTTCCCAAAGCATTTTCCCATATGTAATAGTCAGAGGTTAATATCCTTATTATATAAAGAGTTCTTACAAATAAATGAGCAAAACCATAACCTTTCAGCAGAGAATTGGGCATAGGACATGAACATCCAGTCAACATATATGAGAGATTGGGAAAATACAGACACACAAGTGTTTCATAAGTTTATAAAAAAATTATAGCTTTAATCTGGGTACTGTGGCTCATACCTGTAATCCTAACTACTTAGGACGCTGAGATCTGAGGACTGGAGTTCAAAGCCAGCCCAAACAGGAAAGTCAGTCAAACTCGTATCTCCAACGAATCACCAGACCATTCAATCAATCAGTCAATCAATCAATAATAAGGAATAGCATCTATTAATGAAGCAATATAAATGAATACAAGAAGATACAAATTTGAACCTATGAATCACAGAGCTTTTTTTTTTAAAAAAAAGATCAAACTTGTCATTAGCAAAGAAGGAAAGAAAGACTCCTTCATATTTTGTTATTTGTGTAGAAACAACCTTTCTAGATATAGTTTTTAAAAATGTATATCAAGCATCTTAAAAATACTTACACACTTTTTCTCAGTAACTCCCTCAAGGAATTTATTGTATGGAAATAAGTGGAGATATACACAAAATTTATGTAAGAATGACAACTTCCACATTATTTATATATGGGAATATATAAATATATATATATGGAAAAAACTAGAGAACACTCTTGAAGTCCTCAACAATAGTGTGTAATTAATGATGGTAATCAGTAGGACTCGATAGTCAGCCTATAGTATAAGCCATAAATTAATGGCATCTGCTCTGTCGTGCAAAGTTGGACAGAAAATGTCCAGGACCCAAAACTTTGAGTTTGAGCACAATTTAGTACAACAAAGCATTTTTATATTTTCAGAGACCCAGATTTTAATATATAAGTTATTACAGCTATAAGTGAACAGTTTGTAGTCAGGAGAAGAATACAAGCATTTTCAAGAACAGCGTGCCTAGCTCGCATTTGAGGTCCGAATCTCTGTGGCTTTTGTATTTGTCTTGGAAATGAGATTCGATAGTAAGTTCTGGGTGTGTGTAGGGGGGAATTAGAGCCAGCTTGAGCCTGCCGAGGTTAGAAAACGCCTCTGATACTAACCTCAGAAGCCACAGACCAGTTCGTAGTGGAGCAAGGACAAGAGACCAAAAGCCACAGATGTCAGCCTGAGTTAAGGGCTTTAGAAGAGATACAGAAAATGGCCATGCACGGATGAAAACCAAACAAAACTCATCTAGGACCTCGGCTCTGGAAACCATGGGCTGAGCGGGCGCCTCTAGAAGGATCTGTGTCTCTCCAGGCCTGCTGCGCTGGGAGGGGACTTGCAAGTCTGGGTTTTCTGTTCTGGTTGCTCTGCAGTAACGTTTTGTACTTAGGTTTGGGCGAGTCACCCACCTCCCTCAGAACTCTTGACTTTTCTCCCAGTCACTGGGGTGACGGTGTTGCTGCTGCTGCTTCTCCTTCTCTTCCTCCTCCTCCTCCTGCTTGGCATTCTGATGCAGTTTCCGGCTCTATAGGCTGAGGTGTGAATCTGGGCGTCCGTGCGCTACGGAGGCAGATGGAGGCCTCTTCTGCATCAAACCCTTGGAGCTGGCGAGTCTGGAGTCCTCAGGCCCGGGTCACGTGTGAGTCATAACTTACCATGGCATACGCCTTGGACAGGGCTGTGGACGGTGAGAAAGGTAGGTCAGCTCCTTCCTGGGCAACACCAACCCAAAGCAGAGAAACAGGAAAGGAAAACAAGTCCTTTCTCTGGTAATCTTACTGTGATGAAGACAAAAATAATGTGGAAAAACCATGTGAAAAGATGAGATGTGAAGAGGTTGAGTGTGTGGTGTGTGTGTGTGTGTGTGTGTGTGTGTGTGTGTGTGTGTGTGTGTGTGTGTGACTCAGTGATAAAGCACTGGCCTACCATGCATGAGGACCTGGATTCTGTACCCAGTACCACAAAAGACATGCAGAAGGAAGGAAGGGAGGGAGGGAGGGAAGGAGGGAGGGATATATATGTCTTCACTGTTTTCAAATAAGAAGGATGCTTCTGAAAAGACCTGAAGTCCGCTCTAGAAGCCATCGTTCCCCACCTGTGCAGATGAATGAAATCACCATCACCTTTAGACTATGTGGAAAAATAAAAGAGCCAAGCCTTGGGCCTGTTCTCTTCTTGTGACAGCCCAGTCTTAGTGTTGGAGTTGTGAATAACGGGCGCCAGTCAGGCAGGACCCCGGGATGATGGCTGGGTGCACTGTCTACTTCCTACATCACTGCTGGACCACTCAGTGGTGTTGGGTGCCACCGGCACGCCCCCCCTCCCCCCCGACAATATCCTATGCGTTCTCTAGCACCTGTCTGTGTCTTTCAGGGCAAGGTAAGAACCAGCCAGGCCACTGCAGTGTGTAGTAATCCTGGGCCTGGAGTTTTGCTCCCACCTTGGGCCATGCCGCTTCCCGGGGTCCCTTCCCCCTGCCCTGTGTGCTCCCATTTCTTCCTCTTCTGTCCTCGCTCTGCCAGTGGCAGTGACATTGTGACCCCTCTGAGCCCTTCAAGCCCCCTTTGCGGGGTGGAGGGCTTAGTAGTGGTCCCTGTGCTCCATGATGAGGTGATTGGAACAGGACTCAGTAGCTATGAGCCTCGGATGCTCCACTGGAAATAGATGAGTCGACCTCAGTTCAGAACCTTTGTCGTCGTCGGCACCTTGCCAGCAGATCCACCTTGACTCTGGGCCCCGAGGGTTTCTTGGAATCATGACTCCCAGGGACCAGAAGGCAAGGTGGCCTTTGCCCACTCGTGGCCTGCAGGATCTGTGCAAGGCTAGGCCGGGCTGCCTGGGAGCACTCCGGAATCCTGACCGGGTGCAGCGGCCCCCGAGGCAGCACTTAGAAACGGTCGGTCTGGGAAGGCCTTATATGGAGAGGTTCTGAGACGATGGCATGTTTGGCTTGTAAGAGGATCACAGTTTAAAAAAAGAGAGAAAAGGAAGAAAAGCCCAAGGCAATGATATCATGTTACTAAGAGGCTCGGTTGAAAAATAAAATATTTCTTCCTGTCATTCCTGCCCTAATTCTGGATTCTGGTGATGGCAAAGCCCCCCACCCGCTGCTTCCGGCCCCGCCCCGCCGCCCCTGCCCCCCACAGTCTGTGTCTTGGGGCCCAGGAAGCTTGAGTGGCCGACACTGCCGGCCCGTTGGTCCCAGCGAGGCTCTGCAGAGAGGCCGTAAAACCGCAACGCCCTGCCACGTGGTTCTGCAAATGGCGGGTGCTTCTTTCTCTTCTTCTGGAACTCGGCCCCCCTGCCCCTCAATTCTAACATGCTGACAGGGCAAAAGAGAGCCGAGCGGCCTTCCCCGCCATGGGCTGTGGTCTTGCTCACCGTGGCTGACGTTCAGCTTTACAGCAGTGCCCGGCTTAAAGACTGGTCAGGCCTTCCTCTGCCCATCCTGTGACACCCCCCCCCCCCCAGCTCCTCAGGTGGCCGGACAGACGGTGACTTAGAGCTCTTCTGAGGCCAAGCGGAGGGGAGCGATTCACGGTTCCTCTGGGAAATACGCGCTGAGTCTTCTGTGCAGACAAGACTCCGAGGGGAATCCGTTCTGCCACTGGCTTGGGCCTGAGTTTCCACTTCCTCTTCCTAGTTGGAGGAGGGGGCCAACTACCTGGCCTGACACAATGACATGCTGAACCCCCCAAACCACCTTGATCGCCAGGACAGAGATGGAGAAACTGTACAAGGGCATTTCTAGGCCAAGGTATCAGAGCTCACCGAGACACAATTAAGTGGAAGCAAATATAAAGAAGAGATAATAAAGAGTAATAAGATATAAAGGTAATAAGAGATATAAAGGAGATAATTGAAAGGTGTTTTAATCTTGTGCAGTTCTTGTCCAAAGATGATTTTAGAAGACTTAGGACTAAGTAAGGAAATACGAAATAGAGAAAAAGAGGGGATTTCTCTAGGGGAAAATGTTACCATTGGAACAAGAGAAAATCTCTAGCATAAAAGAAAAGAAAACAAAAGACAGGAAAAGGTGAACTGCCTTTCAGCATAAGATGTGGAAATAAAGACTGGAGAAATAAAGGCATGGTGGTGCTCGCGTTTAACCTCAGCACTCGAAGGCTGACGGGAAGATCATAAGCTTAAGGCTAGCTAGTGAGATCCAGTCTCAAAACCAAACAAGAATCAAAGTGTAGGACAGAACCGATGGCTGATTTCTGTATGGGTTCTAGTTCATATTTCAGAAAGTTTCAGATGCAATTTTTACTTTCTGTTCCTTAATAGACAGTAGCGGGAATGTAGGCATAGAGTTTGTAAGTTATTTGAGAACAAACCGTACTTATTCTAAGGCCAACTTCCTATGTCTTCTACCAGAAATTAGATTTTCCAGTTCTTATATGAAATCCATACTGAAAAGCTTGATTGCTTTGGTATCTTTATTACATTTCTAATGAGTGATTCTACTCTGTATGGTCTTAAGAAAGGTGTGTGTGTGTGTGTGTGTGCTGTGTACAAGTGAAGCACAAAGACACATTCTAAGTGTTGACAAAGATCACAGATAAGCTGTATGGTTTGATGAAGGGTCACAGGAAAGAAAATGTAAAGTTTTAGTCCTGCGAATTGAGTAACAAAGGAATCCTCTACTGTGCTGACATGGCAAATAGAAAACAGAGTATTTACTGCTGCTACCCGAATAGCAAATGAGGACATTTCCCTAGTAGAGCCGAGGGGCGGGCGGTGTTGCAAGGCCTTAGGGGAACACAAAGCAGAATCCAGCTTTCTAGAAACGGAGTCCAGGTCATCCGTATGAACCTGGGCCACATCTGGTGCCGTCAGCACTTCCCGGTCTCTTCGGAGAGGACCTGTGAGTTCCCAGGAGACGACAAGATGGCTGGCCCGGCTTTGGTTCTTTACATCTTTGGAAAAGCCGGTCCCTCCTCCCTGCTGCCTTCCTTCAGTGGGTTCCTTTCTGATTTTCCTCCAGTTGCCACGCTCGGGTGGCTTCCTGGTGCCAGAGGGTCTGGCAGTCAGCATCTGAACGCAGCGTGTTGGGAAGGCTGGAGCTTTCTAGAGGTTCTGAGGGAGACTGCTCCTCCGTGGCGGTCTCCCCGAGTCCGGCGGCTGCGGGCCGTCCTGGGTGTCCCTTAGATCGCAGAGCCGTCTCCCCATGCATCTGCCCGTTGTCTCTTCTTGGGAGGACACCCGTCCCTCCCACGTCACCTCATTCACTCCAGCTGGTGGCACAGATAAAGACTACGTGTGACAACGTGGGATTGTCCCCGCAGGGTGCAGGGGGGTGTGGATTTGCAGGGGACATGCTTCCATTCAACACTCTTGCCTTCTACTTTGGTGTCCTTGAATCTGCTGTAGATCACAGAATCCAGTAGCTACGCCCATGATACACCCCCACCCGCAGAGGGAGAGGCGGCAGAGGGGACGCCTTGAGCCTTGGTGCCAGGGGTCTTCTTTGCTTGCCTCCTTACGGTTTAAGCGCAGTGACTTGGTCTCTCTTGCCTCCTCCAAGCCTTCTCCTCCACCCCTACCCTGTTCCTGTTCTGTTTTCAAACGAGGCTCTCAGATGCTTTTCTTTCAGTTGGAGCGGCCAGATGAAGGACTTCTGACACACCCAGGGAGTCTTGAGCTGGGGTCTTTCCGACAGTGCGTTTCAGGACACTAGGGGGGTGGAGGAGGGCTGGTCCTGATTCTTCCGCTCCCGAGCAGAATCCAGCATGGTGGCTCATGACGACAACCTCAGCTACCTAGAAGGTAGACATAGGAGAATTGGGGTCCGAGGCTGGCCCTGGGAAAAGTGTGAGACCCTATCTGGAAAGCAGGTTAAAAATAAAAGGACAAGGGACTGGTGTTGGTGGGTGGAGTGATTGCCTAGTAAGCAACAAGCCCTGAGTTCAAACCCCAGGGCCACCAAAGGAGCAGTAGGAAAGAAATGCCAGAGGAGAGGCTGCAGGGAGAGAGGCTATCTTCTGACGGAGACACAGGTCCCTCTTTCTCTTGGCCATCCGAGCTGCCAGAGACTGCTGCTTGTGTGCGATTCTAAAGGGCCCGTCCCTGCCTATCTCTGGCAGGCCCGTGAATTGCACACTGTTTTTGTGAGAGTCACACGCTGCCCAGCTGTGGGGGACACTGTCTGGCACAAACTTCTTCCACAGTTCAGTTTATTGGTATTTTTTTTGGGGGGGGGGGTGGGAACCACCTCGTGTAGACTTTACTCCCTGGTCTGTTGAAGGCTGGGGGGAGAAAGTGATGGGAAGCCCAGCCAAAACCGCTCCTCAGCCCAGGATGCAATTATAGAAAGATTCTCTTGGGGATTTGGGATCTCTTGCATCAACCTTTGTACTTCCCTGCCGAAGGAAAATGGGAAACCCCAGAGAAACGCAAGGGAAGCAGAAGATATTAAACAGAATGATTTTAATTGTCGGCAGCAGCTCACGTACTTTACACGAAAGAAGCGCCCCATTTTTACTGTCAGACACCTGTCATGACTGAATAGTTCTTTTTTTCCTCTCTTGACGGATGGGGGTCTTCAAAGCTGTTTTTCATTCGCAGAATGCTAGCGTGCTAAATGCTTTGTCGTTCTGATGGAGTATAACACACAGATGGGCGTGATTGCTCAGTGTTTGCGTCATCAGCGAGATTTGGAATGGGAATGTTGCACCACTTACAAGTGGCCTAATTTCACCTGACAAATATCCCAGTCAGACTTGCGGCAGCATTTCCCAGAGGAGCGGTGGCGGGCTGGTGGATTTCTAGATGGCCCCAGGCGGTGGTGGTGGGACACAGAGCCTTGCTGAATGAATCTCTCACCGATTACGTGATGCCCAGCGGTCCCGTTCAGGGGCGTACTCTCCATCTTGATGATGCTCACCTCTGTTGTTTTAGAAACGTCGTGTTTATTGTACATGGGGCGTGAAGGTCAATTAAGCCTTTAGGCATCCAGTCAGACCCTGAGACGCGGGCAGTTTGGTGGACTCTTCACCCAGCCATGAAGGCAGATAGATTGGGCCAAACGAGAGACTCACTGCACGTGGTTTGGGAGAGGCCGCCCATGTTCACCCAGACGCTTCTGTATTCAGAGAGTCGCGTTCACGACAGAGTCGCGTGTTCAGGGGAGCCGTTGTAAGAGCCCCGGCGATGTGTCATTTGCGAGGAAGGGAGGCTGCATTTTTTTCATGAACTCATTAAAATCAATTTATTCCAGCCCAGTGTGATGCTAGCGTGGAGAGTCTGAATAAAGCCCCAGGGCGGGCTCTCAGTCACCCAGGCCATCTCATTTGGACTAGATTCCTTTTTTTTTTCTTTTTCTTTTTCATTAACTCTAAAAATAATTTCAGGCAGGCCATCTTTCCAGGGATCTGTGTGCGTGACTCGTGTTCTGGCGTCGTGGGTTTGTTCTCAGTGGAGTTGGTAGTATTTCAGACTGGTGATTGACTGTGAGTCTCACCTGCCTCCATGGTTGTTTCCTTCCCTTCCTTCCCTCTCCCATCTTCCTTCCCCCCCACCTCTATCCCCACCGTTCTTTTTCTCTCTTCCTCCCCTTTCCTTCCCCCTCCATCCCTTCTTTTTATCCTCCCACCATCTCTTTGTGTCAGAGTCCCAACCTGTGGCCCCGGCTGGCCTTGAACTTAAAGACCTCCTAGCCTCCTAAATGAAATGCTGGGATTACAGGCATGAACCACTTGTGTCTGACTTTGACCTTGATTCTCTTTTTAAGTTTCTTTTTTATGCTCGTCATCTTTAAGTAGTTGTACCCAGGGGTTTTAATTCAACATACCCATCTATGAATGCAATGCATCTTGAGCCCTTGCTATTTACCGAACACTCACTGAGTGTGGGAACTGCCCGAAGCCATTTTATACACAACTAATATAATCTCCAACTCTCCTGCCCCCCAGATTAAGTTACCCCTCCCTATTTGACCACGAGAAAGTAGGGGCGTGGCAAGTTCACGGTCCCACAGTCAATGAAGAGGGGAGATAGAGCCCAGGGACTGGCAGTCTTGAGCCAGTGCTCAGTGTCCACTTCCAACAACCCTCCAATCTCCTGGGAAAATCATTGAGGAAGAACTCCTGAACCCCAAGGCGAGGCTCCAGGTACACCCTGGAGGTCTTGTTCAGCGGATGCAGGGCACAGAGACTGCTTCTCACCTGCCATCTCAGCTCCTTTCCTAGCCAGCTAGAGTCCCCAAAGCAGAGCCTGGTTGACCGTGGGATGTACTAGCGTGTGCTCTTACTACTGACTGATAGAAGAATACATTCCCATCAAGCTTTTCTTGTGTGTGTGTTGGTCCTGGGGCTTGAACTCTGGGCCTGGATGCTGTCCCAGAGCTCTTTTGCTCAAGGCTGGCGCTCTGCCTCTTCAGCCACAGCACCGCCTCTTCCGGTTTTCTGGTGGTTAACTGGAGATAAGAGTTTCGTGGACTTTCCTGACGGGGGTGGCTTTGAACTGCGATATTCAGCTAATCTTAGCTCAGTAGTTAAGATTACAGGCGTGAGCCACCCATGCCCAGCCTAAGGTTTTCCTAAAAAATAAAATAAAAACACAGCCTGGGACCCACCTGCTGGCATTGTTCTTAATAAAGCTGTGCCCGAAGGGCCTGGCTTTGTCCCTGGACCAACATCTAGAAGCACACCTGTGGCCCATCCCCTGTTCTCGGCTAGTGTGAGCTCCTGAATGAGCCCTTTTCCAGTAACTAGGGAAAGGAGGGAGACAGGCCCCGGGTGAGCCTGCTGGGGCTGGAAGCCCGGGGTGAGGCCGGCGGAGGACACTTTGGCCACACACTGCCCACGGGGGATGGGGTGGCCTGGAGTCGGGGCCTCCCCGAGGCTGCCCAGCCTCTCCCGCCGCACACGGAAGGCCCGTGGTGTGGCCTGGTGGCCAGCTGGGAGGGAAAGACTTAGGATAAGACACATCCACTGGGGATGGTAACATGGACTCGCGTTTGCAGCTATTGCTGGGGACACACGCTACCGGAAAATGCACCGGAGGGGATCAAGTGTGATGGCTGATTTGTAATTTTTGCTGTCTGATTTGCTGATTTATATAGACTGCAAAACAAAGTCCCCTTCTAGGACCCAAAAGGAAAGTGATTTCCTTCCTCCTTCCCTCCCTCCCTCCCTCCCTCCCTCCCTCCCTCCCTTCCTCCCTCCCTCCCTCCCTCCCTCTCTTCCTTCCTTCCTTCCTTCCTTCCTTCCTTCCTTCCCTTCCTCCCTCCCTCCTTTCCTTCCTTCCCTCCCTCCCTCCCTCCCTCCCTCCCTCCCTCCCCCCTCTCTTCCTCCCTCCCTCCTTCCCTCCTTCCCTCCCTTTCTTTGCTTTCTTTTTTGGTGGTGTTGCATCTTGAACCCAGGGCCTCAGATTTGTTTGTACACATGTATTCTTCCACCTGCTCTATGGCTCTCAGCTCTTTTGGCTTGGTTCATTTTTGAGATAGTTTCATCTTTTGCCTAGGCCAACCTGAACCCTGATTCTCCTGTTTATGCGTCCTGTTCCAGCTAGGATGGCGGGGCTGGACCACCCCACCCCGCTTATTCTTTTGAAATGGGGTCTTGAAGATTATTATTATTATTTTTTTTTGCCCGAGCTTACCTGGGATTTCAGCCCCTCTGGTTTCAGTTTCCAAGTAGCTGGAATTACAGGTGTGAGCCACCACACACAATTGGCCTTCTGAGGTCTTTTAATTATCACCATCCCATCAGACTTGAAAATAAATGTCCTGTTTCTAACCTGTTGATGCATCTTCTCTTGGAAGAATATGGTGGTTAAGCCTGTTGAGACCTTGGAGGGATGGTAAGCAAAAGCTCAGATGTCTCTTTTTCTCAAAGTAGACGTTTGTTTTTCCGTGTACTCTCCGCATGGATTTGATGAGCTCTGAATTTGACAGGAAGTGTCTGGCCATTTGTTGGCTTGGTGAGAAAGAGTGTTAGCTCATTAGTGAGACTCTCCGTTGAGATTCCAAAGACTGGAGAAGTCGACTTTCCAGGCAGAAGCCTTGCGGACGGGATCTGTGTGCTCTGCACGGGAGCCCCCGGCCGCCGCTGCCTCTGAACTGTGGCCATCCCCGGGGTGAAATGCGGGCGGGGCGGGTGAGGGCCTCCTTTCTGCTCTAGTTCCAGCTGCATCTGACTGAGATCCACCGGGGCAGAAGTGGGACTGTGAGACTCACGCAAGAACTTGAAATGATTCCCAGAGCTGACCTCTCTATGGTTACCTTTTCTTCCTAAATATTGAATGCACCGTGGGGAGGAAAATCCTCGGAAGGATGAAGTTCATGTTAGGATTTGGCTCTGTGTGTGTGTGTGTGTGTGTGTGTGTGTGAGAGAGAGAGAGAGAGAGAGAGACAGACAGACAGACAGACAGACAGACAGAGACAGAGAGAGGGAAGGAGGGAGGGGAGGAGAGAAAGGAGGGGGAGGTACATCACATGGGTGTTATTTTCCAGCGTAAGAGCTGGGCCTAAAGCAATTTCTGCATCATTTGAACACTTAGAGTGTCAGCCTTTTCTTTTAAAAATTGGTTAATATTTATTCCTACCTAGTTTTAATAGAAATGAATGTGTTGTCTTGATAGGCATTAAAAGGAGACCAACTCACTTTAGACACCATTATTTTCTAGATCTCCATATCTAGTTTTGACTGCATGCTAATTATTATTATTATTTTTTTTTTGGCCAGTCCTGGGCCTTGAACTCAGGGCCTGAGCACTGTCCCTGGCTTCCTTTTGCTCAAGGCTAGCACTCTGCCACTTGAGCCACAGTGCCACTTCTGGCCATTTTCTGTATATGTGGTGCTGGGGAATCGAACCCAGGGCCTCATGTATACGAGGCAAGCTCTCTTGCCACTAGGCCATATCCCCAGCCCTGCATGCTAATTATTGAGCCAGAGTTCACTTAATATTTTATACCGTTACTCTTCGAAGCACTTACTTTGAATTTCGGTTTAGGTTTTTCCCTGGTGGTCACTGGCATTTGGTTTTAAGCATCAGTAACTGGCTACAACCTGTTCTGCCTTCTTTTTTTTTTTTTTTTAAACCAGTGAGGGATAACCTAAGTCTAGAAAGAACAGATAGAGGCGGCATATCCACCTCTGTGGAAATAACTAGAATAACTTCAGTGCACCTCACCGTTGGCGGTGCCCTGGCCTGTGGTGGTGCGGATAGGCAGGAGACCCGTGGGCAGCTGCCGAGCACTGTGTTTGCAAAGCTTCTGATGGTTGTGAGGACGTTGCTTACCGTAGAATAGTACATGGAGAAATACATAGTGACCTCGCGCGTCACTGCGTAAAAATTGCCTGCTAGAAAACAATAGATGATGAAAAAGGAATAATGGCTCGGTGCTGGTGGACCGTACTTGCAATCTGAGCTATCTCGGAAGCTGAGACCTAGGGAGCTAAGGTTCCTTAAGTCCTAGGGCTTTTATCTCCAGTGAACTAGCAAAATGCTGCACTGGAGGCATGGTTGAAGTGGTAGAGTACCAGCTATGAACAAACAAGCTGTGTAAGTGTGAGGGTCTGAGTTCAGACACAGTATCACCAAACAAAATGGTCAGATACATAAATAAAAATTGTGAAAGATAAACACTAATGATCGTTACTGGGTCAAGTACTTGTTGACTTGAAGCTGCTTGCTTCATTGGTAGCATTGACGTAATCCAGAAAGAGACAGGAGCTGACCATTTTCATAAATCTTAGCCAGGTGCCTGTGGCTCACGCCTGTAAACGTAGCTACTCAGGAGACTGAGATCTGAGGAGCACGGTTTGAGCCAGCACAAGTGGGAAAGTCTATGAGACTCTCATCTCCAATGAACCACCTAAACAAAGCCAGAAGTGGGACTCTGGCTCAAGTGGTAGAGTGCTAGCCTTGAGCAAAAGAAGCTCAGGGTCAGTGCCCAGGTCCTGCGTTCAAGCTCTAGGGCTGGCACTCCCAAAAATAAAATTAAATAAAATAAAATGTATAATAACTCTTTAAAGTTTTTTTTTTTTTTTTTTTTTTTTTTTTTTTAGAAAAAGTGGTCTCTTAAGATTGAAAGCATCATGTTCCCAAACTGGTAGGGCTGAACTGGAGAGGGACACCAGGGCTTGGCCTCCCTCCCTCTGGGTTTTGTACTCTCCCCTTTGTTTGTAGGGTAATCAATAACCTCCGTGACATGACTGTATTTAATCACCTCTGTCATTTCAGGGGACTTTATTCTTATTTTTGTATGAATTTAGATTTATAGAACAGTTGCAGAGATAGCACAGAGTTCTTGTCTTCCCCTTTGCCCAAGTTCCCTACCCTTAGAACTCATCCTGTATCTTTTTAAAAATCAAAACTAAGAAATTAACATTAGTACAATGCTGTTGACCCAAGCACATATTTTGTGTCACTGTCTCTAGGTGGCAGTTCTTATATAATCAGGCAGGAGGAACGTGTGTGGTTTTTCCTTCTGTGGATCTGTTTTCCGTTTCCATTTCTCCTCCGGGGGTGCGGCGGGAGTAGAGCGAGTGGCAGGTAAACCTTCCCCCTCCTGAAATAAGATCTCTCGTTCTACACAGCCCAGGGCCGTGACCCCCCCCCACCCCCCCGCCCCACTCCCTGATCATTCTGTGAGGGAGCACATCCACGACGGAAAAACTGTAGGATAAGGAAAGTCTTTGGGGAAATTCCAAACTATTTCCGACTGCATTTCTTAGCCTAGTGTAGAAATGATGTTAAATGAGGAGAGCAGGGTCCACCGAGCCCTTTGCAAGCACGGTGGTGGTGGCAGCCCTTGGAGATCTTGCTGGAACAGAGAGCCGGAATGTGGGTCCACAGGGAAACCATCACGAAACCACGGCCGACCGGAGTCTGGGAAGAAAGCTTGTCTAGGGCCCCAGGAGCGAATAGAAGAAACCAGAATGTAGTCAGGAAATTGCACTGCGGCTACGTCTGGCGTCTGGACCTATATGCATTTTGACCAGACTGTAGCCACGTCGTTGCTGAACTCGCTTGTGTTTGCTTTAGATCTGTGTCTGCCGGGTCTTTGTGTGCAGATCTGTCTTTCTTTCCTTTCCCTTGCAAACATGAGACCTGCTCGCTGGGCTTGGTTACCTAGCGACGGGCTGCGTGGCGGGCGCTCCCTGACCAGATTCTCACGCAGACAGCCGGGGCCCGGAGCCAGTGGGGGTGCGTTTCCTCTCTGGGAAACGGCCGTGGGTACGCAGGGACCACGTTTGACTTGACAAGAATCACTCACCGAAGTCACTCACGTAAAGGTATGAGGTCTTTTTCTGGTAAGTTCTGGAACGGCAACGGCGATGGTGTTTTGCTATTTCTGTGGGTACGAATCTTCCAACACAATCTTACACAAAAGTCAATCAGAGGCAAGCAGGACTGAGTCGCTGTGGTGGTGACTTAGCTGTGACAATGGGTTACAAGTGGGTGTGTAAGTGTGACCACACACCGTGGAGGCACGTGGCTCTGGTGGTGGGTAGGAAGGTGTGTGCTTAGCAATACGAGCTCTTCACACAGAGGGTTCCCCGCTGTCCCCCCAATCTCAGCCCCCGCCCCACTACTGGCCTTCACCCATCCCCTCTTTTGTTCAAAGCCCACGGGGGTTGGAATAACAAATGAGAGTAGAAATGACCTAAACACATCCTGTTCTGTGCTGTGGGACCTGGTGTGCAGCATGTTGCACAAAGAACCCTCCAGAAGCCTTGTGCTATACTATACACTTAGGATCTCCACGTAAAAACATCTTCCCTGAACAAAAAGATGAAAGGCTGGGGCGTGGTGCCTTGCCTTACCAATTTGAGGCTCTGAGTTCAAATTCCAGCACAGCACCATACACATACACACATATATACACACACACGTATGTCTTCTGCTGTATGTGGCAATGCACTAAGGCTTATGGGTTCTAGGCCAGCCTGTCTTACATCGCAAGACCCTGCCTCAAAACAACAACGATTTTTCTCCCTAGACTGACAAGATGAACTTCAACATACAATTTCTCAGTTAAAAATATAAACTTAGATAAGAGAAAACAACTTCTGACTCACATCCACAGGTGGAATTTGTAGATGGTTTAGTGGTCCTGTAAATCTCTCCTTTGCTGAACCAAAGCAGGAACAAAACAAACTCAGGTTAGTGTGACATGCTGACTGTTTTTCTGTATTATTTTGCTTTGAGTCCCCCTGGGGAATCTCTCTCCTTTATTCCTCATCTCCTGTGCACTTGGGTCACATCTCTGTCACGTGGTGATGCAGTAGGCAGCACCAGTTTCTAGAAAAACTCTGCCTGTGAAGTGTTGTCCTGGGCAAAGCGAGCAAGCAGGACTTGGGTCCAGAGCCTTTGGATGGAACCCCTCGGTGCCCGTGCAGACGGGGGGACTTCTCCCCGAGACGTTGGGATGACGTGTTTTTGGACCAGTTGACTGTGTTGGTTTTGGTCTCTTTCCAGTGTACCATTCACAACTCGCTCTGTTTGTAAACAGACATGGAGGTGGTGGCACATGGTGAAGACAGGATTGACAGGTTGCCGTTAATGTGCCCGATACAGATGGCTATGGGCAGGGAGAGGCGGAACCCAGTGCTGCAAGAGTGACATTCTTCATCCAGCCAGGCCTGACAACTGCTCAGCCCCCTGCCCAGCGGAGGGACGGGCTCTGCCAGCCAGGATTTTTCTGACTAAACCAGCGGTCCCTGCTCAGATGCAGAGGTGCAGTGGAGCGAGGCCTCTGGGCCTGGCAGCGGTGTCACTCATGCTTCCTGACCGTTCCCAGCTTGTGTAAGTCAGGATTCCCAGAAAGCTAGACCCCATAGGAGGCCGCATGCGTAGATACTTTCATCTGTATGGATGTGTACCTCTTACGCACACACACACACTTATGTTAGGGGACACTAGCAGTCCCACAACAGGTTGTCTGGAGTCTTTTGGGTGTTGAAAGTGTGTGTCAGTCCAGCTTCAAAAAAGCCTCAGAAATAGGGAAGGGGCTGGGAATATATGGCCTAGTAGCAAAAGTGCTTGCCTCCTACACATGAAGCTCTTGGTTTGATTCCCCAGCACCACATATATGGAAAACGGCCAGAAGGGGCGCTGTGGCTCAAGTGGCAGAGTGCTAGCCTTGAGCGGGAAGAAGCCAGGGACAGTGCTCAGGCCCTGAGTCCAAGGCCCAGGACTGGCCAAAAAAAAGCCTCAGAAATAGGGAAGCTGGTGGTGTCTGATGCTTGAAGGCCAGAACAGGGTCGAAATCCTGCCGTCCCCAAAGCCAGAGAGTCTGGTATTCTGATGCTTGATGGTAGAAGAAGGTCCAGGAGAGAGAAAGAGACAAAGAAGGATGGACGGACACACACACACACACACACACACACACACACACACACACACACACACCCAGTTTGCTCTTCTGTTTTATTGTATGGAGGCCCCATTCACCTGCCTGGAGGAACGCGCTCTCCGCCGCCTCAGGAGAGAAGTCCTGAGTGCTTCATCTGCTCTCCAGGCGTCCTTAATCCAGCCGACCTGGCACTTCGCGTCAACCGTCACATCCACCGGGGGGGGGGGGGTGCCCTGCACCCGTGGGCTCGGTGTTTGCACAGGGAGGGCGTGGCTCGCCGGAGGGGGGCTGGCGGCTCCCGTGGACGGCGCGGGAATCCTCACCACGTCTCGTCGCTGCCTTGGCACTGGACCGTGAACTAGCATATTGTACTTTTGCAATATCTCATCGCCACAGCTGGCCTCACGGACCGAAGTCGTTGAATTCCTCACGCGCTAATTCTGTGTTTTTCATGTCTGGATCCTCCTAGACGGGTGCAGAGGACGTAAGTTCTGAGCTAGGAAGCTTGGATGTGACCCCGGGGGAACTGGCGCTGTGGATGAAGTCTTCAAAATGGAGATCGAGAATGGGACTTGGGGAGACTGCGTTGGCAGGAAAACGGAAGCTGTGGTTTTTGTGTGTTTTTGTCCCTCAAAGTTTCTAGTAGTTATACTAATAACAAAAAGATGTGGCGGGTCAAATTTTTTTTTAAAGAATCTCTCAGTCAGTAGGGCGTATGCAGTATCTAACTGTGCGCAAAGGTAATGTCCTTCGTTGAGAAATTCTGCGATCTCCACGTTGTACCCCTCCCGCAGTGGGCTTCTCCGTGTCCCCAACTTCAGCCATCGTGACGGCCGTGATATCCTGGTGGCCCCAGTGGAAACTGCTGGCAACTGTGTAAATCACTTGGTCGGCTGCCAGCCCCCCCCCACCCCCCCCAACACACACACACTTTAGAATGGCCTTGGGGGAAAATGGTGAAAAAATCCTAGAGGTGGTGGAAAGCTTTCATTTTGAATGTGTGTCTGGCCCCTGAGGGTGACCCTTCCTCTCCCCGCCTTCTCCCGCCGCCAACTTCCTGTGCTTCGGAAGCGCTGATGTTTCTTTAGGCCTCTGCAGTCACCCTAGCTACTGTTTCCACCGTCGATTGCACTGGCTTCTCCCCCTGTTCAAGATGGGAGGGGAGGGCGCCCCGGACAGGCAGGCGGAGAGGCCAGGCCCGCTCCGGGTCCGGCCGGTCATCCACCACGCCCTGCTCTGTGGCCTCCCTTCCTTCGGTGCCATGTTTCTTCAGCCCACTCTTGGGCTGAACCTTCCGCTCAGGAGAAAAAGGACGAACTTCGTCTGACTAAATGCCACATTTGCTTGTGGACCGAGGAGACGGGAAATGGAGGCAGGACATTTCCAAAGCTCATCCTCTTAGGAAGAAAAAGGCAACTTGACCATGAGATGACATGGCCACCGAAAAGCCACGGGGAGCCACGGGGAGCCGCAAGCGCACGGAAGAGGATGGAGTTGCTGAGAGCTGTAGGAGGAGAGCGGCTGATTTCTCATCTGCCAGAAGGGTGGTTCAAGTTCAAGGATGTTTGCGGCAAATCACATTTGTACGAATGCATGTTCCCAGGTCACCTCTTCAGGCCTCAGATGACCCGGCAGGTGAGAATCACCACGACTCCCATGGCATTCAAGGAAACCAGGGCGCGGTAAGATTCAGACTCAAACAGGATCCTGATTCTAGTCCCCGTGTGTGCATTGCTGTGTTAAGGCATGACCACAGCGTGTTCACGGACATGCATGGATGTACAGAGCAAGAGCAAAGTGCCCCGAGTTGCCTCTGGGAGCAGCACTGGGCGCTCAGCCAGCCCCGGCTCCGGCCCTGTGAGCCCCTCCCACTGCGGATGAGAACTGGGAGGAAGCCGTCCGGGACCAGACCTCGGCCTTCCCTGCCGCATCGCTGCAGGCGCTTCTGTAGAGGGTCCAACCGGCCCGGGACGCGGGGACCAGCACTCAGTACTTAGTTGAATGTCTGCGACACAGATGGGCGAATGAGGGATGCCTTTAGTTGTAACTGTACCCAAATCCGGTTTATTTCCTTTATTCCTGTCCTGACCTACTTTTCCTACCCGAAGATGTTGCTTGCGCTCAGCATGGATCAAGTGGGAAAACCAGTTGGTCGATTCCCAAGACCAGCAGCTGAGGGCTCCGAAGTGCCGGCGCTGGGATGATTGAGTTGCTTTTCTGTCCGATTGTAGGTTAATCAAAAGCCTTTGTCACTGCTGTTTTAAACACAAGTCTCCAATTTATTATTTAGCCTGTTGCTTTTATTAACTTATTTGAGATGCAAATAGCTGCAAAACACAGGCCCACAGCTGCAGCCGGGGCTGCAGAGAATGAGAGCCGAGGGGAAAGAGGGTGTGGGCATTCAGAGGCCGGCCAGCCAAGGGCCGCCTGGGGACGCTGCCTTCCATCGCGGGGGGCAGAGCCGGGCGCAGGGCAAGTCGGGGACAGCACAGAGAAGGAATTAGCGATCTCAGTCCCCGAACGCGGAGGGAAAAACATGGCTAGCAAGCCGATAGTTGCTTGGTGTAAGATTCCCGGCTGTCCCCTAATGGGTCATTGCTCTAAAAGCAGTCCCCAGCCTTTCAGTAACGGCTTCTGGGTGGTAAGGCACGAATGGTAGAGATGAGAGACATAACAGCATGCCGAGTGTTTCTTTAATGCGGCTTCGCACAGCGCCAGCAGTGGCGTTATTGAAACAGACACTAAATGTTCCTTCTGGTATTTGATGGTCGTCCCTGCCATCGTGTGACTCTTCAGGAGTGGTGGGAGGACCGCTAAATGATGCAAACGCAGGGCACCGTGAAATCTTGGTGGTTCAGACATTCGGGGGGAGAAAAGCGAGAAGTGGCCAGGGGCTGGTGGCTCACAGCTGTCATCGTAGCTCCTGAGGAAGCTGAGATCCGAGCACCAGTGTTCGAAGCTAGCCCAGGCAGAAGAGTCCACCAGACCCTCATCTCCAGATAAGCAGCCGAAAAAAAAAAGCCAGAAGTGGAGCTGTTGGCTCAAGTTGTAGAGCACCAGTCTTGAGAGCAAAAAGCCAAGTGAGACTGTGAAGGTCCAGTATTGGCGTGGGTGGGGGACAGGGGAGGGGGAGAAGAGTAAAAGTGTGTGTGTGTGTGTGTGTGTGTGTGTGAGAGAGAGAGAGAGAGAGAGAGGTGTGTGTGTTCAGAAAACGTGGCAAGGCTGGGATTTGAACTGAGGCTTCCCAGTCTCCGAAGTTCTTGCTGCTCCCGGGATAAAAGGAGTCCTATGCTATCAGGACTGAAAGGTAGGAGCGGATCCCAGGCGAAGAAGCGAGCCTTCTTTGGAGAAGCGTGTGTTGAGGATTCTAGGTAAAACCTTGTGTTAGGACTGACGATGCCAACCTTCCTCAGGTGGGTGCTTGGGTTCTCTTTGGAGAGGACACGGATCTCCCGAGTGCGGTGTTGCCGGGCAGGCGGGGAGTTGTGTCCCGCACCGGTGTGCGTCGCTCGCTGCTCACTTCTGCGCGGGTGGGAGGTCACGGGCCATCTCGTCTCCAGGCTGTGTAGATCCGGGTGTCTGCGGAAGTTGACCAGCTGGCGCGGTATGATTGGTAAACGCCAGTCCGGCAGTGATTTAACTTGCTCCTTCTCATTCCTGTAATGGGGCTGAAAAGTTGGCATGGATGGATCTTAGAGGAAGCCTTTAGGGCGGCCATCAAATGATGGGCGTGATAGCGCATTTGGGGAGCTCTGACCGGAGTGTCGGGGGGCCCCCTGGAGCAGAGAGGTTTCGTGTTAAATTCACATTTGCGTCTGAGTTCAGTTTTAAGGGGACCCGTTTTTCAGGACTGAGTGGTGTGAGACCCAGGGCTTAGGCGTCGTTCTTTGTGTCTTGTGCCAGGACCGGGGCTTGAACTGAGGGCCTTAGCTTTTTCACTCAAGGCTCGCGCCCTGCCACTTGAGCCACAGCTGCGCTTCTGGTTTTGGCTGGGTGATTGGGGGCAGTTGAGCCGTGATTCTCAGAGCTCGGCCTCCTGAGCCATTGGCATGGTGGAGTCCGCTCCTCCTGAGTCAGCCGCGTGGTTGTTCAAATCGAGGGGGCTGGCGGGTGGGGCAGGCAGCCTCCGTCCGCTCGTTACATCTTTGTAGAGGACAGGCTCCTCTAGAATTCCACCACACCGGGCTCCTTACCTGTCACCTTAGGCAGCGCCTTGTGCAGCCAGTGTTAGGACTCTTAGTCATTATGCAAGAGGGCGAAAGATGTTTCTTAATAATGGGAAGAAGTTCCAGTTACTTAAAAAAAAAATTCTTCTTCCCTCCTTTGTATTTTCATTTCCACTTTAAGTACAAATGAGAATTGAGAAGCCAGGAGAGAAGAATTTGTTTTTGTGGATTAGGGACAGGGAACAAAGGGTGGTTTTTAGCTCTATGTTGAAAAAACATAATAATAATAATAATCCTCCTTCCTAAACCCCAAACCATTTCCTGTAGCTACTGCCTAGCCATTTTTGAAAAGGCCCTGAAAAGGAAATAACATCTTTAGTCAGGAGCAATAGTAGTATTAGGTCTTTTACTACACGTTCTATTTTTTTTCTGTGAGCCTGTGCTTATTTTGCCAGCTAGAAATAGCTGAAGTTATTTAAACAACCATGACTATTGTCTAGGAAATAAGTGCAGGCTGGGAATAGACTGGCTGATTACACTGCTTGGAAATAAGCCTTTTTTTTTTTTAACTCCTTTTAGGTAGGAAGGGCTGGTGGTTGTGCCTGTGATTATTCCATTGTGACTTCTCTTCACATGGATTTGGTTGCCGAAAGCTGTAATCATTTTATTCTGTGTCATTGTAAGCCTAGTAGAGTAAGCAGGGCTAGTCTTATTCCTTGAGACAGATCAAAGTCTGATGGGAAATCTCTAATCCTCTGAAAGCAGAGAAGAGGCAAACAACAGGGCTTCCATCCCTTCCACCTTAGGGGCAGAAATCCTTGGTGTAGCTTGCACAGATTCTCACAGAATTTTGTCTCTGGGATCTTCACAAATAAACTATCCTGACCGTGGACATGGAGACTGAGTCTCTCAGTTACCTGGATGAATATGACTGGTTAGCTTTAGGTCCAGAGTGAATTGGGGATTTTCTCAGGCTGAGATCTTAGAAGGAGTCCTGATCTATTGCTTAGGCCTCTGACCGGAGCCGCACAGTGGCCCTGCGTACACCTGTTTCTTCTTCTTAGGGTTTTGAGAGACCTGCCTTCAAAGGACCCTAGGCCAGAGCCTGTAACTCCAGTTACCCTGGAGGTAGAGCGAGGACCGTGGTTCAGGGCCAGCATAGGCAGCAAGTTTGTGAGATCCTACCTCAAAGAAAGAATAAGCTGGGTGAGATCGTGCATGTGATGGTATATAAGCAGAGAGACTGAGGTTTAGGGTTGACAATGGGGAAAAGCACAAGACGACCTGAAAAATATAACTAACAAGCAGGAAGGGTAGGAGGCATGTCTGAAGTAAGTAGAGCAGTACTTTTTTAATGAGTAAAGAGGCCCTGAGTTCAACCCATAGTAACACACACACACACACGCACGCACGCACGCACACACACCCCCGCAGGGAGACAAAGAAGAGCCAGCTCCGAGGCGGCAGGGGAGTAGCTGAGGAACACAGGAAAGAAGGGCTTTGCTAAAACATAGTACCTGGGTTTGAATCTCAACTTGGGTGCTCCTCAGCACTGGAACTTTGGAGCAACATCTCTGCTCCCCAATATCTCCATGTGCTCAACGAAGGCAACCACACAAGTCATGTCAGAGATTAGAGTTAATATTGTAATAGGCAAAGAACATGCAATAAGCAGTCAGGAGAGAGTAGCAGTTCCGGCTTTTAGGATTTCTGGTACTGGCATTTCCTGTGTCCTTTACCGGTGGTCAGGATTGAGGCATGCCACTTAGCAAGCCAGTGTGATTAATTCATATGTGAGCTGAGGAGAAGGGAAGAATCAACGCAATAGCAGGATTTTATTTATTTATTTTTGTTTTTGTGATACCAGTCCCAGGGCTTGAACTCGGGGCCTGGGCACTGTCACCTCCTTATTATTATTTTTTGAGGGGGAGGGGTTGTGTGTGTGTGTGTGTGTGTTTATTCTCTCAAAGCGAGCACTGTGCCACTTTAGCCTTCATTTACAGCTTGTTTTTTAGTGCTTAGTCGGAGATAAGAGTTTCTCAGAGTTCACTGCCCCAGCTGTCTTCAAACTGTGATCCTCACACCTCAGCCTCCTCAGTAGCTAGGATTCTAGGTGTGAGCCACAGGTGCTTGGCAGACGTGGTTTCTTTCCCCCTTAACCTGACCATTTCAAGACCTTGGTGCCCACAGACTTGTTTTCTAAGTGACTGCTGAAAATCTTTGATGAAGGGGCCACGGAAGGTTTGAGAGAACATCTTCTTTCTCGTTTCGTGGAGGGGAGTTGAAGATGAAATGGCTTAAGAGAAAAGAGAGACACGCGAAAGAGTTAACTAAAAGCAGATGGCTCCTTTGTTGACGAGGCCCCATCCGCTCCCTGCGGTTACACCGACGGCCGTGGCGGCGCTGTAGAGATAGTGCTAACGGGGTGAGGATTCCCGAGGCCTTGGCTTCTTGCACGGCGTGCCTGCTCCGGTGACCCCAGGGTGCTGGCTGGGCACAGGCGTTGTGAGCCACTCCTCATAGGAGGGGCTTTGGAAGTAGTAAACCAGTGCCATTAAAACACACTTCCTCTTCCACTCGGAGCCCTTTCAGCTGTGTGAGTGCACGTGGGTAGAATATCAATTACAGCACAGTGAGGTTTTGCTCCGGCGTGATCATGCCACGGGGCTGGAAGCCTTCCTGCGTGGTGGGGAGGATTTTCATGTCGCCCATCACTGGGAGTTTGCCACAAGGGGTCTCCAAAGACTAGAGAGCAAAACGTAGAGAAGGAAATAGGACAGGCGTAGTGGGCATACTGTGTTAAGAGTTCCCTGCCCCCATTTGAAATAGTTTTGGGAATAAGGCAGTTATATTTTCTAGAATATTCCTCTCCCAAAAGCACGGAGGAAGTGTGACCAGCTCTAGGCCAACAGTTTTACCTAAGAGGATGAGATTGTCTGGTTTCGCCATCACCGCACCCAATCAGTAACCTAAGAGCTGACCTTAAATTGCTTTTCTTGAAGCTGATCTGCGGCTTTCAGTAAGGTGCAAAGTGATGTCTAAGTTAAGAGTCAAAGGCGCCTTTTATGCCACTTGCAATGCTATGCCTTGATAGGATGCTCCTGTTTCCCTTGCGATAGAGGACAGATGCGTCCAGGTCAAGTACCCTAAGTTCCCCAAGTCTTGTGGGAGCCACCACAGTCTCTGCAAGGGTTGTTTCCGGGGAGATGGACTTGGCTGTGTGATTTTGGCTCAATGACTTACTCTTTCTGACCCTTAATATCCTTGCCTATAAAACGGGGATATACAACGGATCCATTCAAAATTCCCATTTCTACAGGCCCGGGCTTTCTCTTTGGACTGCATTGCCCCATCGCAGAGGAGGTGTGTACCATGGCGTGGCACTTCCTTGCTGGCTACTTGCTGGCCTCGTTTGCTCCATGAGCCTTTAAGTCCTTTCTAGATGCCATCCGATGCAGAAAGCCTTGCAAAGCCAACCTCATCTCCACTCTCCCTTCTGTCCTTCTTAAGTGCTTTACCTTCCCTGCTACGGTTTGTTCCTGCCAGAAGCAGGGGCTGTCTGTCTGTCCCTTCATGCTGGCCTCCCCCCACCCCCTCCCGCCCCGGGGAAGGATGGCCCTGTTACTGTTTGGTGGGTTGAATCACACCCAGCACAAAATAAATAAAGCGAGGTCTTTCCCAGTTTGGGAGGTCTGTTCTTCCACTAGCCTCTGGTTCCTTTCCATACCTCATGGATTCTCCCTTTTCCTGGCATAGAGGTTTTTCTTCTTATCCCCAACGGCTTGCTTCCCTTCCTTTCTCTTCCTTTCCCTTTCCCGTTCCTTCCCTTCTCCTTCCTTCCTTCCTTCCTTCCTTCCTTCCTTCCTTCCTTCCTTCCTTCCTTTCCCTCCTTCCTTCCTCCCTTCTTTCTTTTCTGTTCTTTTCCAATTTGTGAAAAGCCTGAATGATTCCCTCATGTTACTGATCCTAATGGTCATTATATTGGTAGATGACATCACTAATTTAATTCAGGATCATTTTGAAGTCTAGAATTGTTTCCTTAGGATGCTGTAAGAAGGTGAGCCCACCACTCAACATAGAGCAATCTCTAGAACAAAGACTCCCAGTCTGCCTGGCGATCAAAATCTCTCCGCCCTGGGCTGGGGGTATGGCCTAGTGGCAAGAGAGCTTGTCTCGTATACATGAGGCCCTGGGTTCAATTCCCCAGCACCACATATACAGAAAATGGCCAGAAGTGGCACTGTGGCTCAAGTGGCAGAGTGCTAGCCTTGAGCAAAAAGAAGCCAGGGACAGTGCTCAGGCCCTGAGTCCAAGGCCCAGGACTGGCCAAAATAAAAAAAGGACACAAAATCTCTCCGCCCCAGCGTTGAACTTTCAGACCTCAACTCTGCCCAGAGAAATTCTGATCAGGCAGATCTAGATTAGGCCCAGGACTAAATACATCACTGTCACTGTCAGTCTCTATTTCTAATGGTCTCCAGGACCAGAACCATCATTCTGTCACTGCTGGTGGATTGGCCAACTACTTCAGTTCCATAGCTGTCTTCACAATGTATTTTGCTTTCTCATAAGGGGTCCGGCCCCATTCACCTAGCTCTGGCAGTATGACTAGACTGGAAAATAAATTGTCAATCAGATTTAGAAACCCATAGTTGAGGTAGAATCTAGCATATACTAGCATATCTAGTATACTTAATGACTAGATTAAACCAGAACAGGTGGACTCCTCGCTTGGGTATAGCTATTTTAAAAACATGGATGGTGATTTTGAACCTCTATCCGTTTGTGCTCGCATCTGCTCCATTTGTAAAGCCTCTTTAAAACTATTCAGCACCCTTTTATTTAATCCATATTATTGCACTCTTTTCAAAACCTAGAACCACAGTCTCAATTAGGAAGGTCTTTCCTCACAGTCATCCTTACTGATGGATAATTAATAAATGGCACACTTTTCTTTGTAAGAAAGCACCAGATGCCATCTTGAGACTTGATCTCCAACATCAGAGCCCTGTGGTATTTGTGCAAATACGAATGGCCCCAGGTGCCAGGCGCCAGGGCTCAGGAGGGTTCCCCGAAGGGGCTGAGCTCTGCAAAACCTGCACAAGCAGGGACAGACGAAAAAGATAGGAAGAGATGAGGATTCTGGGTAGAGAGCATGACATGTGCGAAGACCCAGAAAGACCAGCTAGGACGACGCAAGTTCTGGTAAGTGTCAGCAGTTTTCTCTAAGAGGAAGTTGAGGTGGGATGGGTGGGCCAAGTCCTGTCTCCTCCCCGGAGTTGTGTGAGCTTAGCTTGTCTTGAGGATACACAGGTCTACATTTCCCACGCGTCTAAGGAGCAGAGTGACAGGCGGTGGTGCGGAGCACGAGGCCTGTGGTTGTCCCTAACGCACATGGCGCTAACGCTTTAAAAAAATCCTTTTATTTACATACTAAAACAACTACTTATTCCTTCTATCACCCCCTGAGGGAGATGTTATTAGATGCAGATGAGGAGAGGCAGCTTACTGAGAAGTTAGGGCTCCTTCCCGGAGTTTAGCAAAGCCGGTAAATGGTAGAGCCGGAATTTGAACCCATCACGTCCGGTTCCAGAGTCCGAGCTCCTAACCATGAGTCAAGGCGCACATAGAAACATCTTTCTGGCTGTCGTTTGTAGCTTGGGCGGGATAGAGGCAAGCCAAGAGCCCAGAAGACAGACGAGAGGCCTGAGGATACTTACCGTGTGGAATACTTTTTGATGTTTTGAGCTGTGAACCTGTGGTGTTGTGTGAGATACCCTAGCTGGGTGACTGTCATTCTTTAAATCAAATGTCAGTTTGGAAATCCCTATGTTACGTAATAAAACCCTCCATTTCGGCCATGTCCTGGTTGCCTGGGGGTAGATGGGCATATTGTTCTTCTTCTTTTTTTTTTTTAAGTGTGCAAACCTAAAGTCGAGGGAGAAAAGCAGTGGGACAAGTATTCTAGTCCCATTTCAGTTAGGGATGCGCTCACAGATCCTGCTCCGGAGTGGAGTAGAATCTCTCCATTGACCTAGAGGTCAGGTCCCATGGAGGGGTCTCCTTGAAGTGAGAAGAATAACGGTCTCTTTTCTTCAAGAATACGTCTTGCAGAAGCACTGCCTAGACGACAGTAACTCTTGACACCTGCTGTCCATGTAGGATGGCCTTGGCTGAAGATGCCCAACGCAGGATTAGAGAGCGTGCCGGCATCGTGACCAGGGCTCTCTGGCCCCTGGCCTTCTGCATGCCAACCCCACCTTTAGGATCACAGCAGAGGGTTTGCCGTCCCGTTTAGGAAAGATTCCCAACTTCCAATGCAGCCCAGGGCGCAGGTCACGGTTTTCTTGGCTCAGACTTCCTTTGTCCTTGAATGAGCCGGAGCCAGGACCCGGGTGAGGCTCTGCCCGCTGGCTGCGAGTCTCTGAAGGCGAGGCCAGGCCTGGACCCTGCGGCCCACCCTCCCTGCATCCCGTTCTTGCTTCTCTGCCAAGCTGCCCGGAAGACGAAGGCCTTCTCCCTCCTCAGCAACCGCTCTGCTCACCCTCAGCTTTGAGTCTCTGTGTCTTTCTTTTTTCAGAGCTGGCTCGCTTACCTGTTGGCATTCTTACAGACAAAAAAAAATGGCCTTCCGACGTATGATACTTCATTTAGGACAGAGCAAAGACGAATGTATTCTAAGAACTTTGATTAGCTTAAGCTAGAGAACTGCATGCATTCCACGTATACACAAATACGTGGAACAGCCCATGGAGGAAAGTGTAAGGCCTAGAGAAGTCACTCAAGCAGGCTCCCTTTCTTATGAGAAATGGTCATGGAAATTCAAATGCAGGGACTTCCTCACGAACAAGTTTTCTCAAAGTCCTCGGATGATTTTCCTCTTTCCCTGGACTTATTCTACCCTGAAATTTCAGCCTGCCTCCTCGCTCTCTTCCTTCTTCCTCCCCTCCTCCTGCCTTCCCTGCCTTCCCTGCCTTCCTCCTTCCCTCCCTCCCTCCCTCCCTCTGGAAGCACGGGGAATGGAACAGAGCCATAGCCACAGCCTAAAAGAAGATGGAAAAAGTTAGACTTTGCTGGGCTCCTCCGCACCATTTCGGCCTCCAAAGTTTCCTATCTGTGTCTAAGAAGAGCTAGCTAGCATCTGTTGGCTCAGAATATGGTGTTCACTTAAAGATAAATTTAAAATATATTATTAAAGTGAAAAATGAACCTGTTTTGGGAGCACGCTGTGGAGCTCCACTAAGAGTGACCTTGTCAGACCTGGTACTTGAGTGTCAAGCCAAAGTGAAGGCTTTCTTCATTTGGGAGCGGAAAATGAAGGGCCGACTGAATAATGGGAGGCAATATCCAGTGTGTTTGTGAGGGAACCTGATACACCTAAGTCTTTCCTGGCATCTCTGAACATTTTGGGGTCCTAACCATGTAAAAAGAGTTGGATATTACCCAGGCACCAGTGGCTCGCACCTGTAATCCTAGCTACTGAGGAGGCTGAGCTCTGAGGATTCCATGGTTCAAAGCCAGCCTGGGCAGAGGCGTCTGCGAGACCTTTATCACTGATTAGCCACCAAAAAGCTGAGAGTGGAGCTATGGCCTAAATGGTAGAGCACTAGCCTCGAGTGAAAAAGCTAAGGGACAGTGCCTAGGCCCCGAGTTCAAGCTCCAGGACTGGCACACACAAAAAACAGCTGGGCGGTGTCACTTTGGTAAGTGACACTAAGGATGGCACGTGAATGTGTTTTTGGGGTCCCACAAGTCACCTTGTGGTCAGCTCACTTCTGAAGGCTGTCTGCATTCGTAGGGTAATCCTGTTCAGAAAGGGGATGGGTTGGGTTATAACTAAGGTAACTATAGTTTTGGTTGTCCTGTTTTGAAAAAGGCTGTGTTTAGCAGGCTCTGATCTAGACTCACACAGACTTACACAGAAATTGTTACCTTCACAGAAAGTTCAAGTGAGACACTGTCCATGGAGGTATGTGAAAGTATTTTGTTAACTGATATATCATAATTTTGTTGGAGATAATAATCCATATAAAATTTTAAGTACTTTGTATTGTTCAGTTATGGGATAAAGAGATACGTTAACCACTATCAGAATTGTGGGCAAAGAGACAACTCTAGAAGTTGGAGTAGCCAGAGTAATATTCCCAGAGGAAATAGCATGTGAGCTGGATCCGTTAAGAATGAATTCAATTTAAATAGATCTGATGTCTTAATTCATGTTATCATTAAAAATGCCCTGCAAGCAGCCTTCAAACAAATGATCCCACTGGGATAGAAACATGTATGTAATGGTGAATTGGCATTAATATCTGATTAGCATATCAGTATTATAAATTACTGGTTTATTTCATGTAAGCTATTAACATGCCTCATTAAAATGATATGCTGCTAGCTAAAAAAAGAACCAGAAAAAACAACTCAGTGGGTAGCTAGGCCCTGGTGGCTCATGCCTATAATCCTAGCTACTCAGGAGGCTAGATCTGAGAAGTGTGGTAGCCAGCCCAGATCTGTGAGATTCTTATCTCCAGCTAACCAACAGAGATCCCAAAATGGAGAAGTAGCTCAAGTGGTAGAGTGGCAGCAAAAAAGTCAGAAAAGAATGCAATGCCCTGAGTTTCAGCCCTAGCATCAGTAACCCCCCCCAAAAAAAGGCAAAAACAAACACCCTACTCCCCTCCCAATACACACACAAAACTCAGTGGCTAACTTGAGAAGTCAAGAGCTTACATTTGACCACCAGAGTCTACTTCATCATGGCTCTGAGTTTGCAGCAAGCTGGATTCTGTCTTTCTTCATTCTTTCTAAAAACAGTAGAAAGGGGCAGCAAGAAGATTTACCTGCATGTGATGTTTCTAAGAGAATACTGCATTTGTTCAATATTTTCCTGCTAAAATACCAGGCTGGATTTAGCTAAGGGAGGAGAGCTGAAGGGTTTAGTTGGAGAAAATTGTTCTATTTCCTGCCTCTCTGCCCACTGAGAGGAATCAGAACTACCTCATATAATTAATACTCAGTGGCTCAGTGACTGAAAACATGGTCCGGGCAGCCGCCTTGCCACTTGGTTGTAGGGTCCTCTTTAATGTTCAGTGAGAAGGGCTGAAATACCCACCTCTGGCTTTTGTTTGTGGAGCTTATCAAGGGTCCAAAATGTATTACCTTTCTGCTGCCACTGAGAACAACATGCAGAGCAGAACAGGTAAGGTGGAAGGGGGAGGGGCTTCTTTCTCTGCTTAAAATGAGACAAAGGATCACCTGGGCACTGGTGGCTCAAGGCCGAGCTCTGAGGGCAGAGGTTCGAAGTCGGCCCAGTCAGAAAAAGTATATTATCTCCAATCAACCAGTAAAAAGACAGAATGGGGACCTGGCTCAAGTGGTAGAGTGCCAGCCTTGAGCAAGAAAAGCTAAGAGGACAAGCGTGCAGGCCCTGAGTTCAAACCCTATGACTGGCACAAAAGAAAAAGAGAGGAGAGGAGAGGAAGACAAGTGAGGAGCGTAGGCAAGAGGAAGGAGGGAACCTTGAGCAGATGTGATGGTCTTCGTGGGGCTGTCGGTGAGCTGCGGTAGAGATCTTGAAAGACCGTCCATAGGCCTTGGTTTAAAGAGACAGGATTAAAGCTGGAAGGTCCACGCTTGGAATTCACTCACACCTGACTGAGAGGAGTGGAGAGCCAGGCTGCAGAGGGGAAATGAAAGGGCCCAGGAGCTCCACCCCTGGTGTGCAGAGAATCACCCTTCAGCCCCAGGCCAGGGAAGGCCGAGGTCAGTGAGCACCAGGGGTGCTGGGCTGGGCAGCCAAGCGTCCGGCCTTGGGTGGAGGGCATAGGCGGAGCGCAGTGTGCCAGTGCCCGAGGCAGGGCCGTCCTGCCCCTGTCCCCTGCCCCCCGCCCCCCATAACAAGTAATGCAGTTTCTTTTTTCAAGGCAACTGGCTTTGGGGGTGAGTAATCCTGAGATCATTTGTTTGTGGCAAGAACACATGAATGCACAAGGTCAACCGTTTCCATGGATTTGCTCAATAGCAGGAGTTTGATGGCAAATTAAATGCCAGATAGACCTGTCACATGATTTCAAGCATCAGTACTTGCTAGGAGAAGGGATGGGGGAGTTAATGACCCCATTGCCTCCTGAGGGAAGTCATCCTAGCAGAATGTTCAGGCACTGGGATCGCAAGTAACACACACCAACAGCGTGAGAATGGCTTGAAGCAAAGCCACTTACCATATTGTCGTTGTCAAGAGGAAATGTACCCTCACACTGACTTGTTTCTCAAAGAAGGGGTCCCCGAACCCATCAGCATCACTGGGAGATTGCCGGAATGCAGAGTCCCAGGCCCCCGCACCGCCCTACTGAATCCAGGTTGTGTAAGGGTAGGCCGCGCAGATTTGCCTTGGGTCCCTGTGGCGACCGTGGGAAATGCTTGGTCTGAGACCTTCCACGCTCGTTTTTCTCCTCCCAGGCCCAGAGCAGGGTAGACGAAGGTCAGACCAAGAGCGTTTAGGATGGCCTTTAAGACCAGGTATGAGCCGGAGGCCGGCGGCTCGCGCCTGTCATCCTAGCTACTCAGGACGCTGAGGTCTGAGGATTAAGGTTCGAAGCCAGCCCGGGCAGGAAATTTCAGGAGACTCATCTCCAATAAATCGATTCAGAAAAAGCCAGAAGTGACATGGTGGCTCAAGTGGTAGAGTGCTTAAACAAAAGGTCGGGGACAGCTCCCAGGCCCGGAGCTTTCATGCCCCAAGCCCCACCATTAAAAAAGAAAAGGACCAGGTATGAGTTCTCCTTAGATTATTTAATGTCTACCCTGCCTTGCCCCCAGTCTCCTCTGTGCAGACGTGACTTAGCCAGAGGTCAGGACAGCACTACAGGTACGGGTCCCCTTGGCGTGGGGCAAACATGAACTTGCTGTGTCTCCATCACCTTGCTCTTGCCTCCCCCGTAGGACCATTTCCCAAAGCTGTGGCCAGCAAGAGGTTCTTCTTGTGCTCTTCAAGGGCATCGACGGAATGCACGTCGTGCTCCCGGCCCTCTCTGTCATCGAAGCAGCAGGTCCACACGTGGGCCTGCTTACAGGGCCGAGTCACCTGGTGACCCCACAGGCCCAGGAGATACATAGATAGAAACCGACCTGGGTTCTCGCTGCCATCTGCCTACCTTCCTCCCTCTTTTAAAAGGGCAAAGCCAGGCCTGGTGGTCCAGGCCTGTAATTGTAGCAGAGGCAGGGAAGTCCATACGATCTAGGCCAGCCTGTACTGCGCATGTTAAAGGCCACTTTAGGCTATGTAGTGAAGGCCTTGTCTCAAAAACAAAGATTCAGGGCTGGGGATATAGCCTAGTGGCAAGAGTGCCTGCCTCGGATACACGAGGCCCTAGGTTCGATTCCCCAGCACCACATATACAGAAAACGGCCAGAAGCGGCGCTGTGGCTCAAGTAGCAGAGTGCTAGCCTTGAGCGGGAAGAAGCCAGGGACAGTGCTCAGGCCCTGAGTCCAAGGCCCAGGACTGGCCAAAAAAAAAAAAAAAAAAAAAAAAAAAACAAAGATTCAGCTGTGGTCCTGGGCTGCACAGCCTGCCACCGGCTTCTGTCCTAGGCCCACGCGTGACGGTGCAAACCTCTGTGCTGCCATTGCTTCCCGGCCCCGTTTTCCGCATCTGTAAAAGGGGAGCAGCGTCCTTCTGATCACACGTTAAATGAAGAAACAGACACACTGGCGTCTTAGGTCAGTGTCTGACCCACGGCAGGTGTTCAATAGAGCATAACCACTTGTATTATTTGTTCCTTTATCAAATATTGATTGAGCCTGTGCTGAGCATCAGACTCCGTTTCAGACCAAGATTTCCTGACTTAGAAACAGTCAACCACTTTGAAGCTGTACTCATTTCAGAGGAGGATAATGTCCCACTCACGCTTCAACCTCTGTACTGTGTATAAATGGATTACCCACTTTCCTGAATTAAATTCCAGAATACTGTGTCTGCTTTAAGTAATTGACAATCTCTGGATGACATCTCAGTACAAAGGTAGGAGAAGACCATTGAGAATTCTAAAACGTTCTCTGAAACCTACTGCCATCTCCAGAAAATTAGATCTAGGCAGGTGGGGTGGCTCACACTTTTAACACCAGCTACCCAGGAGGTGAAGCAGGGACAGGAGAATCAGTGGTTAGAGGACAACCCCAGCACAGTTACTGAGACCCCATCTCAGGGACAAAACACAGAAATGGAAGGGGTGGGGCGTGGCTCAAGGGGTGGAGCGCTTGCCTGCTCCTACCTGCAGGTAGGCCTGGTTTCACTCCTTAATACCATGGGGGAAATGGATTAGGTCTAATAGTCAAACCAGAGCTATGTTGGTAATTTCCTGGGTTTGCTCAGTACTTGGCAAAGTACCTAACAAATGGTAGGTATTCCTCAAACTACCCCCCCCACCCCCAAATATATGTCCCAAATTCTGGAATAAAACTTATCTCAGAATTCTAGTGAAAATATATCTGAGATAAGTCTTATTTTTTAAAAGTTGAGGACTTGGAGCTTAGACACCCCCGAGACCCTCGGAGATACAGCGCGGGCGGTGAAAGCAGCGGCATGGGTTGAAGACCCAGTTTCACAGGACATGGTGTCTCTGGGATCAAGACAGTCAGCTCCTCTCAGACAGTCGCCTGCCAGCCTGCATTCCCCTGAATGAATGCTAACCACTTGTCTCCGTAGCAGGCAAGGGAGATAACGTGGCAGGCAAAGTGATGTGACCTATTAGAAGGCCCAAGGTGCATCGCCAGGGTAGGGTTTGGCCTCCTCTCCTAGAGGAACCTACATTTGTAGGAAATGCCTTTGGCATTTGTACAAAGACAAGTGGGTCACGCATGTTACCTATGGCCCCTGCTGTCTCCGAGGCTTCCTCTTCTGTAGACACACACACACACACACACACACACACACACACACACACACACACACACACACACACACGTGTCCTCCCCTGGGCTCCCTCGGGCCTCCCATGCTTTGCCTTGAGGAAGTTCCGAGGGCTCACGCTGCCGGAGTGACCGGTTGCCTGGAGGCTGGTGGGGAGGGCGCCTCCTTCTGGCTGCTGGACTCTCCGCATCCGAGAGGCAGGGAAGGGGCTCTCTGCCTGTACCTGAAGGACAGGAGCATTTTCCTTGGTCTCCGGGAGTCTTGTTGAGGGACCAGGGCACTGAGAGCACCCCCTTCTCGCCTCAGTTGACGAAGCCTGCACACAGTAAAGCTCATGGTTTGTAATCACGAAGTGAGAAATAGATGGGTGCTGGTCTGGGCTGGGCGAGCCTGGGGCTGGCTCCTCTGGCAGGTTAAACACTATTCTGTACTAGTGTGCTTTAAAAATAAATTATAGTATCCATACATTGTTGAAGGTCTGCCCTCCAGGCTGGTACCCACATTGTTGTTGTTATTATTTCTTCCTGAGAGTGGGGCTTGGACCCAGCGCCTCACTCCCTTGGCTTTTTTTGCTCACAGCTTGTATTGTACCACTTGAGCCACAGCTCTAGTCCAGCATTTTGATCATTAATTGGAGATGGAGTCCCTCAAGCTTTTCTGTTCAGGGTTGGTTTTGAACTCTGCCTCCTGGATAACCAGAATTATAGACATAAGCCACCAGTGCTTGACTTGGTGCCCACACTGGGCCTTTATGTTCTTCTTAGGGATTCTTCAAAGTCTAGATTCTCATGCTTTTTCTTTGGGTCTTACAAAAAGAAAGGAAGAAGCCAGGCATCCTCGCTACTCAGAAGGCTAAGATCTGAGGATTGAGGTTTAAAGTCAGCCCAGGCAGGAAAGTCCATGAGACTCTTATTTCCAGGAGAGGAGACTTGCAGGAATATCGGTGGGAAAGGTCGGGGACAACTTGGCTGGTTGTTTAGCAGAGACAAAGAAGACCTTGGCTGGGGTGTGGAGGAGGCCAGGCACCTGCTGGAGGGGCGAGCCAGTGTCCTGCAGTCCAGCAGGGGTGGGCTGACCACTGGTCAGCCCAGGCTGTGTGTTTAACTGTGGAGGGCTTGTCATCAGCAACTTGAACATCTTGAGGCTGGACAGGACTGTATCCTAGTACCCCAGCCCGGATCTGTGAGTGACGTGGTAGAGTGACTTTGCTTTTCTAAGGAATTAGACTATTTGAGTTCTTCCTTGAATCTACTGCACTCCAGTGAATGCATTTGTATATACGTTCATACCATATTTACATATTTATAAGTTTATAAGCTAAATCTAGCTTCTACATATAGTGGAAAACATGCATCCTTTGTCTTGCTGGGCCTGACTTAATTTTTTTCTTTTTTGGTACTGGGGATTGAATCCAGGACATTGCACTTGCTAGGAAAGTGCTTTGCCACTGAGCTACCTCCCAGCTAGACCAATTTTTTCCTAGGTCTTTTCATTTCTTTACAGATGGCACAGTATTATTCCTTCTCTCTTTTTTCCAATATTCTTTCTAAGGGACAAACCAAATCCTCTTATCATCTGAAAGAAAACAGCCGAAAGCTCCAGAGATCATCCCCCTCCCAGTAAGCATCTTGTCCCAGTGGTAAACTGATGGCAACTTGTCCCAATGGGAAAGTGATGACAACGTCTCTGGAACATCTCCAGAGACACAAAGACTGAGCTAATAGTCTACCTGTGACCTGAGATTGTCTTCACTGCGTATACTTTTCTCATCCCCTACCCTGATTCTCCCCGTTTAACCTGAATCCAACGTCTGTCACCCCAGACGTTGGCTACCATGTATAAATCACCTTCACCAAGTCTTTTTATCTGGCATGGGGCAAGAGTGGTCTCCCTGTGGGCCTCCCGGATTTGGGACCTGGAGTCTAGAAGCCAAGTTTCACTATTGAATTGCCAATTGATCCAGGTAGGGTGGCGCCTCCCACATAGAAAGTCTTTCTATGAGAGCGTCCCCGGGCAGATCGACTTGTGCAGATGTTGACCTCTGCGGTCCCGGTCCCCTCTGAAACACCAGCCTGAAAACGTTGTTTTCCGAGTCTCAGGCTGGGCGCTGAAGGGAGGATAAATGGGAAAAGACGAGCAAGGTGACTTGAAGTCAAACTCCCTTCAGGGTTGAGAGCTCTACGTCCCTGGAGAGGGGCTGTGTCACTTCCTAGTAATGAGCTCCCCACTTTCTGTGTTGATACCGTTGGTCTTTGGGGATTCTGGCCATCGAGATACCGAGTCCCCTAGCACCTTTGTGTTTTGTTTTTTCCCCGGAGTTTTAGTGGCAGGGATAAAGAGACTGGGTTGTCTGCCCTGCTCACAGTCCTGCTGTCCCTTGGGGCCGAGGTGACTTCTTGCTCCAAGGAACAAGGAGATGGATCTTGGAGCGTCTGGGTTGCCTGAGCCTCTCCCGAGCCCTAACGCCAGGGCACCTGGGAAGGAGAGCTGCTAACAGTGGCCGCGGTGACAAGCAGAGCAGCTCAGGAGGACCAGGCTGGCCACGGTTCCCCCATGGCTGGTGCCTCCCTTGCCCCTGAGAAGGGAGCTTAGAAGCCTCTTCCTGCCGGGCCAGGGTCCGCTCAGGGTCACCAGTTTCATCCCTTTCCACACAGCCTCCATTTCTGTCCACACAGACCACACATCTGCTTTCTGTGTCCTGTGGGTCCTTGCGGGAAGGAGGCCTGGAGAGGATTTCCACTGAAAGCTGTAATTCCGAGCAGCTGGGGAACCTGTGTGTAATTACCTGCTGGTAATGTTCAGTTTCTGCACAGCACACCTTTCATTTCTTGCTTTTTTTTTTTTTTTTATCCATTTAGCTCCGTTTTACCTAGGGAGTGTAACGGTCTTAAGATTTCCGTGTCTCCGCGTTGGGAGTTTTGATAGTATTGAATCCCAATATCAAATGCCTTTACGTTATTATTATAATTTTTTTTTTTTGGTAAGAGAGTCTGCTCTGGTTTTCACCTGGAAAGAGGCTGGAAAGAAGGTGGTAGCAAAGGCAGCACCGGGGTGGGGGGGGGAGTAGAGGACCTCCCCAGTTCAGCCCTGTTCATGAGTGAATCGGGACCTTCACCTTTTCCCTGCAGAATAGAAATTTAAGGCTTTCTTTATTCTCCTTCAAGTGCGATTGTTAGAGAATGCTTGCAGAGAGATAATTTTTTAGGGAAAAAAGTTGTAGAAATATAAAGTTGAGGCTGGTGGTTAGCCATGGAAAGGAATGAAAATAGTCATTCTCGACACCCAAGGTTACCATCCTCTTCAGCGCAGGAGTGAGGCTCTTTCCAGGGTGGGCGCGGGCTCCAGCCCGCTGGCCTGGGGGCTGGCCTGGGGGCTGGCCTGGGGGCCGGCTGGCCTTCTCTTCTGTAGCTCTGGGCTGTTGCATTAGCGGCCACCTGCAGTGTGTCAGGCCTGCTCTGGCCCCCGCCCAGCCCCCGCCCGGCTGACGTTAGAGGCTTAACCCGAAGTTAGGATCTTCCAGCCAGTGTTCCAGGGCTGCTGTGTGGGAGAGAAAAGTCAGCCGCATGTACAAAGTTCTCAGCTCGGTGGGGTTTTTGGTTGTGGCTCTTTGCTGAATCTAACCGTAGTCAACTTCTGAAAGGGACCGAAAGAGTATTCTAGAATCTTATAAACATAGGAAATAGCATTTGGCTTTAAGACTTTTTTTTTTGCCAGTCCTGGGGCTTGGACTCAGGGCCTGAGCACTGTCCCTGGCTTCTTTTTGCTCAAGGCTAGCACTCTGCCACTTGAGCCACAGCGCCATTTCTGGCCATTTTCTGTATATGTGGTGCTGGGGAATCGAACCCAGGGCCTCATGTATATGAGGCAGGCACTCTTGCCACTAGGCCATATCCCCAGCCCAAGACTTTTTTTTTAAATTTAGTGATTCGTTTATTTGTTCATTTATTCAACTACTATTTTAAAATTACTTGCGTGTGCACGTGTGTGTGTGTGTGTGTGTGTGGTGTGTGTGTGTGTGCACCAGTACTAGGGCTTAAACTCAGGGTCTGGGTACTGTCCCTAAGCTTTTTTTGCTCTAGGCTAGCATTCTACTACTTGAGCCACACCTCTACTTTTGGCTTTTTGGTGGTTCATTGGAGATAAGTATCTCATGGTGTTTGCTGTCCAAGTTGGCTTTGAACCTTAAGCCTCCGATTTCAGCCTCCCGAGTAGCCTGGCTTCCACAGCTCTTTAAAGCCATGTGCAGTCATATGTAGATAGATGTAGTTTGCCAGACATCAGGATAACTGAAGGGCACACACAGCAGCGTGCACAGGGGGATTTCATGGCTGTATCTCCACACACGTTTACACCATATTCCAAACCATCTCATTCCGTCTATCACCCCCACCCCCAGTAGCATTCCCAACAGGTCTGGTTGTTTTGTTTTCATAGATGCAATGAATCTGTACTCCCTGCTAGCCCAGCTCCCTCCCGTCAGCCCCCCCGCAGCCCGGTGGCTCACCGGCAACCCCTGTGTCTCTCCGCATCGGTGCTGTTTCTCTAGGCGGCTCTCAAGTGAGCTTGCAGTGTGGCAGTTACCCACTTGTTTTCCATTCTCTTCTTGCTTTCTCCTCCTGAGCAGTCTCTAATAGTTTGCTTCATGTTCTCTGTTTAACAGTACACATAATTAAATCTATATTTCATAAAAGGTAGCACCTAGTATATGTTTGTAATGCACACACACACACACACACACACACACACACGTGTATTTAAGATCCTTTAAAGTCATCTTGGGTACTGAAACGTAAACTACTAAACTGGCCCCAGCTTGAAAAGCTTCCTCCGTCAGATGTTGGAGTAGAGACTCATTCCAGTGGTAGCCGACAGCGGGGCTGGCTTCTTTCTGAGCTGCAGACGTGGTGAGCACAGACAAAAGCCCCCTTGTCTGCCGGGACCTTGGTGCCTCCGGGGGCCCCCCAGACTTTCCTGCTTCTGACTGTGCGGGGGTGGGGGGGGAGGGCGGGGGGGGGAGCAGGCCCTTTCTGCCCTACCTCAACCGCCCCGCGGCCCTCACCCCACCCGCCCCTCACGCCACCCGGCCAGGACCGGCTACACGGTCAGTCACACGCAGCCTTGTTTAGGAAGACATTTTCTCAGGCAGCCCCGGGGGGGCCGGTCATTCCCTCCGCAGGCCCGGCCTGGTGGCCCTCGGGACGGTCTCAGCACTCGCTGGTGCCGCGCGGTGGCTTCCCCGTGGGGGCGGGCGAGCGGGGCGATGGGAGGGAGGTGGCTCCCGCTTCTTGGGAGCCCCTTGCTGGCAGGGCCGGCGGCCTCTCCTTCGGAAGGCCTGGCCTGGTTCCCGGTGTGAGGCACGCTGCAACTATGCCCCCCCCCCCCCCGTCACGGAGAACTGGCACCCGCAGAGATGTGGCTCTAGCAGGCACTGCCAACCGAGGCCTGGCCCCCGGGGACGTGGTCCTGGGGAGGAATCTGTGGTCAAGAGTTCAGCAGCCATGAGATCAGGAGGTCTCCCCACCCCGGCCCCCTCCCCCCCCCCCCCGCCCTTTGCAATTCCCTCCTCCATTTAAATCAACCCTATAAAAAGGCTTTTGTTCACGGAGCGGCCAGAGCTTCTTGGGGGCGCTGGTCATCCCTCCCAGGACCGCCACGACGGGCAGAAGGAGCACCGTTAAGTTGAATCTCTAGATAAACTGGCCCGCACGTCGGCTTGGGAGGAGAGCAGCTCACCGGCCGCTGTCACGCCGCGTCCGATGCAGCCAGGGAGGAAGGGGACTTCCGGCGGATGGTAGGAAGCCCTCCCTCCCTGGCCAGGAAGCGCCCGGTGCAGGGGGCAGGGCGGGCGGGCCGGAGCTGGTGCAGCTGGTGTTGCCTGTTTGTGGAGTTGTCAGGGTTGGAGGCTGCAGGTGGCATCAGGCAGGACAGGGAGGGGCTCTGATTCCTCTCGTGGAGGGGGAGGGGCTGCTTTGCTGGTGTCCTCTCGTTCCGCTTTGCTTTTGTGAATCCCTGCAGGGCACCAGGCATGTTCCCAGGCATGGTACTGCCCGACTCCGGTATGGAGAAATGACCATGGTCTTCTCTTCTGTCTTAACCTTCATCCTTCTTTGTCTCCACGGCATGCCACTACTTGAGCCATGTCTCTACCTCCAGCTTTTTATTGGTTAGCTGGAGGTCAGCGTCTCAGATTTGTCTGCTGGGCTGGCTTCAAACCGTGACGCTCAGATCTCCGCCTCCAGCGCAGCTAGGACTACAGGTGTGAGCCACCCATACCTGGCGTCAGCTTCATGCCTTTGCCTTTAGCATTTCGGCACGTGCTTATCAAAGACAAAAACAACCAAAAAGCCCCAAAGTAATTCCCAGCAAATTATCAGCTGTAGCATCCATAATGAATGAATTTTCCCCCATAGTTCAGCTTCTTCTCACGAGCTTCAGCTCTCTTCCTGAGTTCACTGTGTGCTGTTGTTCTGACTTCAAGTTTCTTCACCTTTAGGAGGTTGGACTAAGACATCAAATACCTCTACTTAACTTTCCTTTCTTTTCTGTAAGTGTCCTGCCCACCTTCATTTTTTATTATTGTCCCCCACCTTTCTTTGGTGGGGGTCAGTACACTTCCCCTTAATGCTTCCCAGTTTCTTGCTTCTTTGTGTGCATGTCTGGTTTTATTCCTTTGATCTGGTTCCCAGCTCCTCCTTTGGCATTGGATGTAGTGCTTGCTGCGTGTGTTTTTGCAAATCCTTCCCCAGTAACCCAGCGTAAGGAGGCCGCCAGGCAGCTCATCCAAACCCTCCCTACTTTGACCTCTTACTACTTACTTGTGTGACTTTGTGCTCATTAATTCTCTTCTTTTGACTCACTGTTCTCTCAGTGACTGGGGGTGGGGGGTGGGAATAAATGGTAGCACCTATGTCATAGAGCTCTTCGGGGATTATACAAAGTCTCAGAACAGTGCCCCACGCAGGCATTGTTGAGTTTGGGCTGCTGCCGTGTCTAATTAGCATCTACTGGTAACTCCTAGCTGTCAGGGAAGCAAGGAGGAGGAGAAAGGGCTTGCTTGATGGTGGTGCTGGTGTGGTAGAATTTCAGCTCTTTGATGATGTAAAGGAAGAAAGCTTAACTAACATGGGCTCCCTGAAGTGCTTGCTCTCTTCCTTTCCCTCCCTCCCTCCATCCCTCCCTCCTTCCCTCCTCCCCCTTCCCCTCCCTCCCCCTCCCCTCCCCCTCCTCTCCTCCCTCCCCTCCCTCCCCTCTGTTCCCTCTCTTCTTCTCCCCCTCCCCTCCCCCTCCTCCCCTCCCTCCCTCCCTCCCTCCCTCCCTCCCTCCCTCCCTCCCTCCCTCCTCCATTTCTCCTGCTCACCTGCATTTCCAGGCAGCAGATAGGCTCTTGTCCTTGTCCTGAGGAACCGCCTCCTCTGTTCCTTTTCAGAAACTCAGGCGACAGCAGCGCGCGTATCTCCCCAGCTGTGACCACGGCAGCGTGGCGGCTCCCGCCTCCCGGTGGAGCGCGGGAGGCACGGGTGGAAGGCCATCGCAGGCCTGGTCCGCAGGCCGCGGCCGGTTCAGCCACCGTCGAGGGCTGGGAGGGGTGGGAGGCCGCTTCTGCGTAGCCAGCGCCCGCCGTGGCTTCAGCCCTTGGTAGCCAGGCTTTCTCATCCCACGCAGCACCTTGCTTTGTTGTTCGCTACCCATTCTGCTTGTTTCGCAGGGAGGCGGTTCAGCCACTCTCTCCAGCGGCAGGCTTGTTCTCCACTTTTCCATGAGCAAGTGAATTCATTAATGAAAACCCCAACAAAACCTAAGCCTGCCTCAGACAGCCATTGGAGCTGCCGGGGCTAATTGTTAGTCCTGGTTCCTGGATGTCATTCATTTTACAATAAGGCTCCTAATTAATCTGGGCCCAGTTCTCACCAGAAGAAAGGCTGATAGGGAGACACATCCCCCATTACCATGAGAAAGGAAATGTCAAGAGCCCTGTTGAGTTTTTCTGGCATGCACTGCCTCGTCTCTGATGGAAACGTTCGGCCATTAGGGCCGGGGGCTGCTTGGGGAGTGTGAGAGCCTGGGGAGCCGGGGCCCCACAGCCCCCGACAGCCCGGGCTCTGAGACGGGCCCGCGGCCGCCGTCCGTCCGTCCACTCTCCGCCCCTCACCACCGCGTCTCCCGAGGCAGTGCCTGCGTGCGGAAGAGCCTGGTGCTGCGCGAGGGGCAGACATTCCCCTGCCATCCCAGCACCGGGAGGCGGCTTCCACCCAGCAGAGAGAGCTCAAGGCCTCTTCTTTGTGTGTTTCTGTGCCTGCAGGACAAAAGATCCTTCACCACCGAAGTGACATCTTAGAGACGGTGGTCCTCATCAACCCTTCCGACGAGGCAGTCAGCACTGAGGTAAGTCTGGGGGGGGGGGAGCCAGAGTGGGAAGCGGGAGGAGGGGGGAGTCCGGGGCCTGGGGGTGTTTCCGAACCCTCCCCCCCCCCTCCGCCGTCAGCTGGATCTCTGATCAGCGCCGCCTCGGATCATCACCCTTAATAAGGATGCTCTGTAGCTGGAGCCATAATGTTGTGTTGAGGCAAAGGAGAGTGTGGAACTTGGGGCGTCCGTGGGGCACCCCTGTTGTAGGAGCAGAGACAAGGAGGTAGCAGAGGAAATAGACTTTCAAGTTATCTATATCCTGGGACATAAAGGAGAGGAGCTTTTTGAAAAAGTAGCATCCCAGGTACAGGCTCTGGTGCAGTAGCTCCTCCTCCCCAGTGCTCCTTCTCCCCAGTGCTCCTCCTCCCCAGTGCTCCTCCTCCCTAGTGCCTCCTCCTCCCTAGTGCTCCTCCTCCCTAGTGCTCCTCCTCCCTAGTGGGATTCGAAGTGCCAAGTCCTCAGGGGGGGCCGTGGGATAGCAGGACTAAAATGCCAGTACTGGTTAGGGCTAGTATATTGTTAATTTTTATAAAGGTGATGTACAGAGGTGTTCCGTTATTATTGACACAAGAAATTATTGTTAGCGAGTCACTGGAGCTTTAGAGCCCGCTTAAGAACTTGGCCGAAGCCAAGAATCCCTGACGACTACCCGGGCCAAATTGCTGTTAGTTGCACATCTTGCAGACTGAGTTGGTTCTTGGACATTAAAGTAGCCAAGGGTGCTCGGAGCACTATTATCTATGGTGTGTGTTGCCCCTGCATTGATCCATTTCTGGTAATGTTCTGCCTTAAAAAATTGGAACATAATTCATAATATATTCATATTAGAAATAGCCTTTTAAAGTCTGTGACCCAATAATTTCTGGTTGATTTACAAAACTGTACAACCATCCCCACTAACTAACTCTTTTTTTTTTTTTTCCCCAGTCCTGGCCTTGAACTCAGGGCCTGAGCTGAGCACCGTCCCTGGCTTCTTTTTGCTCAAGGCTAGCACTCTGCCACTTGAGCCACAGCGCCACTTCTGGCTGTTTTCTATATTTGTGGTGCTGGAGAATCGAACCCAGGGCTTCATGTATACGAGGCAAGCACTCTAGCCACTAGGCCATGTTCCCAGCCCCTGGCTGCTCTTTTGAGTGTCATGATGTAGCCAATTTTGACCCATGGCTAACCTGCTTTAGCTTAGCAGAACCTCTTCAATAATCCAGCTAAGAATGAAGTTGCAAAAAAAAAAAAAGAAATGTTAGGATCGCAGTCTCTCTGTAGCTAACAAAACTCATAAGCAATTAGGATTGGAAGAGAGCTGGAGGATTAATATGGCTAGATAAAATGCCTGTGAGACATTAAAAAGTGAAAGTTTGTTGTTTTTTTAAAAGGGAAGTCCTGGCTTACCAGTAGATTGGATAGGACTGAAGCAGTTGCTTGTGTGTTCTATGATTAGTCTGGAGGGCTCTTGGGCACTGGGTCATGGTGTGTGTGTGTGTGTGTGTGTGTGTGTGTGTGTGTGTGTGTGTGTGTGTGGTGTGTCCCAGGACCTTACATTTGCTGGGCAAGCCCTCGACCACTTGAACGATGTCTTGGGCAATGGGTCGCGTGTGTGTGTGTGTGTGTGTGTGTGTGTGTGTGTGTGTGTGTGTGTGTCCCAGGACCTTACATTTGCTGGGCAAGCCCTCGACCACTTGAACGATGTCCGCAGCAGCCTGCTCACTTCTGGGCCCGGTGTGATGTGTGGCACGTTCGTAGCATGTGCGGAATGCTCGTGAGCTGGGCTCGGAACCAACGTCTCGGTGCTTCCAGTGGCGTTCCTGTGGACGTCCAACTGGCTTCCTGCCACTTGAAGTTCACCCAGAGTTCCTCAGTGAAAGCCGTTTGCAACTGAGCTTCCAACCTTGCTATTCAGGGGCAGGTTTTTGTGGTTCAAGTTCAGTGTCAGGTGCCTGGCTGACTCCCCCCCGGGGGGGGGGGCTGCGTGGGGGTCCATGTGCTCGCTCCGTGGCTGGGGAGGGCTGGATAGGACAGATGAGTGGGGGCACTACTTGAAACCTGGCCTTCCAGAGAGGACATTGGGGGACCTGGACTGTGCATGGTGATATTCACCAGGCTTTCCTGTCCTCCGGACGCCAGGCTGCGAGCAGATGCTTACCGACAGCTGTGCGACAGATGCTAGCCAGCTGTGGAGATGGCTCTTGAAACGGGGAGGAGAGTCGGGGGGGAAAGCCAGTCGCCACGGCGGTCGCGATGGAAGCAGAACTTGGAAAATGGCATTCACTGGGGACCCAGTGGCCACCCTCATTAATTCTGAGGCTAAGCCCGACAGCCAGGGCTCTGTCCAACCCTCCCCGCCCCCATGCCAGGGGACGAAATTAGACCCTCAGGAAATGAACGCCCTTCGTTGGTCATAAGCTGTGTGTTTCCAGGGCTGGTGCGGTGGTGGAGGGGGCCGGGTCGTGGCGGGGGTCGGGTCGTGGCGGGGGCCGGGTGGTGGAGGGGGCCGGGTGGTGGAGGGGGTCAGGTTGTGGAGGGGGCTGGGTGGTGGAGGTCGCCGGGTCGTGGCGGGGGCCGGGTCGTGGCGGGGGCCGGGTGGTGGAGGGGGTCAGGTCGTGGAGGGGGCCGGGTGGTGGAGGTCGCCGGGTCGTGGCGGGGGCCGGGTCGTGGCGGGGGTCGGGTGGTGGAGGTCGCCGGGTCGTGGCGGGGGTCGGGTCGCGGAGGTCGCCGGGTCGTGGCGGGGGCCGGGTGGTGGAGGTCGCCGGGTCGTGGCGGGGGCCGGGTGGTGGAGGTCGCCGGGTCGTGGCGGGGGCCGGGTGGTAGAGGTCGCCGGGTCGTGGAGGTCGCCGGGTCGTGGCGGGGGCCCGGCCCTGCCCACGCTCACACGCGGTGCTCGCCGTTGCAGGTGCGCTTGATGATCACGGACGCCGCCCGCCACAAGCTGCTGGTGCTCACTGGCCAGTGCTTCGAGAACACCGGCGAGCTCATACTCCAGTCCGGCTCTTTCTCCTTCCAGAACTTCATAGAGATTTTTACCGACCAAGAGGTGGGTTCCAGTTGCTTGGTGACTGTTTTGCCCCAGGCTGCGCTTTGAAAGGAGGGGAGGGGGGAATCCCAGCCCCTGTGAAATCCACCGCGGTGTGACGCGTGCCGTGGTCCTGTGAGTGGGTGCCGGGGATTGGAGGGGCCTTGCTGGCAGGTGGTTGGAAGCGCCTCTGCCGTGCCGGAGACAGAGATGGGGCGGTGAAGGGGCTGAGCTGCCCAGCACCGACAGAGAGCACACGGGATAGATATCTGTGACAGAGCCCCAGGGGAAAACCCAGGCTTCCTGTTTTCTGAGAGAATATTCCAAAGATCTCGTGGACCTTTGGTAGTCTTTCACCCCCTTGGTCTTTTCTGGTACATTCACCTAGTTTTCTTGGTCTAATTGTTTCTAACTTCTCTTACTTCTAATGCCTGGTGTTGGGGTTTGAACTTGGGCACGTGGGTTGTAGGAACGGCCCACAAAATAGAGAGCGAGCCAGGAAAATAGGGTACATCTGTGGCCCACAGAAAAGTGGGCGAGAGCTGGATCCTTGGTGTTTCTCCTACATATACCGTGCTTAGTCAAAGATGATGCCTTTGAAATATCGGATATTGATGGGAGCTAGTGATGTGTGGTAAAATTAGATGAAAGCTTTGGATGTATTTCTGCTTGAGCATTTATCTTCGCTGGCCACTCTTCATATACACATCCCTTTACACCGAGTGCATTTGCTTGTAGCAATGAGAGGAATGGTTGAGGACCACTACCTGGAGCTGAATGGAGAAGCGGAGGGTGGGCGGATAGACGTCACAACCACGTGACCTGTTCTCCACGGCCTGCGTGCTGCGAAGGGCCTTGCGTCTTCTGGAGTTCAACTCCTTTCACTCCTGAGCTTTATAGAGAGGTGGCTGTGTTCCTGACCTCGCAGACAAGAGCAGTAGGGAAACCACGGAGGCCTCACTGGTCAGATGATTGAGGATTCTTCCTATGACGCTGTGGAAAGGGACATTCTAGTTAGCTCTTGGGGACTTTGCCGCAATCAGGCGTGGTGTTGTCTATGTCTGGGAGCACACGGCCCTGCTGCCCCTCCTCACTGCTGGCCTGTGTTCACCAGTGTTAAATGAAAGCTCCTCTTTTTCCTACCATGGGCTCTCTTCTTCTTCCAAGGCTGTTGGAGTCAGGCTCCATGCCCCCTTCACTCACAGGTCTGTAGAGGCCCAGGAAACCGTGGCACAGTTGCACTGACATCGGAGAGCCTGAGCTGTGGTTCTCACTTGCCAACTGCTCCAAATGATGTCAGCATCGTTTTCAAGATTCAGTCTTCAGAGCTGGACACAGGTGGCTCTCGCCTGTAATCCTGGCTACTCAGGAAGCTGCCATCTGAGAATTGAGGTTCTAAGACAGCCAGGAAAGTCGATGAGACTCTGATCTCCAGTTAGTGACCAAAAAGACAGAAGTGGGGCTGTGGCTCCAATGGTACAGCAGCAGCTTTGAGCAAAAAAATTAAGGGAGGGGATGGATAAAAATTTTTATCTTCAAGTGAATCTCACACCCTGAGCCAGGGCAGTCGGCATTTATTTAGTAGCTCAGGTCTCTCTCTCTCTCTCTCTCTCTCTCTCTCTCTCTCTCTCTCTCTCTCTCTCTCTCTCTCTCTCTCTCTCTCTCTCACTCTCTCTCTCTCTCTCTCACACACACACACACACACCACTTCATCCACATCTTGTTCCAACTACAGGGGAGAGCTGCAGAGGTCCGGAAGTGGCCTGGTGACTCCGCTTGTAAGCTCACTTTTGCCCTGACCCCCTTAGCTCATTTGTGTGCACATGGGCACATTTCTGCATTCCCATTCCGTTCTGTAGTTTGTTTCTAGTGGCTGGCTTCTCCCCATGTTGTTGCTGTTGTTGTTGGTGGTGGTGGTGGTGGTGGTGGTGGGGTGTGTGTGTGTGTGTGTGTGTGTGTGTATGTGTGTGTGATGCATTTGCCATAGCACCAAATAAGAGGAATATGTAAAGCAAAGCATTTATCATTGCCAAGACTTGATTTAAAGAAGGATCATGTTTCTTCCATCTGGATCCCAAGTTAATATTCCCCCTTTTAAACAGGACCAGTGGTCTGAATAGCTCTAGTTAAGTCATTTTCACAAACCATGGAAGCCAAGCTCTTCTTACACAATGGGCTGTGCCTATGTCAGATGTTATCATTTATACGAAGAAAAAGAAAGACTTACTTGAGCAATTTGGGGTCTGTGGAAGGGCAGTTTGCCCAGGGTTTGTTTCCTTGTATTGGTTAGGCAGGAATCACCAAGGCCCAGAGACAGGGTCACAGAGTGCTCTGCTGCTTCCTACCTGCCACCTGGGTGGGAAAGGACCCTAGAGTTTCTCTAACAGCCTCCCCCATCAGCGAAGTCAAGGCAGGAGAGAAAGAAGAAGGAAGAGAAGACACCAAGTAGATTTCCCTCCCTCCCTCCTGCCCCAACCACAGCCCTGCAGAGCACTGAAGTAGATTGAAAACAACTGGAGTGTATTCACATGCTAATTAAAAAGCTCCTTAGGTTCCTAAAGTTTCCTTGGTGACTCTCCTTTGTCAAGAAATGAAGTGTTACGGTGTTTAAAGGGGAAATCTAAAAGTTCAGCCTTGGGTATGCTTTGGTGACTTGGTTATCAGACAGGTGGATATATGAGTGCAGAACCGGGAAACTCAGGCTCGCAGCTGGAGATATGGATTTTTAACCCACTTGTATAGTAGAATATTTATTTATTTGTTTGTTGAACAATACTAGGGATTAAGCTCAGGGTCTCGGGCTTGCTAGGCAGGTGCCCTACCACTCGAGGACCCCCCCCCTGCCCCCCTAGTCCTTTTCTTTTGTTTTCCTTTTGGTCTAAACTGGCCTGAAGTTGCTATGTAGCCTTCAGCTGCCTTCTCCTCGTGTCCACTTTCCAAGTGGTGAGACTACAGATGTGCACATCCTCTTTAAAGCGCAGAAGATCGCTGTGATCCACAGAGGAAAGTGCGTCCAGAGAAGGGGCCGGGTGGAGCCTGTCCACTGAGGCCAAGGAGAAGGAGCCAGCAGGGGGGATTTTAGTGTTTTGTTTTTGTCTAGTTTCTCTGAAATGTCTTGGCCTGGGTTGGGCACATAGCTTAGCGGTAGAACCCTTGCCTACCATGGGCAAAGCCCTGGGTTCCATTCCTGCACCCCAAAGAGAATAGGTAAGTTAGTACATGAATACAACCATGAAAGTGTCATGACTTCAACTGGACACCATATTCCAGAAGTCATCCCACCTGATTCGAGTTGCGTGACTCCGTGGCTTCTATAGCTTCCAATGCAGCCTTTTATGAAGGAAATCTCAAAGTAACGGTTGGCCGTCGCCCCACACAGTTACACGTCAGTGGCAAAGACGGCGAGGGAGCCGGCTTGGAGAAGCTAGCAATTTACATGATTCGGGGGGCTCCCGTAAGGGAGCGCGAACACCGTTATTAAAACACTCTGAACTGCAGAGCTTTAGTCGAGGACCAAGCCAGGCAGAGTCCTTGAAGTTTAAGCTTCTTTACTTCCTGATAAATCCATCTGACTGTCAACTAAGATCCCCGAGGTTTCCCCACGGCTGTGGCTGCTAAGCCCTATCTCCCGGAGTCGCTCACGGTGAACCTGACCGCATCCTTTAGAATGCCATCCTGTGAGGGGCGCCTTCGCTGAGGTCAGCCCTCTGCCAGGAAGCGTCCTGCCCGCCTCAGTTCCGCCAGCCCCCGTTCGGCCCCGCCCCTCCTCCCCCTCTGCACTCGACTCCCAGGACAGAAGGGGGCCCGGGAGGGGGAGCGGGGCAGCTCATCAAGCCCTCCCTCCAGGTTGACATTGTCACACTGCTTATCCGCCTGTTCACCAGTCCACCCCGTTTTGCTATCCCGTGGTTCCCGGTGCCTATGAAATGCCTGGCTAAAGCCCCCAAAGTACACTGTCTACAGTATTTCCTCTCCAGCCGAGTAACCTAATTTTTAAAATTAAAAATGTGGTTAGAAGGCCATCGTTTAGTATCATCTTGCAGCGAGGCCATTCATTTCCTTTGTCTTCCTCTTCCGGTCTGCCTGCATCTAATCAGGACTAGTCATTCACAGGCTGGATGACTAATGGCCACGGAGCAGTTTCTCTCCTACCAGTCTGCCATCCATCTAGGTAAGGGCCACAGGGACTCCAGAGTGCGCCCTCCAGGAAGACAGAATCAGACAAATTGAGAGCACTCCAGCCTGGTACATGGAGCCTGCTGACCAGTACTGGGGAAACTTGCATTGCCTTGGACAATAACACTAGTAGTATCACCACAGCCTCAGTGAGTGAAAGCAGGGGGATTTGCAGAGGTCTTGCTGGGTAAACCTCTTGGGTTTTCGGTAGTGTGTGCTGGTGCCAGAAACTAGTCTTTTTTTGTTGTTGTTGTAATAGGCAATCTATAACTTCCTGACTTCCAGGGAAGAGCCTCCTGAGTCTTATTCTTTTGTACCTAATGAATTCTAAAAGCGAACTGATACCTAAATTCCTTTAATGTGCTCATCAAGCCTGTGTGTGTGTGTGTGTGTGTGTGTGTGTGTGTGCGTGTGTGTGCGCTGGGGGGGAGTTCAATGGATCAAAAGTAGAAGTTTTATATCCGTGATGACGTCATTCACGTGTCTTTCCCGGTGTTTGTTTAATATATTTTGTTTTGTTTTCGTGTTCTTGTTGGTTTTCACGTGTGTGCTGGTACTAGGGTTTGAACTCAAGGCCTCCCCTCTTTGGCTCAGCCTTTCCTCTCAGCTGCTGCTCTACTTGAGCCACACCTCCAGCTCAGGTTTTTGACTGGTTAATTGAGCTGTCTGCCCCTGCTGGCCTTTCAGCCACCACCCCAAGTCTCACCCTCCTGAGTAGCCAGGATCACAGGCATGGGTAGTTTGCTCTTGTTGTTGCTTATTTTTTGTTGCTGTTCTTCGTACTGGTCCTGGGCTTTGAACTCAAGGACTGGGCACTGTCATTGAGCTTTCTTTTTGCTCAAGGCGAATCCTCTACCACCTTAGCCACAGCTCTATTTCCCACTTTTTGGCGGTTAATTGGATAATCTCATCAAGTTTTCTGCCTGGGCTGACTTTGAACCAGAATCCTCAGTGCTCAGCCTCTGAAGTAGAGAGGATTATAGGTAACAGTTGAAAGCTTCCTCTTTTTTAACAGGTTTCAGGAGAACTATTCAAAGCACTTTAAAATTGCTACGGCCCAAACACGCATCACTGGCGACTGGTTTGCGAACCAGAGCAGAGCCTTAGCGCTCCCCTGCTGGGCCGGGGCGATGGAGGAAGGGTCCAGAAGCGGGGTGCTAGCAGTGTCGGAAGGGGGAAAGAGGGGGGCTCAGGACAGAGGCACCTCACCTTGTGGTGTGCAGACGTGTCTGCATTTACACATCCAGCAGCGACATGGTGCTTTTCTGGAGTTCGTCCTCCGTGTAGTGCCGTCACGGGTCCTGAAGTCACTGGGAATAGATGGAGCAGTGGTGATAGCCTCATCAACCTCGGTTGTTGTTTTTCCTTCTTTCCTTTCCGTCTAGATTGGGGAGTTGCTGAGCACCACCCATCCTGCCAATAAAGCCAGCCTAACGCTGTTCTGTCCCGAAGAGGGAGACTGGAAGAACTCCAACCTGGACCGACACAATCTCCAAGACTTCATCAACATTAAACTCAACTCAGCTTCTATCTTGCCCGAAATGGAAGGACTTTCTGAGTTCACTGAGTATCTCTCCGAATCCGTGGAAGTCCCGTCTCCCTTTGACATCCTGGAGCCCCCCACCTCGGGTGGATTTCTGAAGCTCTCCAAGCCCTGCTGTTACATTTTCCCGGGCGGCCGGGGGGACTCCGCCCTGTTCGCGGTGAATGGGTTCAATATGCTCATCAATGGAGGCTCGGAAAGGAAATCCTGCTTCTGGAAGCTCATCCGGCACTTGGACCGAGTGGACTCCATCCTGCTCACCCACATTGGGGACGACAATCTGCCCGGCATCAACAGCATGCTGCAGCGGAAGATCGCCGAGCTGGAAGAGGAGCAGTCCCAGGGCTCCACCACCAACAGCGACTGGATGAAGAACCTCATCTCCCCCGACTTAGGAGTCGTCTTCCTCAACGTCCCTGAGAATCTGAAAAACCCAGAGCCCAACATGAAGATGAAGAGGAGCATCGAAGAAGCGTGCTTCACGCTCCAGTATCTGAGCAAGCTGTCCATGAAACCAGAGCCTCTGTTTAGAAATGTAGGCAATGCCATCGAACCTGTCATCCTGTTCCAAAAGATGGGAGTGGGTAAACTGGAGATGTACGTGCTTAATCCCGTCAAGAGCAGTAAGGAGATGCAGTATTTCATGCAGCAGTGGACGGGCACCAACAAAGACAAGGCTGAACTGATTCTGCCCAATGGCCAAGAAGTAGACATCCCAGTTTCCTACCTCACGTCAGTCTCGTCCCTCATTGTGTGGCATCCAGCCAACCCTGCCGAGAAAATCATCCGAGTTCTCTTTCCGGGAAATAGCACCCAGTACAATATCTTAGAAGGACTGGAAAAACTCAAACACTTAGACTTCCTCAAGCAGCCCCTGGCCACGCAGAAGGATCTGACTGGCCAGGTGCTCAGCCCCGCTGTGAAACAAGTGAAACTCAAGCAGAGAGCTGACAGCCGCGAGAGCCTGAAGCCAGCGGCGAAACCGCTGGCCAGCAAAACGCTACGCAAAGAGTCGAAGGAAGAAACGCCCGAGCTCGCCAAAGCCAGCCAGGTGGAGAAGACGCCTAAAGTTGAGAGCAAAGAAAAAGTCCTAGTGAAAAAAGACAAGCCCCTGAAAACAGAGACCAAACCTCCAGCGGCAGAAAAGGAGGCGCCCAGCAAAGAGGACCAGGCTCCTGCCAAAGCCGACGTCGCCGAGAAGCAGGCCACCGACGTGAAGCCGAAAGTCACCAAAGACAAGGTGGTGAAGAAGGAAACGAAGGCAAAAGCCGAAGACAAGAAAGAGGAGAAGGAAAAGCCCAAGAAAGAGGTCGTCAAGAAGGAGGACAAAACACCGCTCAAGAAGGAAGACAAGCCCAAAAAGGAGGAGGTGAAGAAGGAAGTCAAAAAGGAGATCAAGAAGGAAGAGAAGAAGGAAGTCAAGAAGGAGGTTAAGAAGGAAACGCCGCTGAAGGACGCCAAGAAGGAAGTCAAGAAGGAGGAAAAGAAGGAAATCAAAAAGGAGGAAAAAGAACCCCGAAAAGAAATCAAGAAACTCCCTAAGGATTTAAAGAAATCATTGACGCCGCTGTCCGAAGCTAAAAAACCGGCTGCCCTGAAGCCCAAAGTGGCCAAGAAGGAGGAGCCCGTGAAGAAGGAGGCGGCTCCCGCCAGCAAGCTCAAGGACAAGGGGAAGGTCAAGGTCGCCAAGAAGGACGGCAAGGCCGCCGAGCCCGCGGCCGCCGCCCCGGCCCCGGCCGCCGCCGCCCCGGCCAAGGACCTGGAGGCGGAGAGGTCCCTCATGTCGTCCCCCGAGGACCTCACCAAGGACTTCGAAGACTTAAAGGCCGAAGAGGTCGACGTGGCCAGGGCCGCCAAGCCCCCGCTGGGCCTGGTGGAAGGCGAGGAGAAGCCGAGGGACGCGGAGCCCGTGGAGGCCTACGACCTCCAGAAAGAGACCGAGGTCCTCAAGGGCCCGGCCGAGTCCCCCGACGAGGGGATCACCACCACCGAGGGGGAGGGAGAGTGCGAGCAGACCCCCGAGGAGCCGGAGCCGGCGGGCAAGCGGGGCGCGGACGACATCGAGAGGTTCGAAGACGAGGGCGCGGGCTTCGAGGAGTCCTCGGAGGCGGGCGACTACGAGGAGAAGGCGGAGACGGAGGAGGCGGAGGAGCCGGAGGAGGACGGGGAGGAGCGCGCCGCGCGGGGGGGCCCCCCGAAGCCCGGCCCCGCCGAGGCCGAGGCGGACGCGCACCCGCGCGGGAAGCGGGAGTCGGTGGCCAGCGGCGGCGACGACCGCGCGGAGGAGGACCGGGACGAGGCCGTGCCGTCCGAGGAGGAGGAGGAGGACGAGGAGGAGGAGGACGACAAGGCGGAGGACGCCAGGGAGGACGGCCGCCAGCCCGCCAAGCCCCAGGGGGAGGATTACGTCATGGCCGTGGTGGACAAGGCCGCCGAGGCCGGCGGGGCGGAGGACCGGTACGGGCAGCCGGGGGCCCAGCCTCCCGCCCGGGAAGCCGCCGCCGCCTCCTCCATCCACGACGAGACCCTGCCTGGAGGCTCCGAGAGCGAGGCCACGGCCTCCGACGAGGAGAACCGGGAGGACCAGCCCGAAGAGTTCACCGCCACCTCCGGCTACACCCAGTCCACCATCGAGATCTCCAGCGAGCCCACCCCGATGGACGACATGTCCACGCCGCGCGACGTCATGAGCGACGAGACCAACAACGAGGACACCGAGTCCCCCTCCCAGGAGTTCGTCAACGTCACCAAGTACGAGTCCTCCCTGTACCCCCGGGACTACGCCCAGCCCGCAGCCGCGGCCTTCAACGGCTTCTCGGAGGGGTCCAAGACAGACGCCACCGACGGCAAGGATTACAACGCCTCGGCGTCCACCCTGTCTCCCCCCTCCTCCATGGAGGAGGACAAGTTCGGCAGGTCGGCCCTGCGCGACGCCTACTGCTCCGAAGAGAGAGAAGGGACAGCCGCCATGTCGGACGTCGGAGCGGCTGCCTCGCCAGTTCCGGATGAAAGACTCAGCCCCGCCAAGAGCCCATCGCCCAGCCCATCGCCGCCGTCGCCCGTCGAGAAGACCACCCCCCTGGGGGAGCGCAGCGTCAACTTCTCCCTGACGCCCAACGAGATCAAAGTCTCCGCCCAGGCAGGGGCGGCCCCGGCGTCCCCCGAGGTGACCCACGACGTCGCCGGAGAGCACTGTGCCAGTCCCGAGGAGAAGACCCTGGAAGTGGTGTCACCGTCTCAGTCTGTGACCGGCAGTGCTGGCCACACCCCTTACTACCAGTCTCCCACCGAGGAGAAACCGGGCCACCTGCCGCCCGAGAAAGCACAGGCAGCTCCCGTGAGCTTTGAATTCAGCGAGGCCAAAGAGGAGAACGAGAGGGCTTCCATCAGCCCCATGGACGAGCCGGTGCCCGACTCAGAGTCCCCTATCGAGAAGGTTCTGTCTCCCTTACGCAGCCCTCCCCTGATCGGCTCCGAGTCTGCCTACGAAAGTTTCCTAAGCGCGGAAGGAAAGGCTGAAAGGCCAGCATCTCCAGACCAGGGAAGTCCCGTTTCGGACATGACCTCCACTGGTCTTTACCAAGACCGACAGGAAGGGAGAAGCACGGACTTTATCCCGATAAAGGAAGACTTCGGTCCAGGAAAGAAAACCGACGAGGCGGGAGCCACGCGGTCCCAACCGGCACTGGCTCTGGACGAAAGGAAGCTGGGAGGAGACATCTCGCCCACACCCATCGATGCCAGTCAGTTTGGCTCCTTCAAAGAAGACACCAAGATGTCGATTTCTGAAGGCACAGTCTCAGACAAGTCGGCCACGCCCGTGGATGAGGGCGTGGCCGAGGACACCTACTCCCACATGGAAGGCGTGGCCTCCGTCTCCACCGCCTCCGTGGCCACGAGCTCATTTCCAGAACCAACCACCGACGACGTGTCCCCGTCCCTGCACGCCGAGGTCGGCTCGCCGCACTCCACGGAAGTAGACGACTCCCTGTCCGTGTCCGTGGTCCAAACGCCTACCACCTTCCAGGAAACGGAGGTGTCTCCCTCCAAGGAAGAATGCCCGAGGCCCATGTCCATTTCCCCTCCAGACTTCTCCCCTAAGACCGCTAAATCCAGGACGCCCGTTCAAGACCACCGATCCGAGCAGTCTTCCATGTCGATTGAGTTTGGCCAGGAGTCTCCTGAGCACTCGCTGGCTATGGACTTCAGCCGCCAGTCCCCAGATCACCCCACCCCGGGCGCCGGCGTGCTCCACATCACGGAGAACGGGCCGACCGAAGTGGACTACAGCCCTTCCGACGTGCAGGACTCCAGCTTGTCCCACAAGATCCCGCCGGCGGAGGAGCCTTCGTCCACGCAGGACAACGACCTGTCTGAGCTCATCTCCGTGTCTCAGGTGGAGGCCTCCCCGTCCACCTCCTCCGCTCACACGCCTTCTCAGATAGCGTCTCCTCTGCAGGAAGACGCGCTGTCTGACGTCGTCCCTCCCAGAGAGATGTCCCTGTACGCCTCCCTCGCCTCCGGGAAGGTCCAGAGTCTGGAGGGAGAGAAGCTCTCTCCCAAGTCCGACATCTCTCCGCTCACCCCCCGGGAGTCCTCTCCCTTGGATTCGCTCGGCTTCTCAGAGTCTACCTCGGGCCTGGAAGAGTGCACCACGGCCTGCCAGCCCCCCTCCTCTCCGCCCCGAGACGCCAGGACCACGGAGTCCTTGGGCTACCGGGCCTCCATGCTATTCGACACCATGCAACACCACCTGGCCTTGAACCGAGATGTGACCCCAACTGGCGTGGAGAAGGACAGCGGAGGAAAGACACCTGGCAACTTCAGCTACGCCTACCCGAAGCACGAGGAGAGCACCAGGTCCCCAGACGAAGACGACGAGGACGAGGACGAGGACGAGGAGTGCTATGAGAAAACCGCTCGGCCCCCAGACGCGGGGGGCTACTACTACGAGAAGACCGAGAGAACCCTGAAATCCGCCTGTGACAGCGGCTACTCCTACGAGACCATCGAGAAGACCACCAAGCCCGCCGAAGACGGGGGCTACCCCTGCGAGATCACCGAGAAGACCACGAGGACCCCCGAAGAGGGCGGCTACTCGTACGAGATCACCGAGAAGACCACCAGGACCCCGGACGTGAGCGGCTACAGCTACGAAAAGACCGAGAGGTCTCGGAAGGTCCTGGATGACATCAGCAACGGCTACGACGACTCCGAGGACGGAGGCCACACCCTGGGGGACTCCAGCTACTCCTACGAGACCACGGAGAAGATCTGCAGCTTCCCCGAGTCGGACAGCTACTCCTACGAGACGTCCACGAAACTGACCCGCAGTCCCGAGAGCACCACGTACTGTTACGAGACGGTGGAGAAGGTCACCAAGACCCCGCAGGCCTCCACCTACTCCTACGAGACTTCCGACCGCTGCTACCCGGCCGAGAAGGCGTCCCCGGAGGCCCGCCAGGACGTGGACCTGTGCCTCGTGTCCTCCTGCGAGTACAAGCACCCCAAGACGGAGCTCTCGCCGTCCTTCATCAACCCCAACCCCCTGGAGTGGTTTGCCAGCGAGGAGGAGCCCGCCGAGGAGGCCGACAAGCCGCTCGCTCAGTCGGGGGGAGCCCCCCCGCCCCCCGGAGGGAAGCTCCAGGGGCGCCAGTGCGACGAGACGCCCCCCACCTCGGTCAGCGAGTCCGCGCCGTCGCAGACAGACTCGGACGTGCCCCCGGAGACGGAGGAGTGCCCCTCCATCACCGCCGACGCCAACATCGACTCCGAGGACGAGTCCGAGACCATCCCCACCGACAAGACGGTCACCTACAAGCACGTGGACCCCCCGCCGGCCCCCGCGCAGGACCGCAGCCCCTCCCCCCGCCACCCCGACGTGTCCATGGTGGACCCCGAGGCCCTGGCCCTCGAGCAGAACCTGGGCAAGGCTCTGAAGAAAGACCTGAAGGAGAAGGCCAAGACCAAGAAGCCGGGCACGAAGACCAAGTCCTCCTCCCCCGTCAAGAAGGGCGACGCGAAGCCCAAGCCCCTGGCCGCCTCCCCCAAGCCGGCCGCCTTGAAGGAGTCCTCGGAGAAGGCGTCCCGCATGGCCTCCCCCAAGAAGAAGGAGTCCGTGGAAAAAGCCACGAAGACCACCGCCACCCCCGAGGTGAAAGCGGCTCGCGGGGACGAGAAAGACAAGGAGACCAAGAACGCCGCCAACGCCTCGGCGTCCAAGTCGGTGAAGACCGCCGCGGCAGGTAGGCGGCCCGGGCCGTCGGGGAGCCCCGGCCCGCGCCCGGCCTTCCCGCGGGCTCCCCCCCCCCCGGGGAGCGCCCAGCCCCTGGCCCCACGCAGCTGGGATCCACCCAGCTTCAGAGCGGAGGGTGGATGCTTGCAGTGTCTGCTTCAGGCATGGCTGGCCCCAGAATCCAACGGGGGCGACCCAGGCTGGCCCTGCCCAGACGCCGAGGGAGAACCAGAACTCCAGGACAAACCTGGAACGACCAGTTTAGGCTCAGGATAGAGAGGCTTTTCTTTAATAAAAAAAATAAAATTAAATAAATAAATATATATATATATATTTTTTTTTGTGGGGGGGCAGTCCTGGGCCTTGGACTCAGGGCCTGAGCACTGTCCCTGGCTTCTTTTTGCTCGAGGCTAGCACTCTGCCACTTGAGCCACAGCGCCACTTCTGGCCATTTTCTGTATGTGTGGTGCTGAGGAATCGAACCCAGGGCCTCATGTATATGAGGCGAGTACTTTACCACTAGGCCACATTCCCAGTCCCCTATATATACGTCGTAACTTTTAAGATTTTTCTTTTAAATTCAGGCTCTCACCAAGAGTTGGGGATGTGACTGTGGTAAATTGCTTGCTCTAGTACACACAAGGCCCTGTTTTTAATCTCCAACACCACAAAAACATAAATAAAACAACCCACTAGTTTGGAGACACATCCCCAGAGAAAATAATGTTTTGTTTTTACTCAATCAGTTAAATAAAACTGTAATTTGAATTGACCAGGGAGAACCCTGTACCCATTAAAAGGATAACACCTCAGGCCCCTTTTGGGAGTGGGGGACACAGGAGTTTGATCTCAGGGCCTCACACTTGCTAGGCAAGCACTCTACCACGTGAGCCGGGCTGCCAGCCCTGCTTTTGGCTAGTTATTTTGGAAATAGAGTGTAGCAAATGTATCTGCCCATTTTGCCCTCAAACTGTAGTCTATCAGATCTTAGTCTCCTGAGGAGCTAGAGTTATAGTCATAGCCACCAGCACCTGGATTTTGTTTCTTTTTCTCCTTCTTCTCCTCTTTCCCACTCCCCCAAATAAGGTCCCACTGTGTAGCCCAGGCTGGCCTTGAAGTTGTCATGTTCCTGTCTCAGTTCCCTAGTGCCACCATGATAGGCATGTCCTACCGATGGAGATGCCGAATATGATTTCAGGTTGAAATTCCCTGTGGAGGAACAGGTGGCTCTGGCTTCTGGTCCTTCCTCATTTATTGTTGATTCCCACATTTATCTGCTTCTCAGCAGTGACTTGGTCGAGGACAGAATTGGTCTCTAGCAGCTCAGCTTCAATGAACTACTTCCATCATTCACAGAGATTTGTGTTACTACAATTGATTTCCTTTAAACAATTGGCTAGGGAGTTTAGGTTACACTTCATAAAGTAATATAACTCGACCCAAACATAGAGGGCAAAAAGAATTTAAACATTTCTTTCATTTATTAGGGCAAAATTGAGAGATGACCCTGCAAGTCTCTCAAATTCCGTGCATTATTTGAGTTACAAGTTATTTATACTTTATGGGGGACATAGAGTTTATGATTCAGTTCTTATCAGATTTGGTCTTTTTACATACACAAAGAAAACAAATTTAATTTGTTCATGCTTAGAGTTAATGTAAAAACCACCAAATAACCCCATGGTCTGAAAGTGTTGACTGACTTGCATTAGAAGAAAGCATGAAATCCTTTCAAACAGCTAAATAAAATCCAACTGAAATAGCCGACCAAATTTACCAGAACATGCACACCACAGCCTACACGAGTGACTTGGAAAAGAAAAAGAAAGCACTGGGGGGCATTTAAGGAGCTAATTTAAAGCTGAAGTAATGAGTTCACTTTAGTTTAGTGTGGCAGGGTACGGTGGTGTATATCTTTAATCCCAGCACTAGGAAGGCTGAGGCAGAAGGACCAGGTGTTGTAGGCCCGCTTGGACTATATAACTGAGACCTTGTCTCAAAACAAAAATAAAATAAAATTTACTTGGAAGGTATTTTTAGGTTTCTAAAGATGCAAAAGTTATGCTATCGGCTTATTTTTAAAAACAAACCTGGGTGGCCTTTTGACAGTTTCCAGGTTGTGCTTCTATGAACAATAGTCATTGGATGTCAAGGAAAAATTGTAGACATTTTTAATTTTTGGAGTGGAAACTTGTGAACAGTAATTGAGAATTCTTTAGGAGATGCCCACATGGATAGTATGAGATCTGTCAGATTAGGTTCAATATAATGCTCTCTGTCAATTTATTTATAAAATGAATTCCTTTGTCCAAATAGCAGTTTGACCATTTCTCACCACCAAAAGTAAGAGTGGGTGGCTGGCAGAATTCCTAGTGGTTCTGACTCCAGGGTAAAAATGTCCACCACCCATGGAGAAGTGAGAGAAGGTCAATCATGTCACATCTAACGTAGCATTTTCAATAGCTCTATAGCAACGGGCTCCCAAACCAGCCGCACATTAGAACCGACCACCTGGGATGCTTTTCAAGGACAGTGGTGCCCAGCCCCCTCCCCCATCCAGTTGTCACGCTCTGGAGGACGAGGTCTTAGCCACAGTAAGTTACACAGTGGGATGAAGAACCGTTGTTGCTGAAAGCTACATGCACGGTTTCAAAATCCTTCAACTTGTAAGTGGAACAAGTTAGCAAGCTAGCTCACACTCAGAGTGCCCGACGACGTCGGGGTTCATCCGAACCCTCACGTTTCCCAGGCCTTTCTGATTCAGCCTGGTCAGTTTGGCTTCAGGATGGCTCTTCCCCAGTCTCGCATGCCCGGATTGGGTAGCAACATCCTGGGCTTTCGGAACGTTCCTTTGCCCAGGGCTGATGTCCGGTCCTGTCATCTCACTTGGCAGAACTCTGTGCCAAGGAGAGAATACAGCTCCACCAGGCCGAGGTGCGGCGCGCCCTGGAGATCACATGGGGAGAAGATCTGACCCGCTGACTAGGCCAAATGTTAGGGTACGCTAGGTCACCACGGGCAAAATGGCCCTAAACGATTAAATGAGGCTGCAGGATGAAAGAACTACCAAGACCACTTAATAGCGTTTCCTGATGGCAAGTGCTTCCTTTCCACTTGGGAAACGTTTCTTCGATCACTTGTAACTAGGATGCGGCTTCTTTGGAAGGTCAGTTTTCCTATGTCGTCCTTTTAAAAAGGCCTTAACATGCTTCTTAGGAGTTTGTCCCCAAAGAACTCATCCCTTCCTCATTTCTCCTCGTGGTGAAGGATCTTCCCCAGCTGCTCGCGTCCGATGCCTGTCTGTGGACCGTGTGGCGGGGGGGGGAGGGGGGGCCCTGCTTGGGGACGGCAGGGGAAGGTGTGGCTGGGTGTACCGTGGCCGTGACCCTGGCTTCGTCTTCTGTTTAAACCACAGGACTGGGAGCCACCAAGACAGCCAAGGCGTCGTCGGCGCCGCCCGGCCTGCCCGTGTACTTGGACCTGTGCTACATCCCCAACCACAGCAACAGCAAGAACGTGGACGTGGAGTTCTTCAAGCGAGTGCGGTCGTCCTACTACGTGGTGAGCGGGAACGACCCTGCGGCCGAGGAGCCCAGCCGGGCCGTCCTGGACGCCCTGTTGGAGGGGAAGGCCCACTGGGGCACCGACATGCAGGTAAGCGCGGCCGGGCAGCGGAAGGGATCTTGTGTTAAAGGGTTGTGGTCGCTTAGTTCCTTTACTTTGTTTTCTGTAATAGTGGGGTGGTTTTTTTTCTTCTCCCTGATTCCTCCATGTTGGACTGTTGAGAATTGTGTCAGAAACAATTAAGTACCTCCTTTCAGACAAAAAAAAATAATAATCATAATATATGGACGGCTTGAGCCAAGCGCTGGTGGCTCATGCCTGCGATCTCAGCTACTCCGGAAGCTGAGGTCTGAGGATCATGGTTTAAGGTCAGCCTGAGGAAGGAAAGTCTGTGAGACTCCTTCCATCTCCAGTTAACTACCAGAAGCAGAACTGCGGCGCAGGGACAGCACTAGGCCTTTGGGTTCAAGCTCATGATCAGCACATTGAACAAGCACACAGAAGCCGCTCACGCCTGTCATCCTAGCTGCTTAGGAGGCCGAGAGCTGAGGATTGCGCTTTGAAGCCAGCCCAGGCAGACAAAGCCAAGACTCCTTTCTCCAATGAACCACCCCAAGGCTGGGAGTAGAGGTGTAGCTCAGGGGGTAGAGCAACCCGCCTTAGTTCTGACTTGGCCCTTACGACCGCGTTTTCTCTCGCCCTGTAGGTGACGTTGATTCCAACTCATGACTCAGAGGTGATGAGAGAATGGTACCAGGAAACCCACGAGAAGCAGCAGGACCTCAACATCATGGTCTTAGCAAGCAGCAGCACAGTGGTCATGCAAGACGAATCCTTCCCTGCATGCAAGATAGAACTGTAAAAATCATGGCCGGCCACGCCACAGGAGCTGAACTTTGTTTCCAGAGAATTCTTCAATTTGAAACTACCTTTTCTAAAACATCCATTCATCTAATTAAGTCGCCGAACAGTTACCTGCCAAATGCTACATACTATGTCACGGTGATGCGAGTCACTGATCTCAGTTTTTGCCGATTGCTAAGGGAAATAACAGTATTCCCACAATAGGGTTCAAGTTACTGCAAAATGACCTACCCACATTCATCTCTGCTGAACATTTGAAAACCATGCACTAGCGAACCCAACTGTGACTTCTGCTAGGTGGAGGCATTTGTCTTAGAGAGAGAGAGCGAGAAAGAGGGAGCGAGAGAAAGAGCGGAGGAGGGTGAGGGAGAGAGGGAAAGAGTGAGGGAGTGAGCGAACAAAGAGAATGCAGGAGAGAGAGATAATAAGAAAGAAAAAGAATGCAAGAGGAGAGAGTTCTGGTGAGACACCCAGAGAGAAAGAAGAGGGCTGGGTAGGGTAAAGAGAAGATAACCAACCATTAGGTCCGCGTTTACTCAGGCCACAGATGTGCTGTAGTCTACACAGGCGAAGTTTTCCATTGGTGTCACTCTGTGACGTCACAAAAGGGTCTTAGCTTTCTGAAGCAAGTTGGTTGGAGCAAAGAAAGAGCAGAAACTTGTGGTGAGGGCTTGTGAGGTCTTTTTTTCACGCCTTAATTAAGCTCCTTCGGTTTGAAGGCTACACGCTGACAGAAGGTAATGTGCGTAGACTGGAAAAGCAAGTGGTTTGAGCCCCATTCCGAACTCTCGGACTCGATCTCACGAGGAGGCTGATCTCTAAGGCATGCTCCCGGCGTCTGCCCACACTTAGTCCACACTGCGACAGTTGACCTGCACGCATGCAGCAACACCCAAGGCCACCCGTTAACCGAAGCAAATACCAAAGCAGTTGGGAGTACATACGGTAGACAATTTGCCTTAGGAAGTGACTTGAATGTACAAAGATACTTGATGCACTTATTTTTTAATGTGAGACAGCAAGTTTCTGAAACCTCCATGTGGGATTATAGATACTCCCGTTAAAGGAGCAGGTGTGCATGTGTGGAGGTACTAGAAGCCGATCTCATTGGTCCAGCAGTTTGAGGCTGAGACTTGCGTTTTGAACACCACTTGGATACAGCTATGGCCCCTCAGCCACACAATCTGGGCCTTCCATAGCTTCTTTACCACTGCAAGTTCAAGAGTGAAATGGCTTCTAGGATCAGAACTGAGAAAACGGAATCTTATGATGGAAGAAAGATCTCAGCAAGTGTACAGTATTTACCTTCCTTTGTCTTACATTGGCTTTTTAAAATTTCCATTGATTTCAACATAATTACGGGAACACGTGTACAGAAGAATTTTTTTTTTTAGCTACGTGAGAACTTTTCATAGATGAACTTTTTAACAAATGTTTTCATTTACAGGAAAATGCAAAGAAAAATTTCAAGGGATAGTCCTCTTTTTTTCTTCTTCAGTGTTTCGTAAGACAAAAATAGAAGTTTTTTTTTTTTTAAGTTCTGGCAAGATTCAAGTCTTATATTGCAGTAATATTTATTAAAAACCTGTAAACTATCAGGAATAATGAAACCTCCTACCCATTGATACCCATGACATAAACATCTATGTCCTATCGAGAACGGGGGAGAATAGCTTATAGGCTACTCTTGAGGGCCCATCCGATCACACAGTGGTATCCTACATCCTTCTGTCAAGATCTTCAACCATGAGGTAAAAGAGCCAAGTCCAAAAGAACCCGTGCGGAAATTTGCTTTGGGATTTTTTTCTTTTCATGGCAGGGGTTGGGTGAAATCATAGATTGAAAACAGCTGACTTCCTGCCTCTTGCATTCCTTCCTTCATCACATCCCTCACTGTGTCGCTGGCGCGCGCGTGACCCTGGGGAGGCCGAACGTGACGGAAGCGCCGTTCCACGTCCCGGTGTTGGGGGGCGGCAGCCCGCGGTGCGGTCACGTCCTGTCACCTGCGACGCAGAGACCTAGCGGTAGTGACCACTGACCTCATTTCGTTTTCTACGCTAGGTATTTATTTCACGATGAACACTTTCATTTAGCCGTGTCTGTGAAGTGTGTGTTTGCACTGCTAATGATGACGAGGATTGAAACAAAGCTTCTCCAGGTCCTTTTGCAGAGGACCGCGGCAGTCTACTTAATGCTGTGAATTACATTTTCCAAATGTTTAATTTTTTTAAAGGAAAATTAATATTCTATTTTTGTTAGGCTTCTCTAGGAATGCGGTTTTTATTTATTACCCCATTCCCCCCCCCCCCCAGTTTTTGAGAATAATACATTACAGGTACAAAACTCTCATACATGATAGGAAAGTCATTGTAATGAAAATAGATTTTCCTGAATATAAATGCACCCACTTCAAATTCCTTTTATGAGACAACTAACAAGGTATTCTAATGGTTAGCTGTTGAATTGGTCCACCTAATCATGGAAAGAAAAACAAAATAACTCTAGCCTTCTTGTCAAACCCAGGCCTCTGGTTGATTTTTCTTCGATAGGAGACAAAGTTATCTTCCAGTTTTCCAAGTTAAATATATTTAACATACATTATTTTGCTATAAAAATACAAGCATTTTAGAAGAATAGCCAGTCTTTAGTGAAGACTGTATTCTGTTCCTCCTCTCTTTTGTGTTTCTTTCTTTCCTGCTAGTAGATTTAATGGGAAAATATTTTTAAAAACTGTCACTTGTCAGCTGGCTCTTTTTCCTACGAAATCTATCAGTACTCTACTACTCCCAACCATTGTTCTCAATGATGACCACAAAACCTGAGTAGAACAGGAAAAGTTAATATTTGCATTACAGGTTGTTCCTGTCCTTCCAGATGCCATTCCTACCTGTGTGACTGACCTAATTTTTACTAGTTCTATAAATACACAATTAATTTAATACCAATCATCACCAAGTGCCATGTACATTCATGGTGAGAGCTAAAAACCAACACCGACTTCTAAGAGCTTTGTTCGTACTGATTCTTTGAATCCGGTTGTACAGATTGAATATTCGAGTGGAAAGACTCGCCACTCGGTTTAAATGATAAGATTCTCTTGAGATGGCACTCATGATTATGACTTTTTTGGTAGTATTCTTAAACAAAATTCTACAGAGACTAAACGTTAGAGACGATCTCCATTTTCAATTTTAACCAACGCTGTCCCCTTTCCCGAAGTCCCCCAGCCCCGTGCATGCTCTCTCCGCCTTGTGGTGGGACTGACCCTCCCTCTCCAACACCGTTTTCCATGGAATTCAAAAGATTTGTTTCCCTTAACGTTACATATCATAGTGAATGGTTTCCCCAGTGCATACGAGTGTTTTAAGTGTCTCCAATAGCTGACCAAGTTTAGGAGCGTCCCAATACTCATTTAATAAGACTTAATCACTTGCTAATGGCAATTTTATCCCCTTCCATTTTTCCCTCTGTTATCAAAATTTCAGCTCCCTGGAGCTGCTCTACGATTCTGGAATTGCTTTTCTTGCTTCTCTTTAGTCATCTGTCACAGGAGATTTCCTGCGCCATAAAGATATTGCAAGTTAGGATAATGATTTCTTTTTTGCGCCTCAGATTTAGGAGAAAAGATCCTGTTTCCATTGGAAAGGAACTGTGAGCTTTTATCTCTTCACCAACGGAACCACACACCCAACGCAGCCTAGAGCATTGCTACCACAGCAATTAGGTTACTCACCTGGTATTAACACTATTCACTCTTATGAAAACTGTGACTTTCTGCAGTTTATTTAAAAGGCAGCATCACAAACTGAAAAGGAAGGGAAACCAACAGCTTCTCTGCGCTAGTTTGGAGCACCCCCAAACAGGAGCCTTGGGGAAGAGGCTCAGACCAGCTGCCCTTGGGACAGCAAGCAACTTGGAGTCAACACTTTCCAGTCGTGGAAGGAAGCGGCCTGAGCCAGGCCGGGCTGAGAAGCATTGCGCACTCTCTCTTGTTCTGAATGGTGTTTGTGTCAGTCTGCAGCTGTGTATGGTATTGTCTTATAATCCTGCATCACTTCTATCCTATCCAGTCATATCTAATGTAGAAAATTAGTTTCCAGTGAAAGTAATATGTAGTGCTTTTATGATATTTGTGTGCAATATCCCCTCTTCCATTGAGGATATTTGATGTAAAGGAAAAAAAAAACAAAAACAACTCAGTTCCACAATAAAATACAAAAGTGGCAAAAGTTCCCGTGTGTACTGTGCAGTCTTTGTGGTTCTGGCTGGGTTTTGCCGTCCACAGCAAGGGTGATGCATTCGTTTTTCTCGGGATGGACTTCCTGGTTTCCAGGGAAGAGCTGCAAAACTTTGCAACCGCTCCTCATTGGCCTTCACTAGCCAAGCCTCCCAGGGTGCTGTAGTCTAAGGTCACAAACTGGGAGGCAAGGGAAAGAACAGTTACAGTCTTCACCTACCATCTTTTCTCCTCAGTTGTAAACCAGTGTAGATGTAGAAGACTGGGTTTCTTGAACAAATATGGGAAAATAAATAAAGGGAAGGAACAAACAGATTTTAACCTAGTCTGCCACACAGCTGGGTGGGCCTGTAATACGCAGCCCTGGGCTGCAAAGTTTGGGCCTGGGGCTACATCTTAGCTCACCGATAGTGGTGATGGGGAAGATGGGCATGGGGGGGCTCCATCTCCCAAGCCACAGAGGCAGGGGTGGAGGCTTCCCCCTCACCAGCCATGTGCCGCACCCTGCTTGTACTCACACCTCTGACTGGCACTGGCTTCCAGAACACACACGAGTTCCTGAGTCTTTCTCACTGCAGAGCTCTTTGCGCCTTTGCCGTGGTTACTTCCCCAGAGGTCCTGATACAGCTGCAGCAGAAAGGCAAGGCAGAACGCTGGCTTGTCCTCCGTGGACACGGTCAGCGAAGCGCGCACACTGGAAAGCTTGGCTCTTTTCACTAACAGCCCAGTGGCTTTCTTCGGGGTATTTTCGAGGCCTTTGGCTGCTTATTAGATCACACATCCTCCGCACATGCGTCCTACACCAGCTAGAGGGCAAGGAACGCCAGGCAGGCCGGCGACAAGGCAGGGGCCTCGGGGGACGCGTGGACCTTTGCACCGTTGCTGGTCCCTTTTCAGTCTTTTCTCACCAAAGCGAGTGTGAAGTGTACAGGTTTAACCTGAATTGTTTTTAGTTCAATTTAAAATGTTTTTCAGTTGAAGAATTGATTGGGGAAGAGAGCTATGTCCACTCAGGGCAGCTTTAGATACTAAAGTACAACGCAGAAGCTGGTTCCCAGGGATTGGTGCTCTGTGATCTCGCAGTCCACAGAGCTCTTGCGTTGAACTCTGCTAACCCCTCCCTCTTTTGCCTGTCTCTTTGGCATCGCTGAACTGTTGACAGGCCCAGATAGGCCAGCCTCCTCTTCAGTGGACCTGAGGTTGTGTGAGGGTAGAACTTGTGTTATTCATCTGCCAACTCCACGGTGCTTTGTATGACAACTTGAGAGTTACATCAGGTGATCACGAGCGCACACAAGCAGTGCTGCTCACTCCTGCGTCCTGCAGACCCCTAGCTCGTCAGGCCAGTGGAGCCAAATGGGAGAGAGTAGGCCAGAAAGGAAGGCGCCATTGCCACAATCGCCTGATTGTGCAGCAGAGGCAAAGCTGAAAGCCCGATTCTCGAGACGTAAGGAGCCTCCATTCAGTCAGTGGACAAACCCCTCGCGGGAGTTCAGTGACTCGGGAGGAGCTTGCCCGGTGGTAGGATGAAGGAGAACATCTTGAGACACGCCGAGGACTTGGTCCCCAGGAAGCATGGAGGCGTGGCGTATGATCACTAATGAGGTCTCATTTTGGCGAGGAGGAAGAGGAGAGCGGGAACTAAGCAGGATGGTGGAAACGGCAAGGACAGCATTGTGAGGGAGAAAGGGACGCGAAGACCACGCGAGGTGGCTCACATGCTCTTGATGAAAGGTGAAGGAAATCCCACTCATTGTTCCAAGGCCAGGGTCTTAGGCTCAAGGAAAGCTGCGCAAGTAAAACAATTATGGGTAAATGGAATGACCACTGGCTTGAAGAGGAAATTATGATTTTGTAGAGGAATTTAATCAGCATGATAGGACTATTTAAACACCTAGGAGCCACAAACAAAGGAAACAAAAATGTGCCCCAAACTTGGGAGACTTAACACAACAGCTCACAACAACGAACAATCCGGTCAGCAGGGCCATCCGTGTCTTTCTGAAGAGAGCATCCCCCCTTGCCTCTCCAGGCTCCCCGTCTTGTCCTAACAGTTCAGCATCGCTAAACGTGCACGTCTGCTCTGGTCCCATGGTGTCTTTGCATTGTCTTCCTCCTATGCAGGTCTGTCTCTGCACCCACTCCCCCCTTTCAGGGACACCCACCACACTGCCTAGGACTCAGCCTAATAATCTCATTTAAATGTGACAAAAGGAACTAAGATAATATTCTAAGGTTCACCTTACTAAGTGGGCCTGGCTAAATGGAGAGGAAATGCAAGAAGCTGCGCGTATCAGTGGGATGGCTGCCACAGGCTCGCAGGGAGACAAGTGGGAGCTGAGGCCTTGAACTGAAGTTTGAATGGCTGGTAGTGGCGAAGGGTTTACACATAGGGATGAAGAGGGACAAGCAGGGCTCCTGGCACGACAGCAGACTAGAGAATGGGACTTCTGGGTGCAAGGCCCTGTGCTAGTGCTAGCAAGCAGAGCTCTGGCTGTGATTGACAGGTTGGCCAGAGGAAAGGAATTGCCATAGGCCAGGGTACTGAAGTACTTCATCCACTGCCCAGATCACAGGTAGCCAGGAGACAGGATAGTCAGACACAAATCACAGTCTTCAAGAAGGGGGTGAGGGTGGGGGCAGTATTCTACAACTCCAGAGACAGGACTGTAGGAATGGGTAACCGAGTTGGAAAGGGAAACAGGCTCATTTCCTTCTTTCTAACGTGGGGCTCAATGCCTCCTAGGGCCGTCTGAGTTGTCGGCACATACCAAGTCCTTCTTAAACCTGACTGATGGTTATTTAAAATACCACAGTGTAATGGTTGAAAACATGTCTAAAGATATAACAGGCCAGATGTGGTGGTATATATACCTAAAATCTCAGTTACTTGGGAGAGAAAGGTAGGATCTGGGCAAAACCTTGAGAGCATATCTAATAACAAATTGAAATGAAAAGGTAGTAGAGTGCCTGCCTAGCAAGTTCAAGTCCAATACCTGCGTCCCAAGCCCCCTCTCAAAAACTCCCTAAAAAACACAGTAACAATAATGATAACTATTGGGGGCTTTAGCCCCCACCCCCCACCCCGCGGGAGACGGGGAAGGTATTCCCTGACTGGACAAGCCAAGAAAGGGTCGGCAGGCCGCCCACACCCAGCCCTCCCTCACCGGAGGACAATCAGACGGCTTGGGAGTCAAGTCCGCGAAAGATCTTGTTTATTGGGGAAGTGCGTGCCACTAATATAAGGCACAGGAGCCAATCAGGTCTAAGATCGGCAGGAAGGGTGGAAGAGCCAGGGCGTCACAGCCCACAGAACCGCCTCCGGGTTATCACCAAAGACACTTGTAGCAGCTGCGGGTTGTTGTTAGGTGCCGCCATCTTAGCCACACGTGGCCCCAAGACTGAGAAACAGGCGGGGCCAGCTAGTTGACTTCCAGGTGTGCCCCACAGATCACAAGACCAACTCCCATCTCCCTAAAGATAAATGTTCTGGAATTAGTGTGGCATATTCTTTATTTCCACAGGTTCTGGATAAGAGTACAATCCTGAGTAAAACTACCTCAAGCAAAAGTTGTCTGTAATCTTTTCATGAAGGAGAAAATTCAAGAAGGAATTTTCTGCCTTCTGACACTTTCACAATGATTCGTATCAGTTCTGCACAGCAAGCACCATCCCATTCTCTCATTTCCTCCAACTTCTAGAACTGTGTTTCCGAGTTGTGTGTGTACGTACGTGTGTGCGTATGAACACAATGGTCCACCCACCTGCTTGACAAAGGAGCTGAAAGAGTGCTTGGGAGAATATAACAAGAAAAGCCAAGCCACAGAATCATTACAGCCAGGGCTACGTTTCTTCTTGGAGGTCCCTGTATTGTAGAAATGTCACGGGGAGCCCAACATCTGGAGTCCAGTCGTGCTGTGGTCTTGAGGTCACTGCTGCCCCCAGCTCTGCCCAGAGCGGAGCATGGTGGGAAGGAGGGGGAGGAATGTGGGCTGGCTCGCGGGGAGGGAGTCCTGGACACGAGGCCCGGGACCTGTACGCTTCACCTTGGTGTGGTGTGCCCGGGCCAAGGACAGGGTAACCACGGAAACGTCCGTGTAGGAGACCTGACTTCAGCTCCAGCTCCTTCCTCCCGCCACCCTCACAAAGGACCAGGGACTTCCCATGCCCTCAGCTGATCTGAGCCCAGGACTCCGCCGCGTGCCTCAAGAGCCTCTTCAAGGGGTTTAGCCGATGGCTCGACGCCATCCTACTTGGCAGCAGGGCTGGCATTCAGTGTCATGACGTGGGGCACACTGTGGCTTTTGAGAGGAGGACAGACGAGGCTGCGTGTGAGTCTGCAGCCTGTGCTGAATGCTAGCGGTCTCTCAGGCCGCCGTCTGTGCCGCCACCCAGGCCTGGTGCTTCTGCTTGGCTTTCTCCCGCTCCTCCTGCTCCCTCTGTGTCAGCTGCACCAGTTCCAGGTGCCACTGCTGCAGTTTCTGCTCGTGGGCGGCGAGGTCCTTGGCCTCACAGGCGGGGAGCTTGGCCTTCACAAGCTGGGTGGTCAGAGTCAAAAGGCTTTCAGCCTCAATTCTGCCCAGAGCCTGCAGCTGAGACCGCGAGGCCTGTTGGAAACAAAGGGGGAGGGAGAGAGAGGGGAGGGGGAGTGATTAGGCCCCTTGCACACCGCCACACACTGCTTGCAGGAGGCTCTCTGTTGGAACAATGCCGGCGGCACTGCTTCTGCCCTTTCTCTCAGCTCGGCAGTTTCGCTGAACTGCCTACACCGGGAAGCTGTGTCGCTTTCCTTTCTTGCTTCAGACCATGAAACTAGCACGGGTGGAATATGTGTTGCCACCTGGCCAAGCTGCAGGTGCCCGGACGGGAGGAGACAAGCACAGGGGCCCGGCAGCGGCGGACCAGACCAAGCGCACTCGATCCCTTCCTTCAGGCGAGTGCAGCGAGCGTCTGCCTGGTGTGCTCCCTTCCAGAGGGACATGCCTCCCGGGTCCCTCCCTAGCGGCATGCTGGACAGTTCCCTGCGAGCCCGCACCATCCCGGTGCCCCTGCTGGGCAGCCCCGCAGACGGCAGCTCCATGGTTAGTGCGGCGCTCCAGGATTAGTAAAGTATGAAAACCATTGATCTACCTCAGTGTTCTCCAGGCAGAGCACCAGGGAGCACCACGGTCCCCACTGTAGCTGATACCACGGCAATACAGAAATGGACCCTAAGTCAACTTCCTCACACTAACGCAATTCAGGCAACAGGAAGAAAAGGAAACGTAAAAGGAAAAGGATTCCTTTCTGCTGTTACTCTCCAGGTGGTTCGAGGCCAAGGAGACAGCCCAGGATAGCAGAATGGGGACTCAACTCTTCAGTCACCAAATCTGCTCAGATCCAAACCCAGTCATTCCTAGGCCAGACTCTGTGTCACGCCCGCACACGCCCCCACCGGGACCTTGAGGAAGGAGTGCGTGGGGCTGGCGTGGCTAGCAGACAACCCAGGGCTGCCTCTGGCTCTTCTTGACGCTTATAAAAGGCGTCTGTGGAAGCGTGGGAGGAGGTAATGCACGCAAGGGCTCTAGGCGTGGAGATGCCGCTCACACCACACACGAGGCAAAGTGTGCTTTAGGAGTGCTATGTCAACTCAAGCCATGGGAACGGGCTGAATGCAAATCTAGAGAGCTAAGTAGGTTTTCTTTTCTTTCTTTAATATTTCTAAACCTTGAATTAGGTGAAGAGGAAAGGTCAGGTACAAATAATCTCCATTTAGCTGTACTGCCCACTGTCTATGACCTAAGGAACATAAATTAACCTCTGTCTCAAATTATGAAAGAGAAAGGAAGCAATGACCTTTCAGAAATACTGGGAGAAATGACTGCCTAAAATACAATGGTCTGTCTCCCTTAAAACATGGGGAAGAGGTTCCCCATAACTGGTGTAGTATGATTACTACCGAGACTTAAGTATAATAACCTAGCAGAGCTTCTAGCTTTGGCATTCTGGCAGGTCAGCTGGCCAGATGGAAACATTTCCTACTCAGGCAGCGTGTTGGTCCCTCTCTGCCTTCATAGATAAGAAACAAAGAAGGAGGCCATGGGCTTAGGCACTGAACATGGCTCTGCTTCTGACACTGATTGCAGAGTATTCTGGGGTGCAGCACTGAAAGCTACCAAAGATGGCTTAGCTGCACAGGGCCGTTCTGGAAACCTGTATACACACTACCTTCAGTCTAAGACGGTACTTCTAATGGATGCAGTGAACAGAATAAGCTGCCCACAGCGACCGACAAAGCATGCCTGCATCTTACCTGTCCCTGCTGCACTGCGGCTCTGTCATGTCTGCTGGGTTTCTGATCAAGTATACTAGGGAGAAATGACAGAAACTGCACCCAGAGTGTGGGGTAGGGGATTGTTGGAGGAGGCAAGCTGTTGCCCCCAGGAGGCACCCTCCGCCATGAGTTCCTGTGACTGATGAGCTCAAGTGCACACAAGAAGCATAAAAATTCCATTGGTTCCTTTCAAGACCACTTCCTATGTGAAGGAATAAAAGGTGTTTTCTTTATGTCGCTTTTGAATGCTTTTGTGCGTGCTGGTGATGCACGAAAAGACTGCCTGTCGGTCACCACAGGAGAGGAGTCTGTTTTATGCACAGCTGACTAAGAGTCACCTTAAATCGATCCAGGTACTGGGGAAGCTTGGACTCTTCGCGCTCCTCCACGTCCAGCTGCTCCTCCACGTCCAGCTGCTCCTGCAGGCTTCCGGCGCCCTGCTGGTCCTCACCTTCTTGGGGCTGTGTCTCCGAGGCCTGGGCGGCTGGAGATGTCAGTGTTCTCAGCACTCCACCCAGCACATCCACCTGTGGGGCAGGAGGGGGTGGGGAGGACTGACACATCACGTGACATCACAGCACGTCGTGAAGAGAGGCAGAGAAAGTGAAACAAGGGGGGGGGCGCGGTGGAGGGCACCTAAAAAAACCATGGGAATTTTTTCTCTGATTGTAGGAAATAGCTGGAAGTGTAGCTCAGTAGTAGAACCAACACTTGTCAAGCATGGATGAGACCCTGGGTTCAATCCCTAATATGGCCAGGAAAAAAAATTAGCAACTATAAAGATCTTGTTTTTGCACATTAGATGGTGTGGAAAACTTAGTATAAAACAAAGGGCATATAAAAGCAAGCTGAGGATTATGTGAATGAAAGAACCAGCCCAGTGGTATATTTTGCTTAGTTACCCAGGTAGACGCTCTTCATGGAATTAAAGTGCCTTCTTCGGAGTCATCTGGAATTGGGACAAAGGGGAAGACCAGCAGAGGCCTCAGAGCAGCAAAGGGCACTGTGAAGGCATGGAAAGTCCATGGCTCCTTCAGAGACGGAGCTGGGCTCGGAGGCTCTATCACACAAGCTGAGGCCTACAGGCACTCGTGAAATTCACTGTAGCGGGCTGATTTCTGAGACTTGCCCAATAAGCAAATTAAAATACTAAGTGTTTCTTTCCCGCCTCACCTGCTGCAGGCGTTACACTCCAGAGACCCCCAGATAGGTGAAAATCTGCGAAGTAGCAGCATTAGACAATCTTCCCTTGCTATATCGAGGTTCACTTATTGCTACTTGGGCGGACTTTCCATTCTGTTCCAGAGCCCTCACTGTGATAGGTGAGAGCTCACTCCGTATTTTTTGTTTAAACCCATGATACCGTGAAGCCGCAATAAGTGAAGCACAATCTAGAGAGGGAGGACAATACATCTCCCTCAACCCATGGAGCGCCTATGGGCAGAGACAGACAGAAATACCCGCAAGGCCAGCATAAGCAGCTGCTGGGATATCAACTTTATCTTGTTCATATCACGTCAAGACAAACTTCTCAAAGCTACTCCAAGGCCTCATGCTACTTCTAGAACATTCTACCCAGATTGGATGCAGAGCACATTCTTGCTGAGATGTAAGTTAGAGTAAGGAAAATGCAAATGTGGCTCAGATTGGAAAGACTATTTCTCTGGCAAAGGGTTCATGTGTAACGTGTCTTCAATCACCAGCCTCAACACACATTTATTTAGAAATGTCTGTTTCTACCAGAAGTGTTTATTCCTTCGTTACAAGTCTGGCTAAGAATGTAAGGACTCACTAGCCATTGGTAGAAGGAGCCAGTGTACGGCTGGACCTGGGTCTCATGACAAATGAAATCAAAGGTGAGCCTCAGTTATCAGGGTCGAGACTAAACAAGTGGCTCCAGAGGGACCTTTTGCCCTGGCAATCCGTCAACCGTCATGGTTCTAGATGGTTTAGATAGAAAGGCTACTTGGACCGGTGTCCGGCCTAAACTAAGTCCTAGCTCCCTGAGGGCGCGGAGCTGTGGTGCTGGGGGGGAGGGGCGGGGACAGGCTGGGGTTAACTTGAACACCTTAGAACTGTGCAAGGAACAGACGTCTGATCTGGATGGAAGGAAGGAAGACCATGTCACCTCTAGCCCCCAGCTTCATTTTGGGGGGCTTTCATAAGGAAAGAAAATTGTTGCATAGCCTCTTCTCTTACCCTCTCTTATTCTCCTTCTTACTATTTTTTTTTGTCTTTCTTTTGAGTGGGGAGAAAATGAGAAGTCAGTATCTTCACTGAATTTACTTTCAATTTCAGGAGAGGGGAATGGTTTTCCTTCTAGACAAAGAGCTATACATCAACATTACAGTAGTCTTATTTTCTAGTGCTTTCCCCCCAGTATTATTGAAAATGTGCTATACTAGTCATCCCTTTTCAAATGGAGTAAGTACCTATCCTATGTAAATATAGAAATTAAGGACGGGAAAGACAAGGAGCAAATTCAAAGGTCAACTTATGAAGAGGAGCCCAGCTATGCGACTGTCGGAGCTCGGCTGGGGGACGCACCGCTTCTGCACTCAGCTTCGGGTGCTCCGGGGACGCGGCCGCCTTCTCCATCACTCCAAGGGCCCTGTCGAGGTAGCCTGGCTTCCACAGGAGAGGCATGTCATGGTACACACTGCGGAGCCCACGCTGCAACTCCACCTTCCCTGGGCCAGAAAGAACAAGGAAGAAGGTTCAGCCACGCCTTCCTGCTACGGCTGAGAGCAAGGACTTGCTGGTGTAAGTGGATATTAGCTCAACAGCTCCAGACCGGAGCAGGATCATTTTAGACCTGCACCAAGAGCCTCATCTCGTCCAGTGGCCCAATGACAGTGAGACGGAGGAGGAGGAATGTACAGGAAATCATCCTGTACACATCTTTAAAGTGAGACATTGTGTAAACTTTATCTTTCTCATGAGTGTATGAATAATCAGGCGGAGGGAAGTTTCCAGAGGCTGACATATCTGCCTCTAAGGAGGTACCCTTAGAACACAAATCAACGGAAATACTATTTTCAGGCCCTAAATCTTCTCCAGGAAAAGAAATCCTACAACTTTCCTATAGTAAGAACTTCATCAACTTCTGGTAAATTTCCCTTGCCAGGAAATGTTTTTTGAAAAGTGCTAAAACACCCAGTCTACTGTCTTAACGGGGAAAGAATGTGTCCTTTTCCTTTTCCTCTGTGTGTGCTTCATGGGCCTTTATTGACTTATGGCCTTCTGGGGCTCCTCTGGCTGTCAGGACAGGAGCTCTTCCCTGGGGTCCCGTGAATTATCCACCGAGCTCCAGCTCCGGGCTCCCGCAGGGATGGGAACCTGCCCTGCGGTGGAGCAGGTCACCTTCAGCTGCCAGGTCTTAAAGCTGCCTCCACCTATCTTTCCCGGGAAGGAGGATTTGAGAAAGCTATAGCAGGAGACAAACAGACAAAGCTTATCAGGCGACAGCTAATTTTAGATCTTTAAGATGCTTCAGGCTAGACAAAGTCTCATTCTGGCCACTGCTTATGGGCTGAATAAGGCTGTATAGCATAACACAGAGAGCAAAGTGCTTATCATCTGATGGGGACCGATTTCTGCCCAGAAATAACCAGAAAACACACTTCCCTAGACTTGCCAACTTCCTGAACACTCATGCAAATCTAACTGCAACACATTGAACTCAATATCAAAAGTAGGTAGCAAAAAAGTAAAAAGTGATTCTTAAGAGTCATCAGGACAGGTACGGTAGAGTACATCTAGAATCCCAGCACTAGGGAGGTAGAGGCGGGGGACCAGAAGGGGCTACATACAGGAACTCTGAAAGAGCCAGAAAAACTTCTTGTGTTAGTTTAACAGCCTATCTAATCAGCACTAAAATATCTGTTACTTTATTTCAAAAGCAGAATTCAAAAATGCCACACTATATTTATGTGTTGGCAAAGGTCAACTTTAAAAGCATTTAACATCAGGTGCTGGTCGCTCACTCCTGTATCATAGCTGCCGAAGAGGCTGAGATCTGAGGATTGCAGTTTGAAGCCGGCCTGAGTGGAAAATTACCTTCAGTTAACCACTCAAAGACTGGAAGGGGTGCTGTGGCTCAAATGGTAGAAGGCTAGATTTAAGCACAAAGAGGCTCAGGTACAGTGCCCAGGCCCTGAGTTTAAGCCCCACAACTGACAGGAAAAAAAGGAAAAGGCTTTTTAATGGTTATGCCATTGAGGATTTTTCATAGAGCAAAGTAAGGTATGCAGAAACATTGAATAGTCAAGAGGGTGATTTCCCCCAGAGGCCCAATAACTATAAGAATAACAAAATAGCATACATTTAATAAAACTCTAATTTGGGACACATTTCCTGCACATTTAGGTCAGACTCTACAAAACCCAGGTGCCAAGGCCTCTGCTCTGGACCTGTCTGGTTTTCAGGGCAATCAGACACTAAATTTAAGCCGCCATCACAACACCCTACAGTCCGTACAGTCACGCTGGATCAGTGGGTTGCTCGGACTTCTCTCAAATTGGTGCTCTCTGCCTTTCTCTTCCCTCGCCTGAGAATAAAATCAAAGACAGGTTCAGCCCAACTCTTCATTTCTTACCTCCTGGACTTTGGGTAGAAAAAGAAAGGGCTCTATTCTAGACAAGACTCTACTCCTGGGGCTGGGAATATGGCCTAGTGGCAAGAGTGCTTGCCTCCTACACATGAAGCTCTAGGTTCGATTCCCCAGTACCACATATATGGAAAACGGCCAGAAGTGGCGCTGTGGCTCAGGTGGCAGGGGGCTAGCCTTGAGTGGGAAGAAGCCAGGGACGGTGCTCAGGCCCTGAGTCCAAGGCCCAGGACTGGCAAAAAAAAAAAAAAAAAAAGACTACTCCTTCCTCTTGGTAGTTAAACCAAATCTTATCTCCAGCCACCTGTACCAGTTCTTACCTTCTTAGTGGAGAGGTAGGATGTTATGCCATAGTTTTAAGGCCACTTAAATTTTTTATGTCTAAAATCAAAAGATGTAATAGGAACTTCATAAATCGTAATTTTACCACGAACTAAGACAATAGCAAGTCTATCCATGGAGAGTCACATTTATAAGCATCGCTTAACTTACCAAGAAGTGCATAGCCATACAACTGGGAACTTAACCCCACGGGGTTCTCTTGTTTTAGGCCAGGAAGTAACAAGGAGGCACCAAAGTTCCTCTCCTCTTCCCACTGTAACAGAACACGCCGGACATGAAAGAAAAGAACCTGTTATAGCATTAAGTACCAAAGCATATTTATATATAGACAGAGATAGAAAGAAAAGGAAAGAGAGAGAGTGCTTGCTGCAATTTTGTCAATAAAAGGCATTTATGAGATGGGCACCCGTGGCTCACGCCTGTAATCCTAGCTACTTAGGAGGCTGAGATTTGAGGAACATGGTTCAAAGTCAACTGGGGCAGAAAGTCCCAGTGAGTCTTTTATCTCCAATTAACCACTCAAAATCCAGAAGCAAATTGTGGCTCAAAGTGGTAGAGTGCTAGCCCTAAGCAAAAGAGCTCCAAACAGAGCCCGGGCCCTGAGTTCAAGCCGCACAACCACCCCCACCACCAACAAAATGGCAATTATGCTTCAAGAAAAACATATAACAGAAATACTGGACATCTGTAATGGATTTCTAGAGAGTAAAACGAGTATTTTAAAATTTTCTTCTTTGTACTTTATTTTCTTAACTCCAGCAATGATTAAGTAGTTTCCTTTTCAATCCAAAAAGGAAAACAAAATCAACACCAAGATTGCCCTCTGGATCCGCACTGTCTTGGGGGACTCGAGGAGGATTCCACGTCGTCAGCTGTCTATGCACTCACACTGCAATGCAGCAAGCAAGCTTTTGAATTTTCACGACTCAGTCATGGTAGGACTTTTCCTTCACAATGTTAAAAATAAATACCACTATTAAATTGCTTTTAGATAGATTAAGAGGTATACTCTTAAAAACAAATTAGGCACCAGAAACGCTTAGTGATCATTTTTTTCAACCCAGGGTGCCAAATTACACTTCAATAAAATCAAAGCCTTTGAGCCATGAAAAAGGGTGGTGGGGGAAAGTAACAGCAAGAGAACCCGCGCCCAGGAGACAGCGCTGCCAAGCCCCCGACAATGGGAGCCGTGCTTTCCCAGTGCCGGTGAGCTCATGCTGGCCGGAGCCCAGCCCTCGGTCTGGCTTCTACACTCAACACAGAGCCCCAACAGCTCTGTCTCCATCCTCAGGCCAGGGAGGAGAAGAAAAAGGGGAATATAACTACAACTGCAGCCAGGTCTGAGTGAGGCACCCAGATGTGTACCAGCACCCCAACCTCCTGACTATCAACCAAACTGGGTAAAACAAGGGCAACCTCTTGAGGTCTTCCTAAACCTCTGAAAAAAAGCAGACACCTTGAGAACTCCTACAGCAAAGAAGTAAACGCACTACGAATTAAGGATCAAGTAATTTCACGCTCAAAAGTACACTGCTTTAGTCTAGGAGAGTTTTGATTTCCCCCACAGAAAACCTAAGTGACTCAGTGAATAACACAAGAGGAAGCCTGAGGGGGTTGTTGTTGTTTGTTTCCAATAGGGAAAATACAAGCTAAGTATTTGCATACACTAGACCTAAGCAAGCAGCAGAACACATAAGCAACAGCCATCCTTGACATGCTTGCAATCAGACTGGGGTAGTGATGGTAACTGAAACAATAGGGTCGAGTTAGCCATAATCGAAAAGTCTGTAATGCTCGGAAATCCAAAACTGTTGGAGCACATGATGCCACAGGTAGAAAATTCTACATCATGAAAACATTGGTTCTTGCACAAAATTTAAAAAAAAATAACCCTTGTATAAAATTATGGTTAGACTATGTGAATAAGGTGTATAAAAACCCTTAGCATGTGCTTAGACTTGGGCTCTATGATGACGACGAAGTATCTCATTACATATGTGCAAAAAAAATCTAACATCTAAAACATTTCTGGTCCTGCCCTGTTTCTCTATGGTGTACAACACGTTTATAACCTGCATCTGTGTCACAAAATTCAGTGAACTTTCTTACTCTACCCTCTCAGATCATTTTTTCCCGTGGACTGTGGGATCCAATGCATTCCTGCTTTTGCTTCTTCTTACTTACTGAATTTTCAGTTAACACAATATTTGTACAGATGAATGGGGTACAGTATAATAATTTAATGTGTTGTATAAATAATCTCCAAAATCATATCCCTAATTCACATCTTTCCATTAAGTCCCCACTTCCCCCTTGAAATTTTTTTCTTTTTAATCTCTTGGCTGTTTCGAAAGTATCTCAAATTACAACATGTTCAGAGGCAAATGAATGATTCTCTCCACCAAATCCAGTCTTTTCCCGGAGTTCCCTGTGGACACATGGCGCCCCCTTCAGTTCAGACGAGTCAGGAACTGGGGATTTGATGTTTGATTCCTGCCTCCCCGTCCTGCTTCTCATCCCATGACTTACCTCCCGAAATGTCCGGTGGGCCACTGCTGGCCAGACTTCAGAGGAATCTCTAAACTGGTCTGACTATCGTTGGCCTTGTGCTCTGATCTCTTATCAACATTATATCCTGGGGGTAGGAGGTCTTTTAAAAACAACTATGATCATGATACTCTGGTTTCAAATTTTCCAATGGCTCCTCATATTTTGAAGATGAGGCGAAATGGCCTAGCATGGTCTCTGTTCTGCAACCTCCATCATCAAAGGCCTCCTATGTGATTCTATCTGCTGTGGACACGATCATCACACACACACACACACACACACACACACACACACACACACACACACACGTTTGTTTGAGACAGTCTCACTAGGCTGCACAGGCTGGCCCTGAACTCCTGGATTCAAATGATTTTCCTGCCACTAATGGGGAGGCACACACCACTGTGCCTGGCTTCCTTCAGCCCCTTTGTGTGCTTCTTTCTGCTACAGGAAGTTGGAATATCTTATATGTTCTTTTTGGACTGCTCCTCCCTTCTTCAACTCATTGATTAGCACTCATCTTTCAAATATTAACCCAAGACTTACGTCTTTAGAAAACTCTTCCTAACCAATTCAAGTTTAAAATACAAATACCAACTTCCTATAGTACACCTGTCATAGACTTCTTCCCAGGACTGCTCATTATGGTCATCATTTTATAGCTTAATGTTTGTTTTCAAATCTTAAGACTGTAAGCAGGAATTGCTTGCTCAGAATGCTTTGTATAACTAGTACTTGGCAGTGTGTGGAATGGATAAGTGCTCAGTATTTATTGTAAGGCTTAAAAACCTGGAATATATCACAAGCTATGACATTTATCTAAGTAAGATATAACATTATCACTTCTTTTCAGTTCCTATCCAAACTGAGATTTTTCTGATGTTACATTTGAGGATAAGAGAAGACTGTAGAACCAGACTGCTTGCATCTCCTACCTGCTGGTGGTTATTCTGTAATCCTAGCTACTCAGGAGGCTGAGATATGAGGATCGAGTTCAAAGCCAGCCCAGGAAAGAAAGTCCATGAGACTCTTATCTCCAATTCACCACCAGAAAACCAGAAGTGGTGCTGGGGCTCAAGTGGTAGCGCACTAGACTTGAGCTGAAAAGCTCAGGGACAGCACCCAGGCCCAGAGTTCAAGCCCCAGGACTAACAAAAAAAAGTTAAAACCAAAACTTGGCAGTCTGGATCTTCCAGTAACCTGGACTAGAGCAATGTTGGGAAAATAGTGACACCCAAAAAAATTGTATTTACTACCTAGATCACAGACAAAGTTAACTGCCCACAACTTGACTCTTTGATAGACATGTCCCTGTCATGTGAGTGCTCACTTGTTAGCATCCATAGGTTTCTGAACGTCTGAGGTCACTCAGACTAGTGCCAAGTTTCAAAGTATACACACAAACTGGGAGTATAGTTTAGTGGTAGAGCATTTACCTAGCATCAATTAAATAAGCCCTAGATCCAAGTCCAGGTCCAAAAAACCAAAACAAAACCAAGCAAAAGCTGGGTGCTGGTGGCTCACATCTGGAACTTTAGCTACGCAGGAGTGAGCTGAGGATCACTGTTCAAAGCCAGTCCAGGCAAGAAAGTCAGTGAGACTCTCATCTCCAGTTAATCACCCACCAAGAGCCAAAGTGGCGCTGTCTTGTGGTAGAACACTAGCCTTGAGCAGGAACAGTGTCCAGGCCCTGAGTTCAAGACCCAGAACCGGTACAAAAAACAACACCAAACAAACCACTCTAAAGAAAACATGCACAGGACTTTCAATTGAGATTTTTTCAAACGGAGAAAGATCCAGTTCTACTTTGCTAAAAACCAAAAACTAAAATGTACAAAGTGAGCGCTCATTCCTGGTTGTTCAGGGCCGCAGAGCTCTATGTTAGTATTTTTTTCCAGATTCTGAGAGCAGAGCTATCCCCTCACCCACTGAGCAACCACTGCTTGCTCTCCGCTCAAGCTCTCAGTACTACTTATGTCAGATCACTTACACTGAGGTCTGTCTTCTTTGCCAGGCAATGGTATAAAACGTAGAGGGAGAGCAGCTGAGTGGAAGGCACTTCGAAGGCTTCTTGCCTCATGACCTCAAAAACCACAGATAAAGCATCTGGCAAGAAGATGAAAGTAAAAACAGAGGAAATTAGTTGTAGGTAACATTACCACATTTCTTTCTTTTTCTTCTTTTTTTTTTTTTTGCCAGTCCTGGGTCTTGAACTCAGGTCCTGAGCACTGTCCCTGGCTTCATTCTACTCAAGGCTAACTAACACTCTGCCACTTGAGCCACAGCGCCACTTGTGGCTTTTTCTATGTATGTGGTGCTGAGGAATCGAACCCAGGGTTTCATGTATATGAGGCAAGCACTTTACCACGAGGCTACATTCCCAGCCCTTAAACAGGTTTAAAAATGCATTTTTTTAGAGTGGTCTTGGTTCCTAGTTCTTCTACAATGTAGGCCTTTCCCAAGCCTCTATTGTCTACTGGACACACACACAGTAATGCATTCAATCAGGTGCTACTTCATTGATGCACTGCTCATGGATACTAAAAAAAAAGGAAACAAACAAAACATCATTTGTCTTGGCTCCCAGTATGTTTTTCTTAATGATAATACACTGTTTGCCTCAAGAGAATTTTAAACAATCCAACAAGATAATAGATACAAAAATGCCTCACACATCATGAAGCTCACTGAAGGCACTGTGGCCACCAACTGTGCTAAGGCATACAGAAAGGAGGCTTATCATTTCCACGGCCAGCTTGGCCATCATCTCCTCGTTCTCTGCTCCAGTGCCTTTTCACCGATGAAGCACAAGAGGAAAAAGGCCAAAGGACAGTCAAATCCCAGGTATTCTTTCAAAGACAGAAAACGAATGAGTATAACAGGGACAGCCAGCTCAGTTCAAAAGACTTGAAAGAAGGAAAAGGAAAATGTTTATTCATAAACCCTAAGCTCCGATCACAGCATACAATGTAGGATATTTGTCGCTACACGAAGGTGGGGAGAGCAGGACTTGAGCAAGTTTTATTTTCCCTTGATACTCTACGACCTAGATGAAAGTTTTTTTTGTAAAAAAGTTCAAATAATCTCCTGTTCTTAGTTGTTTGCTGTGAAAGCAGATGTTAATTATCAGTTTGAAATATAATGCCTGCACATAGGACAAACATAAGAAATGCCTTCAACTGAGTTTTCTGTTCACTTTGCATATATATATATATATAATTGCATATATATATAATTGTAAAAGAGTTATAGCATGATTTGTAGCTGTTCCTATCCAGCTGGTTCCTAACTATGTGTTCTTGGGGTTCTGAAGGAGGCCAGGCGCATCACTTTTGATGTTCTTCCTACAAATAGGGAAACTGAGATAGATAGGCCAACAGGAAGTTATCAAGGAAGTGGAGCAAAACAAAAACCTGGGAGAGATTTTCTTTTAAATAAACAAACCAATATTTTAAAAGAACACAAGACTAAAAATCAGGTTAAAAAACAACAAAGTTCTGCCAACTGTTCACTACAGAATCCAAAAATGACATGTGAAAAAATTTTAATTTACTTAATCCTTTATTTATATCTTGCATTTCAATCAGTTTAGGAAGTGAAATGAGATTAGTCTATATAATTAACTTTTCCTCTATAAAGTTCACATACTTAGATATTTTTCTATCCTAAGAAGAAAAAGGATGACATTAAAAATTTTCTGCATAGATGGTAATAATCTTCATGAAAGCATTTCTGACTAAGAGATGTAAAAGGTAAATACAAATGGGAAAAGTGGCTGTATTTATATACTCCCCTTTGGGGGCTGAAGACACTATAATAAATAGCCAAATCTGGGTTTTGTTTTCTTACCTTTGTAATTTTCTTTTTTTATGAAAGAATCTATCAGTAAATTGAATGTAAAGTTATCTGGAAAAATTCCATACTGAACCTGTAATAAAAATGAAAATAGAAGGAAAAACAGAAAAAACCACACCACTTTGATTCAGTCTGTAACCCATACCTTCTATGTATTATTCAGGATAAAACGCACCAGCAGCAGCTTTAATCTATATGACTATCATTTTACAGCATCTGTGACAGTGAAATAGAAGCTGTGACTCATGAGGGTTGGTAACTGGAACTGCTGGTCAAGGTGAGAAAGTTGTGAGTGGGTGTCTCATATACGACAACTGATATGTGAAAAATAAAGCTCAATTCTAACACCTCATCATAGTTAAAAACAAGATTAAAAAAAACCCACAATACCAAGAACACCAACAAACCAAATAATGTCCCCACTGGTTCATGATTCTTTTTATAAGATGTGACTGACGAGGTAAAAATGGGTCCTCAAGAGAAAGCCCACACTGAGCAGCATTTTCTCATCCTGGTTTGTCAGGACTCCAGAAATAGAAGGGCAGCTATGTGTTTCTAGCCACACTCCCAGGAGTCTTGCCCACAGAATCAGAATCTAAAACTGGGTCTGGACATGAGTTTCTTCTTATGTGATTTTCATGTACACACATTTCTCAAAGCAGTCATTCAAAGCAGAAAGAATCCCTTGGTGAGGGGTAAAAACAAGGCCTATTGGGATAATAAATCATTAAAGCTGGAAGGGACCTTAGAAATCAACTGGTCTTTGATTCCCATCCCTCACCAAAAACTAAAATCAAGTGGGCATTTCAATAATAATAATGAGAGGCAGAGTGTAGTAGATTTTTTTAGGGCAAAATTCATACATGTACAACATCGAGAATGAATTCTAATGTAAGGCATCGACTTTGGATTATAACGAATAAGTTAGTGCAAGTTCAGCAATTCTAAGAGACATGTCATTCCGGTGGTGGGGTGTTTGTTATGGGACAGGCTATGTGTGTGCTGGGCAGGAAATATTTGGGAAATCTCTGTACTTTCCACTCAGCTCTTTGGTAAACCTGAAATGGACCTAATGTGTTAGAATTTATTAAAAAAAAAAAAAAAAAGAAAACCCACAAAGAACAATTAAATTAGAATCTGAGGGGTAGAGACAAGCACCTGTAACTGTGAAACCTTCAAGTGACTAAAGGGCAGCCAGAGTTGAAAACCACTGATTCAAGACAAGCCTCTTAAGTTGGAGCTGGAAAAAGGAACAACTAGGAGAAAATTATTCACTGAAGTCTTGCCATTGTGTCAACTAACCCGTGCCTGAGGCCTTTGCTCAGTTTCTTACATCCTTTACACAGTTCCCCTTAACATACCATGTATTTACTCAACATACCACACACAAGGGAAACATGCTACTGTTCAGGCATGCATCTTTTGGTAACCAGCTTAAAAGGTACCTCATATATTTTCTAGTTCTTTCTTCCCAATTGGACTTCCTCATCTCAATTTTCTCTGGACAGGTATTCCTGTGTGGTACTTATACTTGCCTGATATTAGACTTCTCACTGAATCTGCTTATCAGCCCTATTTAACTTTATCAGCTTCTTGAGGGCAAGAACAGGCTATTACTCACTTTTTTGTATCTATTGCCATAGCCAATTCAATATTTCACACATAAATTGGGTAAAATGTATTCTACAGTCAAGTGGACCCAAATCATGGGAATGACAATCACTCTTCATAGAGGGGACCCAAAAGTAAAATCAATACTCTGTTTGAGCTCTAACTATCAAGGTCCAGACACATTACTGCACATTTTCATAAAAATATTGTTAAAATATGTTTGCCATAGTGTTTCATTTGCCAAGTGTTTAGTCTGAGATTGAGCCAACAATCCTTCACACTTTTATTTTTGATCCTGATTCTAGGGGTATAAGTCAGAACTTTATTAACAGAATGAATTACCTAGGGGTACTGTCTTTAAAAATTGGCCACATTTTCCCCTCCTAAACGTCATCAAAGGAAACCAGGAAAAAGATCCCAGGCTTGGGGATAAAGAATGAATAATCACCAGTTCCGAATTCTTCTGATTGAACTACCTTTTCACTTTTACTTCACCTTTCCTGGGTTATTACTCTGCTTGGAAAATAAACAGCTACAGACTCACACTCAGCTTGATCTGAGGACAAATAATTTAAAAAGTGATTTCCAGTCCTTTCTTTTTTTTAAAGCTGTACTGTAATATGTACAAACAGCACATTGTCTAAATTTGGGAAACATGCCCAGAAACCACTCACCTTATTGACAAGGGTATATAAGGCTTTGTCTTGTGCACCATACTTCAAACACTGCCTAATCCAAGTGTGGACAGTCCAGTCTTTTAGGTACCAGCAGTTGGGACTGTGTCGAAATCTGAATAAAGCACAAAAAGAGAGAAAACTGCTGTTATGATTTACATGTTAATGTCAAACACGTCTTCCCGATGGAAGGTCCTCATCTCAGAAAGTCAACAACCAATAAAACCATGAAAGTTGAAATTCATTAGCTTTAAGTTTGAAATGTGAAAGAGAAGGCAAAACATAAGGAAAAATTTTTTTACAAAACTGCTTACTCAATTCCCCTTGCTTCAATATCCTATTGTAATATGAGGTTTAAACAAATAATCTGGAGAAAATACTAACCATGGCATTACGTAAATATGTATTAGAAGGGAATATGAAGTTGAACTACCACTGCCGAAATAAAATGAAACATGAAGATAGAAAAGCAGAACAGTATAGAAACTCTAGAAGGATTCAGCTCTGAGTAACACTAACATTGTGCCACTTAAAGACTGGGACACTCTTCAGTGACTCAAAAAGGAAAAAAAAAAAGTAGAACAAATTTCACATTCACCTGCTCCAAACCCAAAATCCTGCTCAGTCCCTACAATGTTCCTCACAGCTCTACTTTAACCCTTTAGTCCATTTCTTCTTGCTCCCCACAGCACCCCATACGGCACTTAGAGGTCCCGCCTACAGGAGCCTACAGAACGAGTAGGCCCACATAAAGGAATGGCACTTGGAAAGGAATCTAAGCCCGCGTTGCTAACACCCGGGTGGAAGCTGCTGCCCTGCCCTCCATGACCAAAGAGGAAGCGGAAGTGGAGACAGGGCTGACTGGAGCGCTTACAAAGGCCTCTGAGGGCCCTCTTGTTTATTGGCACTGACTAGAAGGGATCCTGAGAGATCTCAGCTGAATCTCCTCATTTTCTTTAATTTTGGAGGAAGTAGGCCACTTTCTCAGCCCCACAAAAAAATAAAGCTGAAAAACAGGTAAAGCAAAAAATGTGGAGCTAAAGAATTCTAGGCTATATTTAAGAGTTGAAGACAGGCTAGTACTAGCATTTTTGTTTTTTTTTTGAGGCTGATTATTCAATCTGCCACCTGCTATTTCCTGCCATCTGCTATTGGGACAGTTTCTTTCAGAATAAATGCCAAAGTAAATCTGAGGAAAGGAGAGAATAGCATTTAATGTAGCTACTGGTGCTCGGATGGGGTATTTGCTGAAAATAATATCTGAAGATGTTTGAGAGACTCAGGGTGATCTCGCTCTTCACTGTACTCTTTTTCCTTTTTGAGACAGGGTCTCGCTAAGCAGCCCGGGCTGGCCTCCAGCTTTTGCTCCTCCTGACTCAACTTCCTCAGTGCTGGGACACTGGGCCCGTGCCATCCTGATGGGCTTCCTTATACTGATTGTTTTACTATCTTAGGTTTGGCTGGAACGTGTCTCTTTCACTCTAATTTCCTCCATAGAATCGATCTGTTAAATCAGAAAGATAAAAATGTGACGTTGAGTTCCGGATGAGAAGAAGGAGACGTACAGGAGGCTCTCCAGACACTTATCTGCTGATAGTCTCTGCATAAATCAAATAATATATACCGTTTAGTGTACCGTGTGTCCTTTCACATTTTAAAATAAACAACGGAATTATTTACTATTTGAGCCCTTTTCTTTGTTACTCTGCAAGTTTTGAGATTTAAAGCATGAAGGACCATTAGAAGGTCCTCTCATTAAGTCATTAATTTATTTTTGTGGTGCTGAAGATTGCACCCAGGGTCTTTCGCATGCTATGCTAACACTGTGCCCTTGTGTGACACCACTGTCTACTGTCTGTTGTTGTTTTTTAACTGCCAAATGGAACGCCAGGCATTGTCGTCAAGATGGCCTTACTTCCAAGCTGCAAACTCACTGTCAGTGTGGCAACTACAGGGTTCCGTACTGCTGACACAATTCAGGGCCCATACAGGTTTCAGCAAATCAAAATAGCGCTTCAATCAATATTAACTGCACATGTAATATCATTAACATTTATGGTAAAAATGGTACATACCATTAGAAAAACAACACACATACGTTTAACAATATGGGGTGGGCCACGATTTTCTAAGAGGACTGCTAGACACTAAAGGACTTTTGGGTTGTAGTGATGATTAGGTTTAGTCCTTTTTAATTTTTTTTTTTTTTTTTTTGGCCAGTCCTAGGCTGTGAACTCAGGGCCTGAGCACTGTCCCTGGCTTCTTTTTGCTCAAGGCTAGCACTCTGCCACTTGAGCCACAGCGCCACTTCTGGCCATTTTCTGTATATGTGGTGCTGAGGAATCGAACCCAGGGCCTCATGTATACGAGGCAAGCACTCTTGCCTCTAGGCCATATTCCCAGCCCCTTTTTAAATTTTAAAACAAAATAAAATTGCCAATTTTCACCTTTACCTAAGCCTGCTTTAAATCTAACTACATTTCTTTCTGTATTACTAATTTATTTGTGGTGCTGTGATTGGAACCACACAACCCACTCTAATCTTCATTTTAAACTGAATGTTTTGCCTTAGAATGATGTCTCCACTGACCACTGAAGTTTTACTTTCTAAAAAATAGTCTTTAAATCGGGCTGGGAATCTGGCTTAGTGGTAGAGTGCTTGTCTTGCATGCAAGAAGCCCTGGGTTCGATTCCTCAGTACCAACACAGAAAAAGCCGGAAGTGGTGCTGTGGTTTAAGCGGTAGAGTGCTAGCCTTGAGCAAGAAAAGAAGCCAAGGTCAGTGCTCAGTCCCTTCGTTCAAACTCCAGGACTGACCAAAAACAAAAACAAAAAACAGAATAACATATCTATGACAAGTTCTCTTCCTCCAGAGGAAGTGAAAAAAATACTTGGATGTGTACAGTCATAAATGTGATTTTTCTCACATTTGTTATATGAAGAATAACTAAGAATGGCAGTGACAACCTGCCTATAAACTTTTGAAACTCATTTGAAAGCATTCAATAATATTCTAAGACTAACCTAAACCCATGGAAGAACAGAAAAGTATGTTCCTCTCAACCATCTTCACTTCTCATTCTTTATTTCTTAGAAGCCTGAAAGGATATTACTCAAGACCTCTCATCTCTAACATTCAATATAACCATTTCTTTTTCTTTCTTTCTTTCTTTCCCCCCGAGTCCTGGGGCTTGAATTCAGGGCCTGGGCACTATCTCTGAGCTTCTCGGTGCTGAGCCACAGAACCATTTCTGGCTTTTTCTGTGTTTGTGGTGCTGAGGAATGGAACCCAGGGCTTCATGTGTGCTAGGCAAGCACTCTGCCACTAAGTCACCTTCCGAGCCTAACATAGCTATATCTGTCCAGCATCCCTGAGAGGTTGGTCAGGAGACTTGCAGGTCTTCCGTCAGTCCACTCCCTGACCTGGGTGGCGGGGGGGGGAGGGGGTCAGATGTGGCTACATGGTACGACCTCTGCTCTCTTTGTCCTAACTGTTAGAGGCCTGAAAAATGTCTGGGGCATTTTCAACGAACTGTCAATATGCTTAGGAATATGCAAAGCACACATACATTACAAAATATGCTGCCCAAAGAGGATTCCCTCCATTTTCCAGCCAGATAGCCAGTTACCTCCTCTTTAAGCTCCCATCAATGTTATAAAGAGAAACTAGTACCAATTTATATGCCAAACTATACGCAACATGCAACAAGTCAAAACACTGGGCCAGTAAGGGTACAATTTTGGATGGCAAGTATAATAAAAATCTCTTAGTCAATGATTAAGGGATAAAGCAGTTGGCACAGATAAACATGGGCCCTCCTCAGAACTCCACTACTAACGTGAGAGGCAGGTTCTGGAATGGGACCTTGCCTGGATCATTCTGTGGACTGTTGGCCAGCAGAGCACTCTCCCTTTGAGCAAAGAAGAAGGCGAGGAGAGAAGAACACAAGCAACACATTGATTCTCCAATCTGCTTGCAAATAGACTGGCTTTTGTTCTCGCCTGCTCTGACCACCAGCCTGGCAGATTACAGACGGCCGCTGTAGGAGTCCATTCTGTGTCCCAGGCCATCAGCTGTTTGCTTTCTTACTGCCTAGGTCAGCAGGCTACCAAGACAGGCAGGCCCTTTGAATACGGGAAAGACAAACAAATACATTCCAAACAACCCAACAATACTGTGTTCACGAAGGCAAGAGACACTGAATTCGCAACTGTGGGTAAATTCACAATTCTAAGGACCTCTGTGTTTCTTGGAGGAAACAAAGATACAAGGGAGAGAGAAAGAAGAAACTTACTTGCTCTCTAGCTCTATCACTGGTTCTAAAAGTTGATACTCCTGATAGAAGACCAAATCACACCAACAAATGGAAGACACTAAGAAGCTTCCTTTCTTCCCAAATCAAGCCACACTCAGAAATGTTTGGAGCACTGGCCCATACTGCTTCTTGCCGAACACTGATGCCAGTAAGAAAGCAGGAGAGCAGAGTTGCAGGCTACAAAACAGACTTAGGAGCAAAAACCCTAGATACTTTAAAGATGTCTTAGGAAGAGAGGGCATAAAAAAAAGGCATCAAGAGTAATGATGCGATAGAAAGGACCAACTGTATGTAAACATCACTTGTGATTGATTCCTCACTTGTGACCGACCATTTTATCACTTAATTTTCAAAAATGTAAATTATTGTTATTATTATCATTTTTTTTTTTGTCAGTCCTGGGCCTTGGACTCAGGGCCTGAGCACTGTCCCTGGCTTCTTTTTGCTCAAGGCTAGCACTCTGCCACTTGAGCCACAGCACCACTTCTGGCCGTTTTCTATATATGTGGTGCTGAGGAATCAAACCCAGGGCTTCATGTATACGAGGCAAGCTCTCTTGCCACTAGGCCACATTCCCAGCCCCTATTGTTATTATTAATGTGTTGTATGGGGGGGGTGGGGTTACAGCTTCCTAAGTCGGGTAATGAGCACAATTCTTTTTGGACAATGTCACCCCCCCTTACTTAATTAAAAAATATAGGAAGTAGCTCTCTTCTGTGGGATTAAAATTAACGTTTTGTTACTGCTTAATGGCTCAACTGGCAATGCTTATCAGTTTTTAGGATCACAAATTAAAAAAAAAAAAAAGCTCCAGGTTGAGCGGGTCTTGTGTACAAATACCAACGCCTGAAGCCTGGAGCTCCTCCATTTAGCTGCAACACTGGTTCTTGCACATGAATGAGCAAGCTTTCCACACTATTACCTGATTATGAGAGCCACCAAGCTTCCCACATGCACACGGCTTTCCCTCCTCCCTAGTGGTTCTGCAGCCTGTGGCAACAGGCTTTCCAGATGGTCCTCAGCCGCTGAGCTGGGTAGATATGGAGAAGGGAGAGGGGGAAGAAAGAAGCAAGGAAAGGCTGAGAGTGGAGAAAGAAGAGAACGGGCACCAGGAAGAAACTGCAGCGCGTATCCACGAGGCAGACTGCCACTATTAAAAAGGGCTAGGCGCCTCCCGGAGCCAAGGAGCAAGAGCGCTCAAATGACAGAATGTGATTCGACTGCTGCTATCGCTTTCTCACTCTAAACAGACAATCACAAAGAGAATTACTACCACTTTCATCCTTCTGGAATTTTCCTTTCAGAAATTATTAGTGTCAGAACTCACAATTACTAGTTACCTCCAAGTACCACAAATAAACGCATTACCATTATAAATTAAAATCTCTTTGATGTATGAGATCCTAGATTCTTCTTTCTTTTTTTTTCTTTTGCCAGTGCCGGGGCTTGAACTCAGGGCCTGAGCACTGTCCCTGGCTTCTTTTTGCTCAAGGCTAGCACTCTGCCACTTGAGCCACAGCACCACTTCCGACCTTTTCTATGTATGTGGTGCTGAGGAATCGAACCCAGGGCTTCATGTACACAAGGCAAGCATTCCACCACTAGGCCACATTCCCAGCCCTACTCTTGTTTTTAACAGTGTATAAAATTGTGAAACCAGGCTTAGTTTGGACAGAGATAAGGGCAATATTTTGGGATATGAGTAGGAAACCTATGAGCAATGAATTAACTTGTTTTAAAATGATATAAACATTTGTCAATGCCTTCTAAAACTCTGGCTAAGAACTCTAGGCAAAACTGAAAATCATGAGTAATATGTCTAAGACAAAAACGTCAAACATGTTAAGTAATCACTGCTATGTCTGAATAAGTCCAAAGAAGAGGAAAAGATACTGAAGAAGGAAACTGAAGGAATAGAATTTTCATCGCACTGAAGAAAAAAAGATGAGTATTTCTGGAGTAGTCTAGGCTTAGTGAGGTTGTCAGGATTAGGTTTGCCACAAAAGAAATGAGCAGGCAAAGAGCCTGGCCAGGAGATGAAGGACACCAGTGTAAAAGCAGAGAATTAAGCCATTGGAAAGAAGATTTACATGTGTTTGGTGTGAGATTATGGATTTCTTTAAGGGCATTTCTGAAGCAAGAGAAGCTCAGCACTAATCTGCTTTCTTAAGAATCAGGTTTTCTTTTTTTTTTTTTCATGTAAAGCAGAAAAGCATTTCAGTGTACTCAACATTTGGATTCTTTAAAGTCATGACACAGCTGAGCCCCTAGGATTCTTCTTTGAGAGCAAAAGTAAGACTGGACTTAGTTTCGGTTACACAAACCCAGGTTTATAGCTAGTTTCTATTTCTGTAACGCTTCGGACTCCCCTCATTAATCTTTTAAGCTGCTAAAAGGCAGGGAGTATGTTATCTATCATTTTGGCAAGAGTAGCGAGGCCCACCAAAATTTACAAATGCCAATAATGTATACTGAAATTAATGAGTGTTATTTGTACTTGACACTGTAAGCTACTTCGGATTTTGAAGTATTACCCTGTCTATTAATAGAGCTGAAGCCAGAGAAGAAATGCTGCCTTCTTTTGTACAAGGCAGGCAGAGATCAAAGCTGACGGTGGAGGAAGTGGACTTCCTATGTGGTCCCGGTGGAAAGCCACCTACTGTCTCCTCCCCACGGTGCACAGGAGGGTGAGTGACACATGGACTCTGCCAGGCAAGAAGTTCAAGGAGCAGACAAGCTTCCGGGGAGAGTGAAGTCAACAAAACCAGGGCTGAAGATGGAGGACATGGACTCAAAGGGTTCCCTTAAGTTCTGAGGCAAAAGTCTTTGGCGTGTCAACACTGAATGATACTGCTTGCTGATGTGCTTGTCTGAGAAAGGGTCTCGCTAGAACCCAAGCTAGCCTGGGGGCTTCCAGTGCAGCCCCGTTTGGCTTCTACTCGTCTCTACCTCCTCAATGCTGAGATTCTAAGCGGATGCCACCATGCCTGGTTGGAAGATTCTTCTGATTTTTAGCTTCTAATTTTTGACAGTACTGGGTTTTGAACCCAGGGCTTCACTTGCTAAGCAGACGCCTCTTGAACTATGCCCTAGCCTGAAAGATTCTTTGAAAGTGACCTAAGCCAAGGAAATTGGGAGCAAAAAGAAATGTATATACAATTTATGAATCTTAGTAATTTAGTTCTGGGTGGTACCTCCAATATCTACTGTTCATTGAACTGTTTATTATAGAGAATGTACTATTTACTAGAGATGTGAAATTCTTTAATTCATTTAGTTTATGCAGAGGTATCTAGATATCCAGTGAGATGAAATAATTGGCCCAGGATGAGCACAGTTAGCAACAGATTAAAAGACCTTTACTTTTTACTACAGCATCCCTACTTCTTTATTCTTCTATTTGAAGGATATCTTCAAACAGCATTGCAGCAGTTTTACAATGGCATTTAGCATGATGAGAAATCATCAAGGGCATTCTCCAGGGAAAACTACTCAGGCTGTAAAATTGCTCTGGAATCTCCCTGAACTACTATTTAACTTCAGAATTACTGATCCTTAAGTGCTTTGTTTTCTGTGTCTATAAAATGAAGAGGTAGAATTAACAGGATCGGAAACACAAACGTCCACAGGAGCTGACCAGCTAATATAAATGCAGGACTGTGAAGGCTCTAGGTGCAAAGCTGTCAATATTAAGATAGGCAAAGTAGTTTACACCTCCTGCAAATGAAAATGTATGACACAGGCTAAACAAAATGCACCTAACTCCAGCACTTAAATTTAATCCCTCTAACTAATAGTAAGTTTAGCTGGGTGCTGGTGACTCATACCTACAGTTCGAGCTATTCAAGCAGTTCTAGCTACTCAAGCAGTTCGAAGCCAGTCTGGCCAGAAGTCTGTGCAACTCTTACTTAGCCAAAAGCCAGAAGAGGAGGTATGGCTTAAGCCTTGAGTAAAAAAAGCCAAGTAACAGCTTGAGGCCCTGAGTTCAGCCCCAATATTACACACACACATGTGCGCACACACACTATTCACTCATTAGAACATCTATCATTAACACATTTTTATTAAGCCAGAAAAATGGCAACGATACAAATAAGTGATAATACCTTACTTGAAAATAAACAAGTATTCTTTTTCAGTCAACAGCTAATTCTATTCTATCCCACTCATCTCTATTCTTATGCCCTATGAAGTCAACAGATGTGTGTGTGTGTGTGTGTGTGTGTGTGTGTGTGTGTGTGTGTGTGTGTGTGTGTGTAACATGGGGTTCAGTCCAGGGCTGTGCACATTAGGCAAGTGCTTGGCTATTGAGATGCAGAGATGGCAGAGCCTAAAGCTGGAATTTAAAGTTTTAAGATGAAATGATACAATTATGAAACTTAAACTCAAGGTCTCTCAAGAGTAGCAAGTAAAAATTCCAAAATTACTGTATGCTTCTACTGAAATGAATATCTCTTTGTATATGTCTAAGGAGTCAGCCGCCCAAATGAATTCTACACAGAGCCCTATTTAGTGTTTTGTATACTGTTAGGTTTTTAAAACTCTGTAAGTAAATTACTGGTAAGCAATTACAATCACCCAAAGGAATTTCCACCAAGTTTTGATTTTTTGGTTTTGTTATCTGATAGTTCCTGGGGGAGACGGGTCAATTTTTTTAAAAAGATAGGGTGGAAGCTGGGTGCCAGTGGCTCATGCCTGCGATGCTAGCTACTCAGGAGGCTGAGACCTGAGGGTCACCGCTCAAAGCCAGCCCAGGCATGCCGAATCTCTAACTCCTAAAGCAAAAACAAAAAACAACACAAACAACAACAACAACAAAAAGAGCTGTAGCAGAGCACTAGCTTTGAGCACAAAAACTTAGGGACAGCACCCAAGTCCTAAATCCAAGCCCCATAACTAGAAAGAAAAAAAAAAGATAGGGTGAAATAGGGTATGTATATAAGGATATTAAGAAATTTCTCGGTTTCTAAAACCATAGAAGGACACAATCATTATCTGCCCTTCCAAAATGAAAAACTTGGGGGCTGGGAATGTGGCCTAGTGGTAGAATGCTTGCCTAACATGCATGAAGCCCTGGGTTCAATTCCTCAGCACCACATGTATAGAAAAGGTTGGAAGTGGTGCTGTGGCCCAGGTGGCAGAGTGCTAGCCTTGAGCAAAAAAAAGCCAGGGACAGTGCTCAGGTCCTGAGTTCAAGGTCCAGGGCTGGTAAAAAAAAAAAGAGAAAAACTTGTAAGATTTATGTTTTTATTTTTTAGTCAAGTTGGCTAGAAATTTTAATCTACTACTTAAAAAAAAATCATTACTTCTATGTGAAGGTCACTGTTGGATCTTCAGTGTCCCCCAGAGGCCCAAGTGTTGGAGTGAAGGTCCCCAGGGAGGCACCAATGGAAAGTGGCAGAACCTTTAAGAGGTAGGGCCTAGGACTGTGGGGCCCTGGCCCCCTCTCCTTGCTTTCTTCCACTTCCCAGTTATGAAGTAAGTTGATCTGTTTTGTTAAATGCTCCCTGTCACTGTCATCAGGACCCACCAAAGGCTTAAAGGCCACAGGCACACTCAAGGACTTCCAACCCTACAACGGTGTGCTACCCCGAAGCCCTTTAAAAAAAAAACAAGTTCATCATCTCAGTTATTTGTTAGCGTTATAAAAGGCCGGCTAATTCTGATTTTTCTTTCTTTCTTATGCTGCCAAATGGTAAAACTACATTTAATAGGCAGCTCTTCTATTTAACGCGAGCTAGCCTCATACCAAAAACTAACCTTTTAAGAACTGATTATTTGAAACAACACAAACAATATGCTACAAAAATTCTTAAGAATAATCAAATATAAACTTCATGTTTCAGGAGAGCTAATGGAGACAATTCTTTTTAGTACCAAAAACGAACGTAAGAAAGAACTGTTGCCCATTTTGAATATGAAACAGCTACATTTCTTTATTATTAAACCTTACACAAAGGTCTGAGCTCATCGGTTCTGGCCGGCAAATCCTCCATAAAAACAAAAGCTCTTAGGCTGGTCCAGAAAGGAGGAACGAACAATCTGAAAAACATCTTTTATTAGCTGAGAAAATTAAAATGATGTCTGAATGTACCAGGAGAGTGGCTTCAATGTGACTGCAGGGAGCTTTCCAAAGTCCCTCTGGTCTTCCAAGCATGAGTCATAGGAAAGAAGATACAAAGCTGCCTGGCAAAAACACAGCCTTTCCTCCTTGATCCCAATCGTGCATCTCTCTTTTTAAGGCTTTGATGGGTAATAGTTAAATAGATTCCAGACAGGCTTAACTGATGTGGTATGAACAGCAGGGAGGCAAATTATCTTTTCAGAAATGTCTATTGTTTGGCACTCACTGTAAGCCACAGACTCAGGGAGGCACCTTTCTGCATTCTAAAAAGGGCTGGGGGAGAGGAGTGAGAACCAAGCTATTCAAACACCTCTGCCCCAGCCCCGCACTGCACTGCGCAGGAAGGAGCAGAGCCCGGCCCCACGAGGGCTCCGGAAGTGGACTCTCCAGGGCGGCAGCCCGGGCGCTTTCTGTGCACACAGCTGCTAATGTTCACACAGCGCTCAGCAAACAGGCCGTTTTCCCTTATCAACTTCTGACCAAAAAGCAAAACAAAACAAAAGCAGTTGTGATGCTTTCTGGTTTGTCTTTTTAAAACAGGATCACACCAAAGAGACTAAACTAGAGAGAGAGAACAGCTCTACTTCGGTACCCATAAAGAACTGCTTATTATAACCAAATGGAGCCCTGATGAGGCCACGGCCCCCTCTTCTGCATCTGATCATGCGTGAACTGACTAGGAATGGAGAAATGATTGATGCTGGGCACTAAGTCATTTCCTACAATGACAGATGTGGGAATGTTAAAAGCCAAGGCTCTAGCCTGCCATCTTCTCATGAGGCTGAGATCTGAGAATCGCTGTTCAAAGCCAGCTGGTGTAAATAAATCTGATAGGTTCTTATGTCCAAATAACCACCAAACCAGAATGGAAGTGCAGTTCACGTGGTAGAGGGGCAGCCTCGAGGGAAAGCAAGAGACCCCGAATTCAAGCCCCTGTACTTTTTCAGCCCATAAGCCTAGAAGATTCTCTTCAATGGATGATTCATTTACACCGAATTCATTGTTTCAAGATACTTTGGCACAAAGCTTCTGAAAATTAGCTCTCGGTAGAGAAAGTAATCCAACCTTTCCCTTCCTAATAATCTTTGTTTTCTTTGCTATATCTAAGAAATAAGCAATGACAGCTAAGGATAATGCAGGGCCCTCCTCTAACTTTCCAGAGCTTTCAAGAAAGCTGGCTCCTTCCTTTCTCATTCAAGTCTTTAGCCTTTACTATTTAGAGTTGGGTCCTGTGCTGAATACTTGGTGGTGAATGTACCTTTACTTCTTAAGACAGAAAACGGACCACAAACCTAGCAAGGGGAAGGGCAGAAGCCACATACAAATATTGCTTGCCTATACATGTGAGAGAATAGGATCTGCCTTTACCATGGAAACCACCCATCAACACTGTCACGGGGCTACACAAATACCTGACGAGGTACTGCTCTTTATCTAATTAGAAGCCAGCCCTGACTCCCTCACTGAATTGGTTAAGTCATATATCCTGAGAATTATTTTTCTTATAAAATATAATCACAGGGTAACTATGAAATTCAAATGAGAATTAGCCAAGTGTTTTGATAGCTTTTAATACTTTTTGGAACCAAGCAGAGTACAACCATGTGCACATACAAACAATATCATTATGGTAATAATGATTAAGCACTTGATGGCAGTATGTTTGGTACTACTTATCTGCATCCTTAATAAGGCCAAGTGTAGCAATTAGCTTTCCATCACCATAGCAAAATACCTGACACAGTATGCTTAGGAAGTGAAGGGAAGTTTTATTTTGGTTCACACCTCCGTTAGTTTTAAATCTAAGACTGGGCGGCCTCATTGGGTTGAGAGTCTGGATGGAGGTGTGTGTATCATAGTGGAGCAAATCTTTCATATCTTTGAGCAGGAAGGAGAGAAAGATAAAGAATTCTAAGCCCCCTTTGCCTTTCCTTCCCCCACCCTTACAATGCTGGGTGTTGAACCCAGGGCCTTCTCCATACTAAGCATGCGTTCTAACAGTGAGCGACACTGAAAATCCCATAATTCCTTTTATCAGCATGTCTTCAATGAACTAAGAACCTCCTGCTAGGTCCCACCCCTTAAAGGTCCCCAACATCTCCAAATAGTGCCAGGGTGGGGACGAAGTTCCTGTGATGGACTTTGGGGGACACTCATCCAAACCACAGCATGAAGGCTCTTGTTGTAGCTGTCTTTGAAAGTACAGATATAGTTAAAATACAAGATTTGGCATCTGACAGAGCTTGCTCCAATTATGACCTTAGGAACCCTGGTCTATAAAACGAGGGTAACACATATCTTCACTTTGTGTGGTACAACCCTGGGTGGATATTTTGATTGAAGAGATTAAGACCTACATTGCTGTGCTCATACTTGTAAAGTGCTTTCACTTGGACAGGTCAGTCAATCGCAGTGGCACTCCCAGGGCCACCAAGCTGAATGTGAGAGCTCTCAGGATGATCTCTATCTGCAGTGCCAGGCACACGTCAGGCAGCAAACACCTGACTTCCACTAGCCAGAGTGGACGGCACAAAGGTCAGCAAGAGTGAAGAGTCCCTTGCTCCCTCATTCCTCTTGAGCCAGAATGAAAGGAGGAGCTGAAGGGGAGGCCAGAGGGGCTTTTGACAACCATAAAGACTCAAAGCCAACAGTCTAAGTATGTGCTAGTCAGGCTGTGACTAGTAGCGGGGGCTCTAATCTCGTCATGATATAGAAAGGTCTAGGAAAGACAGGGGTATGTGTGGTGGTAAGCGGGCAGTGACCTAACGGAGAGTTAAATGTGCCCACTAGTGTTCCATCCTTGGACTAGTCTCCAAAAGCTTGGCAGGGCAGTTACAATACAAGGGAGTTTCTGCCTGGGACCTGTTCCAGCTCAGTCCCCACCAGCCTCTGGCTATAGTAGACAACTAAAGCATGTGATGCCTGCAGGAGAGGAACTGAACCCCCAAAGAGAGTTTCCAAGCACTGCACGTGGCTCAGAAGTGGGCAAAACCTCAGGTGGAGGTAGGTATCTGTGTAGAACATGCCAATTACTCATGCAAGGCTGGAAATAAAGGGCCTGAGCAGCAAAGATAAATTATTTGCTCAAAATAGCCAAGAACTCCCTTTTTCATCATTTCCTACCAGCCTGAAGCTAAGAGGTATTTACAGCTGAGAGCTCTGCTTGCTGCTCACTATAAATGGAGCCATCAGTTATTCAGACAGTGTGGACAGAGCAGCTGACAGCAGTCACATGACCACAAAGGGCCACTGACTCAATGGAGTATCTTTGAAAACCAAATACACAATAGTTTTTCTCATGTTAAAAAATATGGATACAAATAACCACTAATAACTGTGCTTTAGGATGCTGTATTCAAACAGGTTCAAAAAATGAAAGAAAGGGTAAGCTGTTGCTATGGTGACCAAAGAATCTGATTATCTCGAAGGTTTTCTGCAACCCCTTGTAACCATAAGAAAGACTTAATTTATTAGCAATACTGGCACTAAGTGTATTTCTTGGAATGAATACTCATAAAAAGAAATAGCATAATAAAGACCTTGCTTTTTTAAAACTTGAGCCTTGAGACCTTTAAAAAGAAAATCCAACTGAAGCTCAACCCTCATCAGTTTGTGCAACAGTCAACAATTACTGAGAATGGTGATGGAGATCATGAGAGACAGTATTATTAATTCAAATGTATTGGGCACTTAATACTTGCCAGGCATTCTCCTAAGTACTTTAGGTACACTTATTCCCTTTTAAAGGGCAGAAAATTGAAATTAAGGCCGATAAAAACGTAGCCCAAGAGCCAGCAATGAATCCAACACAGGGTGTTTTCCTGTAGCATTTGAATCTGTTGGTCCACTGAGTACCACAAAGTAGTGACCTTGCATTTAAATAGCCTGCTTTATAAAAATGTGTCCCTCTGAATGCTCGAGTTGTACCTGGAGTGGCAGACTGTCCGTGAGAGGAATGCAGAATAAGGACGGCTAGTTCTGGTCACTTCAAGCCTTTGCTAGGCAGCCGGGCAGCCACCCGGCAGGATCTCAAACCCTTGCTGTTCTGGGCTGATCAGTTTCCCCCAGAAAGACTCTTCCAATATCCTCATGATCAGCTTTATATTTTCGAAAGAGTTCAGAATTCTTCTGGGTCAATGTCTACACAAAGAAAATCACCTGTCTTCTGTTAGGGTTGGGTAGAAATGATCTGGGAAAATCACCAGTTCTTTTTTTTTAAAATTAATTCATTTATTGTCAAAGTGATGTACAGGCGTTACAGTTACATATGTAAGGCCGTGAGTACATTTCTTATCAAACTTGCTACCTACCACCAATTCTTACCTAGACTTCTAATCCACTCTGTTTCAGCTCTATTAATATCTCTACTTTACCTCAAATATATGAGCCTTTCTGGACTCCTATGATATGGAAGCTCTCTTCTGGACTTCCTTTCCTGCCAGCAAACATTGTAGTCTTCTTGTACTGTTGTCCACTTGTTTTCTAGCTTCCAATATTTTCCTCCCTATGCTTCTTATTTCTTTAGATTTTTTTCTCCCTTTACTTCTTACTGTCATATTTATGGATGTTTCAGTACAAAGGAGAGATTAAGTATTCAATCTACTATGTTTAAGCAGAAGAATTTACAAGCTATTATGGCTATGGCTCACATAGTAGAGCATTAGCCTTGAGTGAAAAAAGCTCAGGGACAGCACTCAGGACCCTGAGTAGAAGCTAGGGAGGGGAGGGAAGAAACAAAGAAAAGCCAGCCTCTACAAGGAAGTCCCTAATTCTTATCTCTAATTAACCACCAAAAAAAACAACAACAAAAAAACCCCCCAGAAATGGAGTGGCTCAAGTGGTACAGTGGTAGCCTTGAGCAAAGTAATTTCAGGGTCAGCACCAGGCTCTCCAGAGTTCAATCTGTAGAATGGTATGTATGCGCGCGTATGCGCTCTCTCTCTCTCTCTCTCACACACACACACATCCCTAGATAACAAGTACATTTCTTTTTGAACAGTATCATTCCTTTCCTTGCCTTTTCCCAGTTTTTCTCTCCCATTTTCCCCACCTCACAAGTTGTACAGTTTATTTTCAACATGGTGTCTAGTGAGTATCACTGCTGCATTTGTTCACTCTTTGTCCCACCATTTTCGTGTTCCCCTTTGCCACCCCCCAAAAAATAAACTTACAAACAAGACAAAAGGTACAGAAAACAAAAACAGCAACAATGGGAGGGGGACTTCTTGCTTCCATTTTTTGGAGTTCATTTCAATTAAGTATCATTTTATATGATCACATGCACATAGCTATTGTGCCTCTGTGATCCTCTCCTAAGAATATCCTCCTTTGGATGTCTAGAGTACTGTATAATTTATCTTGTCCAAGTGTACTTTTTTCTTTTACCATCCAGTATGTTTGCTTGTAGAGTTAATTTAAAAGGAGTAAAAATTCAGGCATATTCGAAGGACCTTCTCTACTCTGTAGATCAAAATGTAGACGCTTTATCTATATAGGAAGGGCCAAAAAGGTATGCAAAAAGCAAAGAGAAATGCTCCAACATGTGAAAGCAAGACAATAGGAATAGCTAATCTAAGAGACTCATAGGAGGCAACTTCTGGTAGCGGGCTGCATAGAGAGCACATCAATGCCACAGTTTAGTTTCTTGGGGTATATGCGCGTGCGCGTGCGCGTGTGTGTTTTATAAAAGGGAGGGAAGGAAACAAGGACTGAAAGAGGAAAACCAGGGAAAAGAAAATACCCACACCAAGTTAACTATTCCCGCCCCCTGTGGAGATGTCTATGTGAGGCAGACACTCGAGCAGCAAGAAGGACCACTTCCTTACTCCTTAGTGACCTGACACGTGACTGCACTGTTCATTCCTCGCAAATGGCATGTGGAGTGGAGTGAGAGATTACACACAACCATGTCATTAGGGACATTTGATTTCCTACCAATTCAAAGGATAAAAATTCCACTCTCGTGCATTTAGTTCACTCAAAAATCAGGATTGCCATTTGAAATGTTTAATAGTCTTTTACTTTCTGGTTACCACTGTTATTTTCTTCAGATAACTGTCTGAGCCCAAGAAATATGTCATTTTTATTCACCAAATTAATGTACATGATTGAGCAGTTCTACATAGAAGCACTTACTGGTCACATCTAAAAGAAAATAAGATTTTTAGTTTGATTCAATATACACAAAAGCCTCTGAATAAGAACACCAAGGTCGGGGGTGCAGCTCAGTGGTAGACCACTTGTCTGGCATACATGGCCCAGCACCACAAGAAAAAACAATTACAAGAGTGGAGATCAACTAGAATACATTCTAAGCATGTGTGAAAATGTAGCAGTGGTAATTAACACAAGCTAAAAAATGTATAGCTAATTATTAGTTATAACAATGCACTTTTTTTTTTGCCAGTCCTGGGGCTTGAACTCAGGGCCCGAGCACTGTCCCTGGCTTCTTTGTGTTCAAGGCTAGCACTCTACCTCTTGAGCCACAGCTCTACTTCTGGCTTTTTCTGTGTATCTGGTGCAGAGGAATCAAATCTAGGGCTCCAGACATGGTAGGCAAGCACTCTACCACTAAGCCACATTCCCAGCCCAACAATTTATATTTTAAAAAAAGGGCGGGGGGGCTGGGGATATGGCCTAGTGGCAAGAGTGCTTGCCTCATATACATAAAGCCCTAGGTTCAATTCCCCGGCACCACATATATAGAAAACGGCCAGAAGTGGTGCTGTGGCTCAAGTGGCAGAGTGCTAGCCTTGAGCAAAAGGAAGCCAGGGACAGTGCTCAGGCCCTGAGTCCAAGCCCCAGGACTGGCCAAAAATAAATAAATAAATAAATAGGAATAGCAGAGGCAGACAAGGGGCTAATCTCTTGCCAAGGCAGTGTTGTGTCTAAACTCTATTGTAGGCTTGCAATCCTTGTTGTGTGCCTAAGTCTTTATTATATGCTGGAAAGATCTTGTTGTGTGCTATCTATAGTCACTGTTATTCAGGTGGTGGCAGGAGAGTCACTTCTGCCCAGGAGTCTAATGTAGCTTGGGCAGCACAGTGAGATCCTGTCCCTTAAAAAACAAAAGCCAGGCATGGTGGCTCACGCCTGTAATCTTACCTACTTAAGAGGCTGAACTCTAAGGACAGAGGTTTGAAGCCAGCCCAGGCAGTAAAGTCCATGACACAATTCAATTAATCACCAAAAACTGGAAGTGAAGCTGTGGCTCAAGTAGTAGGGTGCTATCCTTGAGAAAAAAAAAAAAAAAAAGCCAGGGGCAGCACCCAGGCCCTGAGTCAAGCCCCAAGACTGACAAACAAAACAAAACAAAAGGCGAAGAGTCTAATATTCAGTCAGTATGATTGGCCCCTCCTGTAAACAGTCACCAGAAAGCATGATATTGCAACTACTCAATGCCCATACTTCACACGGCTTTGTCTTCGGGTACTCAAAATGCCAATACATATTTAATATACTCAGTAATAAGAATCAGGATATCATCACTCATATGGTTCTGGTCACTGTCCTATTTTCTAAAAGTTATTTCATTGGCTTATCAGAATAAGCTTTTATAAGTTAATTACATTACCTCATTTTCCCAAATGGGGAACCTGAACATCAAAAGGGTAAATAACTGTCTCAAGGTCACAAAGTCAAGATGAAACAAGGGCAGAATTCAAGCCCTAAGAGTTTGACTCCAATGCTCTTGACCTTGTGGCTATACTACCTGGCACTGAAACTGGGAGTCTTGGAGACCAAGTTTCTATCAACCTTCTGTTGATAGAAATTGGAACTTCTTAAATGTCTCACTCAGGGTGGCAACAATAAACCAGGAGGTTCTATGCCAATTCAGACTACCCTTCAGAAGGGGATGTTTGGCTAGAAACTTGATTTGTCATTTCATAAGTTAAAGATAAAATCATTCGGCCTCAGTGACACTGAATGAAAGCCATTGTCTTCCAGCCCCAGAAGGCAATCTTACAAATAGAGGGAGCAAGCCACCTCAGCCCTGGACTTCCTACTGTCATTTATTAATGGCACCCAGACACCAGCCATTCTTGGTACATCCTCAGAAGTCACAGATAGGTTTCCTGTGAATCTGACATATTTCACTTATTACAGAATGGTGTGTTTTGGTCCCTGACAGATTTCTACATATGGTCTCAACTGCTATCAAATGGAATAATTAAGAAGAACAGCTGTAGCTTCTCTAAAAATTTAAATCCCAGCAGGTATAACAAAGAGAATGATGAAAATACAATTTAAGGAAGCAATGGGTAAGAGAAACAACTCAAGTGGCCTCAGTGGCCAGACAATCTATGACGGAATACTGTGGTTTTAGGAGTGTCTTACAATTACCGCTTCAATCTTTTGCTTTCTTCAGGTAAAAGCAAGTGTGCTTGGAATGATTACAAACTTGGCCCAGAGCTCTTTGATAATTCCATTATGTATATTAACTGGCATTTTTCCTTTTTACCCAGCTGTCCAAAGTCACTGAACATGAAGCAGGTAAGAAGGGCAGAAATAAACAGGCAAGGCGGACAGACAGTAGTTCAGGGAGGAAGAATCCCCCAGATCAGGGAATTACTCTGTGTGATCTGATTTTTAGGCAGTCGTCTAAGTGATCCTCAAAAAAACAGGCCAGCTATTTTCTCATTTCCTTGGAGCCTCTCTGCTCAGTCATGCTATTACACCTCCAGAATAAGATGAAACATTATGTGATTCACAGCCTAATGCATCTCTCCACTGATCATCAGAAATACTCTGCACACAACAACTAGATATGCCATTTTGTGTAAACTCCAAAATCTCAGCAGCCCCTAAGATGATTTCCCAAAGAAATACAAATGAAAGACGTGCATTAGATGTATAATCATGTCATTTATACATCACTGGCAGAAAGTCAAATAACAAGGTACCTGAAACTCTGATGCCCGCCCCGCCCCCTCCCCTTTCCCGTTTTCTTTTTTGCAGTGCTGGAGAGGGAACCCAAGGCGAGCACATGCTAGGAGGTACCCCTCCCCCCCAGCCTTTCCCAATGAATTTTGTTTACATCTACAAGGAGGTCTGGTGGGATTTTCATGTAACTCCACATGTCAGCCCTATACAAATGGCTGTTGTACCTTTGGGGAAATCTTCTCTTCCTTTTCTGATGTACTTTCCAGCTTTGTGAAATGAGCAAGTTGAACATCCTCTTTTCTACCTGGGCTAACTTTGGAACTTGAGGATTATATGCCCTAGCCACTGGCATCCAGCGGAACTCTACGATCCTCCTAAAATCAGCTCCCAAATCGTGAAGATTCTAAGTGCGCACCACCACGTTCGGTATTTTTAAAAAATGGTTTTTAGTTTTTGTGCTAAAAACAATACCAAGGAAAATGGAAATCCATTGAGGCAGAAGGTAAAATCACTATGTAACATGTGTTCTATAGAAAAGAATTTGGCCTAATGGTAAAATAGTCAAATAGTCAAAACATTATTACAAGGAATCTGGTAGTTCAAAATATATGTGGAATGCTGGGCTGTGTTTCCAAGGGCAACAAAATGCAAGGTTTCATTTACTTTTGGCAATTATTAGCTAAATCATTTCTATTTTAAGTGGCACCCTCACATGCCTCTGACAATTATTTCACTGATGTAATAATGCTAACTAGAAATTGATTTTTTAAAGTACAAGACAAAAGTTGGCACTGGTAATGTGCACCTGTGAGCGTAGCTACTCAGGAGGCAGAGATAAGGAGCACTGCAGTTTGAGGCAGCTCAGGAAGAAGTTGGGGACACCATCACCTCAATCCATGAAATAGTGTAGTGGCCCACACTTGTGATCTCAGCTATGCGTAGGCCATAGGTAAAAGGCTTTGAGTCCCTACTCCATATTTATTTGCCCCAGCTTCCCTGAAAAATAACTAGACTAATGTGAGACTATGTTGGCTATGAACCTTACAACTTGGGGGGCGGGGAGTAGGGAGGGATAAGCGGGAGAAAATGAGGGATGGGCTAACAGCATTTAAAAACAAATGTGCTCCTTACCTTACTTAGGCAGTTGTAACTCCCTGTTCATCACCTTTGCAATAAGATAAAAAAAAAATTTATACAAAAAACCCACACAAAATAAAATTAAAAAATAACGGACTAGAGCAAAATGGGGAAGGTGCATGGCTCAGGAGTCTCTCTCTAGTACACTCAAAGCTCTGAGTTCAAGTTTCAGTACCCTTAAAAAGGGACAACAAAACAAAAAATAATTGTTGAAAATTTTTAGGGAAAAAAAGAACCCCTCTTAGTAACTGAGATACTGTGCTGTACTTTTATACTGCACTTGGTTATAAGAGTAGATTAAGAATAGGAGTTTAAGCAGTGCTGGTAGCTCACACCTATAATCCTAGCTACTCAGGAGTGCGAGACCTGGGGTTTGAGGGTCAAAGTCAGCCCAGGCAGGAAAGTCCATGAGACTCTTATCTCCAACTAACTACCAAAAAGCCAGAAATAGAGCTGTGGCTCAAAGTGACAGAGTGCTACTCCTGAGCACCAAACTCAGAACAGCACCCAGACTCTGAGATCAAGCCCCAGGATGGACACACACACACAAAAAAATAAGAGTTCAAAAATTATTTTTAAAGAAGTAATGGCTCTGATATTCACGTATTTATGAATATTATATTACTGATTGAATATAATGTCTGTGCCATGATGGAAGGCAAGGATTAGTCATCTTTCCTGTCAATTTCCCACTACCTTACTTTCTTCCATGGCTGGAAGGCAAGTAAAATGGGATTGCATTTGTGGGACAATCCAGTCTACTGGAAATGGCTGCCATATTGACAAACAGAGCAGGGTCCTGAGTCTTGGTTATGAGCCTCTTAATGCTCCCTAGTCAGCAAATTCTAGCACATATGGCCACACATACTGCACTTCCTGATCTCTACTTGGAAAAAGTGGTATGGCATGATGGTTAAACAGGCCTTCAGCTCTCTAGCTATCTACTTCCTTGCTGGCTGTGTATTTTAGGCAAGCTACTTAATGATTTCTGATCCTTGGTTTCTTTATCTATAAAATGAGAAGCAGCAGCATATACACTACAAGGGCTGCAAGGGACTCCATCAGTAACATGAGATTTGTGGTCAGTACTTGGCAAAGCTGTTATTACCACAATTTGATGAGACTCTGAGTAAAGCCCGTTATTTTGTGGTACTCTCTCCCCAAACATACTGCATAAACAAAGTCAGAAAGATGGTTCCAAGGCTCAGTAGTAACAGCTCAGCAAACTATAAACAATCAGTATATACTAGGCATTGCTGAATGTTACTGATACAATGAAAACACCACAGGGCCACTTCTGGCCTATTGCCGGACATGATATTAGAGGATAAATGGGAGTTATATGAAACAGCCACACTATAATCAACAGCAATGAACCAACTCTAACAAGAATGGGATGATGGAAGCAAGTAGCTGGAAGAAAAAGACAAGAGGATTCCATCTTGCAGATCAAAGGGAGGATGAACACAGGAGGATGAACACTGTACTTCCAGAATTTCCCCTGGGAGAAAGTACAAGTCATTATTTCATACCTGCAAGCATGGAATAGAACCCTTATTTGGTTTGATGGTGTTCATGATTGATGTTCATACTATCAGATGAAAAACAACCCAGAAACCAGGTTTTCATGGTTCTCTGGTTGGTGATGTCTAGGGAAACAAAGTATCTCTCTTTGATTATTTTCTAAGGTTTTATCAGTAACAAAATAAACAAGAAAACACAAGAGCATAAAGTCCTCCACAGTTAGTATTTTTCATTGTCAGTGCTTAGTATCTAACAATGTGCACAGTAGTAATTTAAAGTGGGTCAGTAACTTAGTCATAAGACCTAAAGCCATACAAGTCTTAAAAGAAAACATAGGGTGAACCATCTTACATGGGATTTAGAATCAGACATGCTACTAAAAATAGAAACAAAAAAACAGACAAGCTCTAATTCATCTAAATGTAAAACTTTTGTGCACTGAAAGATGAAAAAGGGAAAAAGACAACCTATAGAATAAGTGTAACTTACAACCATTTGCGAATCATCTATCTAACATGGGTTATATTATGCAGGATATATACAGAACTTTTACAATTCAACAACAAAGACAAACAACCTAATTAAATAAGCAAAGCTTTCTTTTAATAGGTATTTCCTCCAAGGCCAAAAGAAAACCGAAAAGACACTGGGTATCATCAGTTATCAGGGAAATGCAAATCAAAACCACAATGAGATATTACTTCATACTATCTAGAACAGGTATTATCAAAAAGATAGAAAAATGCTGGTGAGGATGTATTAAACCTGGACACTTGTACACTGATGGTAGGAAAGCAACATGGTTCAGCTGCTATGGAAAATAATGCGGGAGTTCCCAAAAAGCTGAACAAAGAAATAACATGCAACTCAACAAATCTACCTATAAATACACATGCCTCCCCCACCCCGCCGCCAAACTGAAAAAAGTTAATCAAATACATACAGATGATGCTCATAGCCACACTATTCACAAAAGCTAAAAGGCAGAGATAGCCACCGTGCTCATCAGCAGATAAACTGATAAGCAAATTATAGTGTATGCACACACAACAGAGGAACGCTATTCAGCCATAATAAGAAATGATGTACTGACTCATGCCACACTGAAAAAGAACCCTGCAAACATGCTAAGGAAAAGAGGCCAGAAACAAATGATCACATGCTATAGGATGTGATTTCTATGAAATAACTAGAGTAGGTAAATCCATAAAATCAAAAAAGTAGACTATGAACGCTAAGGGGTGTGAAGAGTAACTGTTACACTCGGTCCTAGCTAAAAGGCAGAGAAGTAATTAGGGTATTAGGATTAACTGCCTAAAGATTATTGGGTTTTCTTTAAGGTGATGAAAATATTTTGCAACTAGATAGAGGTAGTTATTATACAAAATCATGACATCGTTATTGTGACTGAACTATTCATTTTAAAATGGTTAATTTTAGCCAGGCATAGTAGCTCATGCCTGTATTCCTAGCCATTCAGGTGGCTAAAATCTAGAGGCTCAAGGTTTGAAGCCAGTAAGAGCAGAAAAAGTCCACAAGACTCTATGCCCAAAATAACCAGAAAAGAGCAGGGCTGGCGGAACAGCTCAAGCAATAGCTGAAGGAGTAAGCAAGCTGAGGACCTGTCACTGGACGTTTGTTGCCTGTGAGTATTTGAAAGTCCTATGCGAATGCAAAGTTTAACACCACATATGGCCAATATAACCTGAATGATGCCATCACTAAATCAACTAAATGCCATCACTGTGCAAGTCGGATCAGTGCTGCTGGCTAGAATGATATAGCATTATGGTCTGAGCACTATTAAGATCTGGCAGAATTTGAAAAGGAAAAGAACAAATTCCCAAGGTTTAGTACTGTTTATAGTTTGGAGAGGAAATACAATATTTGTTGAGCAACATTAAATAATCCAGGAAAGATAATTCCACAAATGTGGGGTTTATGTTAGGGATTAATGATATCTGGCTGGAAAAAGTAGGTTGAAACAAATTATATAAACAGTCTGGGCTATCTTTGAAATTTGTAGTATCAAGAACAGGACTGAGCCTTGAGGACTGGGGAGACTGGGTAATCAATCATTGAATCTCTAACTTCCAGTAAATGGCAGTGGGTCTTCTAATGACTGTCATAATATATGAGTCACATAGCTTTATCACCTTAAGAAAATTTACTTGGACAGATGTCTCACAGAGGTAGAAAATACGTGAATGATGTTCAGATCTTTCTTTTTCAATTGAGAATCACAAAAATCTAAGAAATCAAGAATATATTTTGTAAAATAAAATCTTTATCTTGTGTCTTAATTCAAACAGGAGCCTGGTTCTTTATAAAACATACAAAGTAGACATACAACACTACTACAATTAACTAAAGTAGAAGTACTTCACTTTAAACTCATGTAATTTACTAAAATGAAAGCAAAATTCTGGTATTAAATTTGTTAAGGATACTTTTTCTTTGAAGAATTTTGTCCTTTTTTTAAGCCAAACCTGATAAAATATTGAAAGTACATTGCGAAGACCCATAAAAAAAGTTACAATTAGAGAGTATACATCTAGTTATGTTTGTTTCCAAGAACCAAAAAGACAACTGGATCCAAACAATCACGCATCCACTTTGTCTCTCCGTCCTCCTCCTAAGGCCTCGCCCTCCCTGCCTGACGTTCTGAATCTGGTGTGGAAGTAGGTTCCATATCAGTTTCAAGGATTGTAAGATGCAGCATAAACCTGTAAACAGCATTTCGAAGGCAAAGGCAGGCCCTCACGTTTCATGTGCTTTTTCATGCTTGGTCAGCTCTGGCTCAGTTCCTAGCTGAGGAAAAGGTCAGTGACTACAGGGTGAGCAGCAACGCAGATGGATGCAGAGATGTGTCAGTCCTAGGTTCACCAATCTCGCCATAGAAAACATACTTTCCCAAAGTGAGGCTCCCAACTCAGCCAATCAGTATCCCATAGAGACTGTAGCAAGTTGTAGCTGTTCTGTGTAGTTTCCCATCTTTATGCTAAAGATGAGGAAGCTGAGATGAACAAGGCTTAATAAGTAAATTGAGGAGAGTCTGACTGCAATCATTTGGTTGAACCACCGGGATCTTTTCGTACCCGCCCGTGCTCAATGCTAGCCTCTACCGCCACCATTGATTTTCTGCACATCGTTCGGTAATTTATTTGAAATTGTCTAAAAAACCTGCTCATTAAATGAGTTCTGATAACACAGAGATAGTCAAGACTTCAATGTTAGCTTACAGAATTCAATCATTCCTTCATCAATATTTACTGAAGCTCAGCTACGTTCCAGGCATGACTAGGGGTGGACAATTCAAAATCAAATGAGATAAAATCATCCCTCCAAAGTGCACCTTACTTAGTAGTTCTCCAGAAATACATTTTGTCCAAAGTAAGAAATGCTGACAACCAAAATCAAATTTATTGCTGCCAAATACACAGGTATCAGGACAAATGAAAAACAATCTGTACTATCTTACTGTTATAAGATCCTAAAAAATAGTGTGCTCAGATGTTCCTTCCAAATAAATATCCAAGAAACTATGTGGATCACTACAAAATACTTGGCCAAAAAAGATCTGACGGTAGAGGCCAAATGATTACTATCTGCAAAGAAAAATAATACTTAGAAATGCAAAAAAAAAAATGAGGGGGAACTTTTTAGAGACATTAAATCCTACTTTCACAGAAGTGCCAGCTTCGGCAAACGTGCACATGAAGATCAGTCTCAACAATTTTTCTCCCTGGTTTCAAACCTCTATTTTGCTGAGTTGAAAGGTAACTTTTTTGAATCAAGTCGAGTTCAATCTAAATAGCCTTTATTAACCAATCCACTCATCCTCCTTGGATGTATAAAATAATACAAGCTTCGGGGGCTGGGAATATGGCCTAGTGGCAAGAGAGCTTGCTTCGTATACATGAAGCCCTGGGTTCAATTCCCCAGTACCGCATATATGGAAAACAGCCAGAAGTGGCGCTGTGGCTCAAGTGGCAGGGTGCTAGCTTGAGCAAAAGGAAGCCAGGGACAGTGCTCAGTCCCTGAGTCCAAGGCCCAGGACTGGCAATAATTAAATAAATAAATAAATAGATAGATAGATAGATAGATAAATAGAATAGAATAGAATAGAATAATACAAGCTTCCATATATAGAAGGAGCTATTTCTGGGCTCTCTACTTTGTGTCATTGGTCTGTTTATCGCTATCTAAGCAGATGTCTCATTTTTTATTTATCATTATGTTCTATCAAGCTTTTAATTATTTTATCTCAGTCTCCTAGATCTTAGTTATTCTTAGCCCTTTATCCTTTCATTTAAATTTTAGGATTACCTTCCCAAATTCAACAAAAAATTCTGCAGGGATTTTGATTGGAATTCTATGAAATTTATAGATGAAATCTGAAATTGAGTGTTAAATGGTGCAACGCAAAGTGTAAAGCTATTAACAAAAAGATGATCAGAAAACACAATAAAGAACAGTGATTTTTCCCCTTTTATAATTAAAAAGGTAACTACTTTTTTCCTAAGAAATAATTTCTAAAATATGGAAAATATTGTACATTTAATCATAACCTGCAAGGCCACAGCAACCCAGTCTTCTGTATAACAGTGAGGTAACAAAAATGGTATTTTCTTTTTCAGTTTCTCCAGTGGAGAAAGAAAACTGGTCAAATACAAAAAAATAGTGGGGATGCTAACAACATTAAATAGCTTAAACAATTCAGAATGGCTCTGGGAATCTGAGATATTAAAGCTGGAAGCAGTCCTTGTCTTTCTACTTCAACAGTTTAAATATTCTCAGCCTTCAAAACTCACCTGTGGGCTGGGAATGTGGCCTAGTGGTAGAGTGCTTGCCGCCTATACATGAAGCCCTGGGTTTAATTCCTCAGCACCATATGTATAGAAAAGGCCAGAAGTGATGCTGTGGCTCAAGTGGCAGAGTGCTAGCCTTGAGCAAAAAGAAACCAGGGACAGTGCTCAGGCCCTGAGTTCAAGCTCCAGGACTGGCAAAAAAAAACAACCACAAACCCAAACACCCCTACCCCCCCCCAAAAACCTCACCTGCTGTCTATCTCAAATTCACTTTGATTACTGGCAGAGAAACACCTTACCAGAGCCTGGTTAGGTGCAGTTTGCCTGGTTGGCTCTTTTGGTTTCTTTCTTCAGACAGCAAGCAGATGGCTCCCTGCTGCCCCCTTCTGGATTACTGTGGCTACCACAGCTTAGCAACGTGATGGACTCTGTACACTAGTAAGTAGTCTTTTAGGGTCCTTCCTCCCTAGGTCCTATGTCCATAAGCAACTGTTTCCCCCTATTTCTGAGCCCTAGTGACTCCTCACCCAGACCCCTTCAGGGTGGGGAATAAAAGTCTTAGAAACATTAAATTCAATTTTGAAATACAATTCTCTGAAAGGTAAAGTATAGAGAAGAAATAGTTCTTGCTTTCCAAGATGTTAAAATCTAATGAAGCCAACACTAAAGCACTAACTTTCCATTTCCCAAGCCCGTTTTAAGAGCTATAAAATAGAGTTTCTCTAAGTATCCTCACTAGCCCAAGGCAGAGGCACTATCTGACTGGCCGCCAGCGTTGTGAGAAAGAATCGGTGGAAGCGGGGTAAATCATATAGCTACAGTATGGCAGTGTGGCACGTGTGACACTCACATCCTGGCATCTGTGCTGCTCTCTTCTACACTGCCTAACACACACACACACACACATGCATGCGTGCGCGCGCACACACACACACACACACACACACATTTTATGCCTAGTCAAAAGACAAAAGAAAAGAAGCGTCCCTACATAGCTAAAATGTAATGCTACCAGAGGACTGGAAAATAAGTCTTATGGATGTAGCAGAATTTGGGACAGTCCTTAGTGAGGGAGGATCACAGGCAATGATGAAAACCAACATGGCGCATGTGGGGATGAGCCTGCCGCCTGGCTGGGATCTGAGAGCACTAAGTGTGCTCTAAGTAACTCTTATCTCCTGTATGAACTCGGCAAATAAAGCTTCATCTTAACTATTCCAGTGTTGTGCCTGTAACACCTGTTAGGGCTTTTACCAAGGAAGACAATAACCTGGTGATTTCCCCTTTGGGCAGCCTCCATCCCTGAACTGCATAACCCACATGCCGGTGCATAGCATGTCTTCATACAGCTGGAGTTGGAAAATTAGACTTTAAGTGCCAGCCCTGTTCATAGCTATTGCTAGCTATGAAATGGTGGTACTATTTGTCTTTAAAACAGCATTATTACTAAAAAGCACAGAATGGACATCAAAATATAAAAATCTGCCTTTCAAAACAAACTCAATAGGAAATATATCATGAAAAGCACCTGAGATCAACTAAAGAGAATTCACATCAAATACCTGCAGCTCCTCAACTGTCCTCTTTGCAAACACACAGCATCTGGAAACACTCAGGAAGCTACTTGCCCTTGGCCTCAAGAATCACGATGGGACCAGCAGGAACTTATGATCCTAGACTTCTCACAACTTCTGTTTACCCAGTCTTCCCTTAAATATTCTCCTCTTATCTTCAAACCAAACTGCCTTACATGTGAATCTCTACTGAACCAGGGTTTATATAATAAATGGACGACTACATTTTACGTATGTTTTTCTATCAGAAATATGGCTGTAATTCCTGGCACCTTGATTATGACGCTATAATTACGGAATTAGCCAGTAGGAAAAGTGTTCAATCAAAGGATTTTACACTGTGGGAAAAGGATATTTTTATATAAAACTTATATGTGTTTTAGATTTAATCTAAAAGGGTCTGCAGCTACAAGAAGAGATTTACTTTTGCCTTTTCCATTTAAATCCTATTTATACACAATCATCAAAAACCTGTGCTTTGTGGGCCTTCAGAGACAGATGATAGGAAAATGTCAAATACATATTGCACAGTAATTGTTTCCTAGAAAGTCAGTGTGAGTACCCAACTTCCACCACCACAAAATTTACGTATTTACTCACAAGACTAGAAACAAATCCTGCCACCCAGATTTAGAAAAGATGAAGAAATCACCTCCCCTTTCTGCTACCTAATTGGATATCCATTAGTTTCTCTTTATATGCATGGTTAAAGTGGTTGAAGGGCTAAAGCGTGTGAGAAAGAACTGTGTGCTTTCAGTGGTGGAGCTGAGTGTCTCTCTCATAGAGAATGCAGAAAGAATTCTAGATGGAGAATTCGGTGGGAGGGCCCCGACATTGCCTGCCCTCCAGGGAGCTGATGTCGTCAACTGAACTACTTCCAGGTGGCAGATGGGGGGGGGGGATAACCTGATCTTAAAATCCAGGTCCACTTCTTCATACCATCATCCTACCTGAGGGTCTTTTCAGTTCCTTCATTTTTTGTGTGTGTTTTAATTGTTGAACCTCTTTATATGGTAGGTTTTCTTTACGTTTCTGTTTCTTTGTTATGAAGTATGGAAGTATGTTGAGTCTGTTCCCTGGTTTATTACTGAGACTGTCTTAGGAGAACAACTGGCACATAAAGATGCACTGGCCTTAGCTGATGAACCTAAGACCTGAAGTAAGTTAGGCTGTCATCCCAGCCGCTGGAACGTGGCTTGCGACAGGATTGTAAGGAAATTGCTTGGTCTGTCCATGCCTCAATCGCACAGGTTCTACAGGGCGGTGGGGCTTCGGAGGTCGTGTAGTCTAGCATTTCCCAGCTGGTGCCAGGACATGATGGGGACTGGACAATGATAAGGCAATCCAAGTCAAACCAATCCAATACTTCCAGCAAAGGGCTAGCCATTTTTTTTTTAGTAATCAGGGCTTAGTTTTCAGTCCATTTTTGACCCTTCTTGTTTCCAACCTTCCACTAGTCCTACTGACTGATTTTTTCCCCTCTTTATTTCCACTTCTAACTACCATAAAACAGCCCTTTTCTCATTGCATACAGAAATAACTAATTCCCTTCAACATTTGTCCCTTTCAAAGATTTATTCTGTTGTTAATTCTCCTGGAATACTTTTGCTATGGTACTCATTTCTCAGAATCTACTGGTAACTAATTATCCTGAACATCTTAAAAAAGAACTTAAAGTAATATATACCCCAAATATGAAACTTAAAAAGGTACAAGAAAGAATTCAGTGAGGTTACCCAGGACTCTCTTTGGAAAGAAACCATGACTAGTTTTTGTGTGAAAGTACATCACTCTGAGATATTCTGTACATGCATGAGAGCTTGTTTCCTCAAATAAATTGAATATAGTAATGCTATATTATAGTAATGCTTAGCTGTTCGGGAAAAATAATTAGAATAGTGGTCTCAGGCTAGCCCAGGCAAACAGCCAAATATCCTAGCCACAAAATAAAGCAAGAAAGGGCTACAGAAGTGGCTCAGGTGGTAGAGTTCACTACTTCCTAAGAGGCCCTGAATTCAAACCCTAGTCCTAAAAAACAAACAAACCAGTAGAACTGTTGGTATTATAAAATGGCATAAACATGGTCTCAGACGGTTAGGACAAGAGCGTCCAGAGGTGCCTAACGATCACAGGAGAGGAATAACAGAACAACCAGGTCAGGTCACTGTGAGCAAGTGAGAGAGAACTAAAGCTAGCTAAATATGCTGAAGGTTCTACTGTACAGACCTATGTCTCAGCTCCAGGTTGGAATAAGCGTGCACAGGTAAGGAAAGTTGAGTCTGAAGTAGCAGAGGTCAAGGGTTCTCATCATCAGGTCCCCATGGCTATACCTCTGACAATCTGCTATTGTCTGACACAGAGCCACTAATAAGAATCAGCTATCTCCCAAGCCTGTGTAAGAATGAGCAAAAACCAGCCAAAGTACTCAGCACAGGTGAAGCATAGAAAGTATTACTAAAACATGCTCTCGGAGTTGCTTACCTTCCCCAGACCCTTACTCTTTTCTTAACGTTAAAGCAAAAGGGGACTTGGCAGTGTGCTAACAGAAAAATGTGTGTGCGGTAACATGCAAATCTATGTCCTCAGAGAGAGACTGGGTAATTAATCTCAAATGATTCCCTTTCTCAGTAGGCAGAAATAGGCTCTTACAACATAGACCTGGGGTGATATTTTCACCCTCCAAGGAACCATCAGGTATTCTTTTGTTGCCAGTCCTGGAGCTTGAACTCAGGGCCTGAGCACTGTCCCTGGCTTCTTTTTTGCTCAAGGCTAGCACTCTGCCACTTGAGCCACAGTGCCACTTCTGGCTTTTTCTATATATGTGGTGCTGAGGAATCGAACCCAGGGCTTCATGCATGCAAGGCGAGCGCTCTACCACTAGGCCACATTCCCAGCAGCCCCCTACCCCCCAACCCCAGTCAGGTATTGTCCCTTGCTGAAAAATAAAGAAGCTCTTTTGGTCTTTCTTTTCAGGTTAGCTGCCGAGCAGGGGCCGGGAGACATGCAGGGCGCCATCTGCCACCCCCAGCTGTTCCTGGCCTGCCATCCGTCTCCAACCTGGGATGCCAGGGAGCTGCCAGGTCAGCTGGGCAATCTGTGAAGGGTGCTGGAGGCCCGGGAACAGCTGGATGAAGTGCTAGCAGCACCCAGCCCGCCATGCAGCTCCACTTCCCCTGCCTTGGGGGGGGGGGGGGGGGGAAGGCTGCTCTCCATGACAACATGGAGGAGAACATCACCTTCCCAGGGAGCCTGGCAACCACTTCTTATTACGGGACAATTCAGTACTCACAAAGCTTTTGCTGGAGACCAAAGGCCGACTTCAAAAACTGTCTAATTCTCTGTAGAGAATATATTGTATATATTCAGTGGAAACGTCTATCACTTATCCATCAGAAAGACTGTTACTGTTCCACTGAAGATTAAATGATCGATTCTGATGACTGATGCTGACAGTAAGAGGAACGAGTTTAATTTCATGCTTCCACAAACTACCACGGCTCCCCAAACAATTCCAAAGTCAAAGTGAGCCTTTAAAAATGCAATCTGCAAGCACTGTCACGGAAGAGAACACTAAAGGGAAAGGAGGAATCTGTAAGGCTGGAGTTTGCATTCCGCTAGCACAGTAATCAAATACTAATCCAGGAACTGATAAAGCTCTTTAAAACTATGAAGGACAATCTTCCTAAGAACATGCACTTTGACCTCCTGAAAATGGAGACAGCTCACCTCCAGCTCACTTGTCTGCATGTGGACAGGGCCTGGGGGAGCCGAGCTCAGAACCAGACTGCATGGCCCAGGAGCAATGTTCTCCACACCGTCTAAAGCAAGGAGATGCCAGCACGCGGAACTCTAGAGCTGGGGTGGCGCCACTCACAATCCCAGCGTGCGGGAAGCCAGCCTGGGCCGCATCCGGAGGCCTGGCCTAAAACAATGTCTAACAAAGAATGACCATAAAGTAATACTGACGGGGCTGGGGAGTTAGCTCAGTCGAAGAGCACTTGCCTGGCAAGTGCAAGGCCCTGCGTGTGGTCCTCAGCTCTGGGAAAATAATAATAATAATATTGACAGATTCCTCAAAGTAATCTCTTGATTTTTTGTTTGTTTTGGTGCCAGTCCTGGGCTTAGGGTCTTGAGCTCTTGTTTGGCATTTTAACTAAAGGCTGGTGCTCTACTACTCAAGCTACACCTTGATATCCCACTTCTTATTGTTTAATTAAGAGACAAGCGTCTCAGTGACTTAGTGCCCAGGCTGATTCTGAATTGCGATTTTCAGATCTCAACCTCCTGAGTAGCCAGGATGACGGACATGAGCCCCAGTGCCAGCGCCTGGAGGGATCTATTGTACAGAAAAAGCAGAGGTGACGGTCAGAGAGAAACAGCAACAACCCATAAATCACAGGCACGAGGGCATTTCCTTTGCTCTTGTACTTCACCCCTGCTCCCTGATGCTCTACACAAGAGTAATTTCTATTAGAGGTATACATGTATAAGCTCACGAGAAAGTGTGTAGTTACATACCTGCAAGTTTATTTCTAACACTGCAAATAATAAGAGAAAAATGTAAAAGGTCCTTTAATAGGTGATTGGTTCAAATAATATATTGAAAGTGTAATATGACACAGGTAAAAACTGAGAAAGCTCTTCATATATTGATAATGAACGGTCTCTAACACATACATTTAAAAAGGGGTTAAACACTAAATACAATATATGCCATCTGTTTTTGTCAAAAGACGGTGTGGGGGTAGGGCTGTGTCTCAATGACAGCAAGAGTGCTTAGGATCATGAGGCTTAGGTTCAACCCCCAGCATCCCAAAAGAAATATGGGGGGGGGGGAGGTGTATTAAACGAAGGTGTGAAATCAGAAAATAAACAGCTAAGTGCAATGGAAACTTACTTGTAAAGGTAATATTCTGCATGGTCTATTTCTTCTCGAGACGAAATGTTGTCTACAAACTAAAAGAGAAAAAGAAACCCCTGGTTGATACACATTAGGGTATGTACTTGATCAGGTTCACACACTGCTCTTAAAAAAGGCAGGACACTTATTTTATTGGAACAACACTAATGTGGTATGGCTCCATCCTGAAAATCTCTTCAGGCTGATTCAAAGAAAGAATATACAATGGCTTCTCTTTACTATGTGCAGGACAACCTTGGCCAGAAAAAGTGATTAAAAGCCAAATCTAAACTTTACTCAGAACAAGAGGAGACCCTTATATTATGTTTACAATTAGCTGTCACCCATTATCTCTAGACGCTTATCTTTTCTCTCTATCCCAAGCTCCAAACACTTGGGAACACACAGCTGAGAGGATAAAGACTCTTAAGAGCTAGAGAAGAATATTGCTCAGAACATAAAACTCTAATTTAGAGAACTTCCTTTTAGTCATGAACAACAAATTTTCCAAGGATAGATTCTACTCTAGAGACTCAAAGGAAAAAGAAATGTAGGAGATAACGTATGTTGTGAATATAATTAAAACATCATAAAGAAGAGCTGAAAAAGAGGGTGATATTCTAAAAATAGCCAGGACTTATAGAATGGATTTAGAAATGCATTAATGTAGTGCAAACACAGGCCCAGAGCTTTCAAACCAGGTCTCCTGAGAGCTTGTTGTGTGGCAGAAGCAGATGGCTCAGCACCTCTGGGACTCAGTTGCTCCATCTGCATAAACACGATAAAGGCTCTCTGTCCCAAAAAGTATGGGGCTCCAGTGACAAAATGTATACAAAAGCTCCTTAAACCCTGAAGCACTACCTAAACTAACACTAGGGATTACAACCCACAGAAGGTTTTTCCCATCGTGAAAAGGGTGAAGCAGTGGAGCCTTAGTTATGCTCCAACATGCCGATTCTGAGTGCAAAAACTGTGATGACTGACTGAATTGTTTTCCTATTAAAATGAGAACGTCAAGAAGAAAGAACTAGACCTCTTCCTATTTTGCTCTAGACTTAATAGTCCCATGAATTTTATGATGCTGTTCATTTCCACAAAAAGCTTCCATACGATCTTATTTTAACACCACAATCTCCCCATACTGCCCTCATGCTGGAAGGGAGGAAACAGAGAAAGGCCCTGCTACCCACTACTACAGAGTGAATCCATGATGAGAGAAGACCAGAGTCCTCTGAGTTAGACAACAGAAGAAAACTTGGAGGTCACAGATATGGGTTTGAATCCCAAGCTGTGCGACCTTGGGAAAGCTACTCCATGGCTTACATAGATACAACACTTACACAGCTGCTGTGAGAATTGGCAGAAACAACATACGTTTAAACACCCCCCCACACACACACACAGTGAGTGGCACAGTGGTTCATGCCAAATGCTATTCCTGATTCCTACCCTGATCTTCTTCCACTCCATGCCTGACAGTAGTCCATTCATTTTTGAAAAGACTTTCTCAGCTACCAAAATCGCTTTCAACACTTATCACCAAATATCATTCTAATGGATATACAGTATTAACTTTATATCAAATATGGCACAGTACTAACTTCAGACTAATGCTACCTTTTATTTTAGCCGAAACCAGTTTCTACTATCCCATAAAATATCTATTAGTTACAAACACATGCCACATTATGGAAAAAGATTTCATATGAAAGATACTCTTTCTTGACACAGTCTCATCTAAGTTTTTCCTGCTTTCTTTATTCTTCTTTGAAAATACATTTCTATTTAAATGTTCTTACCCGTGATATTGTTAAAGAACTAACAGGAAATTTTTTCTCATATGTTTTGTCCATTAAGGATGCAAGATCGGCTGTGAAGACAAAGGAGAAAGAATCTTGTTAAAAACACACAATCCTTAGGAAAAATCTAACAGCTATAACTTCTGCCAGATGGCTGCTAATATTATAAAGTCTGTAAAAAAAAACAAAAAAAAAGATGCTCACACTTGCTCTTTTTCAGAAATTGTTTTTATAAAAATTAAAGAGGTAGAATCTTTAACTCCCATTTCCTGCATGGGAGCCGAAAATGTCTCTTTTCTCCATTTCTCTTACCCTTTACCTCTTTTTCTCAGCCCATGATCAGAAACTGGCATTTGTACATACCCTCTGAATCCTACTGTTACAAAGGACAAATGTATTTAAAACACAAGGTAGTCACCTGCCTGGGAGCCGAAAATGTCTCTTTTCTCCATTTCTCTTACCCTTTACCTCTTTTTCTCAGCCCATGATCAGAAACTGGCATTTGTACATACCCTCTGAATCCTACTGTTACAAAGGACAAATGTATTTAAAACACAAGGTAGTCACCTGCCTGGTAGGTCATGCCTATAGTCTTAGCTACTCATGAGGCAGAGATCCGAGGATCTTGGGTAAGGATCCAGCCCAGGCAGACAAACTTGAGACGCTACTCTCCTATCAACTAGCAAGAAAGGTTAAGTGGAAGTGTGGCTCAAGTGGCAGAGCAGATTGATGAGTAAACAAGGGGAGTTCAAGTACTAGCACTGGCACAGGAGTAGGATGGAGGTGAGGGAGGGGAGAACACTGTGTATGTGTGGAAATGTCACAATGAAACCTCTGGTACAAATAATGCGTGCTAATAAAAAGAACTTAAATTGAAAGGCCCGCTGGCCCCCTGTCCTCCTGGCTTTCCCCAGAGCCGTGTCTATCTCTCAGGAACCACTGGATGGAGATGGCCGAGCTGACCCCCTCGGTGTGGCCAGCGGCGTCCACCAGAAGCCGTCACACCACGGAAGCTTCAGTCAAGTGGAAGGGGCCCGGCCTCAAAGAGGCCACAGCGGCGGCAGAGCCCACATCTCGTGAGTCACGTGCACGCTGCACGTCAGAGAGCGGTTCTCGGCTCAGCATGGCGTGACCTCACACGGGGTGATGAATGAGGCGGGAAACAGCACTGCAGCCCGCAGAGGGCAGGCGCCACAGGCTTCTGGAGCGCGGGCCTCCACCGTCCAAGCCACCCTTCACGTCGGCCCAGCAGATGCCCAAAGGGAGGTGCCAGAGAGGGTTTCCAGCAAGTCTTGAACACACACTGCAGCTTCTGCGCGTGCACAACAAAGGGAAGACGGAGCTGCGGAGAATTCTTCACGGGTCAGAGCTCCAGGGCCAACAAAGTGGAGCTAAGTGTGAAGATGAAGGCAGGCTAGAATGAAACAGCGCTGGCTCGCAGACCATAGTATCAGGGATGGTACAGGAACACAGAAGATTGTACTGAGGACCGAGCGAGCACAGTACTGGGGTGCGATGGCACTTTCACCGCCCTGAGGGACTTTAAAACTTCGGACGCACAGGCCTCACAACCAGGAGCGCCTCAATCTGTGCGTGGGAGGTACACCAGAAGCATCCACAGTTTTAAGCAATAGCCCTAGCAGACTCTGGTACAGCCAGTCAAGCACTATCTGTGATGTTTGAGAATTATCATGGAGGGAAGAAACACAAGATAGGTTTTTAGGTGTTTGCTTCTAAGCCCAACCTCAAACAGGAATTCTACTTCTGGAATAAGCCCAAGTTTCCATCCTTCCAAAAATACTTCCCACAATAAGCTTAAAACAATAAGATATTAATAAACAGTTTCCCCCAAACAAGTGACCGAGTTTTCAATTAGATATAACTATTGCTAGGAGCCAAAGACAACATGAAAACATAAATTTGGAAGGCTTTAAAAGGGGTGTGTGTATGTGTGTGTGCACACGTATGTGTGTGTGCACGTACGTGTGCGCGCACGCCAGTAGTAGCAACTGGACTGTGGTGCTCTTGCTTGGCTTTTTTACTCAAGGCTGGTGGTCTGCCATTTGAACCACACCTCCACTTACGGCTTTTTGCTGCTTATGGAAATAAAAGTCTCATGGGCTTGTCTTCCCAGACTGACTTCACACGGAGAGCCTCAGGTCCCAGCCCCCTGAGGACTGTAAGCATGAGTCATCAGTGCCTGTCTTAAGGAGTACTAATAGTGACCAGCATTCTGAGGATGTAAAACCAAGATTTGTGTAAAATAAGGTGGTCCAGAGATCCTCGCCAACTAGGACTACACCTGTAGAGAAAACAATGCACATTGCAAAGTAAACTATAGGGACTGTTTTCCCCAAAGGACTCTATTTGGGAGAGGAAGGGGGCATGCTACTGGAATCTGAACTAAGGACCCTGTGCTGACTAGCTGCCCATTTCATAAAGACATAGAATTTCCCTATTTCTGTGAAAAAGGCCATTGGAATTTCAAAAGTGATTGTGTTGACTATGTCAATCTCTTTGAGTAGTATGCACATCTCAATAGTCTTGACTGTTCTAATCCAGGAACAACAACAACACATGAGACTAATAACAAAATATAAAGAGATCCAAATATATCAGCAACTATGAATGACATCTTCTATCAAATGATGATTGTGTAATTGGGTTATAAAGCAACCATCTGGCTATATAAACCATACGCACACAGAAGAGTTGAAAATAAGAGAATATGAACAAGATAAACAGTACCCAAAGAAGAGCTATAATCCAGATCTAACAGTCTCACTGGTTTTAGGGTGGATCACTACATAATGATTTTATCAGGAAAGTCATTGTAACCTGATGAATACTGAAGCTTCAAGCTGCACAATGTTGATAACATTTTCAGAAAAGAATGGCAGCCTTCTTACTGACCACAAAATCTACAGTAGAGATGATGGACTAGACAAAGAGCCTCTTGTAAAAGCGGGCAATCTCAATGTCAGTGCCATGGTGTGGAAGGTTGCTGAAAGGGACCCACGTATGGAGGCCGGTGGCTTCCAGAAGAAATGATTCCACTTCTCCACGACTTCTATGTAACAGTACATTACTGTTACCAACACGACAACATTAAGCAATTTTGGGCTTTGGGACAAATAAATACTATATCTAATTTAGGCAATAAATCAGTATAATTCTTCCTAGGAGTGATTTTTAAACACTTGGGTTGGGGGGGCTGGGAATGTGGCTTAGTGGTAGAGTGCTTGCCTTGCATGCATGAAGCCCTGGATTCGATTCTCAGCACCACATAAACAGAAAAAGCCAGAAGTGGCGCTATGGCTCAAGAGGTAGAGTGCTAGCCTTGAGCAAAAAGAAGCCAGGGACAGTGCTCAGGCCCTGAGTTCAAGCCCCAGCACTGGCCAAAAAAAAAAAAAAAAATTGGTGTATGTGTGTGTGGGGGGTGTTGTTTCTCCCATTTTCAAAGAAAAATAAGAACAGATACCATATCATGCACAGAAGTAAAGAAAGCAGGGAAAGTTAACCTTGATGAGAGATTATGCAGATTTCCTACTATTTATTTTTCTGTCCCCAGAAGCTTTAAACAAATGGGTTCAATAAAAGACAAATATGATAGTAAGTTGTGTACACATATAACTAGGAAAGGCACTCATCTCTACAACTGTCAACTGATGGTAAATATTAAAAGCCTAATAAACAGTTGTCACAGAAATGCAGACACAGGAAAGCAGACTTCAGAAAATCCACGTAAGGGCCTCAAAGCAGGATCTGAAAAATTACTATCAGCCAAAAGCTTTCACAGAAAAAAAAACACGTAAAACTAAACCTCTGCTGAAACAGGAGAAGCATCTGTACTACACAGACCAGAATGTAAGCCACCAATGATGTAATGCTCTTTCGGTATAGGGAGGGCAGGAGGGGGGGAGGAAAGGAGGGAGGGGGGGGAGGGAAAGATGCCCTTTGCTTTGTGATCATTTACAGACGGAAAACTCAGAATATAAGGGTTCATTTCAGCTCAGGACGGGAGAACAGAAGTAAAGAAAGTGCAGACTATGAACTGATCTGTGCTGTGCTGTGCTATGCTGTGCTGTGCTATGCTGTGCTGTGTGCTGTGTGCTGTGCTGTGTGCTGTGGTGCTATGCTGTGCTGTGTGCTGTGTGCTGCGCTGTGGTGCTATGCTGTGCTGTGCTGTGTGCTGTGCTGTGCTGTGCTATGCTGTGCTGTGCTGTGTGCTGTGCTGTGCTGTGCTGTGTGCTGTGGTGCTGTGCTGTGCTGTGGTGCTGTGCTGTGCGCTGTGGTGCTATGCTATGCTGTGCTGTGGTGCTGTGCTGTGTGCTGTGGTGCTATGCTGTGCTGTGCTGTGGTGCTGTGCTGTGTGCTGTGGTGCTATGCTATGCTGTGCTGTGGTGCTGTGCTGTGTGCTGTGGTGCTATGCTGTGCTGTGTGCTGTGGTGCTATGCTATGCTGTGCTGTGGTGCTGTGCTGTGTGCTGTGGTGCTATGCTGTGCTGTGTGCTGTGTGCTGCGCTGTGGTGCTATGCTGTGCTGTGCTGTGTGCTGTGCTGTGCTGTGCTATGCTGTGCTGTGCTGTGCTGTGCTGTGGTGCTATGCTATGCTGTGCTGTGTGCTATGCTGTGCTGTGTGCTGTGCTGTGCTCTGTGCTGCCCTCCCCCCTCCCCCCCTCCTGCAGTGGAGGCCGCGGCCAGGCCCGTGGGGCGGTGAGCATGCGCGGTTCTGCACAGGTGTCCTCGCTGGGTGCCACTCCCCGGATCCACCCGGCTCATGGCGTGCGCGGGTCCGCGGGCACAGGGCACGCAGTGAGGAAGCCCCGCAGTCACAGACCCGGGCTGGCCTCCTCCCACGAGGGGGGGGGGGGCAGGGCGGGCCTCCGGCGCTACACACGCGCACGCGCACACACACACACGCGCACACACACACACACACACACACGCACGCATGCGCGCCCCGCCCCCGCCGCCCCGCCCCGCCCCCGCCGTCCAGGCTGCAGAAGGCAGGCGCGGCCCCAAAGCGCTCTTCATCGGCGTGGGGAAGGCAGGGGCGCGGAGCTCACGGAGGCCCGCCTTCGGGGGCGGCGCAGGGCGGGGCGCCCCGGTGGGCGGAGGGGGAAGGGGTGCTGACGGACCAGCACTCGGGGCACCGCTGCTACCGCTTCTCCCGGTCCCAGCCTCGTCAGAGGACACGCGCCGGCTCCGGGCTTCTCTGTTACAACTGAACATCATCTGGCGGCCGACAGCGTCCGCTTGCGCAGATTCCTGTGGCACGCCCTCCACACCTGTGTGGGGGTGACAGCACGGACCACCCCAACCCCCACAGCACACAGGGGGGCCTCAAGTCCCCACCTCTCCTTCCTACCCAGGAAGGCCAGTACTTCCATAGCACTTGCCTTATACTCCATTTGCTGCCCATTAGAACCTCGGCGACAGCACCATCTGAAGCTATCCTACTGTCATCACAACAACAGTGGCTCCCAGAAAGCAGTGGTGCCTGCTCTTGGGGGCGTTCTGGTATGTGGGGTCGTTTTTGACTGTCAAAATGACCGGCATTACTGGCACTTTGGGGATACAAACAGGCAAGGGAAACCACTGTGGAGATGAATGGAATTTAACTTCAAGGTAATGAACGCAGAATACTGTAAAGCCTGGTTATAGCCGGCTCCGGGGTTATAGTGAGAACAGACTGCAGGCTCCTTATGGAGAGGCTATGAACACTCACTTTCAGACGTTCCAGCTCTGCCGTGGCTCTGCCAGACTGCTGGCTGCCATGCACCCCTTCCGGAGCCCACAACCTTCCTTACAACCACACGATCTATCATTGGAAAAAATGACCACTCTGAAACCCTCAGCACAGTAGCCATTATGGGAAGACGTCCTCCCCACGAATGGGGAGAATCCACAACCAAGGGAGACTTTATTCTTATCTGACACAAGCCCAAAGAAACAGTGGATGAAATCTGGGGGGGAAATATTAGATCAACACTGGAACTGATTCAAAAGTGACATCAGTCTCAAAACGATCACCAGCCTATTCATTCTGGCAATGTCCTACTGATGTTATGTGGACTAAAGGACAAGTAGAACCCTAATGTTTTCAGTAGGGACATTTTAAAGAGGTGCTCATAGGATTAGTGACTTCTTTTAGGCCTTGGGATGTTATACAAAAAGTCTACTATCTGGGGCTGGGAATACGGCCTAGTGGTAAAGTGCTCACCTTGTATACATGAAGCCCTGGGTTCGATTCCTCAGCACCACATATATAGAAAAAAGCCAGAAGTGGTGCTGTGGCTCAAGTGGCACAGTGCTAGCCTTGAGCAAAAAGAAGCCAGGGACAGTGCTCAGGCCCTGAGTCCACGCCCCAGGACTGGCAAAAGAAAAAAGCAGAGGAAGCCAGGTGCTGATGGCTCACATGTATAATCCTAGCTACTTAGGAGGCTGAGAACTGACTATCAGAGTTTGAAGCCAGCCCCAGCAGAGAAATCTGAGACTCCTATTTCCAATAATCAGCAATAATGCTCAAGTGGCAGAGTGCCAACCTTGCTCAGGAAAAGCTAAGGACAGCACTCAGGCCATGAGTTCAATCTCTAGTACCAAAAAAAAAAAAAAAAGCAGAGGATAGTAAAAATTATTTTGCCATATATAAAAGTCTCATTCTTTTTGAGACTTACAATGTACCTACTGAACTGAATCATGAAAGTACTGTTTCATAATTGCAACAGGAGAATTTGATAGTAGACACATGAGCTAGATAGAATACACAATAGGCAAACACGTACCGAGGTTATAATGTTCTTTTTCTCTTGCTTCCCATTTGTGGCTGTCTGAGTAGGCTGCAGAAAGCAGGAACCGTTTACCTGAGGGAAAAAAACAGGGATCTCAACAGGTCTAATTCCACAGCAATTTTATTTTATTTATCTACTTTAGTAAACATGTTCTCAACCACTAGATTACACACTTAAATTTTTTTTCCAGTCCTAAGGCTTGAACTCAGGGCCTGGAGGCTATTCCTGAGCTTTTTTGCTCAAAGCCAGTACTCTAACCCTTGAGCCACACACAGCTTCACTTCGTGTGTGTGTGTGTGTGATTTAAGTTTAAAGAAGAGATACATCTGATTGAAAATAGAAAGACCATTCAACAAATAAATAAGACTAAAAGCTGGTTCTTTGAGGAAATAAATGAAACTGACAGACCCCTCGCAAGACTTACAAAAAAAAAAAAAGAAGAGAAGAGACTCATATACGTAAAATCAGGGACTCCACCGGAAAAATTACAAGTACACACAATATTCAAACAATCATAAGGAGCTATTTCCAGAACCTCTATTCAGTAAAAAGCAATAATATTACAGAAATGGGTCAATTCTTAGAGAAGTATAAACTGCCCAAACTGAACCAAGAAGAAATAAAGCAACTAAATAAACCAATAACTTACAGCGAGATACAGGGGGTAATCAAGAACTTCCCAACAAAGAAAAGCCCAGGCCCAAATGGATTCACCAACAAATTCTATAAAACCTTTAGTGAGGAGCTAATACCAATACTCCTCAAACTCTTCCATGATATAGAAACAGAGGGAGAAATCCCAAACTCATTCTATGAAGCTAATATACTCATCCCCAAACCAGGCAAAGATCCAACAAAAAAAGAGAACTACAGACCAATATCACTAAAGAACACAGACGCAAAGCTCCTCAATAAAATATTAGCTAACAGGATCCAGGAACTGATCAAGAAAATTATACATCATGACCAAGTAGGCTTCATCCCACAGTCACAAGGATGGTTCAACATCCGTAAATCAATCAACGTAATTCACCACATAAACAGATGTAAAATTAAGAATTACATCGTTATCTCAGTTGATGCCCAAAAAGCCTTTGACAAAATAGAACATCCATACGTATTAAAAGCTCTGGAGAGAACAGGAATAGATGGAACATTCCTCAAAACAATAAAAGCCATATAGAGCAGACCAACTGCCAACATCATATTAAATGGAGAGAAACTTAAATCATTCCCCCTAAACTCAGGAACAAGACAAGGATGCCCACTCTCCCCACTTCTTTTCATCATAGTGCTGGAATCCCTAGCCATAGCAATAAGGCAAGAGGAGGACATCAAAGGGATCCACATCGGCAAGGAAGAAATCAAGCTATCCCTATTCGCAGACGACATGATCTTATATCTGAAGGACCCCAAAAACTCAGTCCCCAAACTCCCACACCTAATAAACCATTTTGGCAAAGTAGCAGGATACAGAATCAATCCACAAAAGTCAGCAGCTTTTCTGTACACCAGCAATGTACAAACAGAAAAGGAAATTATGGAAACAATTCCATTTACAGTAGCCCAAAAAAAAAAAAAATAAAGTACCTAGGGATCAACCTAACAAAGGACATGACGGATCTATTTAATGAGAACTATAAAAATCCAATAAGGGAAATCAAAGAAGACACAAGGAGAAAGACCTCCCATGCTCATGGGTAGGCAGAATCAATATAGTGAAAATGGCCATATTGCCCAAATTGTTATACAAATTCAATGCAATCCCTATCAAACTCCCAGTCACATTCTTCACTGAAATAGAGAAAGCAATCCATAAATTCATATGGAACAGTAAAAGACCTAGAATAGCCAAAGCAATTCTAGGCAAAAAAAAAAAAGCAGTGCAGGAGGTATCACAATACCAGACTTCAAGCTCTACTATAGAGCCATCATAACAAAAACAGCCTGGTATTGGTATAAAAACAGACCTGAAGACCAATGGATTAGAATTGAAGATCCAGAAATAAAACCACACTCTAACAGTCAGCTGATATTCAACAAAGGAGCTAAAGACATACAATGGAATAAACATAGCCTCTTCAACTACTGGTGCTGGGAGAACTGGGCAGCCATATGCAGAAAACTCAAAGTAGACCCAAGCCTATCACCATGCACCAAGATCAACCCAAAATGGATCAAGGACCTCAGTATCAGACCTGAATCCTTGAAACTACTGAAGGACAGAGTAGGAAAGACGCCAGAACTCATAGGCACAGGAAGGAACTTCCTGAATATAGTCCCGGGGCACAACAAATAGGGGAGAGACTCGACAAATGGGACTACTACAAATTAAAGTTTCTGCACAGCTAAGGACATAGCCACCAAAAAAGAAAGACACCAACCATATGGGAAAGGATCTTCACCAGCACTGCAACAGACAAAGGCCTAATATCTGTCATCTACAGAGAACTCAAAAAACTAAGCCCCTCCAAGCCCAGTAAAACAATTAGGAAATGGGCAAAGGAGCTAATGAGAGACTTCACAAGAGAAGAGGTAAAAATGGCAAAGAAACATATGAGGAAATGTTCAACATCCCTGGTAGTAAAGGAAATGCAAATAAAAACAACCCTGAGATATCACCTCACTCCAGTGAGAATGGCCTATACTCTGAACTCAGGCAACAACAAATGCTGGAGGGGGTGCGGGGAAAGAGGAACCCTTCTCCATTGTTGGTGGGAGTGCAAATTAGTACAACCACTTTGGAGATCAGTATGGAGGTTTCTCAAAAATCTCAATATAGTCCTACCCTATGACCCAGCCATACCAATTCTAGGCATCTATCCTGAACAGCAGGTCCCAAGATATCAAAGTCATTTGTACTTCCATGTTTATCACGGCACAATTCACAATAGCCAAAATATGGAAACAACCCAGATGCCCCTCCACAGATGAATGGATCCAAAAAATATGGTACCTATACACAATGGAATATTACAAAGCGATTAGGAATGGTGAAATATTGTTATTCGCAGGGAGATGGTCAGAACTTGAACAAATAATGTTGAGTGAGACAAGCCTAGAACACAGAAAACAAAGGGGCATGATCTCCCTGATATATGACTGTTAAGAAAGGGAGACGGAGAGACAGTAGAGACCAGGTCTGTGAAACCAAAAACTGCTTGTCAAATGGTATTTCCCACAGGATTGGGTAAGTGACCCAACATTATGTAACTAAAACCAAACAACTACTCAACATATAAAAGTCAAAAATTGACCTCTCAGTGGAATACAATAGCTCAAAAGCTATGTACGTACGTTCATATAAGACTACTGTCGACATATTGTCTAATATGGACATTACATTTAAAGCCCTAGGCGAATTTTCTTTGGCGTAGGCCACGTGGCTACTGTATATGTTCTTGGTACATTGTGTATTGTATATATGCCTACCTGACCTAGGGAAGGGAAAGAAAAACAGGGCGTAAGATATCACAAGAAATGTACACACTGCCCTACTATGTAACTGTACCCTTTTTGCACAACACCTTGTCAAAAAAATTTTGTTTAATTAATAAATAAATTAAAAAAAAAGAAAAATGAAAAGGTGTACACAAATGTTCCTGGAAGTATTACTAATAAAAAGTAGAAACCAGGGCTGGGGATATGGCCTAGTGGCAAGAGTGCCTGCCTCATATACATGAGGCCCTGGGTTCAATTCCCCAGCACCACATATACAGAAAACGGCCAGAAGTGGCGCTGTGGCTCAAGTGGCAGAGTGCTAGCCTTGAGCAAAAAGAAGCCAGGGACAGTGCTCAGGCCCTGAGTCCAAGCCCCAGGACTGGCCAAAATAAAAAAAAGTAGATACCAAAATATCCATCAGTTGATAAATGGCATCGACAGGTGGTATATATTCTTACAGTGGAACATTATTTAGGAATTTAATAAAGAACCTTTAAACACTTGAGCAAAGTGTCAATCTCAAGAAATACATATTGCAATACCATATATATGAAATACCGGAAATTAGATTGTTGGAAGCTGGACTCTGGAGGCTCAGGCTTGTAATCCTAGCTACTCGGAAGCCTGAGATTGGAGGATGTCAGTTGGAAGCCAGCAGGACAAACCAGAGAAACTCTTATCTCCAGTTAACTAGGGAAAAGCCACAAAGGGAGGTGCGGCTGAAGTGACCCAGTGCTATTCTTGAACAGAGAGAGCTAGCAAGCACCTGAGGCCTGGAGGTCAAGCCCCCCCACTAGCACAAAAAAATAAAATAAATTAAAGTAGGTTCCCGGTTGACTCGGGCTGGGAGTCGAAACTGGGAAAGACTGGATGACAATGAAGACTGATAATGAGTTTGGTATTTCTTTACAGAATGATAAAAATGTCCTAAGATTGGTGGTGATGGTAGCTGCACAACCCTTCGTGTGTGTGTGTATATATATATATTTTTTTGTTCTGTTCAGAGGAAAGCAGTTTGATTGTGGAAATGTATACACTTTAAAGCTAAACAGTATTTTTGAGGCTTGCCTTGCTAATAATAAATGTTACGGAAAACTGGGCAAATTATACAGTATCTCACAGTGTCTTCAATAATTCAGAAAACAATGTCTATCTTAACATGACAGTTTGAGCATGTATTTGTTTTACTATCCATATGTAACGGTGCCCAGCAAGATTCCTTCCTTTGACCAGTTCACATATTTAAATCATTTTTACGGGTCCATCTCAGCTAATTTTCCTTTCCCCTTGGTTGTTTAAGCTCTGCACCTCCATTCTAACAACACAGAGAAGCCTCAAAGTGTTTTAAATACTGATCTGACATAAACTTGTACTAAGTAGAGTATTTTTTTCCTCTCTTTTTCTGTAATGGACCCAAAGTTTCAACAACTCAGTCAAGCTACTTACCAGCATTCCCAAATCCCAAGGGGTCAGGATTTGTGGTCAGTATAGTAGTGGTCAGTGTTCTATTCTACGTGCTCACTCGCCTTTCCTTGCACCCTCCTGTTCCTGACCCATGATTTCACTGCACCTATCATCTAATCGCTTGTTCAATACAACTTCCTACACTGATGACAGCCACATAGGTCTACTGAACACCCAGATAGAACTAGTTTCACTAAAGAACTGAATTTCCAGGGGGGACAACTCATAGATGGAGTTTAAACTCCTATCTTTGTGCTTGCTAGGCCGATGCTCTGCTACTTATGCTGAGCCCCTAGTCGCTTTTTACTGATCATTTTCAAGATTAGCCTCTAGCCTTGATCCTTCTCTCAGCCTTTAGAGCAGCCAAGATTATGGGCAAGAGCCACAGAGGCGTAAGCATGAAACTGAAAGCTTAAATTTGTCTTTAAAGCTTATATATAATGAGTGCTATTGAGTATGCACAGGTTTAACTTGCCAGAAGTCCACCAATTCAAACTACAAATCAAAATTTCCATTCCCTGGTTAGAATGGTTGCCCCAAATAATCTAGGCAGTCCAAGATACTCTCAGACCAGCTATCCAAGATCTTTAATCTGAGAAGCATTTACTAGCAGTCTTATTTAGAAAATGCAAACAGGAGCTACTATACATAATACTAAGGTGTCAGACATTGTGCATACTAATTAGCCAGCCACTGTTAAGGTGAGCCAGGAAGGAAACCCGGCCACATGGTTCAGGCAGAAAGGAGTTTATTAGGGAGAGAGCAAACTGCTGGCCTGCACGCACAAGATGGAGGTGTGGGGAGACAGCGGGGAAGGAAGAAGAGAAAAGACAGAAAGAGAGCAAGAGAGAAAAGGAAAGAGCGCAGGGATCGTGATTCTATAGGAAAAGGTGGGAGAGATAGCCAGGTGAATTGGATGTGACCTCAGAGAAGCAGGAGGTAACTGCCTCCAGGTGCCAGTTACCTAGGTAACTCAGGTATTTGGGCACAGACTTCAACAAGTGGGCAGCACCTGCATAGAGCCCTCCCCAGGGTGAACCTTACAACTACCAGGTAGTACAACCAGGTAATCTTCAGAAAACTTCTGGTGGCTTCAAGATGGCAAGTTAATTGTTCTTCATGAAGAGGTAACAAGAGTGCATGTTGCTTTTCTTTTTTAACAGAGGCAAAAGCAGGCACATATCTTGGGATTACGCAGTCGAAATCATTAAAAACTTGGCTTCTGTATACTTTATAACTCTCCCCCCCCCCACCATGTTCTCATCATCAGATCCACTAAGTTTTTGAGTGCAGTGAATTGAAATTCAACTCAGACACTACAAGTAGTAACTATTAGCATTTGCCTTTGACACGCGGAAAACTACTTGAACCAATCAGGAAATTAAGGGAGGGAGAGGGGGTTTAATCAAGAGTTGTGACCAAAGCCATCAGATTGAAATTGAACTGGAAAAAAAACCCTACGACATAAAGACCAGGGTCTAGAGGACCAGGTTATGAGCTGGCGGGGAAAACATTCACTTTGCTTCCCTGACAAAGGAACCTCAGAAAAGAGAAACATGTCACAGCCCCAAGGGTTTGTGTCAAAAATAAATAAAACCAGATCTTCCGTGGTCACCCAAAAGACACCCCAACTCGTAAGTGCAACAAAGTTAGGGGTGCCCCCCTCCCCGCAAGTCCCCGTGGCATAACCTCGCTGTGCTGGCACACTTCTGGGCTGGAAGGTTCTCGAATTTGGGGGAGGGAGGAAGAAGATGGGACCCCCCCCCCCACCTCAGTGAACACGCACACCCCCAACGACTTCCCGAGCCGCGGGATGCCAACACCACCACTCAGTGCACAGGGTCACCGGGGGCCCAGGGGAGCTGCCCGCGAGGGAGCAGCCGCTCACCTGCCGGGGAAAGGTGAGGAGGAGGCACGGCCACGCGCCGGGCCCGCAGGAGCCCGCGCCGCACCGCGGGGGCCGCCATCTTGGCGCGTACCACGAGCCACGCCGGGCCGGGGGAGGGCGGGGCGAAGGGCGGGGAAGGGGGCGGGACATCCCGTCCGCGGACGAATCGCGTCCGGCGCCCGGCGGGCGCCGTGCCGGCGCGTAGGTGACGTCAGCGCGCCCTCGCTTCCGCAGTGGGTGCCTAGGGCAATGGCGGCCGCGTTCCGGTGTCTGGAGCGCGTCGTGGTGCAGGCGCCGCGGGCTTCGGGCTGCTCGCGCTGCCGCTACCGCGGGCCCTGCTCCGTGGGAGGTACCCGCAGCCCCCGGGCGTGCGTGTGGGGAGGGAGGAGCTGGGAGCGTGCCCCCCCCCCGGCGGGCGTCTCACGGAGAAGCGGCCCCGTGGCCCGCCGCGCGCGTGCGCTCTCGGCCTTGGCTGGGAGTCGGGGGTGGGGGTGGAGTCGGGACACCCCTCCCTCCCGTGGGAAGGGTCGAGCCCGGCAATGCTCGTGAGCGACCCCGAGGGGATCGGTGACCCCGTGAGAGGCGTGGGTCCGGGCCTGGGCGCGCGTGCCCGGCTCCTCTCGGTCTCTCGTGTCGACAGTAAGGAAATTCCAAGGTTAAAGGCTTCGCTTGCTGTTAAGTTGTCTTGTGGTGCTTTGGCCTCCCCCTCCCACCAGGGATAAAGTCATGCAGATGGATTTTATATGTAATAGGTGAAGATAAGATCAGTTAGAGACCGAGCTTTAAGTCTTTTATTTACTAAGTATAAAACATTCAAAATTATTTTTCTTTCCCCCTTTTAATTTTTAGCTAAAAGATACTTACTTACAGATAATATTGTGAAATTAAAAGAATTTCAACAGAAGAAAGTGATTGTTGCCTATAATCTTCCTGGTTCCAAAGGTAACGAACTTTTTTTCATCATTGTTACTTGAACTTCCTCTCTCCCTATTTTGGTTCTCGCCAGTGATGATCTGTTTCATAAGCAGAATTTAGTTTCCTAGTCTACCCTTAATATTCACCTTTTATCCCATACTCTTCTACCATAAAGTCTACAGTTCTACTTTTAAACCATCCTCTATAGATCTGTGCTGATCAAAGCATGGCCTTTAGGTCATCCTCATCATCTATTGAGAGACCAGTATAGATGCAATGGAAAAGCCTCAATGATTCATCTGAATTATATAGTTTAAAAACTCCAGGAAGTAGCACTGTGGCTCAAAGTAGTAGAGCCTCTAGCCTTGAGAGAAAAAGCTCAGGAACAGCACCCAGACCCTGAGTTTAAGCCCCACTACCAACAAAAAACAAACAACAAAATCCAGATAACTTAAGCTTTGTTGTAATCATGGACAAGAAAAACCTCTGAAATGAAATAATAGGAAACCAAACTCTGATATGTGTGATGGTGCATTTTGATGATTGTAAGGTTCACCAGAAAGGAAACCTGCCACATGGTTCAGGCAGAAAGGAGTTTATTAGGGGGAGAGCAAACTGCTGGCCTTCACGAACAAAATGGAGGTGTGGGGAGACAGTGGGGAAGGAAGAAGAGAAAAGACAGAGCAAGAAAAAAGGGAAAGAGTGCAGGGACCATGATGAGCCAGATTCTGTAGGAAAAGGTGGGAGATCTGGCCAGGTGGATTGGATGTGACCTCAGAGAAGGAGGAGGTAACTGCCTCCAGGTGTGCCAGTTACCCAGGTTAACTCAGGTACAGGGTGCAGTCCTAAACAGGTGTGTGGGTGCATCTGCATGAAGCCCTCCCTGGGGTGGACCTTACAATAATTTTTGCTCTGCTGGAAAATTCCATAGGTTCAGAATTTTCTTAAACAGGAAAAATTTGTATGAACTATGGATTTTACTGTGAATATAGTTCAGTGTGTTTGGGGAATGTGGAGGAAACAAAATTAGCAAAATTAATTCTTGGTAATTGTCCAAGCTGGGTAGTCATTGTATTGTTTTTCTCTACCTATGGATATGTTTGAATTTTTATTGTAAATAAAATGAAACTACTACAGCCCAACTACCCTAGGTTCCATTTCCTCTTTTTTTTTTTTTTTTTTGGTTGGTTGTGGGGCTTGAACTCAGGGCCTGGGTGCTGTCCCTGAGTTCTACTGCTCAAGACTAGTGCTCAACCACTTTAAGCCACAGCTCCACTTCCATTTTTGAATGGTTAATTGGGGCTGGCTTTGAACCACAATCCTCAGATCTCAGCCTCCTAAATAGTTAGGATTACAGGTGTAATAGCTCTTATTTGTTTCTGTTGACTTTTGCAGGTACTAGCCAGCTCTCCTTCCTCATTGCTAAATGTTTGTCAGCACTTGCTTAATACTTCCTGCCTCCATTCCCTCTCTGTTCCTAAAGAAATCTGTCTTCCCTCATTCCACTGATCCTAATGCCATCTCTGGGACACAAATATGGGAGTGGGGTGGGTATATTTATCTGCTGTTTAATACAGTCTACAATTTACTTCAGTCTTTTAATTTTTCCCTTGGCAGTTTTGAGCTATGTGAGGCTCACAGGCCAGGCTCCGGGTTATTGTCTAGGCACTGTTTCCCCCTGTCATCTTTTGTGTCAAAAAAGAAAAACCCATCAGTCCTTTAAGGAGCAGCAAACCCTATTTAGTGATGGAGTGCTTGCTGTTTAGAAGACTGGTCTTTTTTTGGTTATGTACCATTACATAGTACTTTGGCATGCTTTCTAACAATTGAGCAGTGAAGATATCAAAAGGGTTAAAAAGAGGGAAAGTTGCCAGGCACTGGTGGCTCACCCCTGCAATCCTAGCTACTTAGGAGGCTGAGATCTGAGATCACGGTTCAGAGCCTGCCCAGGCAGGAAAGTCTGTGAGACTCTGATCGCCAATAAACCTGGGCTAACCTCTGAAATAGTAGTTCTCAAACTAGTGTATCAAAGGATCACACAAGAAATAAAAATGTCTTTTCTTATCATCCTATCCCCAGAGGCTGTGTTTTAGAGAAAATCTTGGGTCATGTAGCCTGTCACGTAGAGGAGTCAGCCAGTGAGCCCAGAGCCCCTTTCTGCGTGCTTGTGGCCTATGTCAGACTTCTTACAGACTTTGCCTGGATGATAACCACCATTCTTTCTATATTTTCTAGCAGCCTACTTTAGAAAACTGGAAGACAAATTGATCCAGAACAAACTCATCTTGAAGGAAGAGTTGCAAACTTTGCTTCATTTGTGTCAGTCCCAGGATGATGTGGAGCTAGCAAAAAATGTCATTTACAGGTAAAGCATTTCCTTACCAGTCTGCCAGCTCTTGTCTCACTCTGTTCCTCTCCCAGAGCAGTCCCAGCCATGCTTTTAACTATGACCCATACACTGATGACCCCCCCCCCATGTCATGTCCCCCTCCCACCTTTAACTCTGGACATTTGTACTTAGACGCTGAGCTAGTACCTACTGGGTTCCTACTGCGTACAGTACATGGCAGGGGTTGCGCTACTCAAAACATAGAGTCACCACTTGCACAGGACAGACATTTTGGAGTCTTTCTGATAACAGAATAAACTTTATTGCTTTTCCTCTCCCCAGTACCTCTCCTCTCCCCTGTTCAGTCAAGCTTCAGTGTCTTCCCTGTGGACTCCTGTAGTTGATTTCTAATTCTTCTCCTTCCTCCATCCTTAAGCCCATTATACCTTTCAGAGCCATTAGTAGAGTTTCTATGTGAGAGAGAAGTTGCTGGAGGTCCCAAGCCTTCACCTGAAGTTTTGGAGCCTTAGCATTCCATTTCATCCCAGCCTCCCTCCTCCTGTTGTCCTCGCCACTCATTAACCTAACCCTGGCTGCGCTAACCAAAACGTGACTTAGAAACGGTCAGGCCTTGCAGATACTGCTGACCACAAATGGCTCAGTCTTCTGGCCAGGCTATGTTACCTGGTTGATCAAAAGCAAGTCTGGGTAAAAGTGGATCTCACTGTGGATGGATAGTACCATATACACACAGAAAGAGAAGGAACTAACCACAGCTATCTTTGAAACCCATCTAATGTTTTCATATTTTTCCCGTACAAAGGATTTGTGCTTTTGATAGGTTTTATTTCACATCTCTAATTATTACTATATATATGTATGTATATATACATACATACTGGTGTTTTGTTTTCTGAATTACTATAGTATAATAGTTTTCTTGCATATTTAGGAATAAAATACTGACAACACAAGATTCCATTAACATTAGGTATTTTAATTAATTATCCCCTGTTGTTGGACATCTGAATTATTATTTACAGTTTTTCCTGATACAAACAATGTCACAATGATACCATTATACATAAAACTTATTCTTTGTTTCTGTTTTGTGGTCAGAGGGTATATTAGCTAACTTTTAAAAATACTTGGGGCAGGCTACTTATGAAGAAAAGATAGATATTTAGCTCATAGTTTTGGAGGTTCTAGTGCATGGGACTGACACTGGCTCAGTTCTGGGAAGGATTGTCTTGACTATGTTACATCATGGTAGGTAGTGATGGTGATAATGACCACTCACCTCTTGATACTGGAAGACAGAGCTGGTAGGAGCAGGTCATCACTTTCTCCCAAGAACTGAGGTTGGGCACATCGAAACCACTCTAATCCCTTTCCATAGTAGGATTCTCAGTTAATCTAAGGCTTTCCTGATTTATTCCACTTCTTAAAGAATCCATATCACCTCTCAATATAGCCATATTGAGGCCCAAACTTGCAATACACAGACTCTTGGTAAACAAACCAAATCCAAACTGTAATAGGACATGAACTTTTGAAGGCTCGTAAATGTAAACTTTCAGGTTATTTTTACAAAAGGATAATACCATTTTATAGTCAAACTGTATCAGAAAGCAAAATTCTTATTTCAATTGTCAGCAGCAAATTATTTGAGATCCTCTAGCTTATCTTTCCTTACTTTTCTTTAAGTTGCCCAAAGCCAACAGCTGGACTGGCGGTATGGCTCAAGTGTAGTGTCATCCTTGAGTAGAAAAGGCCGAATGAAACTGCAAGGCCTTTAGTTCGAGCACTGTTACCAGTATTAAAAAAATGTATATTTTCCAAAAGTGTGTTTAGTTTGATTAGCTAGGTGACCATAGGTCACACATGCCTTTTAAGCTTAGGAAAGCAAAGCTTGCTATATACTATTAATATGGCTCTCTGTTGTCCTGTGGGGCGTGAGCCCAGCCTGTAGGTACACAGAGCATCATTTTCTCCTCCTGTGAGGCTGCTCCAAGGAGACCCCGACTCCCTCGCTTCTCTCTCTATTCAGTCCCAGCCACTTGTTGCTTATGTAGAAGATGATTATAATGGACACTCGTATTTTATTTCATAGGCTATGTTGGCCTCTAAGAAAATAGGTGCATTTGTTTAAGTGTCTGCTGTATTGACTTCCGCTTCTTCCTTACAAGTTAGAGTCATTCTTTATTCTGTCTCCATCACCTAGCAGAGTGCACAGCATGATTTGTTTCCCTTTGAGCTCATTAAATCATGTTGATCGCCAGGTACCATGCGGAGAACAGAAATATCACCGTGGGGCAATATAAGTTTGGACCACTTTTTATGAGGCTGTGTTACGAGTTGAATCTTGAAGAGTCGGCAGTGGAGCTCATCAAAGACCAGGTTATTGTTCCTTTATTCCATCTCCTGCCTGTGTGATTTCCTCAAGGGGTGCTTTTGGTATATCACAAAAGACATCCTTTCAGTGCATATTATACTTGGGTTGGGTAGTCAGAGAAAGTTCCCTGAGATAATCACTGTATTTTTAGAGTGTTGCTTCAAGCTGGTTTATATGATGAACTTGTAGGTCTCAGATCAAAGAAATAGGTACCTGCAGGTATAGGTATTGATGTCATTGTGTCTGCCTACTATGGATTTATTGACTTGGGGCAAACATCCTCTCAGGAGTTTTCAGAAGAAGCTGCTTTAACACAGGCTGCCATTTTATGGCTGCTGTCCTGTCCCGCATCTGTGCTTGAAGACTACATTTGTAAAATACTTGTCCATTTCCCAAAATGTTTTCTCATTTGAGTTTTAAAAAATTAATTTCTTTTGTAATAACTTATTGGATATCTACTGTGTAGTCAGCATTGTGCTTAAGTCCTTGGCATGCTTCATTGTTTGCTGCTATGGCTCCGAGGAGGTAGGTAACAGTTGCTATTTCCCTTTTACAAAAGAGGCTACTGTGACCTTGAAGGTATTATACATTCATTCACTTAACACTTGTTACATTTTAAGACAGATGCTAGACACCTCCTACATGTTAGTGTATTTAGAATTCCCCCATAACAATTTAATTTATTCTTACTCTTTATGACAGTATTCTCTTCATGACAGAAGTATTCATCTTTAGCTTGGCTGTTTGTTTGAGTGTGTAAAAGCAGGGCCTTGATATGTGGCCCATTGTGTTTAGATTATAGGCATGTCCTTCCTTAAGACACTTGTGTATTAGAAAGATGACCAAGGTATAGTAAGTAAAAGTAGTTTTGGAATAGTACTAATAATTGATCTTCTTTTTTTCTTAAACAAGAAATAATGCCCTCTATTATAAATGAAAAGTCTGGAAACTGACTGTATGTCTTTGGGTTTAGAATTTCTAAAAACTCGCTTTTTACTTTGTGTTGTTTGTTTTTGTGCTGGTACTGGGGCTTGAACTCAGGGCCAAGCTCTGGCTTTGCTTTTTCACTCAAGGCTGGTACTCTACCACTTGAGTGATACCTCCACTTCTGGCTTTTGCTAGTTAATTTGGAGATAAGAGTTTTTAGATTTGTCTTCCCAGGCTGACTTTGAACATCAATTCTCAGGTCTCAGCCTTCTGAGTAGCTAGGATTGCAGGTGTGAGCCATTAGTGTTTGACTATTTTTAATAAACTTGCTTTAATGTTGTAATTAAAGGGAAAGAAAAGTTTCATTTTAATAAGCAGAAGTCATATGAGTTTGACAACAAAAACAAAAATAAATAAATGTAAGTAAAGTCTTTTTAACCTATTTAGATATGAGAAGTTCTTGGAGCATCTAGAGTAGGATCTGCAGAATAGACTGTAATAAAAGAAACTTGAGCCTTTCAAGCTTGAGTCTTTTGAATAGCATATTTGAGTATTATTACATTATTATGGCATTCAAAACGCTAGAAGGATGGTTGGAAGCTATTGGTCCAAAAATATACAACTTGATCTAGAAGAAATTGACAGCTAATAAGTATGAATTATACCTTTTAAAACATGGCTGAGATCTGATGATGGTTGCATTTGAAGCCACCCGTGGCAGGAAATGCTATATAAAGACTCTTTATCTCCAATTAACCGACTGAAAGCCAAAAATGGAGTTGTGATTTAAATGATAGAGAACCTTGAGGGAAAAAGTGATGGGATTGCTCCCAGGTACTGGTTGTAAACCTTGGTACTAGCCCAATAAACAAATATGTTAATTAATTTTTAAAAACTGATAAGAGAGTAGATTTTAAATATTTTGCCGCAAGGAAATACAAGAATATGAAGTAGTATATGTTCATTTGACTTAACTATTCCATAACATCTATGTGTGTCCCAAACCACATATGTAATAAATACATGCACTCTTTATTGTCTGAAAATAAATGACATTTGAAACAGTGTGGAGTAACAGGTGTTGACTACAGTGGTTCATGCTTATAACCCTAGCCACTTGTAAGGTAGAAATCAAGATCCATAGGATCACAGTCAAGACAAGCCAGGGTAAAAGTTTTGCAAGGCTCCCCCTCAACCAATAGCTAGAGACATAGTGGCTTGCACTGTCACCTCCACTAGGAAGTATGGACAGGACAGGCCAGGGATAAAAATGAGGTTGTGCTTCAAACATAAATCAGGAAGGGCTGGGGGCATGGCACAAGTGGTAAAGTGTCTGCCGAGCAACTTGCAAGGAACTCTATTCCCAGCAGGCACTCGGTTTAAAACCCAGATGCTGGTAGCTCACACCTGTAATCCTGGCTATTCGGGAGGCTGAGATCTGAGGATCACTGTACAAAATCGGATCACTTACCATCCCAAAGCCAGAAGTAGAGCTTTTGCTCACATGGTAGAGCACTAGCTTTTTTTTGGGGGGGTGGGGGCAGTCCTGGGACTTGGACTCAGGGCCTGAGCACTGTCCCTGGCTTCTTTTTGCTCAAGGCTAGCACTCTGCCACTTGAGCCACAGCGCCACTTCTGGCCATTTTCTGTATATGTGGTGCTGGGGAATTGAACCCAGGGCCTCATGTATAGGAGGCAAGCACTCTTGCCACTAGGCCATATCCCCAGCCCTGAGCACTAGCCTTAACAAAGGGACAGCACCCGGTCTCTTGAGTCCAAGACCCTGGACTACCACCAAAAATAACAACAAAAAAACCCAACCCAGAAATAGTTTAAAAAAAAAAAAAAGAGAGAGAGAGAGAAAGAAAAACCACAAACAAAACCAAAAAAAAACAGCTAAAAACATTGAGAACTGCTATTATTTTCAAAAGTGCATTCTTTTCAAAAGTGTGTAATCAGTTTTGTATTATCTGCATGGTAAAGGAGGATTCCCTTCCCTCAGCCTAGTTCTCAAATATATTTATAGTTTCCATTTCATAGTATTAGTTGGTACCCAGGCTCCAGGGCCACTTTCCAGGGTTACTTGACTTACTAATTGGCTTAGATGCTTCTTCTGAGCATAATAAAGCCACATTTAGTTCAGGTGTTCCTCTCTGTGTTTATCAAACGAAGAAGTCTCTTGCCTCTTTCTCTGTGTCCTTCCCAAAGCATGACAACCAAGACAGTAGGCAATAGCTTAACTTTTTTCAGAAATAAATCCTTGATAGATCAGATTATTAGAGAATTCAGGAGCTAAATTAAAAAGTATGCAACAAAATAAGACCTGTATAGAAAAGGTACAAAATACCTATATGTATCCCTTAACAGTTTTAACTTTTAATCAACCTGTATTTTTTTCACTAGCGTTTACAAGGTTTCTTCTCCGATCCCACATCTTTCAATATTTTGATGGATATGTTATTTATCAAAGGCAAATATGAAAGTAAGTACTATACTCTTTGGTGGCTGGAAAATTCTGCTGTCTTTGTTGGTATAGGAATTGGGAAAAAAAATGGTAGGATTTAAAACATTAGGTCTGCCAGGTGCAGGTGGCTCATGCCTATAATCCTAGCTACTCAGGAGACTGAGATCTGAGGATTATGGTTTGAAGCCAGCCCAGGCAGGAAAAGTCCGTGACACTCTTATCTACAATTAACCACCAGAAAAACCCGAAGTGGCACTGTGGCTCAAAGTGGTAGAACTTTTCTTAAGCAAAAAAGCTCAGGGACAGCGCCCAGGCCCTGAGTTCAAGCCCCACAACCTACAAAACAATAAAAATAAATAAAAAGTTAGGTCTTTCTGCATGGCCTGATAATTTTACTTGACATTTAGTTAATTGTTAAATGACTTGGCGAAATAGCTTTTAGCATGCTGAAATGTACTTTGAGTGCTGATACTGGAAAGAGTAGAACTGCGGGAGCTAGCCAAGCCTGTGTTTGACCCCAGTGGTCTCTCTTCTCTCTGGCAGGTGCGCTGGAAGTATTGCTAGAGATGAAAAACCAAGATGTGAATTTCATCAAAGATACCTATGTGCTTGCATTTGCAATTTGCTACAAACTGGTAAGGTTGTTTCTCCTTAACCTTCAGGGTCTCCTTATATGTAATGTTTAACAGAAGATTTCTTTTTATCTCTCTGCCCAGTTTTGCCCAAGTTTCCTCTCTGTATGTTACAAATTCTTCAATTTTAAATGTATTTGGTTTTAGAAAGCTCAAGTCTCCTCTAACAGTTTTATCATGGAGAAAGTGGTGATCATCTCGGGCCGTCTCTGATAATCGTGTAAATAGTAGCAAGAGACAGTTGTCATGTTTCAGCCGTGTTTCAGAGTAGTCTTGTATGCTAGACTACTAGATTTCTTTTCCTGTCTCTCCTTTGGAGATCTTACCAAGTTTCTGGAGCCAAGTTTAGATTCCTTTGGCTTCCTCCGTGAAGTTTTTCATGATCACTGTAGCCAAGAGCAGCATGGTCTCCCCACTCTCCTTGCCTCTTGTTCGTGTCACTTATTGGCCTTGTGGCTTTGCCTGATACTTTGCTTAGAGGTGGAGATTCCATCTACCCCTTCAGAGCAGGGGGCTGCTGGCACCCAACAGGCCTTTGATAATTGTGCATGACATTAGAATGAACTCCTTGAGGATAAAATCCAGGATTACATCTATCACATAGAAACTATTTCTTTAGTACTAATGAAATGAATGAATGAACGATAACTGAAAAAATAAAATGAACTAAGTTTAGTATTTACACATGCCACCGTTTAGACTTTGTGTACCTGGATAATTAAACTTTATTTTTCTTTACTGAAAATAAAGAGCCCCAAGCAAGACAGTAGAACAGGGGTCATTGAAGAACTCCCCTAAAAGGATTTGTAAACCCCAGAGTGAGGTTCTGCCTGCTGAGGTCACCGTTGTGTGGAGACCCCTAGGTTAAGCCACTGCCACCATGTCTGACCAGAAGGCAATCCTTCAACTGAGGATTTGGAGGATAAGAAGGAAGAATACATTAAACTTAAAGTCAGTGGACAGGAGGATAGCAGTGAGATTCACTTCAAATTGATGGTGACAACACATCTTAAGAAACTCAATCATACTGTCAAAGACGGAGTTCCAAGGAATTCACTCAGGTTTCTCTTTGAAGGCCAGAGAATTTCTGATAATTATATTCCAAAAGAACCGGAGAATGGAGAAAGAAGATGTGATGGAAGTTTATCAGGAGCAAACAGGGTCATTCAGTCAGTGGTTTAGTCTCTTTATTTTCCATTAATCCTTTTATGTTTAAAGACAATTCTTTTGTAATGTGGTGTTCAAAATGGAACTGAATATTGGCACTCATCTCTTTAAAACATGCTAATTTAAATTCTAGTGTTTATTATTCATTGTTGCTTGTTTCCATTGTGCTGATTTGGGCCATCAAATGGTTTATGTGCAAAGGGCCCACATTCTTCAGGGCTGCATTCTTAGATAATACCAACCAATGCAAGTGTTCACAGAGACTTTCCAGGTGCTCCTGAAGTTCTAGCATGTAGTTGGCTTCACTCCTGGACTCTGACTTTCAGTGGTAGATGGAAGTTTTTCATAGAACTGAACTGTGGGGGGGAAAAAAAAACCTTTCCCTAACTTGAAGCTACTTTTAATGTCTATGTGTTTGTCCCAAAAGAAGACTATATCAGGATTGGAATCAAGCTGGCAGATTTACTAAGAGGGATACTTAACCCCAAAGATAGTTTCACTGAAGAAAAAGTAAATAAAGTTGCTCATGTAGAAATACATACAAAAACAAAAACAAAAAAACCTCCGCTAAAGAGTATAGCGATATGCTGTAAGCAGGAAGCTGTTGTATAGTGGAACAGAAGACTGGAAACTAGGAAAGTTGAGGTTTAGTCTTCACCTTTGTAGTAATTGGCTTTGAACGGCCAAACTTACCTCACATGTATGGACATCAGTTCCTCTAACTTTCTCCTTTTCTTTTCTTTTTCTTGATTTATTTGTATATTTTTGAGATAGAGTTTTGCATTATAATCCAGGCTAGCCTTGATCTTGAGATCCTTCTGTCTTGGTCTCCCATGTACTTGAATTGCAAGCATATGCTACCATGCCTGTTCTGCACTTGCCTTATGTGTAAACTGATTTGGGGATAGTAAGCTTCTCCCCCCCCCCAATATAAAAGGACATAAACAGTTAATATTTTCAGCTTTGGGACACAATTTTGCCTATACATGGTCTCTGTCACATATTCTGTGTTTTTGTCTTACCAGCCTTTAAAAATTAAAAAACAAAAACTGTGTGCTAGTGGCTATACCTACTATCCTAGCTACTTGGGAGACTAAGATTGGGAGAATTGCTTTTTAAAAAAAAGAAGAAAAAGTTTTCTTACTGTCATTATAAAGGTGATATACCAGAGGGGTTACAGTGACATAAGTCAGGTGAAGAGTGCATTTCTTTTTGGACAGTGTCACCTCTTCCCTCACTCTCTCCTAGAGAGAGTTGCTTTTCAAGGCCAGCTCTGGCAATAAAGTTCTGAAGACCCCTTCTTAATGAAGAGCTGGACCTGGTGGCATGCACCTTTTATCCTCACTATAAAAGAAAGTCTAAAATAGGCAGCTCGTGTCCAGGTGTGCACGTAGGCAAGGAAAGAGACCTCCCCTCCAGAGTAACTAGGGAAAAGTGTGGCTCAGCATTAAGACTGCCTGCCTTACAAGCACAAGGCCCTGAGTTCACAAGACCCCACTAATGCCCTAAAAATAAAGAATTCAAAACCCATTCTTGGCTGATGGCTGGATTTGGCTACAGGGCTTTGATTTGCTCATTCTGGATTAAAATCCTTTGCAATCACACATCACTCTGATTTTGTAAAGTAGAATGCCAAGAAAATGCACAACAGCAGAATGTCAGAATTCAGCACTGTGGATCCTGGTTTTCTGGCCTACTTAGGGATGCCTCCGCAACTGTGAGTTGAAGTGACAAGAATTTAATTCTGCTACTTAGGAGAGGACTTTTCCTTTTGTGTCGTGTCCAAGAATAAGTTGTTTCACTCAGTGTAGACCAGTCAGAAAATGGAGCTGGGTCAGCCAGCACAGACTCCCAAGTTGTCTCCACAAACAGACCTCTCTTCTCTGATTCAGGCCTTGTTTGGAGGACTGCGGGTGTCGCTTGTCATAAACCTCTTTCAGCTATCATTGATGTCTTGCTGCTCTGTGTGTGTTGCTCAGATTCTAGAGAGGTGTTTTTTTTTTAAGGTTTTTGTTTTCAAATTTTCAAATAATATATGCTCAAATTTGCACTCAAGTTTCTAAATATTAGATTTATCTAGATATTTTCAGAATGGAAATTCTTTGTAAAAAAGTAATTCCTGGTGTCGTTAAGCATTACTATATTATTTAGTATACTATCAGGCCAACTAGCTAGAAACTAGCCTGCCAGACATACAGACCTCGATGTTTGCTTAGTGAAATGGTTTCATGACAGAAAATTGATGACTTAAAAAAATAAAGATTTAGGGGCTGGAAGTGTGACTTGGTTGGTAGAGGACTAGTCATTGAGCAGAATTTTCAGGTACTAGGTTCAAGTCTTGGTCTCAGGGTTCTCTCTAAAAAAAAAAAATACATAGATAACTTGTTATATTTGCTAATAGCCTCTGTGTGGAACTTAATTTTTTTTAATGGTTTGAGGAAATTCTTACCAAGGGAAACCTGAAATACTAAACACTATTAATAATGTCATTAAACTTGAGGGCCAATGACATTTTCTTTTTCCTCACAGAATAGCCCAGAATCTTTTAAAATCTGTAATACATTAAGAGAAGAAGCCTCAATGAAAGGAGATATTCTCTCCAGGAGAGCAATGTGCTTCACTGTGGCATTAGCGCTGAAACAGGTAAGGCTTTGGGGAACATGAAAGTGAATTGGGAGTAGACACACTTCACTTTCATTCATTCTTGCTTTTTAATTCACTTTTTTTCCTTCTCATTATATTGTAAAGAAAAAGTCTCTATAAAGAGAGCCAGAAGTTGCTATGGCAACCTATTTCTACCTATGACCCCAAAGAATTTTATTTATATTTGAGGACCCAACATACATTTCTATTTAAAATGAGTTGACTTAGAAGTTTCCCTTAATGTTCTCCAAAGCTGGGATAACTATAAACTACAGACAGCCCATTGCGACAAGGGTTTTCAGAGTCAGACCCACCTGTTGAGGTCTGAGTGTGATTTGATTGAGGCTTTGGCCTTCATTCAGTCTTCCTCACTCACCTACTCAGTTGGAGGTAGCTGAGGTCCAGAGAGGAGAGACCTCTATGCAGTTAGACCTCAGTGAAAGGAGGGCAAAGCTAGAACCCTTGAGCACCTCCTCTGTTAGATTCTCTTGAAGCCTACTTCTAAGATGTCCCATTAAAAGGCCTAAAACTTAAGAAACACAAGGTTGCTGTGTAGTGAAAGGAAATTTCATGGCAGAAGCATTTTGACCAAGCCAGATTATTTATCCAGCTGCCAAACAGGGCTGGAGAGCTCTTACTTGCGGCTATTTAGCAATCTTACTCTTATCAGGGTACATCCATGATCATTTCTCTAACTTCCTGAAGTTAATTTCTGCCCAGGAGAATTATCCTGTCCTCATTAATCTGACAGGAGCCAAGCAAGATGAATTAATTAAAGTCTCTTCTAAGTCATATGTAGCCAACTTCCTTTTGTGGCTCAAGTAGTTTCTCCTTTATGAAGTGTCAGAACACAGTTTGGAGCACAGACATATTATTGTTCCATGTTTGTGAACAATATTATGCCATAGTATCAGTATAGCATTATAAAGTGCATTCTTGGTTGGGTTTACTGCTTTTGCCCTGAATTCACCCATGCTAAATACTGATATTACCACCCTTGCTTTTGTTTCTGTTTGATTTGATCAGATTTGAATTTACTTTATATATACCTTTTCTAACCTTTTGTTTGTAGTCTTTCTGAATTGTTTTGCTTTAGGTGTACCTTGTACATTGTCTAAATTTTAAGTTTGCTTTGTAATATAGTGCTGGTTTTTCTTGTCTATATTAATATGACCTAAGTATTATTTTATTGGATGTTTTCTTTTCTTTTTTTTTTTTTTGGCCAGTCCTGGGCCTTGGACTCAGGGCCTGAGCACTGTCCCTGGCTTCTTCCCGCTCAAGGCTCGCACTCTGCCACTTGAGCCACAGCGCCACTTCTGGCCGTTTTCTGTGTATGTGGTGCTGGGGAATCGAACCTAGGGCCTCCTGTGTCCGAGGCAGGCACTCTTGCCACTCGGCCATATCCCCAGCCAGATGTTTTCTTTTTTTATCACCTAAAATTTCTTGTGTCATTTTTCCCTCTCTGTGGCTTTTATTTTTCTCTAGTGGCTACTTAAGGACACAGCCTGGATTATGAGCCCCACCCCTACTTGTGTTTCCCTTTATTGCTAGCAATGACAGACATGTGTCTCTGCACACATGTCTCTGCACAGACATGTGTCTCTGCACAAGCCATTGTGCTTTTCCTATGGCTCTGATACTGGCATGTGTACTACCATGCCAGCCATTAGTTGAGGTGGAGTCTTACCAAATCATTTCTGCCCAGGCTGGCCTCAAACTATAATACCCCTGTTTCCATCTATTCCTCCCAAGTAGCGAGGCTTACAAGTTTGAGCCACCCTGCCTGGCTTCCATACTTTACTTTATAATCTTCTTTTTCTTCTTTTGCTCTTGATAGTACTGTCATTTCTTCATTTTTTTTTTGTTCTTATGACAACCTCATACACATTGCAGTTTGGCCCCCAGTTATGCACAGGTTTTTTCCTCTCTAGTCAATGGTAACAGGCATTGAGGGAGTTTTCATTGAACAGGCTCTTCTCTTACAGCTCAAGTAGTCTAATCTATGAAAACCATTGACCAGCTTTTCTCTGCTACCACCAGAAACTTCCCCTTCCTGATCCTGAAGTCTCCCAGCCCTGTAAGCAGAACCTGGGCTGTGCACTTCAGGTTGTACCCTCTAAGAACCGTAACAACGCACGTCGTGGGGCATTTTGACCCATGCAGCACTGTCCCCTCAAAACCTTTTCCAGCACAGCACTGTCTTCTTCATCACGTGGTCCCCTCTGTCTACCTTTTGTTCAGTGCGGTCCCTGAGCAGCACGGTGCCTCCGGTCCACCTTCTACTCAGCAGCGCTGTCTCCTCTCACCATCTTCTCCTGAACCTTCCTAGGCTCCATCCCCAGAGTCTGGCGGCATTCCTGCCTCTTCTGTGGTCTGAAGCTTCTCTGTTGTAATTATGTCAAAGATGGGATTACAGTCCCATTTTCCTTAAAAGCAAATTCTAGTAGGAGAAGGGGAAATGCTAACTCAATGCTTTCTTTTTAGAAACTATACTTATTAAAGCAATAATATGCCTCTGGATGAAACATTTTATGGCATTTATTTTTGATTACCAGAACTTTGTCAGCTTTAAAACTTTTGAACTGCAGAGTAGGATGGGACTTTTTTGCCTACTTAAAAGTGGTTTTATGATAAGAGAAATGGTCATATGACTTGGAATTTGACTTTTTTTTCTTCCTAGAATGAAGTGGAAAAAGCTATGTCCATTTTCTCCAAAATTGTAAATCCAGAGAGTATAACCTGCAGTAATTTAAATGTAAGTGACTTCTTTATGGTTTCAGGTGACAAAGTGTGGTACATGTCTTCTTTCTTTTCTGTGTGTATGTTGGATCTCAGTTCAGCAGAACAGTCATCAGTGGAGCTCCACTGAATGCAGATTCGCCGTGAGGAGAGTCAGTGCAGGGCTGCTCCCTCAGCTTAGGATCGTGTGGGAGACATAGGTGTGCAAGGCATCAGATGGAATTAAGCGCTGTAGGTGTGAGGCATGACTAGGAAGGTTGTGGGGGTAGAAAAGGAGACTAATGGAGGCTGACCCCAGCCTCTTTATCCTACATCCTACTTGGATCCTATCTCTGGTAGCTAGCTCTAATATTGTGATTAATGACCTAATGCACCTATGGTGCATTAGTGCTGACACCAGCTAAGTAAGTACTCAGTAAATACTTGCTGTTGTCCGTATTATATTGTCAGTCTGCCAAGGCTCATCTTCCCCAGGGTAGCCTGTGCTATATACCCTGTCTCAAAAACCAAACTCTAAACAAACAAAAGAAATTTCTTTTCCAGGAAACTCTTCCAAATGTCTAATCTCAGTTCTTTACATTGCATTGTAAGTCTCTTTAATTGTTCTCATGGATGATGAAAAAGAAATGATGGCCAGTCATTTAGTAGCTTTCAGGAGCTAGCTCTCTTATTAGACTTTTGTTGTTGTTTATTACCAGAGCTTGGGCTCTCAGCTTTTTTGCTCACAGATGGCATTCTACCATTTGAACCATACCTCCAGTCTGGCATTTAACTGGCTAATTGGAAAGTAGAGTCTTACAGGCTTTTCTGCCCAGGCTGCCTTTGATTCATGATCTTCCAAGTCATCGCTTCTGGAGTAGTTAGGATTACAATATGAACCAGCGGCACCCTTTTTTTTTTTTTTTTTTTTTTGGCTGTTGTTTTGTTTGTTGGCTTTTCATGATTTAGTGAACCTTGGCTTTGCCAAGACAGTCTTCGCTTGGAGCCCTTAAATGTGATTAGTAACTGTGGAGGAACAGGAAACTAACAAATATAGTGACAGGAAAAGTAGACAGTCTGTTAAGTAAATATTAACAAGAATAAATGAAGTTTTCGTTTTCCTTATCTACTTTAAAAATCAATGCCTTGCACTAAAATCTTTCTCCCACTGCCAGTTGGAATTGCAATTAACCTAATTCTCTCCTACCTTAATTTTCTTTTATCTACATTGTTCTTGCTGCTTATTTGACCCAAAGGGTCTGGTTTCCTATTTTCCAAGCCAATATTTGCTATGTACTGAATTGATCTAGCAGACGATCTCATCAAGACCCACACTGACAGTCTGAATTTAAACCCATTAATCTCAAAAGAACCATAACCTCTCTTTAGCAGGGCTGCTCAACATCAAAAGATTAATTTCTACTTCTGATTATGTCTGAACATAGATGACTACCTTCTGATTCTGTTTGAAATTTAACCATTTCTCTAGAAATCTGGTATTTTGTCAAATGCAGGTCTGCTTTGGAATTGAATTTCTTTTGCTAGGAAATTAAGAAGTATGGTTTTGGTTTCGTTTGTTTTTTTTCCAATCTGTGCTGCTTTTATCATTTATTTGCTTGCACTGGTGAGTGTCATAGCACCCCTTCTCCTATTCAGTGAGGTCACTCTAAAGTTGTAGCTGGTACTTAGGCTGGGAACTGTAAGCCTCCAAAGTGGGGAAGAGACAGATTCATTTATCATACAGTCTCTTTGGATACTCCTCAGCCATATATATATATTAAGTGGGAAATTGCATTTGGTTGGGAGTAGCATAAACTAAAACAAAGAAATTTCGGACAACAAAAAGCAGAGTCTGTAGAAATTAGAGGTTTTAGTTTTCTTGTATGTGGAGAAACCAGATGTGGTTGGTCCTTAGCATGACATTCCATGATGCCATCAGGAAGGGCCTCTCACTGTTCTACTCTGCCCTTGCAAACAGGTGGCTTCCATCCATTACACCCCTTCCAGCAGGGAGAAGGAGTAGTAGGAGAGAACAGAAACATTGGTCCCTTTAAAGATGCCTTTCCACATCTCTCCCAGCAACTTGTACTTACGTGTTGCTAATCCCATGATCACCCCTAAATGCAGAGCAACCCGAGAAATGAACAGCTTTTGGAGTTTGTTCTGTTACCAGAGAAGAAGTGGGAGAGTGGATATTGGCTGGAACATAGTGATCTCTACCATATATGGTATTCTGCTTCAAGGAAGCAAACTTCAAAAGGAAATATAAGAAACCAGAAATCAAATTTCAGTACTCTCAGGGCTTGTGTTCCCTTTGCAGGCCAAAGGTATCCAGTGACTCTCATCACTTCCTGAGACCTCACAAAATCAGCGGGACAGGAAGATTGCATTCCTTAAATAGTTTTTTTCTACCAAATTCCCTTGTTCCTTGCTAATTCAGTTTCCCCAGTCTTTGATTTGGAATGTATGTTAAAGTGGTATGCTGTACCTTGTTTTAGTTTTTCTTAACTGCACCCTGAAGTTTGAGACAAGACCCTCATTTAAACTCGCCCTTGGCTGCTAGTCAGTAACGAACAGTCTCAAGGGGATTGTGCCTCTTCCGTGTGGTTGGAAGTTAGAAAAACCTTCTTGAAGCTGCTGCTGAATCAGATAGTTGCTGTAGCAGGAAGGGAAGCTGGCATAACAGGTAAGGTACAGTAACACTGACATCTTTTAGAGGACAGGTCATTTCGTTCCGGCACAGGGCCCCACTGGTCTGTCTTTGTGCATGGCTAGGGGGCCCATCCTTCTGTTTCCATTCATTGTTAGCAAGGCTTGGCCAGATGCCAGGAACTAGAGACCCAGCTCTCAGCCGGGAAGGTTTGCCCTAGTCCTGAAGAGGAAGGCCACTAACTAAATTGGAACTCATTTCTATTAATAAAAGCACTAAGAATGAAGGGTTAGGGATTTCACCCCACTTGCAAGCTAATGAGTTAGGTGCCTGTCTCACGGGTCTTGGGGAAGTACTGTAGACACAGCTGAAGTACAGTTTGTTGTAGCAATAGCAGTAGCCAAAGTATTGGTGTTTTTACATCAGCTCCCTGAGCTCCAGTTCCTGTGGAGTGACATGAAGACAAACAGGTCTGTTTGCCTTTTGTACACAAACAAAGTGTGTTTTAGGAGAGGAACAGTGAGCTTAGGGAGTTTAAAAAAAAAATCTCTAATAGACAATAAGCATGCCTGCCCTTTGCTTTGGACGAAACCCTGTATCTGTTGGTTATACAGACATTCCTCAAAAGATGGTCTAGAATAAAGACAGTCCCACGATTCTGCCGGGAGGACTTGGAGGAATTCAGACCAGGCATGGCGGACCTGTGATCTCTGCTACTCTAAAAGCAGAGATCAGGTGGACTGCAGCTCCGAGTCATCCTGGGCAAAAAAGTTCTGAAGCCCCTCTCCTCCCCCCCAGTCTCAACCAACAAGCCGGGCATGGTGGTGTGTGCTTATGATCTCAGCTACACAAGTAGCTTAGGTGAGGAGATCACTAGCTATTTATCCTGGGCATAAACAGAAGGCCCTATCCAAAAAGAGCAAAACAACAACAAAAAAGCTGGATATGTGGTAGAGCATCTTCCTAGTAAGCACAAGGCTCTGAGATTAAACCTTAGTACAGCTTAAAACGAAAAGGATATGTAGAAATTTCAGAGACCTCTGGGATATTGTCTCCCAACAAAGAGTGCTTGTGCTTTAGATCAGGGCCCTCAGAATGAGATTTTTTTTGTATTGAGGCTACTCAAGGTCATTTCATTCTATTCTTCAGGCCTGAAGGTAAACCCTTTGTCCTGGTAGACTGCAGGCAGTTGTCTTACTAGGCCTCAGCTCATCCAGTGCTCTCATCTACTTGGAAATCTTGAACAGGATTGGTTCGCTACTGAGAAACACGTACCAGTCTTGCTGTGCTCTATGTCTTCCTGTTTGTGGTGTGATCTTTCCATTGCTATCTGCTGTGCTGTGACCCAAGAAAGAGAACCTGCCTTAATCTTTGCTGACTGATGCCAACCTCCAGGACTGTGAACTAAACCAGCCTTTTCTCTTTATAAGAAGTCTGCTCAACAGACTGTTAGAACATAGGCAGCCAGAGAATAGCTAGTTCATGATTAAAAAGGAAAACCTCTTTCAGAGGAAATTTACCTTTCATAAGATCAAAAGCCTTGAAAATGTTCAGCCCTTGGACTTAGTAATTTTATTTCTAAGAATCAAATCTTAAGAAATTACCAGGTTTTTAAAAAATATATACGTATAGAACAAAAAAATAGCATTTTTTTCCATGATTAGTTCCTATGTGTTTGTTAAAAATGAGGTTTTCTTTTTGTAACATTTTTTATGGGTATGTATGTGTGTGTGCACTGGTACTGAGGTTTGAATTCAAGGCCTCAAACTCTCACTTGGCTTTTTTGCTCATGGTTGATGTTCTGCTACTTGAACCACAGCTCTACTTCTGGCTTCTCAATGGCAAATGTACATAAGAGTCTTACAGACTTTTCTTCCCTGGGTGGCTTAAAACTGAGATCCTCAGGTCTCAGCCTCATGAATAAGATAACAAAGGAATACGATTCCAAACGTGAGCCACCAGCACCCAGCTTTTTTGTAATGTTTCTAATATCTTGGGAAAGATTATTCATTGAATAGCAATTGGTACAAATAACAATCAAATTTGAAGAAGCCAATATATTTGAAAGAGCAAATCAAATTATAAACTGGTTGACATTGATTGGCAAATTCTCATTTCCTCTTTTCTGTGGTTCAGATCGTACAGTGAGTATTGATAACTAGGGGAGACGATATACCTGATTTTTCTTGCACTGAATGTGTCAATATGATGGAAAGTAGTAGCATTCTTTTTAAAGCACAGTTCGGTGCCCACATTAGAAGTGGGAGGGCCTGTGTAAGTCCTGTGCCAGCCTCCACTCTGCCTGCATCCGCCTGCTAACAAACTAAAAGGTACCATTTACAGTACCTGATTTTAGGAGACTGTCTGTCATGGTCCTGACTGCAGAGGAAGAAAGGAACTTTGATCTTGTCTGCTGAATCCCTCTTGTGGGCTGGATTTTAATGTTCACAGTAATTCAAATGTGAGGTCTCACAATACTTTTCCCATTTTACCAATGAGGAAGTAAAACAAATTAAGTGCTTGGCGCTGAGTCATATAGTCGGTAATTGCCAGTGTTGAAATCTCAACCTATGTTCCCAAGCCCATGCTCTCTCCATTGTTTGCTGTCTGCAAGTTTTGCAGCTGTGGTGTTGGAGTCGCTGTGGGAGAGCGTTGGCTGGTGGGTGGGTACGCCGTTCCCCACATTTGTTTGGACTTGTGCAAGCCATTGAATTAGGAAATCGCACCAAGGTAGGGTGAATGACTCTTGTTGCAGACTTACCTAACGAGGTATGACGTTCTTATCATTGAAGTGCTGGCTCAGTCTTGGTTTTGCTGATTTCTCCTTCTTATTCAGATTGTAATCTACATCCAGTCAAATATGTTAGAAGCCCTGATAGAGATGCTACAGGGTGCTGCAGAAGGAAATTTATCAAAGTTTGTGAAAAGATACAAGTTCTCAGAGGAAGTGGTAAGTAGGCATGTGCTGCACACACCTCTTAAACAGTGTTCACCGGTGACTTCTTTTGGGCCCCAGGGTTTGAATTCAGGGCCTTGTGCATGCTGAGCAGGCTCTCTGCCACTTGAGCCAGACGCCCAGCTCTTTTCTTACTTGATGATTTGTTTTCAGTTAGGGTCTGGCGTTCTGCCTGGGTGGCCTCAGACCTCTACCCTCCCACCTGCGGCCTCCCAGGCGGGTGGGCTCACAGGCGCTGGCCGGCACACCCAGCTTAGGATTAGACTACCTGGAATCAGTCTTTGGCTGACTTGGCCTGGATCACAGCCGCTCCTAGTGTCTATCTCCCGAGGAGTGACCGCTGTACCCACCCCTCCCTGGTGTCTTCATCCCATAACCCACCTCCCTAGAGACATGGTTGATTACTGTATCTTCTTTTTTGCTCCTGTTTTAAGACTTCCACGTGTCAGTACAAAGATTTTTTTTTCCTTCTAACACAATATCCTCCAAAATGTTTCCTTTTACATCATTTGTTTCCCTGCATTGTTATTATGGGCCTAATCTTTCTTTTCTTGTAGATGACAATTTATACCTTTTACTGTTTCCCCTGAAGCCTTCAAAACCTTCTCCCTACTTCTTACTCACAGTTAATGACCTTGTTTCCTGTTTCATGGAGAAAATAGACACAGTGAGAAGCAAATGACTTCCATATTCAAGCCACTGGCTCATTTCCCTACATGCACATAGTATCTGGCACTTACCTCTAGAGTCAGCCTTTCTTAATTACACACTAGATCCTATCTCCTCCCACAGAGCACTTCTATCATCAAATAATATGGTATTGTATCTCATCTTAAAAAAGAAAGAATTAGCCATATGCTGATAATGCCTGTAATCCTAGCTATTCAGGAGGCTGGGATCTGACAGTCATATTTCTAGTCAGTCTCAGCAGACAAAGCTGACAATTTTCAGTTAACCTGTAAGAAGCCAGAAGTGAAGGTGTGGCTCAAGTGGCAAAGTGAGTGAAAAAGCTAATTGAAAGCAAGAGGTTCTGAGTTTTAGCTTGGGTGGTGTCACCACCAAAACAAAACAAAACAAAAACCACTAAAACCTTCTATCATGCCAGTGAAAGCAAAGCATGTGTTTAGCTAGGAAGGTTCAACCTTATAAAATTTCAATTCTTCCCAAGCTAAGGTAATAGAATAAGAATACATTACCAATAAAAATACCACTGTTTTCTTATGTGTCTTCAATTTAGTTGAAAGAGCAACCAAAAGAGAATAGCTAGGGAAGAGCCTATGAAAAAAGAAATAAGAGGAATGAATGAGGTCAAAAGCTATAGCGTGGCTTAACTCAAGAATTAACTTGTGGCTTAACTCTTAACTTACTATAAGTTAACTGGAGTTAACTTTAGTTAACTGAAGCTCTAGTGTGGCTTAACTCGTAATGTGACCAACCTGTAGGACATAAGAAAAGGTCCAGAGATAGACCTGATTGCATATGCAAATTCAAATGGAGACAGTCACCGCATTTCCAATCAGAAGAGATAGACTGGAACCGAGATAAGTACATAGACAGTGGGACAGGAGGCATTCTTTTACCACACACCAAGATGGATAAGATACTAAAGTTTAAAATGAAGCTGTGCAAATACTAGATACAAATATTGGTGAATTATTTTGTAACCCTTAATGGAAAAGCTTTTCTTCTCTAGTCATAAGCCAGGTCAGTGATAGATTGATAAACCTGACTGCAAAGAACTTGAGCAACTGCCTAGCAAGCACAGGCCCTGAGTTCAAACCTCAGTACTGCCAAAATAATAAGTATTATTATTTAATTGATAGGTATTGTAACTTAAGCTTTTCTCCTATGATAATTCAAAGATACAATAACAAAGACAGAAGGTAAAAGACAAGCTAAAAGATGAAACTTTTAAACAAAGGCTAATTAACACACATATGAAGGTTATTTTTAACATAAAAAGAACATAAAACCTTAAAAATGAGTAAGAAATATGAACAGAGCTGGCCAAAAAGAACTATGAATGGCCTTAAATAGTTGAAGAGATGTTGAACCTTGAGAATCCAGAATTAAACTACCTGGAAGTATTACTCATACTTTAAATGAACAGAGAACTATAAATAGTCGAAAGTGCTATTATACCACTAGAGGGCTGTTGAAATCATTGCTGGCTTCCCGTAATCCTGTTAACTAAAGCCACTCAAATGTTAGCTCCTCTCTTGTTTGGAACTACAGTACAACTATAGTAGCTACAGTTAACTACAGTAACAAGGCAGTAAATATCTTTTCTGCATAGATCCTATCTGGTTCTCAAGCTGCCACTCTGTTTCTCTCATGATAGAACTGATGTGTATATGTGGTTTGAGGAAGGTTACCTCTCCCTTTCTCCTTTGGGATGAGAAGGGGGCCTCTGGGACAGCCTCTGCATCCTCATTCCCTCCCGTCATTCTCCATGCAGCTTTTCTAAATCTAAGTCAGCCCGTCGCCCACTTTAGACCTTCTGGAGACTTAGAAGTTCCATAAAGCTCGCCCTGGCGCTATAGAAAGACTATGTAATTTGACCTTGCCTCCTGCTCTAAAACGTTACGTTGAGCAGCGTTGATTTACTTCCGTGCTGTACGCATGTGTGTTAGTACTGTCTGAACTCCCTTCTAGAGTTCATACTGATTCTGAACATGGTGTGCAGCGAGGGGAATCCCCCAATCTGGCCTGCCTCTCTCCTGCTTTAATCACTTGAGATGTGCCCTGTACATTTTGCAGGTTTGTCCCTACTTCTTAAAGAATATGAAGAGCAAAGGACTCTTATAGAGACATATGATTTGTTTTTATTTTTTACCAGCTGGCCAAAGTAAAGGAGAAAGTGAAAGATGTGCCCTCCCTCGTGGCCAGATTTGATGAGATCTATGGGAAACTGCACATCAATGGCCAGGTCACCACGCACACGTTGGATGCTCTGCTCTGCCACACCCCAAAGGACAAGACATCCCACACATTGCTACTAAACCAGAAGACTATCAGCCATCGGACTTTCCAGCCCCTCAGCCGGTCCCTGCTGGCTGAGTAACTCTTTGTAAGCTTCCTATAGGTCTGAGGGGCCTGAGAGGCGAGGCATCTCACATCACGAGACACTTGGCTAGCGCCTGGCCTCCTGCCTAAGCTCCACGTCCATCGAGTGGCGTCGCGCTGATGAGTGGGGCCAGGACGCTGCGCCGCTGAGCTGCCGTGCCAAGGGAGTTGCGGAGCTCCCTCCGAAAGGCGGCCCTTCCGTACCAACTGCCGAGGGAAGAGCAGGGCCCCGTTTCCAGTGCAGACCCCAACTAGGTGTCATTGGGAAGGCTTTTCACCGGACGCCTAGTCAGCCCCGACCAAATTTGCAAGGGAGGGATTACTTGGAACATTATACCTCGCTGAATATAGACCTGAAAGCCTATCCCGCCGTGATGGGAAATCACCAAGGAGTGTTTCACCCTTCGCCATCATTCACCCGTGATCCCAAGCAGGGTGCTTCGGCCCTCACGTCCCATCTGCAAAACAGTGGTGCCTGTGTGTACTGGCATACTGGTTTGAAACTGCCACTTGAGGTTCAGTAGGGCTAAACTCTGCTCAGTGAAGGAAATAAAAAAATACCTGAGCAAACTTCTCGTGGTTGTGTTTATTTTCTCAGCAGCATAAACAAAACCAGAATTTAGCTTTCAGGAATTAGTTAAGACCACATATGGTGCTACATCTGTTATCCCAGCACTTAGAACACAGGGGCAAGAGGATCACAAGTTCCAGCCTGGAAGCTAAATTTTTGAGGCCCTAGTCCTACCCACCACCTCAAAAAAAAAAAAAAAGTGGGGGGGGGGGAAGTAATCCACGTGTTTTTCAAAGAAATGCCACTATAAAACACCATTGCTGGGGCTGGGAATATGGCCTAGTGGTAAAGTCCTCACCTCATATACATGAAGCCCTGGGTTCGATTGATTCCTCAGCACCACATATATGGGAAAATGCTGGAAATGGCGCTGTGGCTCAAGTGGCAGAGTGCTAGCCTTGAGCAAAAAGAAGCCAGGGACAGTGCTCAGGCCCTGAAGCCCCAGGACTGGCAAAAAACAAAAACACCATTGCTTATTAGTCTTGTATGTGGATTATAAATATTTGGTCCTATGGTTCATCTTAGTAATGCTTTTCTCTTTGGATGCAATGTTGTTATTTCTGCAATAATTTGAAATATAGTATCTGGTCCATTTTGTATTTTGGGTCACTAGTATGTGGGAACAGATCCACAGCAGCTCCCCATCCCCAACTTGGCCTTTTATTTCTGTAATCCCAGACAAGCTCCTTTGTTCATGGCTTTTGTGTTAGTGCTCATTACAGAGTAATCAAAGTCCCACTGAACAATAGGCTTAATTGTGAAAATAGGCTAAGCCTTGGCAATTTTTCTCCATAGCTTTGTTGAGGATGACCCCAAAAATCCACAAACTTAATTTAACCAGTTTGTAGTAAATATTACTAAGAAATTATAGTGCAACTTAAAGATTTACTTGCTACAAACTAAGTGCCCAGTGGCTCCAGTGGCTTGTAATGTAAGCCTAGCTACTTGGGAGACTGCTGATTCCAGACCAGCACCATTGCAATGTGAGAACTTGGACAGAAAGTGAGATCCTGTCTCAGAAATAACCTGTACAAGTAAGAGGCTGGAGGCACAGTTGAGGGGGAGAGTACCTGGTCGTGCAAGCATGAGGCCCTGAGTTCAAACCTTAGCCCTGCCCTTCTCCTAATTTAGATAGGTAAAACTTCAGATTTCTCTGTCTTCAAGTGAAGTAAAATTGCTTATGAATTCTAGTTACATTAAAAATCTAAGACCAGGGACCCTGAGAGACTTGATCTTGGAGTCTTTAAGTCTTGTTTTTTAAGTAAATGTTTTTGATCCTTCGGGTGTTTGTTGTTGTTTTCCAGAGGCAGGGTCTTACTATGTAGCCCGAATGGATCTCGGACTCACGATCCCCCAGCCTCAGCCTCAGCCTCCTAAATGTGTACGCAACTGTGCTCAGCCCCTGTTGCATCTTCTCAGTTTTCCGGTTTTTGTGGTACTAGGGCATCTAACTTAGTGCCTTGCACATGCTAAGCAAGTGTTCTACCTCGGAGCTCTATCCCCAGCCCTGCTTAATTTTTTTTTCTGTCTTCACATCTTAAGGTTGTAACCCTGTATGTTCTCACAGAATATTTTAAAATACAGGCTGCTGGGTTCTAGCTCCATTTCTGCTACTGTACATCAGAACCGAGGCTCAAGAATGTATACATTGAACTAAGACCAGTGAGTAGAATTGCTAGTGAGTCATTAGGCCTCCACCTAGCAGTGGACTTCAAGAACAGCTGATAGAACGCTGTGTATCTACTAAGAATAGGTGGCTCAACTCTCACACCCATTCTTGGCCTCGCTGGTCTCTGGTGAGGAGACGGAGGAGGAGGAGGGAATCTGACGTCTGTGGCATCTGCTGGGTGGCAGGGCTGGTTCCGGCAGGCTGTTTAGAGACTAGTGCTGGCACTGATCTCCGAGGTTGGCTCTGCCATCTGCCCCTATGCTTAAGTGTCTTACTGTACCATTGCCATGACCAACATAGCTATCCACAGGGTTCTTTGCTAAGGACTCCCTAGGCATTATCACTGAAGGCTAATAAAGGCATCCGTAGTGCTTTCAAATACGTAATAAATCCATGGAAACTAAAAGGAAAGCATTTGTTCAAGCCATACGTCAAAAGATTTTTGAAGTGTGGGAAAGAAAGTGTCCAAAGAAAAGAGTAAAAAATAATGTACTCTTTACCTGACTCATATAACTCCTCTGTGTATCACCTTTATAATAATAAAAAATTAAAGATTTCTATCCATAAGTATGACTTACAGAAATTAAACTTGGTAGATAATCACTAGAAATGTTACAGTGGCCAAAGTGATTGGTCAGTAATATTTGATTTCTGTAAAAACCTTGTCACAAGCCAAGTCATTGTACAATAGATCCCCATGCAAATAACTTCAGAAAAGTAAAAATATTTCTTTAAAAAGGAAATGGCTCAACTGTATTGCATAGAAAATGAGTCAAGGAATTAAGTTGACTTCAATGGCATTTGCTCAGAAAGTATTTTCTCAGCAAAGAATTGTTACTGCAATTCTGATGCATGTGGTTTTATTCATTTAACACGGAGTCGAAACAAGGGGTCTTTTAAAAAACACCCCCATGTCTCATGGGGCTTGCATTGTGCGAGTGCTAGAGATACTAAACGGGGAGGTGCTGGCAGTGGCCTCCATGACTGCAATTGGGCTAAGTGCTGAGCACAGGGTACCTTCCATCCGCCACCTTATGTAATACGTCGCCGGCATTTACACCCAACACACTCCCATCCCTGACACCACAGGTCGCCTGTGATTGCTTTGACACAAGTCCATTATTGCCTCATGTCGCTGTAGAACTCTTTCTACCTGTGTATGTCTAGTCTCTCCTGAAGCGGATGTCCTTTGCATTTCTAGTACATGATCCTCGAATGCCTATGAAGCGTAATACATAGGGCCTTAATATTTTTAAACGAGTGAGGTAATTAATTCATGGCAGACTTTTATTCATCAGAATAGCCTGCCGTGATATGCTTCCCAGGGTCTCATAAACCAGCTGTTGTTCCCCTGTTCACAGAAGACAGAGCCAAGACAGGAAGAAGAAGAAGAAGGGGTTGGTTAACCCAGGAGACCTGTGCCGGCCACCCGATTCCTGTACTGGCCAGAGCCCCTGTCTGGCTCTGCTGGACCAGGAGGGCTTCCTCAGTCGTTCCAAGTACTCAGCTAATCCGAGAAGGGGCCTGGGGAGAGCTGGGGAGCGGGGAGTGGCCACAAAGGTTCCAGGTGACTTAACAAGCCTCCCACCAGAGGCCTGAGAGGCGGGCAGCATTCCGCAGCCCTCTAGATGAAAGTGTGGGGGGGGGAGGGGAGAAGACCCAGAGTGAAGGCAAGTCACTACTTGCCTGGTCATCACTGCCCTGTTGCTGAAATGCCCTCAAGCTAGCTGCTTTAGGAAAAAACACCCTCATGAATCAGGCTTGAAGAGGGGCCTGGAAGGCAGCTCCCAGAGCTGCCTGACATCTGCAGACCAAGTCACATTCTTGGCAGCCAAGGGCAGAACCTGCTTGTGTAACCCACTCTGCTGCGGGGGGACACGTTCCGTAGGCATGCAAGAGGATGACGGCAATCATCAGCTTCATGGCTGGAAATACCGTTCTGGTAGCACAATGAGCGTGCTCTGGTTACAGCTGGCAAGATGGCCTCATGCACGCCCAGGACGATTCTATCCCACTGAGAGGCCAAGAGAAAACAAAGCAACGAACCTAAGGCGTTAGGGCCAAAGGGTTCGTCTCTGTATGACACTAGAGAGTGAACAAAGTGTCATTTTCAATTTGGATAGCAGAGTTGCCTCTGATGCATCGGCCACAGGAAATTCAACAATAGTAGGGCTATTTAAGACACAGTTGATAAAAAGAAGAAAAAAAAACATCTAATATACAAGACTTGCCATTCCTCTGGCTCTATGCAAGGCCCTTTGCATGGGTTTGAATTTTCAGGAAAACACCAGGAGGGACTGTGACCCCATTTTACAAATGAGGGGTCTAAACCTTAGTGATGTTAAGACATTTGCCCATGGCTCTAATAGCAGGATGAAGGGGAGAGAACGGTGTTTGAAAACAGACAACTGAATATCAGCACTTGTGTACTTTAACTCTGCATCTGTTGTCTGTCCAAATGGTGCCTCCGTGTGTGTGTGTGTGTGTGTGTGTGTGTGTGTGTGTGTGTGTGTGTTTGCAATCTACCCTGGCTATTCTTCAGTTGACAATTTTAGAAATGACAGCAGAGGGCGCCCAAAGTCACTATTTTGGAAAAGGTGCCATTTTTTTTTCTAAAATGTCTTCCTGTTTTGGCATTTAGAGAACAGAGGCCTGCCCGGCTTACACAGAGAAGCTGCCCGCAGATAGACTGTAGGGGTAATGCATAAGGTTGCCTTTAGCCAGCTTAACAACTACCCATTGTTGAGAAGATGTTCTTAAGAGAGAGTGAGCGAGGAGGTTGATCCTCTTCAGAAAGAACAGGAACATATGTGCGTGCACGCAAGCCCGGACGTGCACATGACACACAACAGGTGTTTCATGAGACGACACTGTAAAAGAAAAAGAAAGAGGATGGTGACTCAGCTCAGCTTGGAAGGACTTTTCTCCTAATTTAACAGGACAAAAGAGTCATAATTGACTGTTAACTTTTATTTACTAAAATGCCATTGTATGTGAGAGGAATTGAATAGGAATTAGGCTCGTAATACTTTGATTGTCTCTCTGTCATTCCAAATGTATCAAATGAGAGGCATGCCAAATATTTCATTTTACAAGTTTCTTTCAAATTCTATTTTTAAGTTTTGAGGAGGTGGCACTATGTAGCCCATGTGGGTCTCGAACTTGCCATCTTCTTGCCTATGCCTTCCGCATGTTAGAAATTACAGGTGTGCACCGCCATGTCCCGCTTCACTTCCCTGCTTCTCGATGGTTCCGAGACTGGAAGGTGGCAGAGTGGGCCATGTCGGATTCAGTGTTGCCTTTTGTCCCCATTTCAATAAAACAATGTCTTAGGATTTGTTTTTTGCTCCTTAAATTCGACTTCCTCTTTCTCCTTTCTCTGTTCTTCTATTTTGTGTCTTCCCCGTCATTTTGCTAATGCTTCTCCCTTTGAAAACGAAGGTCTTTGACGTCCCGTTTTTTTGGCTGTGTCGTGACAGAGGTTAGCTTCCTGTGCTGTCTTCCATGCACTGACTCAGAGGAGAAGCTGACTTACTGGAACTAAGGAGAACCCCAAAGTTTGCTTCAGTCCTGGGGTTGTTTTGTTCCCTAGCTCCAACCCCCTTATTCCAAAGACCTGAACAGGTCACGTTGAGAGAAGTAAGCATCGTGCCTAAACCCCGTTTCCCTCCCTCGTTCCCCTAGGACTGTTTCCTGTAAAGGAAGCCTGACCCCTTGGAGCTGCCCCGTGCCCCCAGTCTCCCTCCCAGGCCCCCCAGCCCCAGCCCCTTGGACGGGGTCACACTGCTTACAGTGCACATGGGCCGGAATAGCCAACTCAGACTTTTCACTGGGCTCCAAGGTACTTTACCTTTCCATTTGTTTAATAAAGAGCGTTTAACAACTATCTATTTACTTATTCATTTGCTTGCTGATTTACTTGCCAGATGGCCTGGATATTGTCAAAGCTTTAGATTTTTCATTCAAGGCTGGCACTCTACCATGTGAGCCACAACTCCACTTCCAGCTTTTGGGGGGATTAACTGGAGATAAAGAGTTTCTCGGATTTGTTTGCCCAGACTAGCTAAAAACTATGATCCTCGGGTCTCAGCCTCCTGAGTAGCTAGGATTACAGGCACGAGCCACTGGCTCCTCAAGGTCTTTAATTTTTATTTATTTCTTCGCCCATTTGTTCGTTTGCTTGTTTATCGTGCTACTCCTTTGACTTGAACTAAGAGCCTATGTTTTATCCCTTAGTTTTTAGTTTGCTCAAGACTGGCACGCTGCCACTCTTGCCACAGCCCCACTTCCGGCTTTTTGGTGGTTAGTAAGAGATGAGGGGCTTTCCTGCCTGGGCTGGCTTCAAACCTCAGTCCTGAGCAGCGAGGATTACAGGTGTGAGCCGCTGGCACTTAGCTTCAAACTTCCCCAGCCAAAACAATGAGCGCAGAGGAAAGGAGATCAAGTAACCCAGGGAGCTCCAGGCCGGCTTTGTTCCTGTCAGTTCCAACAGAGCCACATGGAGATGCTAAGGACATTGACCCACCGGCAGTAACCACAGCACAGCAGCGGAGCAGGGGCTCAGGTTTTGAGAAATGTAACCTGCATGCAAACGCCATGACACTTTTCCTGGCAGCATGCAGCTTAACAGAATAGGAAATGAAAACCATGATTATCACCATAAGCTTCCTTTTCATGAGTTCCCATCTCTTCCAGAGATACCTCTGCTACTGACTGTCTTCCCTTCCTCCTTTTTCTTTGTTTGGCCTAACCTCCAAATGAAAAACAGTGCATTCCCTGTGATTAAAATTCTTAGGAACTGGCTGGCCTCCTCTCAGGGGAGAGGAAGGGGTACCCCTAAATCAGCTGCCCTCTCATCTCTGGAACAAAGAGACAAGAAAGAAAATGAGCTGGAAGCCCAGAACTGTTTTCATGACCATAATTTGCAGATCAAATCTATCCAAGCCCTAGAAAGCCTCAAGAATCCCATCTGATGGGCGTGCCAGTCACCTGACCACCATGCTCAGTGTCTCCCAAGCAAGAGGAAAGCCAAGAGCAAGACTGCTCCCCACTAGAGGATCACCCTGCCCCTGCCCTCAGCTTGAGAAGGAAAATGTGGGCTACGCTAATCCCTCTCTTAATCTTCTTGACCAGCAGATCAAGAATAAACTCCAGGGCTGGGAATATGGCCTAGTGGCAAGAGAGCTCGCCTCCCATACATGAAGCCCTGGGTTCGATTCCCCAGCACCACATAGACAGAAAACGGCCAGAAGTGGCGCTGTGGCTCAAGTGGCAGAGTGCTAGCCTTGAGCAAAAAGAAGCCAGGGACAGTGCTCAGGACCTGAGTCCAAGCCCCAGGACTGGCAAAAAAGAAAAAAAAAAAAAAAAGAATGTACTCCAAAGTCCACCTGGTCCACGATCTTCTACACTGACCTCTCTATTTCCCTTGCTTGTCTTATTGCTACTACCCAGCACTTTGGGGGGTCTTTATCATTAGATAAAGTAAGTTTGTGTTGCTATTCATTCTGGTTCTCCCTCAGAGTAGCCTTCCTGAACCACCTACTCCAAACAGCCTTACCTCTGTTCCTTATCCATTATCCTGCCCATGAAAACTACAGCATTTATGGGCTAGATGTGATGGTACACACTCATCATCCCAGCTACTTGAGAGGTAGAGGCAGGAAGACGGCAGCACAAGGCGGATTATGGAGAAGTCGGTAGAGGCTATCTGAACAACAAGCTAAAAGCTAAAGACCTGCGTGGCTCAGGAGAGAGAGTCACTTGCCTAACTGAAGGGTGAGGTCCTGACCGGAGTCCAATACCCACTGTCATACTTACAAAAAAGCACTTGGGACTCTAAATGGATATTGATTTGACAATTATTTGTCTTCTCTAGAAAAGGGATTGGCAACCTGCAATGTAAGGGCCAAGTCACACCTGCCTTTGTTTCTTTTTTTCACCACAATTGTAGGTTTGAGTCTCTACTGCCAATGTAGAGGCTACATCATCTACAAAGCTGGATGTGTTTATTATCAGGTCCTCTATAGAACAAGCTGGCTAACCTATGGTGTAGAATGGAAGCCCTCTGGGGACAGGACTTTGTCTCTGGTTCACTCCTCTACCTTTCATTCACAGAATACTACCTAGGTATTTAGTAGGTGTTCAAAAATATTTACTAAAAGATTGAACAAATGGATGAATGAATAAATCATTCAAAGTGTTTGGAAAATGCTTTTCTTAATGCAAAGGCTACTTAATGAGCCCCTACTTGCATCCCCTGTTGGACTCTGAGCAGAAGACACCATGATGATGATAGACACACAAATTCAAGGCACCGTGAAGAATCCCACAGCACAGGCGAGTGCCAGGGACCGTGGGAGCCGTAAGGACAGAGACCTGCCCCGGGCATGCGCAGATGGTCAACTGAAGGGTGAGTTCTCCAAAAGAAGCGTGAAGGTTGCCTCAGGCAGAGTGGAAGGGACTCTGTGCCCAGGGCGCCCCCCATTGTGCTCTGGGGAACAACAAGCCATTTGGGATATGAGTGACTGGAAGGAGTCTTGAACAATTTTTTTGTACGGTTTCCGTATCCACCATGGCCACTCTCCATACCCTGCCGACTCTTCCTCCTTTGTTGTCATTTAAAATATGGAAGAAAGTAATGATTCTTCACAGAATGGCTACCCCTTTTCCTCGGAGGCCTTCAGACCCAACACGATGCACACTAGACACAGCTTCTGAAGGGACATAGGGGACTCAAAAGATCCAGTTTTCTCCATCTTGGCACTATTGATATGTAGGGCCAGACGTTCTTTTGTGGTGGGAAACTGTCAGGCAATATGGGTGTCTCTCGGCATCTCTGGGCTCTGCCTCCTGGATGCCAGTTGTACCCCGCAGTCATGACAACCAATAGCATCTCCAGGCTTGGTCATTTGTCACAAGGGGGGGGGCAATATCATTACCTCAGAGAGTGTCAGGAAAATACATAGATAACTCAACGTTCAAGCTCTTCCTAACTTGGAAGTGCTGCCTAGCAGTGGCTTGTGTTTGAATTTTGAGATTGGATCTTGCTAGCTTTGCCTGGACTCGTCTACAGCGTGAATCATCCTGTCTCTACCTCCTGGGAAGCTGGACCGCTGTGCTTTGGTTGGAGGGAGATTATGAAGACCTGAGGTGCATTCTGTGCACTTCTTTTGCTCTTGAATAAAACCTGCCCGTTCCTCTTCATCTCCCCTGAGCACTTAACCATAACAAGTACGACCAGCAGCCCAAGAAACTGAAGAACAGACGTCCGCTTTCTCCTCACCCCGTTGGGTTACCTCACTGTGGCCCAGTGCTTTCTAACATTCATGGGATCTGTATCATACTGAATTGTGCTCATTTAGATATGCACTGAACAGTAAAATACTACTCAGCGATCAAAAAGAACCAGCTGAGAGACAATCGGCACACGTTCACTTTTATATGCAGAAGTTAGATCTAAAACATACTGGAATAAGATAAATTATACAAGATTCTAGACACACACACACACACACACACACACACACACACACACACACACAGTGAGGCCAGAAAAGGATACTCTTAGGGAAGAAACACAAAGGCTCCATGCCTGTGTGTGTGTGTGTGTGTGTGTGTGCACGCGTGTGTGCATCTCAAAACGAACTCCAAGACATGGAAACAATAGATCTCTTTTTGTTTTTGCTGTTGTTGGTTCTGTTTCCTTCTCTTTCCGTATGGCTTATTTGTGTGTCTATCTTGGGTGGGGAGGGGGAAGGCACAGAACTGAAGGGAAAAAAGAGTGAAAAAGTACAGCCGTGGAGCTCACGGACACTGAATGGAAACCGGAGGAAGGGGCTGGGAGAGAGTGAGAGAAGGGAAAACACGGTACGAAAGGAAAGGCACTCACTGCCTGACTCGTGTGATTGGAATCCCTCCCTCTGCGCTTCACCTTTAGAGTAACAATCAGGTAAATTAAAAAAAAAAACAACTAGTTGTTGATCAACACAACAGGATGAGTGGCTCAAAGGGCCATGCGGAGGGAAAGATCTCATGTTGTCTGGTTCCATGTATTTGATTTTCCAGAAAAGGTGTGATCATAGAATAAATAGAGAAGGGGCTGGGAGAGAGGGGGAGAATAAAGAGTGAGCAAGGAGCGCATCTGGGGTATTTGTATACACATATGCACATGTATGTACATGAAGCTATACATAGGTTATAACTCAAAAATGTACATAAAAAGTATACACAAAAAAGCATAGTCTCCGAAGATTATGATGCACTTTCACTATTCACACGTTTTCCTCTAACCACAAAGTATTTTTTAAAAAAATACACCAGGTAACCAACGCTTTTACCACTGGCGGTACTTGCAGAGCTCTGGAGAGGGAAGAAGAGCGACATTCTAGAACTAAATGAAGGGTTGACACTTCCTGGCTTCTATTCCTCTTTCACTTTCCACAGAATGAGGTTATCTTCACTTCTCAATCCCAGGTTACCAAATTTCACTCTGGAATTCTCCCAGCCTCCTTGCCCAGCAGGGGAAAGGCTTCCAGAACTTTGATGGATATGAGAACAGATTGGCCAGTGCCAAGAGGTGACCCCAAGATCCCAACCTTGTGTGTGATACTCCCGTGCAGGTGGAAAGGGCTCATGGAAGCATGAGGCAGCGTGAGGAGCCTTGGGATTGTCTATCCGAGGTTCTTGGCAAGAGAAGGAAAAGAGAATCATAAAATAATAGTGGCTTGGGAGGAGGGGGAATGAGGGAGGAGGTAACAAACAGTACAAGAAATGTACCCAAGGCCTAACATATGAAACTGTAGCCTCTCTGTACATCACTTTGACAATAAATAAGAAAAAAAATAATGGCTTGATTCTAAAGGCAGGTAATATCCTTCATGTAAATGGAAACCTATTCTTCTGTCAGAAAGAATGACATTGCCTCATTCATAAGAAAACAGATTTGGGAACATTTATAGTAAGCCGAGTAAGCCAGACCTAAGGAAACATAGGCTGCATGGTGTCCCTCATTTGTAATAATTAAAATGTACCTATAAATCTACAAGTAAACCAAATAGTAAATGACGAAAAGTTACACTTGGGCATGACTAATTAATCAGGACTCTAAACATCCACCCAGTGAGACCAAAGGAAGATATTCTTAAGAAAGGCTCACAAGGGCTCATAAGCCACGTGCATGTGATCATATAAAATGATGTTTATCGAAATGAACTCCAAGAAATGGAAACAAGAGGGGTTTTTTGGGTACTGTTTGTGGTTCTTTTTTCTTTTCTTTGGTTATACTTCTGTTTTTCCCTTTTGTCACTGTTTTTGATTTCTGTATCCTGGCTTATATGTGAGTTTATCTGATTTGGGGAAGGGAAAGGGGAAGCACAGAAATGGTGGGATAAAGGGTGAACTAACGCAGCCGTGATACTCACCAGACACTAGGTGGGAAATACAAGTTGGGGCCGTGGGAGGTGGAATTGTGAGGGGGAAACTGGGAGAAAATGAAGGAGGGCGGGGTGACACTGTTCAAAAAGAAATGTGCTCATTACCTGACGTATGTCACGGTAACCCCTCTGTAGTGTATATAGAAAAAGTCCTTGGAGCATCTGTATGTGAATAAGGTCACAAGATGCGTGTATACGGCTGCCAGGGGCCCTGTCGCTCCCCTCGTCTTTTCTCTGCGCTGGGGATGGTACGGCAGCTCCAGCAGGGTCAGATCAGAAAGGAACGCGTAGCCCCTCTCAGAGTGAAATGCATGGCACTGACAAGAGGAGTGTTACCTCCTGAAAGAGCCCGCTTGTGGTTGCCCAAAGCGCAAGCCATGGCTTACTTATTAATATTACACCTCATCTGGAATCTGGAAGAGACAGCTGCGCATCTCTGAGTCTGCGCCTAGGTAGCCCAGTGCATGGACCGCCCTTGAGGAGCTGTTGGCTCTTTTCCCTCTCCGCTGAATGTGCTGGGAGACGATGAGCTGGGTGGTGCAGCCCTGGGCGTCTACACTGTGCGGGAAGAAGGGCTGGCAGAGACAAGCCGTGGGGGGCAGGTCGCCTGAAGCTCACGGCTCTCGCGGCCTGGGAGGGAGAGCTTTGAACTGCCGAGGAGCATGCTACAGCACCCATCCTATTTAATCCTTACACCTCCCCTTGTCTCTGCGCCTCCCATGGCTGGAAAGATGGCTTACTAGACGCCGAAGACGCGCGTATGTACGAGATGGCCTCCACCCACACAAGAGGCAACCAGGAAAACAGTGTCTGTAAAACTTGAGTCTCTGGATCTCAACCAATCATATGGTAGGCAACATAGACCACAACCTAGGAAGTGAAGACGAAAGATTCCCTCCGAGGCCCTTCCCAGGGGGAGACAGGTTTGGGGGGGGGCAGGGGGCGGAGGGGGATTTCCGCACTTGAGAGTATGTCTGACCCTCTTGAAGACGTATCTCAAACCTCAGCTCTCTAGGGACTGTTCTTGCCCACCCAGAATGCTAGCTTTAAATGCATATGAAAGCTTTCACATGCATTTTCCTGGCCTGTATTCAGGGCCTACAGCTACAGTAATGCCTGGCTCATGCTTATGTATCGAATGAAATCAGAGCCTGAACTTTGTTCCTCAGAAGTTAAAATCAAGGGCTGTTTGGACTTGGCTAAATCTTGGGGAAAGCCATTTACACTGTTTGCTGTAGAAATGAAGAGCATAGGCTAACATAACCCTTGTATGTGCAGTGATTGTCAAGGTACTTGTCTTCGAATTCCCTGTGATCGATGGTGGCTCTTTGTGGTCGCCAGTCTCCAGGGTGGTCCCCGATGTCTCTCATCTCTTGTCACGCCTACCCTTGGGAGTCCCCTCTATGGAAGAGATGGTATCATAGGACGACTTCTCAGATGAGGTCATAACAATAATGACGCTTCTGCCTTTGCTCTTCTTGGATCATTTGACCGAGGGGGGAAAAAGAGACTTGGGCGTGAAGCCATACGGAGCAGTCTATGTGGAGCGGAAACAGGCCTGCTACCCGCAGCCAGCCACGACCCACCAGGCATTGAATGAGCCGTCTTAAGAGACTCGCAGAACCGTTCAGTCCGTCGAGCTTCCAGATGAACGCAGCCCTGGTTGACACTTCGACTGCTACAAGTGAGACTCAGGACTGACTAAGCTGCTCTTCATCTTCCGACCTATGAAAACTCTTTACAAAAATATCACTACCATTTGAAGGGAACTTGACCTAGAGCAATAAATACTGAACAAGTTATCCCTGCAATGACTGAATGGGGATCACCAGATGCCTTGTACATGGTCAGTTCTGTGTTTGGAATGATCTCAGTTCACAAGAGTTAGAGGGCCAGAGAGTTGGTGTCTCACAAAGTAGGGGAGAAATGAAAAGGCGAGAAGGTCCTCTTAGTTTTTGTGTGCAATAGCAGACAAACTTTCAGCGACTATCAGACAACCCTGAAGTGGATATTCCAATGTTATTTAAGTGTGTTAGGAAAGTGGGTCATCTTTCCACCTAGTGAGACAATTCTGATCTTAACAGCTAATCTTGGAGTGCCCTCTGTCCCCATACCTTTAGCAAAGTGCCAGGACAATCTCTTATTTACATTCATCTTCTTGAGTCTGTAGCATTCCAGAACTTGGATGCAAATGGTGGCATTCTCTACGTAGCTACTACTGGACAAAGTACTGACAAAAAACCCTTGTTTCTTCCAGCCGTCGGCTGATGGGCACAGAGGTATTTGGCTCTGAGTTCCCACGTGGTTGTGTTTCTGTAACTCCAGACTGAAGCCCCTTCCCTTCTCCAGTATCTCCCTGGAGTCTGGGGACTGCTGCTGGGGTGTTCCATTTCTCAACAATCGCCTTCATTCTTCACTGCTGCCCCTCAGTCTCCTACAGCCCCTGCCCTGCTTCTATCAAAACTTAGATGCTCTGACCCCAGCCCCTCCACAGGCAATTACAATTTTTTCAGATAACCTTGAATTGTCTGATCCTTAAGTGACCCTAGCCTTCGAGGGCCCCCAGAGACAAATTGCCTGGGCAGAAAGACATGGCTCTTTGTTATACTCCAAAGTATCCATTGATGGTGAGAAATGAGTGCCCCTCCTTCACTCCAGGGAGCAAAGTCTCTCCTTCCGAATGGTTGGCGTAGACTGAGCCCTCTCTGTTTGGCTCAAGAATCCCCAAATTCCTGTCGTTTTTTTAACATTGTTGTTTAACTGGGAAGTTAAAATACCAGTAGTTATTAGTTCTCTTGTGTCCAGTCTGGGCTGAATTCCTAAATTCCCAGGGCTTTCAATGTAGAGATGAGACCCTACCATAATCTTCCTGGATGTGAACTTGACACCAAACAGGATGATGCACAAAGCTTGCCGCGACGAAGTCAATTGTGTTCCATGAATGCTATTTCTTACAATTCCGACCTGAACTCTTAAACCCTTCTCTATCTGCCCCAATCCAGCTGTGAGGAGACCAAGTGAGGGACACGAGGACCCTAATCACTAGAACATTCTAAGGGACCCCTTCTGCATGCACGCCTGACAGCAGAGCCCCATGGCTTTTGGATCTGCACAGTTCCCCGAACATGGAGGGTGTTTTTTGTTTGCTCGTGTGTTTGTTTGCTTACGAGTCCGTGAGTGGAGTCCAGTGCCCTGTGCTGTCAATGCTGGCGAATGCTGGGAGTTCATTTGAGAACTCAGCTGAGAAGTACTTGGGACCGTGCACCCTTAGGGTCTCTAAATGGAATTTGACATCTTGAACAGTTCACCTCTTCTTCGACACAGACTTTTGTTAACATAGCACATCGTTTCTCGGTCACTAAACTCTTAAGCAATGTGCTTGCTCCTAGCACCTTGGCTTACACATGAAGGGCAGCCAATGAAGGGTTTTAATTGGGGTTTTATTAATATTTCATGAGGTGAATGGATCACCCACTTGACTTTTGCACAGGAGACTTCTCCCTCTATTTAATCAAAATTCCAAGTTAGTTTTATTACTTCATATGTGTCAAGGGAGAAAGGTTCCAAAGTTATCCCAGGACTAGAGAAAGAGCAGATCCACCTGTCACCATTTCTATTCATGGAGTTTCTAGCTACATAATCACCGACCTCCTCAGGGACTCGGTAAAAGTCTTTCCCCTTCAGTTTTCTCACCAATAAAACTGACAAATGAACTCATCTCCAAGCTTTATACCTAATCTGTGATGACAGAAAGAAATGTTTCTGGGTCAACAGCATTTATGCTATTTGCATGCCCAAATGAGATAAATATTCTTACAACTGCTGCAAAATGCATGGGGAAAAAAAACGAAGTTTGTTGTTTCTCTTTCCCCTTCTTTTCCCAAGTGCTATTGCCAAGTTGCCAGATAGTTTTACATTGGAGAAGGAAAAGGAGAAGTAGAAAGTGGAGTCCTAGGAACTTCTCCTTTATCTTAATCATCTTTCTTCTCATACTTTTGGAGTGACAGGAACAGAGAATAAGGGTGGAAATGTTATGATTGATACACATACAGAATCTCATCAGTGGTTGAGATGTTCAGGGGAAATTTAGACCACAGCCTCAGCTTCCCAGAACTCGCTACCCTCTGGGGTAGTTCTGTTTTGAAAAATCAAGAATGAACCAGGCACCAGAAGCTATAATTCTAGCTACTCAGGAGGCTGAGATCTGAGGATCATGCTTCGAAGCCAGCCCAGGCAGAAAAGTACATGAGACTCTTATCTCCCATAAACTACTTTAAAAAAAAAAAGTCAGAAGTAGCACTGTAGCTCAAATGATAGACATAAGCACACAGAGGCTCAGGGATAGCGCGCAGGCCCTGAGTTCAAGCCCCAGGCCCAGCCAAAAAAAAAAGAAAAGAAAAGAAAAATCAAGAATGCCATCTTTGGAAGCCTCAAGGAAGATTCACTTCCAGCCATCACCAGTATTTGAGTCTGACACAGATGATGCAGTTTGGCAAAGGCCAGTTTCTACAAAAATCCAGGACAATTCCAAGCTTGAGATCACTGGAGGGAAGAGACGTGAAGAGAAGATTTGGAAAAGGCTCTTGGAGAAGATGAAGCCTGTTGTGAAACATTCTCTAAGATGGCAGGAGCCTCCAGAACTATTCATGCCTGAATCACCATGATCTTTTCTTACTCCCAGCCATCTGAGGCCTGTCTCCAGACTAATCCCTCTGATCTAAACAGCTGTCCCAGAGACATTATGCCTGGCCTGGCTTGACTTCCTGGACTGATAAAGGCCTCCAGAAATGTCAGCTGCTCCCTAGCTTGGTCTTTGCATTGTGGAAGAATCTGAATCTGGCTGTGTCTGACATCTCATCAAATCTCCTTGCAATCTCAACAGAAATTGCCTGTCAGGTCAATGGTCTTTGATACTTATTATTTGATTAGCTCTACCCTTTAGCCTGTGGTGGTTTTCTTTCTCTTCAATTACCCACTCCAAGGCATGGAATTTGAAATTAGGCAGATCTGCCTTCTGTCCTGGCTCTACCCCCTGCCTCTTGGGTATTGCTGGGTTAGTGTCTTGTCTTCTCTGAGATTATAAAAATGAGACTGATCGTGGTAGAGACCTAGTAAAGGAAACCCCTTCCTCTATATGGCTGGTGATACATCCCCTCAGCTCCTAATTTTTGTCACATGGACCATAGGATAGTTTACAGACAAGAATAAGGTTTGGGTAGAGTACTTCAGGGTTTCTAATTATTTAAGATGTCACCAAGGAACAGGCTAGGGCAGGGATGCCAAGATCCTAAGACTTCTCAGGATGGAGCTCAGAGGTCCAGGCACCTGGGCTTGCTCTCTGCTACTGCTACTCTAAAATCTCAGTTCCCAGGGAGGGGAGCCCAGTAGAAGTTCTTGGTAAAGAGCCAAGTGGCTCACAGATGGAAATTATAGCATCATCGTGACTCACTGAAAGATAGTTGAAGCATATCCTGAATAACATATTTTTGTAAGTCACGAGAAATTTATAAAGGATGCCAATGAATAGATTCAGTTCTACGACACTTGAAGCTTAAGATTAAAAAATGTTTTAAACATACATACAGTGCCTCTACTGCTATTAAAGAAGCTGTTCTACCTTATATTCCTAATCTGGCAGATCATTTGCCATGTGATGGAATCTCTCTTTGGTGACATCAGATTGGTGTACGGATGAATTTCCTGGGATGTGGAATGTTCAGTGCAAACACCGTCACAGTCCAGGGGAACTGGCATGGTTGGCCCACTCTCCTCGGGATGCCAGAAGATTCTATTTCCCAGACTCCCTTGCAGTTGAAGAAAATCAGATGCCCAGGGGCTGGTCAATGGGTTGTGGGCGGATGTGCGAGGCTATGGAACCCCCCTTGATCCTCTCGGCACTGTTCTTTCTGTGTTCCTGTGCTCTGCACCGGCAGGTGCAGCCTTTCCCTGGGGGAGGCCTGGCCCCGCCGTCCTCGCTGGGAGCCCAGCCTCGCCGCCTTTGTCACACGCTGGGAGTGAGGAAAAAAGGCTTCGGTCTCACAAAGCCACCGAGGCCGGTTTGGGGATTGTCTCTGCAGTGAGCTGTGCTGAGAAACAGCACGACGTTTTCTGCTGGGAAGCCAGTGTTGATTTTGGGGTGGGGGGGTCCCCCATACATCTGGCTGAGCCTTTGTAGATCATCGTACCATTGTCTGGCCAGGTGTGGCATTTTGGAAGAAATTCAAAGATCAGCCAGCCTGGACACCTGTGCTGTAAAGGAGTCATGCCACCTCCGATCACACGATAGATAGCCAGAGTCTTAATTTCCTTATCCTTTAAATTAAGAGGATAGACTCAATCCGTTCCTCAATAGCTTTGGGTCACAATCTCCTGAAAATCTGAGCAAGGCTGTGAAAGTTCTCTCCAGACACACACGCACGCACACACATCTCTGCAAAGTTTCAAGAGGCTGCGTGTCCTTGACGCTGTTTCCTTTGCGTCTCCCCGAGTGGGAGCCGGGCTACTTTCAGCAGAGAAACTGCCCCCCCGAGGCCGAGGAAGGCGCCGCCGTGCCAGCCAGGCCCCTCCTGCGGGCATTTGTCTCCTCTCTGTTTCCCTAACATCACCATTTCCTTCCCCTCCCTCCCATGTTCTCGTCTCGCTCCCTGCTGGCCCCTGCCCGGTCACTCATGGGAACCTGCCTTTGCTGAAGTCATCGAGGCCGTTCTCGAACCTATGTCTGCCAAGCCAACATTTGCAGCTGGCATCATCACAGGACACCGGTTCCAGGCCCGCAGGGCGCCGGTCCTGTGCAGCACGCCCACCCTCCGACTTGTGTCCTTGGCATGCTGTCACAAGGTCCTTTCAGGATGACTTGGAAGTAAGGGCCTGCCCTGTCACCACGTCTATTTCCCGCATCAAGCCAGTCCATCCGGCTTCCCACACGCCCCTCTCCTCCCCGTTCTTACGGCATGACAGCTGTCACCAGCCACCGTGGGCTCTGAACTGAGCCACGCTCGGTCACTTCCCAAGCTTGCCAGAGGCCGTCGTGAAGTACACCTGCGACCCCAGCGACTTGAGAGGTAGTCGTAGGAGGATCGGAGCTCCAGGCCAACTCAGGAGAAGTTAGCTTGAGACTCTATCTGAAAAAAAACCAACTAAAAGCGAAGGACTGGAGGCATGGCTCCCGTGCCAGAGCCCGGGCCTTGCAGGAGAGGAGCCCATCTCTGAAGCCATGAAAAGAAAACCACCAAGTATCCCCAACTCCTGGGCACTTGAGGAAATAAGCTGAGAGAAAATGAGAATACTCCATTCCTCATAAAATTCCCAATCTCGTCTTGTGTCGTCTGCGGTTTACATTCCCAGGGCTCACCCGAATACTGTTTCTCACAGAGGGCACCTTTCTGATGGTAGACAGAGCTCTGGGCTACCGAGTCAGAAAGATCGGGGTGAGATCCTACTTCTCCCACTTACCAGTTTAAGCAAAGCCAGTGAATTGCGGTGAGTCTCCTCCTGGTGTGTAAAAGGTAAATTACTGTGGAGTCTAAGCCTAGGATGAGAGAGTAAGGATGAAAGAAAGTGATGCATGTAAAGTCTCAGCAGAGAACTAGAACGTTTAAGCACCTAATAAACGTCAGAAGGCACTGACTCACAAAATGACTAGAAAATATCATAGCCTCTGCATGCCCCCCCCCTTTTGAAGGCTAGTTCCTTTTTAAGGCTATAATAGGCACTCAAGAACTATTCATTTGAATAGTTCAACAGGATTCATGGCAAGCCTTTGTCTTAACCTGTCTTCTGTTTTGTCAGTAGCAACCATCATGGCTGTTTTTAACTTAAAAACCAAACGGTGTAACTGAAATAAAGTATACCTTGTAAGAGTTCATGTTTAACTTGCTGTATTTCAAACCTAAATCCCCATCAAGTAACAACTTAGTTTGGACTTTGACTGAACCTTCACAAATATACAAATGACTTTTATTATTAAAAACTAAAGCAACTGGCGCTCTGGCAGGATTTATTTGTGTTTGACAGTGCGCATGGCGAAGGCTCGATTTGTGCCGGCGTGACAGCAAGGTGAACATAGTCTCTGTGTGTGAGGGGACAGGTTGCGAGTGATTCTGGATGACCTTGAGACGCCCTTGACTGGGGAGAGAAGAGCCGTGCTTCTTCACCTTGCTCTGAGCCCTCCTCTTGCCCCACCACAGAAATGGCCCCTCTGCTCCTCACCTGGCTGGAATCTTCAGGCGAGCCACACTCCCGTCCCGAACCGTCTGTGTTCCGGATCCTCGCTGCCTTGCTGTTGATAGAAAGTATCGCGGGTTCGACTTTTTATTACTTCTTAAAATTCTGTCGTTGTGTAAAGGGGTTTACGTTCCACAAATCAGGGTACGAATGCAGCGCGTCTTGGTCCATGTCTCCCTTCCGTCGTTCTCTCCCCGTCTTTCCCCATCCTATCCCTGCTCTCAAGTTCCGTAGTTCAGTTTTCTGAATATAATCCCTGCGCTTGCTCACCCCGTCTTCCTCCCTCCATTCATGGATTTCCCCTTTCGCCCTCCACTACGTGTTCCGTTTTGACTGGAATGTGTTAACAGGTTCTAGAACTGGGTGCCGGCGGCTGGCGCCTGTCATCTTAGCGGCTCGGGAGGCTGAGGGCTGAGGCCCAAGGTTGGAAGCCAGCCCAGGTCACAGCCCCGTGACACCTTTACCTCCCGTCAACCAGCGAGAGTCAGAAGCAGTGAGCAAAAAGCCAAGCAAGACCAGGAGGCCTTGCATTCAAGTCCCAGTGCAGGTCCTAAGGATAAAAATAATAATAATAATAAGTTAATGGATTTTAGACGGTTTGAACATTGTCATTGAACAATGAACAGTATGGAATAAATAACTACTAGAGAACAAGTAACATCTCATCTCCACAGAGATGCGTAGAGTTGACTGATAAGTGCTTGCCATTGCCTCCACTCCTCGGGCAGCAGGAACCGTTCCTAGCAGCCCAAGTGCAAGAACTCAAAGATGCCGAGTCCTGCTAAGCCAGTTCCTGCGCTCAGTGATTCGCAGAGGCTCAGTCACAGGCTCCGAGCTGTCTTCAAACAGGCTGCAACAAACAGGGAAAGAGGAGGAAATCGCTCACACGCCACAAATCTCACACACCTCCTCCTTGAGCATTGGGGGCAGGGGGAGAGAGTTCTATTATAAAAGATGGATCAGGGGATTGGGAAGGTGGCTTAGCTGTAAAGTGCTTGCCTCGCATGCACGAAGCCCTGGGTTCAATTCCTCAGCACCACATAAACAGAAAAAGCCAGAAGTAGCACTGTGAGCACTGTGGCTCAAGAGTGCTAGCCTTGAGCAAAGGGAAGCCAGGGACAGTGCTCAGGCCCTGAGTCCCAAAACCCAGGACTGGAAAAAGAAAAAAAAAAAAAAACATGTATCAGGTTATCCTGGGAGGGTGCTGTGAATGAAGATGTGTGTGTGTGTGTGTGTGTGTGTGTGTGTGTGTGTGTGTATTAAAGTACCCACTCCTTTAATAGTCTGTGTATCATCATAGCTAGCTATAAACGAGGCAAGTTCATAGAAATTCCGTTGGTGAGAAAGATCAGAGGGAAATGGCTTTATTTGGCGATATAAGTATAAAACCTCATTACAGTAAACTTCATGGAACACTGACATTTCTTGGCAGAAAATAAAACAGGTTTGCAGTCAATGGCTTGGTAAACTCAGTCTACAGAAGCTACTGCCTTCAAGGCAGAACTCAGGCCTGTTCCCTACATAGTAAGTTCATTAAATAGTGAATTTGGGATTGAACCCAATAAAGGAAAAAGACAGTTCAGAGCCTTTGCTTCACCTCAGTCTTTAAACTCGTTTCCTCTCTCAAGGCTCTGTGGTTTGGAAGGTGCTAGGTTTGGTTAAGTGATTAAGATGTTTGAAGTGATAGGAGCGTGTGTGTGTGTGTGTATGTGCACGTGTCTCCCTGTGTGTGTGCACACACGCGTATGCTAACACCCGAACTTGAACTCAGAGCCGCATGCTATTGCTTGGCTTCCTTGCTCACAACTGGTGTTCTACTACTTGAGCCAGAATTCAAGTTCGGTATTTTGATGGCTAATTGCAGATGGAGATTGCAGACTTTTCTGCCCAGGCTGGCTGCAACCCACAAACCTCCAGAGCTCAGCTTCTTAAGGAGCTCGAATGACAGGCCCGAGTGACTGGTGCTCGGCTTGTAATAGGATTGTTATCTGAATATTTTTAAATCACTGACTGATATGAACTGTAAATGTCTTGAATTGGTAGAAAACCGCTGTCTGGAACACTAAGGAACCCATTCGCACTGTCAGGACGCAGAGCTGCCGGCCTGCTTCAGGGTCCCTGGGGGTGGAGAGGACGCTGAGACAGGGAAGAAGCTTGTTGTGGAGAAAAGAATTCAAGGAAAGGAGACAGGAAAGTGACACAAACTCGAGGGCAGAGGGAAGCGCGAGTCACGACCCGGCGGGAAGGCTGCTTGACCTCACCAGGCCCCGTGGAGGACGTGGAGGAGCTGTGCGGAGCCCATGGAAGTGCCGGAGAGCCTGGAGCCAAAACTAAGTCCAAGGGAGAAGCCGCCGAGCGTTTCCCTAGCAAGGGCCTTGTGGAACCCGGATGAGGGGCTGTGGAGGCCCAGGCACTGCCGTGACTCAGCGCACAAGGCCGAGGCATGAGGCGAGCTCCGGGAGGAGAATGGGTTCCATGTATTTATTTGGGGACTTAGGCATGCCAGTAATGGAGTTAACAGAAGGGGACGTATGTTGCTTACAGGCAAAATTACAAAGGTGTGTGTGTGTGTGTGTGTGTGTGTGTGTGTGTGTGTGTGTGTGTGTGTGTGTTACTAGGGCTTGAAATCAGGGCCTTGTGCTCACTAGGCAAGTACGCTACCATGTGAGTCGCACTCCCAGCTCCTTTTTGCTTCAGTTATTATTCAGATAAGCGTTCATACTTTTGCCTGGGGTTGGCCTTGGATGATGATTCTTTTACCCATGTCTCCCAGTAGCTGGGACCATGTAGGCTCAGGCCACCAAGTTACAATGGGGTTTTTGCTTTTTTTTTTTTTTTTTTTTTCCTTCAGCCTCTACCCACCTGATCTCCAGAACAGCTGGGGTTCTAGGTGTGAGATATCACACCCAGCCCGGAGGCCAGTTCTTAGCTTCCATCTTCCCTGTCTCCCAGCTTCAGAGGGAGGGGCTAGGAGGGTCCTTTCACTGGTCTCCGTTCTCAGATATACTGTCAGAGGGGCAGCGCCAAAGTTTCTACAGTAGAGGAGCCAAGGACAGCATGATGGGAGGAAGGGAAAGCTAGCAGCTTAATCTTGGAGTTGCACATAGTTTTTGCCTGCCACATGTCATGAAGCAAAAGAAATAACTTTTAAAAAGGTTTCCAAAAGATGTTTTGACTCACACTCGAAATAAAATTAAATCTATTCTTCCTCTCAAACATTCTTCCTCTTCTTTAAAGGGGGTAACTGGGGGAATGATAGAGAAAGATGCTCTTGGGGACGGGGTGCAGATTGGTCCCTGTGCTGCTTTTCCCTCTCAGTTGCCTTCTTATCAGAAAAGGACCCAAGGGCAGATGCCAACAAGGTCATCAATCACAGTCACCTCTTCCATGAATGATGCAGGATAAGAACATTCTGGAAAAAAGGGCACAGGTGCATTTAGCCATACTCTTCAAGGGCAGAAATGAGGTTGGCCCTTGGGAAGTTTGTTATTATTTATTATTATTATATTTCCTGTGAGGATTTTAAAGAGCTTGTTATGGTGGCAGTTTCAGTCCAGTTGTAGATGTACAACTAAGAGACATGAGCAGGGGTCAGCTGTTGAAAGCACCCTGGGATTTCTAATCAGAATGGTATTGAGTTCAAGGATCTGATGTTTGGGGCCCTGTGGAAGGCTAGAGGACTGCATTTCAATCCAGGACTATCCAGATGACTTTTGGAACAGGACCACTGGGTGAGCGTCCAGGGAAGGTAGCCCCTTGGCCTCCCTGCAGAGATGGAGAGTTAGGAGGCGGCTACGGGCACTCTAAAACTGTGGCCAGGGTCATCTCATCACAGCTGAGACCCAGAAGGAAAGATCATGGCTGCCCCTCCCCCCGCCCCGCCCATCAGGTGCAGAGGAATGTCATTGCCAGTGCCTGGGCCTTGCAGGAGCAGGAAGCTTCCTCTCCACTTCCAGCGCGTTCGTTCTGCCTCCAGTTCTTGGTGAGGAGCTCTCGTCTCATGGATCGCAATGTGCGTCTGGAATCCTATCTGCAAAAGAATGTGAAAACGACTCTTTTAAATGTTACAGTAAAGGACGTGAACACACACACACACACACACACACACACACACAAACACAAAAACAAAAAAAAAAAGAGGTTGGAATTAATGCCAGATCAATTGCCAGTTAAGCTGGAACTGAGGCTGGTTCATTATAACTGGGGAACTAAGTCCCCTTCCCCTCAAGTTAAAAGAAGGATTTCGGGGCTGGGAATGTGACTTAGTGGTAGAGTGCTCACCTAGCATGCATGAAGTCCTGGGTTCGATTCCTCAGCACCACATAATCAGAAAAGGCCGTAAGTGGTGCTGTGGTTCAAGTGGCAGAGTGCTAGCCTTGAGCGGGAAGAAGCCAGGGACAGTGCTCAGACCCTGAGTTCAAGCCCCAGGTCTGGCAAAAAAGAGAAAGAGAGAGCAAGAGAGACTGTACGCGTGCGCACGGGCACATCGGCGCTCACGCGCACCGGCCCTGGGGCTTGAACTCGAGGCCTGGCCCCTCACTGCCCCTCAGATCTTTTGTGTCAGGGCTCATGCTCTCCACTTCAGCCATGTCTCCTCCTTCAGTGTTTTGCTGGTTAAGTAGAGATAAGAGCCACAGATTTGTCTATCCAGGCTGGATTTGAACCTCAGTCCTCAGAACTCAGTCTCCCGAAGAGCTAGGATTACAAGCATGGTCTAGTAGTGCCTGAATTTATTTTTTTTCCGAATTTATTTTAGAAAAAAATGATTGCCTCCTCCTGCCCTTTGGCCATATCTTTACGCTTAGCCACAGGTGACCACGGATCTAATTTCAGTCTCTGAAGATTTTGTATAGATGGATCACAGTATGTACACAGTATGGAGTATGCTTTTGTACATCTGGCTTCTTTCAGTGACCAGTATTTGACCAGTATAGATAATCCTGCGATGAACACTGCATACAAGTCTTGTGTAAATGGATCATCTCATTTCTCTTACGTAGATACTCTGGAGTAAAATTGCTGATGTGTATGTAACTTTGTGTTTGGCTTTGTATGCAACTACCAACCCACTTTCCTAAATGGCTCTACTGTTTTCCATCCCATCAGCAAGTAGGAAGCTTCCCATGTTCTGTGTCCTCTCCGACATATATTATTGTCTGTTATTTTGTCTGAGCCAGAGAGTAGATATGAAAAGGTCATGCTTTGTGGTTTGAATCTGCCTTTTCCTACTGTAATGACACTAAGCATCTTTTCAAAGGCTTAGGAAACATTTTGATATCTTTGATGAAATATCTATTGTTCCTTTTGTGTGTGTGTGCTGATACTGGTACTGGAACTGGGCACTGTCCCTAACCTTTTGTACTCAAGGCTAGCACTCTACCACTTGAGCCACAGTTCTATTCCCATTGTTTTGGTAGTTAATCAGAGATAAGAGTCTCATAGACTTTTCTGCCTGGGCTGATCTCAAACTGTGATCCTCCGATCTCAGCTTCTTAAGTAGCTAAGATTATAGGCGTGAGCCACCAGTGCCCAGGTTGCTGCTCAATTTTTTGATTGGGTTGTCTGAGTTGTGAGTTCTTTGTATATTCTGAAAACAAGTTCCTTACTAGATAAATGTTTTGCAAATGTTTTCTTCCTGTATATTATTTGCATCTTCATATTTCTTTAATAAAGGGGGTTCTCCTAAAGAATAGAAGTTTTTGTTCTGGATCAAAAACAATTTATCAATCGTTTATTTTGTTAGGAATAGTAACTGTTATTGCTATTAACAAATAATTATTTTACTTCCATTTCATTGAGGACTATGTATGTGTGGGAGGAGGGCTTGTGAATGTATCTGCTGCTCAGTAGGAGCCCAGAAGAATGACTATAGAGATACTGGAGTGTCCGGAACCCAGATACATCAGGGTGGGTCAAGAGTGGGTAAGCATCAAATCCCAGAAAACAAGCACCTGGCAAAATTCTACATTCCTGTGTGTGTGTGTGTGTGTGTGTGTGTGTGTGTGTGTGTGTGTGTGCTGTTCTTGTGGCTTGAACTCAGGGTCTGGGTGCCTTCCCTGAGATTTGTTTTTCTTCTTACAGCTAGCACTTTGCCACTTCAGTGACAGCTCCACTTATGGCTGGCTTTGAACAATCATCCTCAGATCTCAGCCAGAGGAGTTTCCAGAAACCACTGCAAGGTGGCTCATGGGTTTCCTAAGAGTGAAAGCAGTTTGGATGTGGTAAGAAAGCAAAAGTAAAAGAATCCTTACCTTAAGATGTACTTAAAATTTTGCATATAAAACATGAATACAAATCTAGAGAAGTTGATATTTCAGAACGTGCTCGTGGGGGGAGCACATAGTCTTAGGCACAGTGATGGAATGCATAAAGACCGAGACTTGCCACTGAGGTTTTGAGACTTGGGAAGGCATCTGAGAAACGGATCACGTAGAGTCTGGGCTTCCACCTGAGCTTGGAGCAGTATTGTGACCCATATTTGTCACCATGCAGTAGATGTCACTGAAAAGAATATTTTCAGAGACTAGCAATTCCCCCTGATCCTCTAGCCTGCAAATCTGATTATTAGCACCCAGCCTCTTAGCTCTACCAGCCAGACTTCTTTGTGGTGTGTGTTAACCACTGTCATTGAATTTTAAAATATATGTTTTGGTACTGGAAGATGATGTTGCATAAGAAAATAACCATTGAAACAACTTAGATATTCATACCTGTGGCTGGATATTCTCTCTTCTTCTTTACTTGTGTGTACGAGAGGCTTTTGCCTGGGATGTGGCCCGATATGGACCATGATGGTCTTTTGCCTTCTGATTTCCCAGGGAGACCCTGATATATACACCTTTGTGCTGGACATGAATAAAAAGTATTGATTCAATTCACTAACCTGAGGAGAATGGAAGTCTTTAGGGAGATTGTATGGTGTGTGTGTGTGTGTGCACGTGTGCGTGAGCACATGCATGCATGCACGTGTATGCCAAAAGCCTAAGGGAGGGAAGGACAACACAAATAAATGGGACTCTATTTGTAATCAGTGGCAATGCTGTCAGGAAGCCCTTTCTGCTGTGGGTACAGGGCTCTTTGCTCTCTGTTCATGAAGTCATAACTGTTTTGCTGTGTTACCAGGTGCTGGAGGTGCAGGCCTGTAATCCTAACTATTCAGAAGGCTGAAATAGGAAGATCCAGATTTGAAGCCTGGCTGGGCAGAAAAGTCCACAAGACTCTTATCTCCAATGAGGTGTGGATTAAGTGATAGAGTTCCAACCTTAAGGATAAAAGCCAAGTGAGAGCACAGATCAGGCTGGCTTCAAACACATGGTCTCCTGCCTCAGCTTCTCAAATGCTGGGATTACAGGGTAAGAGGTACTTCGATGTCTGCTCTTGCTGGGTCCATGAACTGACTAAAAGCAGGAGAAAAGCTTGACATCCCTGCCTCCGTGTCTGTGTGTGTGTTAGTGCTGAGCCATTCTGGCTAAAGTCACTTTGCAATCACCCTGGCTTACAGGAAGGGTAACACATTTATAAGGAGGAAGAGAAGAAACTTCCCCAAAGGAAAAGAGCAGCCAAAGGCTGACTTCCCCCCGTCCCTTTCAGGCGAGTGATGAATCCATAACTACTTTCCCACAACCTCTCAGAAAATCAAGTATGAAATAATGGTCAGCAGGGCCAGAGCTAAGACTGGGACTGCTCAATCACGATGCAAACCCCCTCCCCACACCGCCAGTTCTCTGTTTAAACCTAGAACTCATGTTAGTGCCCCAAGAATGGCTGAAGTGGGTATGAAGTGGTGTCTTCAGTGGCTTTCATGTCATGTAATGTCTCCTTCCTTGGCCCTTCAGCGTGTCTCTTTGTCGGGTGTATTAGGGTGAACGGCATGTAGAACTCCTGGATCTGGGGACCTGAGGCCTGTTTTAACTAGGAGACCACCCCATGCCCTGCTCAAGTAGCTTAAATGATCTCATTTCACAGAAATCTAAACTCTTTACACATCCAGCCTTCCAAGTGTTAATCTCACAGGACACAGTCATATACACAGATTATAAGCTTAAAGGGAATGATGCTTTGCATAATACCTGTCCCTCAACTTTAGACACCGCCCATACTGTTTCTGCTCCCCTCTCTTCAATGAGTCACAACTAGTGACAACTTGGATAATTATCTTAGAGGGTAGGAAAGCATTGGGTGGGGATGTGGCCTAGTGGTAGAGTGCTTGCCTGGTATACATGAAGGCCTGGGTTGGATTCCTCAGCACCACATATATAGAAAAAGCCAGAAGTGGCGCTGTGGCTCAAGTGGCAGAGTGCTAGCCTTGAGCAAAAAGAAGCCAGGGACAGTGCTCAGGCCCTGAGTCCAAGGCCCAGGACTGGCAAAAAAAAAAAAAAAAGAACTGAGTATAAAGAGGGCAATCTCTTCGGATATCAAGACTTTTTTTTTAAGTTAGAGGAGAATTAGCCTACATCTTGCCCATTTAAAATAGACAGAATGGGGTTACACCTACACAAAATGGATTCAGGGCTAGAAAGAAACTTAAAATTGGTAGTCAAAAGTAAAAGCGGCGAACGCAAACAGCCATTCTGAGAGAAAAACTGTAGAGAATCCAACTTGTTGGAGGGAAACTAAGAAGAGATTCCGTACGTTTTTAAGAATTGAAACTTCCAGAGAGAAGTAGAGATAGAATGTGGTTCACACGGCGTGGAGGGAGGAGGCTTCGGCGGGGTGGTGAATGTCGCCTGTCGCTCGCGGTGGACTTGAGGAGAGCTGTCTCCCGGGGCTGGCACTTGAATTCGAAGCGCTTCTAAACACCATGTGTTTAGCAAAGAGACAGAGGAGTGGTGAAATGGAGCCAAAACAATTGGCTTTGGGGGAAAAAAATAAGCTGAGGATGGAAAGCTTGATGTGAAAAGAGACACCTGATAACCCACGGTGCATTGTTCTATTTTTAGGATTGAAGATGATGATCATATTTAGGTGGCGTGGCTAAGAACAACTAAGACGTTTACAAAGTAATCCGAATGTGAACATTTTGCTGTTTTAGTTTATGCCTACAATAGTTACCAAAACCTTCTGGAAACTTGGAACTGGGCTTCTTTAATTTTTTTTCTTTCTTTGTCTTTTAATGAGTCCTTATATTTTTGGAGATGGTTGGGTTGACATTAGGGCTCCAAAGGCGATTTGCATGAGAAAAGAAAAGAAAAGAAGGGAGATCCTACCCTGGGCTTTCACAGGACTAACTATGGGCTGAGCCCATTCAGGAAAGAGAGACAAATCCTCCTTAAGGGGAAGTGGGAAGAAAAATGAGGAACAATACTGCTAGAAAGAGGTAGAGGAGAGATGTTTACTGTTCACTAATTTTGTGCTATTGGTTTCTGAGTAGGGTGTGAAAATTTAATAGAGGATGATTGGACAGGAAGTGGTGGAGAGAAAAGAATGAATTCTCCAAAATAGAATTGAGCTATTTTTGTTATTGTTGTTAAGTGATTATTATTCATTGTGCTAGGTTCCTTGCTCCCTTTTCCCCTTAAATATGGGACTTATGGGGATTTAAAAAATGGGATATCTGGAAAGACTTTTCCTTGTTATTGTATTTAACTTCTTTCTCCACGAAAATATGTTGCATCATTGGGTGGAAATCTGGCTTTGAGAAGTCAACAGCCAGAACTTCCCCTAGTTATGGGTAGACAGATGCTCAGCTGAGGAGAAAGCAAGATGGCAGAGAGAGCATTTCCAAAATAACCAGGCAGAACTGGATGCTTCCACCTATAGTCCTCAGTGGCTGTCAAGATGGCCAAGTCTAACTGGGCCAGTCAGCCTAAGCCACGGGCCGAGGAGCTGCATTGGGTTGTGCGTGTTCAGTTTCTGCTTTAGAGATAGCCTTGTTCTGTAGCACTGAGTAGCCTGGAAGGCTTGGGCTCCCGTCATCCTCTGGGGTGGCTAGCACTCCAGGCACCGCCCACGAACAGGCTGCCAATCAGCTGCATTTGAGAAGGTCAAAGGCCTCCTTGCATTTCAGCCTGCAAGTATCTGGGGTCCCTGTTGAGGTTAGAGTCCTTCTGACAGTGAGGCTCGGCCTGGCCCCCTGCCAGTGCGGGGTGGTGCAGGGGGGGGGGGTGTAATCTTATGACTAGGCTGTGGAGAGGTTGAGAACCAAGGGAGATTGTGGCTGTGCCCGCATTCTGACACCTGCCCTCCATTTTCTTGTCTCCTCCACAACTTCCTTTGCACCCTTTCCCTCCTCTTCCTTCTTTTCTTCTGTCTTTCATCCTGTCTATAGTTCCTTTTTGTGAATACCCACCTTCCCTTCCTCTTTTGCTCATGCTTGCATAGGCCACATGCTCACCTTGGACAGTTCCCTCTCCTCCTCTGACCCTGCCTAGATACCTCCTCTCTGCTGGTTCACAATCTTCTCGGGTGCAGCTCCTCTTGATGCCCAAGGCTAGGAGAAGTGAGCTGCACGGGGCTTTCCTCTTTGTACTCTAATTGTCTAACCCCCCTGTACTGCAAGCCCCTGGAAGGCGGGGTCTGTGCCTTGTCCCCAGTTGTCTGCACAGAAGCAGCCATGAATGACGTACATGCTCTAGTATGGTGTAGTAACCCCTCCCACCAGGAGTTCATTAAACGCTTTTTGAATGAATGAGTAAGAGAATAACTGAATCTATCATCCCACTGTGGATTACGTGTAAATTGTATTGTTGTACCATCTACCCCTTCTTGTTACTGCAATGCATCTAATTAGCTTGGGTCTGGAACTTGAGTTTAGAATTCTATAGTGCAAAGCATTGCAGGGCAGGAATGAAACATGTCATCCCAGAGAAAAGTTCCTGCGTCATTTCTCACCCTGGCTTGCTGGCTGAGGCGCCTATGGCTGATGGACCTGGTTGGCTAGGAAACAACACGGCTCCAGAGGAGATAGCTTATCATGTTGGCTTCTCCACATCCGAGAATCCAGCTGTGCTTTGGGTGTCAGATGACTCAACTGATCCGTATTCCTCCTGAATACCTTCACTCCCAACGGCAGGAATCCACAAGGTAATCGAGGGTGTGTGATTCAGACTGCTGTGATCCTCAGAAAATTCCAGGAGGCAGATTCATGTTCATCTTTTCACCAGATTCCTAAACTCTTGCTTTAGTTATTTTTCAAATAGGGCCTTTCCCCCAGACAGCCTAAAACCATGGTGTTCTTAACTGTGCCCCCATGTTGCTGGGATTTTAGGTGTGCACCCCACACCCCGGCAGAGCTTGTTTCTCTCAAATGTTCTTCGCTCAAAATAAATGTAAAAAATGGAACTAGGGAAGGGAAGGGGAACTTCAAAATGGAGAGACAAAGGATAAAAGAGAAACCAATGCAACAGCAATACTTATGAAAGTATATGCTGCAATCCAACTGTACAACTCACACGGGGGGAGGGGGAGGGAACTGGGGAAGGGGAGGAGGGAGAAAAACGAGGGAGGAGGAACAGGTTTATAAGAAATGTACTCGCTGCCTTAGGTATGAAACTGTAACCCCTCTGTACATCACTTTGACAATAAAAAAAGAAAAAGAAAAAGAAAAAGCCATGGAGTCCTGAAGAACATTCTTTTTTTTTTGGCCAGTCCTGGGCCTTGGACTCAGGGTCTGAGCACTGTCCCTGGCTTCTTCCCGCTCAAGGCTAGCACTCTGCCACTTGAGCCACAGCGCCGCTTCTGGCCGTTTTCTGTATATGTGGTGCTGGGGAATCGAACCCAGGGCCTCGTGTATCCGAGGCAGGCACTCTTGCCACTAGGCTATATCCCCAGCCCGTGAAGAGCATTCTTTACACTTGTGCTCAGGAGGAGTTTCTAAGAAGCAAATCAGGTTCCAGAGGGTCAGAGACAGAGGCAGATCAGTCCTGATTAAACACTGGGCCTCCCAAACAGGTAGCTGCATGGGATTTTTGCACTTAGGATAGGAAGATGTGGATGTGCACTGTATCTTTTGTTTTGCTCATTTCAGTCCTGGCGCACTTAGCTTATGGAACAGCATTTTGGATTCACAGAAGCTGGAGAAGTAACTTGGAGGAAGTCACTTCCTTTGGTAGTATAAATAACCCAATGGTAGCCTGTTGGCCAAAGGCCACCGCCACTTGTGTAGGTCTTAGCCAAGATTTGTTCTTTCCTGGGTTAGGAGTTTTCCAGAACCATGTTTAGGAGCAACTTCATGCTTCCCTTATTAAGGCACAAGATATAAAAGAAGGAAAGGAAAGGGGCGGGGTTGTCTGTCAACATGATCACTAAATATTCCATTCCAGAATGCCAACTGGCACTTGGTCAGCCGTTTGGAGTTGAAAGGCCGCAAGATCGCTGGGTCAGGTGTCTCCTTTCTTAAGCTAATAGTTCAGGAGCCACATACTCAAGTGATATCAAATACCTCCCAAACTCCCATGCAAATCACCCATCAGGTATCAGCTGGTGCCAAGAATAGTGTTCTAGGCAAAAATATCTGTCCCACTTTCTTATTTTGGATGCCTGAAATACCACCATTAAAGATTCCTATCTTTGTATTGAAGAGCTGACTTAACAAACCCAAGCCTTGGGACCTTGTTCTGTTGCTATAGCAAGTCATTTAACCCCTTCACCATCAATAAAATCTAATGAATAATGCCATCTCTTAGGTTGGTTTAAAGATTAAGTGAGGTAACTTTGGTACGTGTGGAAATTGTCTTAGATATTTGTTAAAGATATTAGTTCATAGGTCTCCTTCTGAAGACATATAGATCATATAGATTATTTTATAAGTGTTAATAAGGAGCTATACATATAAAAGTAATTGCTCTTAGCTGGGTGTTGGTGGTTCGCTCTTGTAATCCTATCTATTCAGGAGGCTTGAAATCTAAGAATCGTATTTTGAAGCCAGCCCCGTCAGGAAAGTCCATGAGACTGCGATCTCCAATTTACTAGCAAAAAGCTAGAACTATAGGTGTGGCCCAAGTGGTACAGTGCAAGTCCTGAAGGTGAAAAAGACAAGTGAGAGCACAAGGCCCTGAGTTCAAGCGCCAGTACAGGAACACACACACACACACACACACACACACACACACACACACACACACACACTGTTCAAAAATTAAGAGGTTCAAAGGAGCACAGGTGAAAACTCTCCCTCCTCACACACCTTAGGCCACCACGGCTACTACTTCAGCATACATTTTTCTAGAGCTAGTCTACACATTGAAATGATTATACGCAGATTTCAGATTTCAGCATGCTATAGAATCTTCTTTGCTCCATTTCTTAAACTTAATATGTATTATCTCTCAGACCATGAAAATGAGATACTGAACATAAAAGTATAAGCCGTAATTACCCATGTGCCTTCCACAGAGTGCTGCCAGAAGAAAAGAACATTCTCATGGCACTTGCTCTTGTGGGAAGTCGTGCCGTCTTTATAAGCTGCACTGTGCTGATTACCTAACAGCGGTTTTCTTGCTGTTCAAGGGTTGCAGGAGATGAGCAGGTGTCAGCGAGAGCATGCTTTGGTTAAGCTCAGGGGGATGAATGAGAAGGGCAACCATGGGCTAGCACCCCGTTTCTCACCGGGAGTTGTTGATACTTCGTGAGACTCTCAGAAGATGCGTAGATACATCACTGTCAGCAACACGCAAGAGGCAGGTGGACTCATACAGTCAATGAATCCTGTCTTCCCACCAGAGGAGTTAGCTAGGAAGCCAAATAACTATCTAGAGGGTACTGAGCACGAGGGGGCAGGCCTGGCACAGCCACTGGTCGTGTCCCTGGCCTTTGTCACTGAGTTACTCTTTATCTTTTGATGAGGAAACGCTTACTGGTCTAGCTTTTGTTTTCTGGCATAATGATGTCATATACCAAGTACTGTGCTACTACGATTGCATTCAGTGCTCACACAATGAGACACATCTTAGTCCTGATACAGATGAAGAGACTGAGCTTAGAAAGGGTTAAGCAACTTGCCCAAACTCCCATGCAACTCCAAATCGGTCCACGCCACTCCTTGTTTATAATCGTAGGCAAATCTTTCCATTCCCCCATTTATTCTTCATGCAGGGTAAACCCTGACAGTCACAGCTTGCTTTGTGCAGTTTATCTTTTTTTTTTTTTTTTTTTTTTTTGCCAGTCCTGGGCCTTGAACTCAGGGCCTGAGCACCGTCCCTGGCTTCTTTTTGCTCAAGGCTAGCACTCTGCCACTTGAGCCACAGCGCCCCTTCTGGCCGTTTTCCATATATGTGGTGCTGGGGAATCGAACCCAGGGCTTCGTGTATAGGAGGCAAGCACTCTTGCCACTAGGCCATATTCCCAGCCGCTCACAGTTTGCTTTGTTATGCCTCAGTTCTGCTTGCTCACCCTGGCTCTTTAGCAACCGCTCTCCACCATTCCCTGCGCCCATGGCTCTTCAGAGACGGAGGTGCACTGTGCAGTGTCCCCACTCCGTGCTGGGGAAGGAAGGCGAGGGCACAGTGAAGAGAAAGAGCTAGCCAACATTACCTCGGATGTCAGGAAATGCTCAGAAACAGCTAGTACGTATTAAGCACTTTACCTACAATGGGAACTGCTCTGGTGTTTTTGTTTTATTATTTTTAAACAACATTTTTATTATTTTATTTTCATGCTGGTACTGGGGCATGAACTCAGGGCCTAGGCTCTGTCCAGTAGCTTTTTATGCTCAAGACTAGTGCTCTACCTCTTGAGTCATAGTTCTACTTTTGGCTTTTTCTGGTGGTTAATTGGAGATAAGTCTCATAAGCTTTCCTACCCGGGCTGGCTTTGAACCATGATCCTCAGATTTCAGTCTTCTGAGTAGCTAGGGGTATAGACATGAGATACTAGTGCCTGGCTATTTTTATTTTTCATTACACTTATTTAATCCTCTTAACAATCCTCTGAAAGAGGGATTATTAGAAAGATAGCTTTCTGCTAATGACAGCCATAGGGAGCCGATGTAACTGACCTCCGTGGTATACAGTGTGAGCTAAGCATTGCTGTTGTGTATTTTCCTTAGTTCAGTTCAGAGAACGACGTGTGTGAACTCTGTGGTAGCGTCCCATGACCCTTCCAAGCTAACTATGTCATTATAGATCATGCTTGATAGCTAAGGTAATTTCTATGAGCAAAGAATAAAACACAAACATACTCAAAGACACCCCTGAGATTCTTTGAAATTGTCACTCCTTCCATTCCGGATATGGATTCCATCCCTGGATTCTCTCTTCCCTCTCTGCACTGACCAGCCAGCTTTTGTCTTTCCACTGGGCAAAGCCCCACTTCTGAGCTAGCCATAGACTGTCTTCTCCCAACCAGTCCGTTTGCTCTTCAAACTGTAATGGTTGTCACAAGGAAACTAGTCTGCATGACTCAACATGACCTGTCATTGCCACTAGGAAAAACAGCCCAACCCAGAGTTTAGTGCGTCTGGTTTCCCAGTGCTTAAAAATAAAACCAGGCGTAGCATGATCTCACTCATCCTAAAGGAGTTCCCTTCGGAGAAGGGATTTCACAGCAGCGCCCAAGTGAGCAAGGTGGATGGAAATCTACGTCCCACGTGGTTGGGACGGGGGAGAGGGGACTCCTAGAAGCTTGGTAGAATGGGCTAGTTTAGAAAGGGGTGTGGAAAACAGAGAAAGGGAAACAGAAATGGCTTATCCTAAAAAAAAGACTTGAAATCTGTTCTCCAGTAAGAGTCAGGGAAGAGGCTCCGGAGAATAGAGGCCTCTGGAGGCATCGTCCCTTCCTTCCGTTCCCATGGGTGGGCCCACCTGCTGGTCGGGTGCACAGAAACCTAGTCTCACTTGAACCTAGTCAGCACACCTGATCGAAAGGGACCAATCGGGCGTGTCTAGGCAGAATTTGAAATCTTCGGTGTGCTGTGGCTAGATCCGTTACTAATACTAATGTATGAACCTGCCCTGGCTTCCTCCATCTCTCATCCTGGTTATCCAGCTCTTTGCTTCCTTCCTTCTTTTCTCAATTAAGTTTAACTTAGTTCTGGCTTCTAGAATTCGAGATGAACAGAGCCTTATCCAAGACAACCACGAAGCAGGTAAATAGCGCTTCAGACTTCAATGGTATCTTCTTCATTTCAACAGAAGGAAACAATTTCTTCTAAGTAAGATTAACAAGTCAATTAGTTGGAAATTAAGGATCTGTTGAAATCTGAAACAACCTAAGAATGGGAACCAAGAAAAGTGGCTCTCTCCTTTGTCTTCTTCACTCATGGAAAATTTATGTCAAGGAATGCAGTGACAGTCCAGTTGTGACTGGTGCCGGCTGGGAGTGGTTGACTGGAATGATTTCTAGAATAGAGTAGTGGCTGTAAAAACAACCTGATTGTATCAGCATGTGTGGGTAGGGCCTAGGAACCTACGTTGTAAACCATGCTTTCTCATTAGGTTCTAGATTCTTCTGTACGTGATTGTATGTACATAAATATAAACAGAACCCTGGGAGGGTCAACTCCAGGTCTTCTAAGACATTTACAACCATTGGATCACCATATTGGCTTTCTGGGGCTACCTAAAGAACTAGATGATTTAAAAGAACAGAAATGTATTCTCAAAGTTTTAGGCAGGGGTGGGGAACCATTTCTCTGCCAATGGCCATTTGGACATTTATAACCTCATTTGAAAGTCTGTATTTATTATATTTTGCTTTGGAAAAAAAAAACTCGTGGATTTATTTGATTTTGAGTCCAGCCCGTGGTTGTCCTCACGGAGGGAAAAGCCAATGATTTCCCAGGCCTTACTGCTTCCCAGCTGGCTGGGCCCCACCCTCTCCTAGACGCTGCAATTCCGAAATCCGGTGGGGGCAGCATGTGCTCTTTGTGAAGGTCCTGCGTGGAATCCTTGCTTGCCTCTCGTAGCTTCTGCTGACAATCCTTAACTTGGAGCCGTGTATAGGGCCCTTTGCATCTATGTCTCTATTTTTCTCTTCCTGCAAAGACCCCAGTCACTGTTAAGTGCCAGTAGCTCACTCCTATAATCCTAGCTACTCAGGAGCCCGAGATCTGGAGGATCACAGTTTGAAACCAGCCTAGGCAGAAAAGTCCTCTAGATTTCCTTTCCACCCAAAAGCTGGGCTGGGGACTTGGGTCAAGTGGTAGAGTACAAGGCAAGCAAGCACACTGACCAAGCATGAGGCTCTGAGTTCAAGCCCTGATACAGCAGAAACAAAACCACCACCACAAGTTCATTGGGCTAAAGCCCATTTAACCCTGTATGAATCATCTAAACTCCATCCATCTGGAAAGACCCTATCTTAGTAAGGTCACAATGATCACAGTATGGGGGCTACAACTGGATCATTGAACATATTCTTTTTTTTGGGGGGGGCACTTAATTCAATCCACAGTTCTTGCTGTTGGACACTTATGGTGTTCCTTTTTTTCCCTAAAAGATCATGCTACAATGAACAGTACTTTCTATGTCTTTCATTTCACCCTCCTGGGCTGTTTCTCTCTGAGATTACTAGGTGGAAACGACGGCTCACACTGAGTACCTATGAGTCTAGCCAGGGAAACAGAACACACTCTTACGGTTTCATAACAGCAGAGGAAGAATTTTAAAAGTTGATTATACAGGTGTTAGAAGTCACTGCGAAGCCATTTTCACCCCTGTGAGCACGGCGGGTGGTGGGGCCTGCTGGCATCTGGAGCCGGGCCAGGCTGGTGGGCAGGAGCCCGGTCCCCAGCAGTGACGCGCAGAGGCGGCACCGGAACTAAGGAGTAGAAGCACTCCCTGCTTCCCCGAAATCCTCAGCCTTGATGGCACCACAGAAACAGCATTTCCCCCTGGAAGCACACACGTAATGCTCTCCTTGTGAAACACTGGAGACTAGAAAAACAAACAGAAATAGACGCAAATCCCATTTAACCTTTCCACTCAGAGACAGCGACCATTAGTGCGTGCGTGTGTGTGTGTGTGTGTGTGTGTGTGTTTCTGCTACAAAGTTGTGCCATTCCTTGGTTGCTATTTGTATTGTCACTGTTTTGTGTGTATGAGACAAGATCTTGCTACATAGCCCAGGCCACCCTCAACCGCGTGCCCCTCCTGTCTCCGCCTCCCAAGGGCTGAGATTATAGGCCTCCACTACCAACCTTGCATGTTACCTTACATTTGAACCTTGGTAATACACTGAGGAAAAGTTTTGTTTTTTTTTAAATCGTTTTGATACTAAATTGTTTGATGGCTGCTTAGCATTCTATCATGTAGATAGGTTGAAATTTTATCCTGTCTTTTAATATTAAATTTCTCAAATGTCTAAACTTAAAGAAGATTGTTTTACATAGAAAACAGTTACTTGTTTCAGTGTTGTAACTTGATGAGTCGGGTGCTCTTCCATCCGCTTTCCGGATGGAGAGACGGAGGCCTGGGTAGCATGGTTATTGGTCTAAAGCCATGCCATTTGTGTGACTAAATCAAGGTTTGAAGGGCAGAGCCACTGTCCTCGCCCCAGAAATATTGTAAGTAACATCCAGAGTGTACCTGGAGGAGAGCTCGGGGCAGGGCCGCCCCTGGGGTCACGCCAGCCCCTGCGACTTCATTCAAACATCTGTCCACACAGAGGCGCATGCTGCTGCTATTGATCTCTGCATACTCGATGCCATAGTATGCACATCTATTCGAGTTCCTATTGTATTCAAAGGTGTAGACAATATAACATTTTATACTGACACAGGATCTGAATAGAAAGGACATTTAATATGAATAGAAAGAAAATGTAATATGACTATGGAAGACAAAACAGAAACTGGGAGAAATATGCTCTAGCAGGCGTTGCCCATCGAGACCCCCGTCTCTGGCTCTGCAGGCGATCTCTTCATTGCCCTGGGCCTTCGAAGCCCAGCGGTGTGGAAGTCGGGGAGCAACTGCCGCCCCGCCGTGCACCCCACGCACCTCGGTGGGTGGTTAGCAGGTGGCGAGCAGCCGCCGAGTGCAATTCTGCTTTCAGTGCCTGTCATGTGTGAAATGAGAGTCATTCACAACTGTCCTTTTCATTTCTCCAAGTTGGCATTTCTTCCGGACCTCAGAGTTGTCCTGCAGAACTCTTGAGTTTGTATTACAGTGGGGATGCAAAACTCAAAGATCCTCCAAGGAATTCCACCGACTCTGCCCTGGGGTTCCCCATGGCAGGGACTCAGCTGTGGCTGGATGGTCTGCATGCAGAACACCTTTTCCTCTCAGCTTCATATGCCAAGTCTAGCTCAGTTCAAGAGGCTCCTAAGAGTTGTATGTATGCAGTCAGCCCTCCATATTTTGGGGTACTACATGTATGAATTCAATTGGATAGAAGATATTGGGGTAAATTACGTACTAAACATGTAGAGACTTTGTTTTCATTCTGTCTCTGTCTCCGTGTCCCTGTGTCTCTATCTCTCTGCCTCTCTCTCTCCAGTCTAGAGGCTTGTACTCAGGATCTGGGTGCTGTTTCTGAACTTTTTTCACTCATGGCTAGTGCTCTATGATTTGAGCCACAGCTCCACTTCAGGCTTTTTGGCAGTCACTTACCGATACAAGTCTCACAGTTCCCTGCCTGGGCTTTCTTTGTGTGATCTTCCATCTCAGCCTTCTTAGTACCTAGGATTACAGGCGTGAGCTACTAGTGCCTGGCAATGTTTTCATTGTCTCTTAAACAATAGGTAGAGTAGTGTAGATCCACTTAGCATTACATGATACTAGGTATCATCTGTGATCTAAGGATGACTGGAAGTACATTGGAGAATATGTAAATCTGATACCGTTTTATATTTGAGACAGGAGTACTGAGGATTTTGGTATCCTGGGGGTTCTGAACCAATGTCCATGGATGTCAAGTGATGATTCTCTGTGTGTGTGTGTGTGTGTGTGTGTGTGTGCATGTACATGTGTGTGTGTCTGTATAAGAGAATGAATGCATGTATGAATGTTTTCTTTACCCATTACTAGCATGATATAAACTTGAAAATAAGTAGGGGATAATTTTCTCATAGAATGTCATAATAAAATCACTGCCCCTTGGTAATGTGCTCAGTAACAAACACTTGTCTCAAGATCTGAAATTCCCTTTCTTGGGGGGTGAGGGTGGGAGAGACAATTTCCCAAAATCTGGTCCTAAACAGATTTCAAACTAAGCAATCGGTTAACACCTGGAGGAATCAGACCAAAAGACCAATCCGCCTTCCGTACCCAAAGGTCTCTAGAAGCCTTCGGAAAGGAAAGAGCACGAGTGGGGCCTTCTGTCCATGCAGATCCATTTACCACCGTGCCCGCTGCTGGGCCCTCAGGCTCCCGCGGGGCTCAGTATCAGAGGCTGGCAAATCAAAGGCACAGACGGCCTTTGGTTCCTGCCATTGGACTCGGCTTGCATTTCACTTCCCCACATTGCTAAGGTGACGACAGAAAAGGCCCGTGGTCATCACAAAGACGAGGAAGCCTCTTTAAACTTTGAAGAGCCTTTGAAATGGTCTCAGGCACTTGTTTTTCAAAGGTGAGGGGGGCCAAGCTCACCCCCACGCTTGCTCACGTGGTCAGACAAAGCTATGGGTTAGGAAGGAGGGGGAAAGGCGGGAGGTCAGCGGGGGGGGGGGGGGGGGGAACACATTTTGATGTTAGGTCCAAACCAAGTGAAGCTGGCTTCCATACCATGGGTTCTCTAGTCAGGAATTGTGACGTTAACGAAGAAGTACCAATGTTTTTCCTCGATATTTGCCCTACATGATACAGCATATCAACTACTTACAAAGCATTTCTATTAGGGAAAAAGGATAGATTCAAAAAGACAGCGAGAGTGAAGGCAAAGACCTGGGCCTCAACAGGCCAGATCAGCTCTCATGGAAGGTTGAAGAGGCATGCCATGTGACCTCAGAAGTCGGGAGACACAAGGCATGGTGGGGGCAGGCGTGGAGGAACTGAAGCAGGGTCTTAGGTGGGGGCAGGATCCAAGGCAGCTAAAGAGCTGCAGGGAGTTCTGGGGTGTGCCTCGAGAGTCCGTGGTGGTAACTTGAACCGGCCTGGTTCCTGGCATCTCCCGAGGAGGTTCAATGGCCAGGTATGGCCTGCATGGAGGAACCGCAGGGCCTAGCACCTGAAGGGAAGGGGTGGGGAAGTGGACGTTCACATTTACATTAAGATTCAGCGCTGGAGAATGGGCTAGAGAATTCGGAGAAGGTGGGGGGGGGAGGGTAGTCAGTGGACCATGCACTGGAGCAACCTTGAGTTATGAGAACAGAGCAGTGTCACTTCTATCGCATTCCATAGTATAAGTAACCTACAGGTGATTGACAGTATTTAGGAGGATGTGCACAAGTCACGTGTCAATGCCACATCATTTTATGTAAAGAACTCAAGTGTGCATGGTTAGCATATCCTCGGACAGTGATGTCTTGAGGGATTCTTGAATTTCATAGGGAATTTGTGGGACCCATGCTGGACTAAAACAAAACAAAAAAAAACCCATAGGATCAACACATACTAGGTAGAGAACTGTGTCCGTTCCCACTCTTCCATGGGAATGGACAAACAAGGAAGGATTATTTGTACTTCAAACACACCGAGCTGTTCTGGGCTCCGGTTTCTATGGGATTGAATTCATCTTCCTCGAATTGTCTAGCAATTGTGGCTTAAGAGTATGACTTTTTTCTTTGTTCCTTCCATGTTTAAGCTAAGTTGCTTAATGGGAAACTTTAGCAATCAACACCTAGGCTCAGAGCCCCTGCGCCCAGCCCCTCTGGGAGTACCAGCCCCTTTCCACGCCCTCTCTCACCTCACGAGCCCTGTGATTGCCACCAGCTCCCAGAAGGAGGATACGGTAGTGCGGAGGTCAGAGCTGGCCGGCGTCACCCTTGGCCACATGGCGAGTTGCACTATCTGGCATCTTGTCTTGATGGGCGTGCCTGGATTCCTACAGGAAGGAAAGGCCCAGCCCCAGGTGATGGGGCCTATAGGTTACTGAACCTGTCAGTCAAGTGCCTGGGACTGGGAGCTTCCTGTGACCCTGACCCCTGACCTGACCCTCTGTAGGGTCAGACCAGCCCAAGTGCCATGAGGCCATGCCGAATGTCTCCATGTATGTGTCCTGTGTCCTGGCTCCTGGCTCGCTCCGGTCACCATGGCGTCCCAGTCAGCTCTCCATTGGAGCTGGATTGGTTTGTCGGTATGGCTTTTGTTCTTGCTTCCCTCTCTGGCCTGTTTCCTGACTGCGTTAGGCCCATTTGTTGGCCGCAGGCCTTTGTAACAACGGGCTGTCTGCAGACTGCTAATGCTCGAATAAAAACTCCAAGATTCCATCCTTCAATATGTGGCTTCTCAGATAATTTACCATATAACATACAGCTCCTTTTCCACGTTCCACTTTCTTGAACATCACTATTAGCCTGACCCTCACATTTTAGACAATAAGAGAGAGAGAGAAAAAAATATATATATATATCTTAGATTAGGCAAGCCATGTACTTACAAATCTTTATTACATTCTGATTCTGGCTCAGGCTTTCTTCCGGGTATTGGTGTGGAAGTGAACAGAAGTGAACAGTCTCTGCTCCAGGGGTTGACCACCTAGTCAGTAGAGACAGACAGTGAAGAAGTGAATGGAAGGACTGTGGTAAGTGGGGATAGCACCGTCACATTTTACATAGGATGGAACAGAGAACCAAAGAAAACAAGAGAAGAAGCCATGAGCCACTTGGGTAAAGAACATTCTAGGAAGAGGACCTAGTAGGTGCAAAGGTCCTGAGGCTCGTTCCAGGAACAGCGGGAAGCAAGGGAGGCTGGGATGGGTGAGCCCGGCGGCTTGGAGAGCTGGCTTGAGCACAGGCAGCGGTGGTGGCGGCATTCATAACGGTGGAGACGGTGAAGACATGGGAAGATTTATGGTATTTTTTAAATTTAATTTTATTGTCAAGGTGAGGTAGCGAGGGGTTACCGTTACATATGTAAGGGAAGTAATGAGTACATTTCTTGTCAGACTTGTCACCCTTCCCTCCTCCTTCCTTTCCCCCCAGTTGTACAGTTAATTTCCGAAATGTTGTCTCGTGAATATCACTGTTGCATCGCCCCTTATCCTTTGTCTCACCATTTTGATGTTCCCCTTCCCTTCCCTAATTCAGATCAGTGTATATACAATCCCCGGGGTACTGATATCAAATACAGTGACAACAGGGGAGAGACCATAGAAAAGAAGAAAGAAAGAAAAATCACTTAGTACATTAAAAATAAGAACATCAAGGAAGAACCTCTTGTTTGCACATCTTGGAGTTCATTTTGCTTAGCATCATCTTATATGATCATCCGCACATAGCATAGAGCTACTGTGATCCTCTGCTAGGACTGTCCCAGACATATACTAACCTTAAACTTATGGTATATTTTGAGGACAAGGCTTTTGTGGTCTGCCATGGATCTAAGACGAATGGAGGACCGGTAGATTGGAGGTAGGAGGAAATCAAGAATTAAATACATATATATATATACACATATATATGTATATATATATGTGTATATATATATATAGTTTGAGATCTCATTTACATATTTAAGTGGACATGTCAAGAAAAGCAGTTGACCCTGGAGGTCTGAAATATAGAAAAGAGACTAGTGTTAGACTTCTAGGGACACACAGGTAGACGAGATTGAGAGTAGACAAAAGGAGTCACAAAGACTGAGCTCCAGGATACTAACACTCGGAAGTCAGCAAGGCGAGAGGGATGGGCAGAAGAATGTGAAAGGAAGTAAAGAAGGAACTGTCCATGTAGGAGAGAGGAAGAGAAGAGAGAGAGAGGGGGGCCCACTACAAAGCAAGGACGGGTTTCCAGAAGGTGGTTGATACCCACTCTGTCCAAAGCTGAGAGGACTCGACAATGCTGCCCATGGATGAGGTAACGCTGAGGGAATGGCGAGAGGCGCGGCAGGACTGTGGGTGGAGGAAGGAGGAGGCGCAGGGGAAATGGAGGGGAGCTTCAGACATGAGGAAAAGCGTGCTGTTCCCACAGCAAAGCTACGGTCCTCAAGCTCTACTCACCCCGGAAGAAAGCGAAGCAGAGAGACCCGGGGCCAAGGCGGGCTGGGAGGAGGGGTTCCTCATGGAAACCAAACGCTGGTTTCTCTCTTATTTAGGGTTCATTTACTTACTTGTCACATAAGGAAGACAGATTGGTTGGAGCCCCATTTAAAAGAACACATTTAAAAAATTAAAACACATTTTAAAAAAAACTACAGGAAGAAGAAATTTCTTGAGGAAACTTTCCTCCTACCCCGAGGACCTGTAGCCTCTGTACGCGTGTCGTGACTTTTCTCTATGCTGTGCAAGCTGTTTAGTAACCTACTTTTGAAAAGTATAATTTGCATATCTTTTCATGTCAATGTACATTTCTATCATCTTTATGAAATCGCTTACACTCCATTTATTTGAATATACTTAGATGCACTTAGCTAGCCTCCTATTAAATATGTATATTGCTTTCTTCTTTTCACTAGTAAAAGGCTAGTTCGTGTGTACATCTTTGTGTACCTGTTCAGTGAAGTCCTTAGAGCAAACTTAAGAAATAGAGCAGCTGGCTGTATGAACATTTACAAATGATGTTTAGTATATGGTAGACAATTTTGATCACATCTGTATCTGATTTGCTAAGATCCTAAATGGCAGGCTGCATGCTACATTCTCGCTATGATCACTATAAAATGGAAATTAAGTCTCAACGTTCTAAATTCAGAAATTAAAGCAAAGGTAAGGATCACCAGGTTTTAAGTAGCAGTACCTCCAAAGCCCGGCCTCTCTCCCAGTGTCCTGTAAGAAACATGTCCTCTGGGATGGATGCCGGTGGCTGCACCCACGATCCTAGCTGTTTAGGAGGAGGAGATCTGAGAATCACAGCTCGAGGCCCACCCAGGCAGGGAAGTCCGTAGACTCTTTTCTCCAATTAACCAGAAAAAAGTCGGAAGTGAAGGTAGGGCTCTAGTGGTAGAAAGCTAGCCTTGAGTGAGAAAAGCCGAGTGAGCATAAGGCCCTGAGTTCAAGACGCAGTGCTGGAAGGAAGAAAGGAAGGAAGGAAAGTAGGAAGGAAGGAAGGAAAGAAGGAAGGAAGCAAGGAAGGAAGGAAGGAAGGAAGGAAGGAAGGAAGGAAGGAAGGAAGGAAGGAAGCAAGGAAGGAAGGGAGAAAGAGAGGAAGGGAGAAAGGGAGGAAGGAAGGAAAGAAGGGAAGGAGGGAGCAAGGGAGGGAGGGAGGGAGGGTCAAAAGAAAGCAAAAAGAGAGGAAGAAAGAAAAAAGAAGGCCACTCCTTCTTCCTCTCCAAGCTCTCTCTTCCCCTGCCTGGTATGTGTGTGTGTGTGTGTGTGTGTGTATGTCTTGTGTGTACTTCCACTGAAGTGTATAAAATGCAGTTTCTTTCTTTAGAAAAGTCTAGAGTCAGAATAATGAAACAAAAAGGCCACACTTATGAGAACTTCTTTTCATACATGTAAATTCATTCCTGACCCCAAACCAGTGTCACATCTGTACTCAAAGCTGAAATAGATGTGAGCCAAGAGAAATGAGGTGCAATACTGGTTCCAGGAAGGTGTGCGCGTGTGTGTGTGTGTGTGTGTGTGTGTGTGTGTGTGTGTGTGTGTGTACGGAGCTGGCATCATTAGGAGGACACCAGGCCTGGGGCAAGTCCACATGCTAAGAGTTGGATTCCTCGAATGCTTCTTCCTAACAAGAGCTCGGTTCCTGGCAGTCCTTGCAAATGGCCACCTCGTCTCAGACTAGAGAAGATGCGGCGTTGGCTCATAATATCACTTTGTGAGTCCATCGATGTGTGAAGTATTTACTAATCCTTTTTATGGTGGAGCAAGGGTTTGAACCCAGGACCTTGCACTTGCCAGGCAGCTGCTCTACCACACGTGCCACGCCTCCTGTCCAAAGTTCTTCTTTCCCTTAAACTGAAATATGTCTAAATCCTGAGTTCGCCTTAGTTCTTCTCTTTGGGAATGGTACGGGGGAAGGGCTGTCCTGCGTGCAGTTGTCAGCCTCCACCTTCTGGCTCCCCCCCCCCCCCCCGCCGTTTCCATGGGTGGTACTGCCTACCCTACACTGCGGGCCAGGAGGGACCCAGAGAAAAGCATTCCTGAATCCCAGCCTCTTCCACATCAAGCAGGATGGTGGATCTTCCAGTTCACAGACACAATCTGATCACTGGTATGAAAACACTGTCTAGTCTGTGTTATAGACATACAGGCCCCAGTCCACTTGATTTCATGGTTCTGGGTTTTTCAAGAACACTCCTGTTTATGCCACCCCTTAGTCCTAAGGCACAATTCAAGTGCTTGCCTTGAAAGCCATTGCTATCTGCTTACTGAAGTTTGCTTTCCCTGTCCAAGTGAAAGTTATTCCTGCTCAGTGTAGTAGAAGCAACCTCCATCCGAGATGTTCTCCGAGGGCCTGGCGGGCACTGTGCTACGAGCGCCATTCCGCCAGACTCTGCACCATGGTCCTGGTAGGGGAGATGGTTTCCTTGCAGGGGTCCTGGGACGAATGAGCTGCTTGTCTGCTCTGGACCAGCGCCGCCTCTCCCCGCGGGTGTGGTTCTGGGCAGGGAGCACAGATCTCTCACTAGAAAGAGGGATCTGCTCTGTGGGGACGGAGGAGGAGGAGAAGGAAAGGGCGCAGACACGGGTTGGAGTTCGGATCTCACACCTGTGTGAAGGCCAGGTCTGAGATGTTGGAGGGAAATGAGCACGGCTCCGTGAGTCGCCTGTGTGTCAGGCCTACCCTGGGCCTGCGGTCCACATAATCATAGCAAACGTGCTTTGAGTTTTTACTTTGCATCAGGTTTTTTTGCAAGTGTTGATATTCCAATAGCACAGTATTTCTAGGAGGCAAAGAGACAGTTCCATGAGGAAATCAAGGCTGGCAGAAGGCACAACCCTGCCCCAGGCCTTCACAGTGCAAGATGGAGCCAGGACCCGGGCCTACCTGTGCTTGTCACCACGTTACCTTAGCCCTAGATTGCAGGTGCAAAGCCAGTTCAGAAAGAGTAGGTCTGTGTGTGTTCAAAGCTCCCCAGTTGAGAAGGGGCAGCGCCGGGATCCTTCCCCAAGGGGCCTGTCCTGGTACATGAGCTCTTTCTCTAGAACCATTCACTTCCGCAGCTTCTTGGGTCTATAGCGACCTGGAGGAATTTAAGGAGAAATGTGGTGCTTTCCCCAGGAAGGCGAATCTGAGTATGGTTCAGGGGAAAGGTCCCAGAACAGCTATAGAGAGACATAGAGTGTAGAGTTAATACTCCGTGTTTGCTTGGGTGGAGGGCAAGGACGGCGAGTAGGGAGGGCCTTAGATAAATTATAAATAACGATGCCAGCTGTGGACCTCCCTAAACACTCGAAGGAGCAAAATTAAACTTGTGCGAGAATGGAAAGCTTCTAAGTTGAATGTAAATGTCAGACTTGATGTTTACAATCACTTCTTGAACCATGCGCTTTATCAGAAGCCAAGAGAAATGTTATACTTTATTGCTTAGATAAGTAGAAAGAAACTGCTTGTGGCGGGAGCCGTGATAGGGTCTTTGAGAACTTACTAGTCAATCCTTTCTCTGCAGTTATTGATCAAGTCTCAGAAGAGGAATTTGTGATCTGGCGCTAGTGGCTTACTTCTGTTATCCTAGTGATCAGGAGGCTGAGATTTGAGGATTGCGGTTCCAAGTCAGCCCAGGCAGACAACTCTGTGAGACAGTTATCTCCAGTGAGGCAGCAAAAAGCCAGAAGTAGAACAGTAGTGATGGAGAGCCAGACTGAAGCAAAAAGCTAAGGGAGAGCACTCTGGTATTGAGTTCAAGCCCCAGTACTGGGACAAAAAACAAAAATAAGAGAACTCAAAAGGCAATTTCTAACACTGGAGAAGATATTTACAATGAGTCAACATGGGCAACCTCTACCGATATAACCAGAGGCATTTAAATAATCACAGTAGTTGTTAATACTGTATCTAGGGCTGGGGATATAGCCTAGTGGCAAGAGTGCCTGCCTCGGATACACGAGGCCCTATGTTCGATTCCCCAGCACCGCATATACAGAAAACGGCCAGAAGCGGCGCTGTGGCTCAAGTGGCGGAGTGCTAGCCTTGAGCGGGAAGAAGCCAGGGACAGTGCTCAGGCCCTGAGTCCAAGGCCCAGGACTGGCAAAAAAAAAAAAAAAATACTGTATCTAGTTAATTTATAAGAGTAGAATTCTAGACTCATTGCAGGAACTTAATATTATGCTTATAACTTGGGAACTTTCCATATAGCTGATGCATTGTTTGTTTGGCTATCCATACCAATGGTAGTTGTATAAAATGGTTTAATGGCTTCACCAAACTATCGGGATTTAGGACAATGACTGTGTCTGCCATGTTTAGCACAGTGCCTGACATTGCAAATGCTCAAAATGCATGCATCCACTGAGTAAGTGAAGCTGCTGCTCCTCTTGCTCTGATATCAAGTGAAAAAGTCAGGGTTGTCAAACACTACAGACATGTTTTCACTTTGATACAAAATCTAGAGGTTTTGATGGAGGAATACCAGTGCCTATTTTTACTGCCTATGTATAGTTTTACTCTCACGTTGGCTTTTTGTCTCTAAACAAGCAATTTTTGCTCAAGGTTGGCCTCAGATCACAATCTTCCTACCTATGCCTCTCCCAGATCTGGGATTTAGAGACACGAACTACTGTGCCCAGCTTGCTGGTAGAGATGACGTCTCATTCTCTCTTTGCTCAGGCTGCCCTCAAATCTTGAGCCTCCCCAGCTCCACCTCTGCGGTCGCTGGGATTCGGGTATGAGCCCCCACATCCTCTCCACACGTCAATCTTACACTCACCTGACAGAGAAGGGGGGTGGGCGGGGGCAATATGCCATCTCCAGTTTACCCCAAACCTTATGTCGATAAAGTGGTGGTGGCCAAGTGTTTAGTCCAGAGAGCTAACAGTTGGAATTCAACAAAGCATTTGAGTAGAAAAACCTAGGAAGGAAAGAGCAGCGCCACCGAGGGAAAGTAAGGAAATGGACAGTGTGGAAACATCCAGAGCTTTTTGGAAATAAAAGCCCTTCAAAAATCCATAGAATTCTGTCTCTTCAGATAGGGGCTTAGAGAGTCTTCAGAGGGATTATCCTGTCAGCGGGGCTGGCTTCAGAGGGATTTGTCATTATTTTGGATGTATGTTTATTGAATGTCCCCTAGGAGGTGACATTGTAATAATCTGGTTCTATAGTTCTGTATAATGTGGCTCTGATGTATACTTGTTTTTTTGACTGGAGATTTCATATTTCTTTTTTGACTGTTGAACAGCAATGAAAAGGCAGTTCACCTCATGCCATAGGTGCAGTTCTGCAAACGCTCAGCTCAGGGTTGCTGTGTTACTCTGACTTCAATAACCTGATAATCCAATAGTGCTTTTCCTTCATTAGATTTCCTACAGGTGGCAAAGAAAAACTGTCCTTCAAGAATCATAAATGCCACCGCCATCCCCTCTCCCGTCTAGAATGATTTATAGGCATTACCTCATCTCCTACTCTCTCCCCAAGCCGCAGGCTGGATTGCACTCTCCTTTTGATCACTTTCTAGATGGAGAAACAAAATCATTTGCCAGTATGCTTAATATGATGAATTGCTACCCTGGAAGCAATAGCTGTGTGATTCTTTTAGACGCTTCTTAATACACCTCTCCATTTTCCTTCCGAAGAGCACTTGTTTAGTAAGAGCCACGCTGAGGAAAGACTTGCACTGCATATTCAAACGTCAGCTAAGGACTTCAGTATGATGCCGAGTATCTGAGTGGCCCTTCCTTTCATGTCACCTCTGTAGTGTGTGTGTGTGGGGGGGGGGGGGGGGGTGCTGGTGCTAGGGCTTAAACTCAGGGCCTGAGCACTATCTCTTTGTTCTTCTGCTCAAGGCTGGCACTCTAGCTTTTTGGTGGTTAACTGGAGGTAAGAGTCTCATAGACTTTCTTGCCCCGCCGACTGCTGACTTCAAATCACGATCCTCCCATGTTAGCTTCGCAAGTAGCGAGGGTAACAAGTGTGAGGCACGAGCACCTGGCACCACTGTGATTTTTTGCAAGTTCCCCAAGCCGGCACACTTTCACCCCCTTGCCCGAGGGTGTCTGCGTCTCAAGGACTTCTGCCCCTCCAAGGGATTGTTTGGGTCAAGCTCAGAGCGTTCCCGTGTGCCTTTGATCACTGGATAAAGATGGAGGGTGGAGGTCACAGGAAGCTCCCTTAGAGATGAAGGGCAAATAGAGGTCTTTGATGCAAAGACGGTGCAGCTCCTTCACGTTCTCTGACACAGCAATGGATTCATCCCCCACTTCCTACTACAAATCACTTCAGTACAACCCGACAAAGCAGCAGAGCCGGGCGGGCTTTCCCCCGCCTCACGCCACAGGCCCAGCCGCCCTCCCTCTCCCTGGAACAGGAGAAACACTGGACCTTCTACTTCCCCTCCATTTGTTTGAAAGATCAAGAGAACACAGTTCCATTTTTCAACAACCAAAAAAAAAAAATTAAAAAGGAAAATCATGAAAAGAGCCAACCTCCTCTTAAAAAAAAATTTTTTTTTCCCCTTCCCTTAATATATTGTTGCATCCAGGGAAGAGGAAACAGAGTGAGGTTGATAGAGTGTCCCCCGGGAGTGCCGGAGGGCCCCTCCCCGGCTCCTCCCGCAGCACATGGAGCTGGTGATCAGTACGGAAGTCTCCCTTGGCCCCGCTTGGTGTGCAAAAGGGAAAGAAAAAGACAGCGTGTAAAGGCCACCGTGTAGCGGCCGTGTTCACCCCTGGCTGTCATTGGGCAGGGGTTTCTGTGTTTTAGCTCTACGCCTTTGGAGAGCTGAGAAAGGCGATTTGAAAAACCATTAGCCTTGCTCTTACTGGTCTCCCCTGGCTGGCTGGGAACCGTGTGTTCCTGAAAGGCAAGACACATGCCTTGGTTAGTATTTTTTAATTCTTCTTAAAGGGAATCCAGTGTCGGCCTGGGCCAGCCCATATGGGATTCGAACTATAGCGACGTCTTGCTTATTAGGTACAGGTGCTAAGTAAGGTTGTGCGCCAGATTCACTTTCGCAGGTCAGTGGGCTGACACCCTCTGGGACCCTCGTATCGAAAAATAGAAATGTCTGTGGACTGTAGTGTGTGTGTGTGTGTGTGTGTGTGTGTGTGTGTGTGTTAGAATCGATGACCTCTCCTTTGGCAAGGTAAGTTCATTATCCTGAGTGGATTTTACTGGCCTCAGGGACCGTGGAGACGGGGACACTGGTCTTGGTTCCGGCTCTTTTCTGGGTTTTCTCATTTTCTGTGTTCATTTGTCCTCTCATCTGCCAGATTTCCCCAGCAGCTGTGCCTGGAACATTCTTGCCTTCTTTGGTCTTGGTGCGTTGTAGCTGAGAGCAACCAGATGGACTCCATCAGCAAAGTGCTGGTCATCAGCAGTAAGAGTGTGCTCTTGCCAACCAAAGAAGGAACCTGGGAACCGGGAGAGCTAAAAAAAACACAACCTAGCAAATCCCTTCGGACTGTGTGAGAAGATGAACTTTATATCAAATAGCATCTGATTCTGTGCTTAGAAAAACAGGCATTTTTATGTCTTATTGAGTTTGCTTTGAGTTAATAAGTCAACTGGATCTGCAAAACAGGTTGTTGTTATTGCAGTTGTTGCAGTACTGAGGTTTGAACTCAGGGTCTTGCACTTGCCGGGCAGGCATTCTACTGAGCTCTTATAGTGTGTGTGTGTGTGTGTGTGTGTGTGTGTGTGTGTGTGTGTGTGCGTCCAGGGCTTAAACTCAGGGCCTAGGCGCTACCCCTAAGTTTTTGAGCTCACGGCTAATGCTCTACCACTTGAGTGCGTGCTCCACCTCTGGCCTTTCGGTCTCACAGACTTCTGTTCGTACCGGCTTCAAACCGCAATCCTCACATCTCAGGCTCCCGAGCAGGATAACGTAGGCATGAGCTCCCGGCGCCTGGTTGGTGTTGATCCTTAGTAACTACCTGGCACACATTGGCTGGATGTCTCCCAGGTAAATGAGCAGACCACCATGGGCTATGTGTCTTAAGGCAAGGGAGAAACTCTCTAAGTGGAGGAGCCAGGGCAACCTGCCTTGCTCTCCTGGACTTCCGTTTCCTCGTTAGCAAACGAGAGGCGTCTGCCTGGCGGGGACGGGAAGTCGCAGTGACATCAAGCACCTGTGCACCCCGGGTAGCGCGCGGCACCGAGGGCCCGCACTCCGCACGTTGCAGCGTTGCTAACGTCCACCGCGGCTGCACGGAATGGAAAGCCCTTCCATGCTAACACAGCGTTGCCAGCTCCTGGTGCTCGGGGATCTGGGTTCACGTGCTCTCGCAGCACGAGGGTGAGACTCCTAGGGCGTGGCCGCGGATGGGTGACACCGCTCCACCCGCACCAGCCGCCGGCGAGGAAGGGGCAACGTTCAGCCCTGCTTTGCCGATGAGGACACGGAGCCGCTCAGGAGCTGCTCTTGAACTCGGGTGGCCATGGGGGAGCAGAGCTCTGAACCCAGGCAGCCCCCCCCCCCCCCCGCCGGGCGCTCAGCTCTTTGAGCTGGACTGCCTGATTGAACTTCAATTCAACAACTTGAGGCGGAATAGGCGCTACCGCCTCTCACCTCCGCGGCCGGGACTTCCTTCCCGAACCAGCTTTTCTGAATAGGAAAGAGAAAGGATGGGCACGCGAGGGCCCTGCCTCCAAGTGGGCCGAGGTTCACCCAGCCGCGGTGAGGCCTGGGCCGAGGAGCTGCCCTGGGATGCGGCCGGCTCGCCACGCCGCCATCTTGACAATCTATCTCCAGGTATTCGCAAACAATCCACTCAGTGCGTTCAACATGCCTTTATTTGCTTAAATTAACAGGATATATGTTGTATTTCCGGGTCAACTGCCTTTTCACTCCATCAGAAAGCTATAATCACAAGTGGAGTTGCTCTTCATTTGGGAGTTTTAGTTTTAAAACAGCCAGCCAGAATTCTGTACAAAACCAACATGTGATGCAATGTTGTCCAACTATGGGAAGGATCTGAGATGCTAGCACTGTTACATTTTGTTCCAGCAAAGCAGAGGAAGATCATCATTCAAAACACAACATTAATATTTTATCAAATGCCTTCCGGGCTTAATAAATACAGTAGGCACATTAAGCTTTCTCACAGAGTCCAGCTACTTTCATTGGCGTGTAAAAAGGTCAATTTCAGCCTCGTGACTGAGGCAGAGCCAAATTTTTAAAAAGAGAACGAAAGAGGAATGGAAAATCCGCAAGAGGAGTCATTGTAGGTCCCGCAATACAAAGGATGGAAGGACAATATGCTCCTTGCTAGTCACTGGTTGGTTCAACATGAAGAGGCCAAGAGCCCAGAAAGCATTTGATGGCGATGGACTTTCAGGTGGTGAAGGTCATGACCTTGGGCTGCTGATAATCTTAACTGACTTTGCTCCTTTGTCCTCTGAGGACGCGCCCCCAGCCCTTCCGCAGGTTGTGTTCCCAGCCCGGCCCGCCCTTCCCTCAGCTCTGCGCTCACACACGGAGAGGGCACCGTGATCTATCGGCCCACCGTAAAGGAAGGGCTGAGCCCGGGGCCGCACACAGACACCAAGGGCATCCCGGGAAAGGCGGGGCAGGAGAGAAGAGCAAGGCGTCAAGCGTGATTCTCAGCCTCACACGTCATCCAGCAGGCTGGAGCTCCCAAAGTCTCTCACGCCCCGTGTCAGAGCTATGACCAGGCTGGGAACACACCCCACCAGGGACTTACGTTTCCTACACTCCTTCCTCCCTCCACAGGAAGCTTCGCACGGAGCACTGTCCTGCAATCCGCAGCAGGCCCAGCTGCTCTGAGGGACACGGCGTGGGCACCGCCGGGGCCTTCTCCTCCCCCAGTGGAGGACACCTCTGCACACACCACGCGAAAGCCACCACGGTGCACGACACTCTCTCCTTCAGGCATTCCCGCAGGGTCGCGGTGCTTGGAAAGGACTAGAGTTTGTTACTCTAGATTGCCCTGCCTTCTCTTCCAGCTGGACACAGCCAGACGCACTTGCGGGTGTGCAGCCCACGTCTCTAGGCGCCGTGCACAGTAGGTCCTCAAGGCAGGGCTGCGGAATGGCGCAGACATGGGCAGGGGCTTAGAAGGTGAATGCCACCCAGCCCTCGGGCAGCTCCCTGGGAAATGTCATCCAAGGCCTGGATGTGCTGTACACTCAGTGAGTGGAAGGAACTTGCTCACTCAAGGACCTGGAACCAGTCTCAGCCCAGGGATGTGCTTGTCACCCTCGAAACCCACGGGGTTTTAGGAAGAGAGCAAGGAGAAGCCAGCCGAGATGACCAAAGCAGACAGGAGGAGGAGGAGGACGAGCCTCCCAGCATGCACCTGGGCCGGCAGGGCCAGCCAGCACCCCAGGAAATGCCCTGGGCAGGCTGGGAAGGGAGAATGAAGTGCTCAGGTCATCAGCAGGGCCAGCGCTGCGCTCCGGAGGCTCCGGCAGGACTTAGGGAAAGCCTGGTCAGCGTGGAGGCTGAAGCTGAAACAGAAGTGGGTGGTGGAGGGGGTGCTGGGAAATCCAGAAATGGGCGAGGGTTACTGGTGGCCAGAGGCCAGGGAATCTTCCTCAATTGTGCCTCCACAAAAGACTCCGTGAGCCATTTTGAAACTAGCAATGCTGGAGGCGCCACGTTCTAATCAGTTAAAGCAGAATCTCAGGACTGTGGCCTTGGGTGCTCGTCCTTTTCTTTTTTTAATGGCACGAGGGTTTTAAACTCAGGATGTCAGGCTTGTTAGACTGGTGCTATACTACTTGAGCCATGCCTTCTACCTTGATTTTGGAAATGAGGTCTTTTTTGCTTTTCTGCCCAAGCTGGCCTTGAACCTGGATCCTCCAGATTTTAGCCTCCTCAGGAGTTAGTATTTCAGATATAAACCACCACCAGTGCCCATCTGCACTATTTTTTTCAGAAAGCTTCTTTAGGGGAGTCTCTGGTCTAGTCAGTGTTAAGAATATAGTTCACGACTGGTGTTGGTGCTTCATATCTATAATCATAGCTACGCAGGAGGCTGAAATCGAGGGAGAGAAGTTCAAAGCTAGGCCAGGAAGGAAAGTTTGTAAGACTCTCATCTCCAATTAGCTAACCCCCAAAAGCTGGAAGTGGAGTTATGGCTCAGTGGTAGAGCACTAGCCTTGAGCAAAAAAATGTCAGAGACAGTGTCCAGGCCCCAAGTTCAAGTCCTAGGACATGCACAGAAAAAGAGCAACCTTTCCCAGAGTTCATCATCCTGCAGTATTGCTAGTATTTTACTATTTGCTGAAGGCTATTTTTATATCTACAACTACTAATATGTTCTCCTATGTGGACAAAAAATAGTGTAACTTCCACAAATTCAACTAAACCGTTATTAATAAGGTCACACCTCAAACACGATAGTTTTTGTGGCAAGAAGGAAATTTACTGTGTGCTGAGTGCTAGTCAAAGGAAAACAACTTCTCACAGCACCTCAGAATCAGCTTGCAATCAACTAGATAGCTAGAAGAATATGCATAGTTTATTGCATGGCTGCGGCATAAAATGCCCTTGAAGGCGCTCCACGTGTGAAAGTGAGCGAGGCTGCAGTGGGACCTGAGATGCATTTCCATCACCTGCTCATTCAGCCTGAGCCATTTGTGAAGACTGACGCCCCTCTCCAATCCCCGGCAAACGGCTGTTCATGCAGAAAGCTGGATTTGAATGACCTACTTCTCATTTTCCAAAGGTAATTTAAAAACTCTCCACTTTAGATACCCAAAAGCACTGCTTGCTTTTCCATCTTTCTCTCCAGTAATTCTTTAAAACTCTCATCTCTGTGCTTGAAGTATAAGTAATCAGAAAACGAGGGGCCCCGCCGGGCACTCTGGAAAAACCCGAGGTGCTCATCCCTGCGGGCGCAGTCTCTCCCCCGGCTGCCCCCGGGGCCCTCGAGGTCCTTGTTCCTCTCCTCCTGTGCCTTGGGCCCGTCCTCCTCTTCCTCGCAGGCTTCCCCTGGCCCCTGAAGGCCCTGCTCAGGCTTGGTGGACAGATCCTGGGATGCACAGGACTGCTGGCTCTCCGGGGGCACAGCAGGGCTGAGGGGTTCTGCCTCAGAGCAATGGTCCCCATCCTCATCTTCCTCCTCCTCGTGGCAGGGGCTGCCCTGAGTGCTCTCTTCATCCGAATTGAACGGGGGCCTCTTTACCCCTCGCTTCTGGGACAGGTCGAAAGGCTCCTCCTGCTCCAGACCCCTCAGGACGCTGGCCGTCTGTGCCAGGGAGATTCTCCCCCTTCCCAAACCTGCGAGAGTAGAGAGAACTCAGCACCCAGGAAAAGCAGCAGGCCAGAGAGAGCTGGGGGTCAGTCGGTGGACGATATACTTGAAAATCAGGGCTGGGACTCTCCCTTAGCTTCTTCACTGAAGGCGGGCACTCTATAACTTGAGCCACACTCCTACTTCGGCTTTTTGCTGGTTAATTGAAGATAAAAGTCTCATGGACTTTCCTACCTGGGCTGGCTTTGAACTGTGATCCTCAGATCTCAGCCACCAGTGCAGCTAGGATTCTAGTAGGCATGAGCCCCCGGTGCCCAGATCCCACTGTCTATTTTAAAATGGGAGATTGCCGGTACAGACGTCCGGGGCAGACTCGCTGCAGGCAAGGTCTAAAGAATCCCACAGGGGGAATCTGGCCACTTCCCCAGAGCTTTGACAATGCCGTGGGCCTTGGCAATGGCGTTACTGAGACTCTCCGAGTGGAAAAGCAGCGGGAGACAGGAGCGCAGAATGCGAGGTTGCTGCTCACCGTGGTCTGATTCCAGCAAACATGGGAAGACAATGTTGGTATTTAAGTTGTGCTTCAACACACAGTGGTCCATACACACAAGGACCCATGTGTCGGTGACAAGGAAACTTACTTTATAAGCAGCAACCAGAAACCAATGGCCCTATAATTTTGCCTGTGGTGATGAGCAGGTGTCTATTCAGAAATCCTTGGATTCAGCCGGGCACCAATGAGTCATGCCTGGCTTACTCAGGAGGCTGAGATCTGAGGATTACGGTTCAAAGCCAGCCTCAGCAGGAGAGTCCGTGAGATTCTTACCTCCAATAAACTACACAGAAAAAAATCAGGAAGTGGTGTTATGGCTCACGTGGTAGAACACTAGCCCTGAGCACAAAGAGGCGTAGGGACAACACCCAGGCCCTGAGTTCAAGCCCCTGGATCAGAAAAAAGAAAGACAGGTTTGAATTGTGCCTGACCTCAGGCAGTTTATATAACTCATCCAGGCCTTGGTCTCTTCTTATATAAGACAAGAGTGTCTCTAGTGGATTTACACAAGTGAGCAATAATGCCCCTAATCTTTGCCCTGCCCTAGATTACGCTCAGGGTCAAAACGTGGTTCACATTCTTTTGTAAGTCCCATGGGTTACCCGCTTGCCTGGGGCACAGACCTGGAGGGCAATGCCGGGCTCAGTCCCCGGACTCAGCTCACTGTGCGGACAGGGCGGCATTTATTGCCTGTTTAGCACAGCAAGGGTTGATTAGGTGTCTAAGGAACAAGCTGCTGCTTCCAGTGGGTTTAAAACACAAAGTCTTGGCTGCCAAGGGCCCGGGGGCCATGAAGAAAGGAGGCCACAGCTTTTCATTAGTTCAGTTAAGACTCAGGGGGGGAGACATCAACCTCTGCTGTGCAGGGGGCAATCAGGAGGAAGGCTGTCCTTGCGTGAACCCGGAGGGGCGGCCTGGGCTGCTGGAAACACTTCTGTGTGTTAGAGAGCAGAGCTGCAGAGCCGGCCCGATGGCTCACACTGCTAATCCTAGGTACTCACTCAAGAGGCTGGGATCTGGGGATCATGGTTCAAAGCCAGCCTAGGCAAGAAAGTCTGTGAGACTTGTATCTCCAAAATAAACTACCCCCTTCCCCCAAGAAGTCAGAAACGGAACTCTGGCAAGTGGTAGAGCACGAGCCTTGAGCAAAATAGAAGCTCAGGGACAGCACTTAGGCACTGAGTTCAAGCCATACGACTGGCATGCACACACACACACACACACACACACACACACACACACACACAAGTTAGAAAAAGAAAAGCAGAAATGAAGTTAGGTGCCTGTAATCCTAGCCTGAGATCTGGAGGATTGTGGTTTGAAGCGAGCCTGTGCAGAAAAGTCTGTGAGACTCCATCTTGAAATGAATCAGGGAAATGCTCAACTGGGTACGTGGGTCGAGGGGTAGCACACTGGCTGTGAGAAGCAAGTTGAGCAAGAGCGCGAGGCCCGGAGTTCAAGCCACCTGAGCGGCCTCAGCTCCCACCTCCACCCCAAGAGGTACACTTGCTTTTTAAGAAGGTATGCCAGGCAGGGTGTGTCCTTCTGTGATCAGAGCATGTGGGAGGTGGAGGCAGGAGGATTGTGAGTTACAGGCCAGCCTGGGCTACTTAGCAAGACCCTGCCTCGAATGAATTATTACCTTTAATGAATCCATTCATTGGCAAGAAAAAAATCTCATGGCCTCTACCAGCAATATGCATACAACAGAGACTGAATGAGTAGGAAAGTCTGGGTTCAAATTCCGACTCTGCCCAAATTCTGTTGAGAAACCTTAGAAGCCCGTGTGCCTCGGTTTCCCATCTGTTAATTAGACAGGTGTTCCTCCAGTCCAGAGTGGCTACGGGGACTTAAGCGGCAGTGTCGGATCCCAAGGAACCCACAATGATAATGTTCCAAGAGGGCTAAGATTTCCTTTCGCTTATATCCTTCCAATCTCAGCACTACATTTTAGTAACCTGTGTCTGCCCTTACTCTTCCGCTGTGGTCTTAAAAAAAGTACATCCCCACCCCATATTTGTGTGCCAGTATTAGGGCTTGAACTAAGAGCCTTACACTCCCCCACTTGACCTTTCTGCTTAAGGCTTGGTGCTCTACCACGTGAGCCACACCTCCACTTCTGACCTTTTTCTATGGTTAATGGAAGGGAAGCATCTCCTGGACTTTTCTGCCTGGGCTGGCTTTGAACGCTGATCCTCAGGTCTCAGCCTCCTGAGAAGTTAGTACTGTAGGTGCAGTACCCAGCCCTCCCTCTCTCTCTCTCTCTCTTTTTTTTTTTTTAGCATGAATAATCCCCCAAGTAGTGCTCATAAAAGTGACTTTCCAGCCCTGCACCCTCGGCCACAGCAAGCAGGGGCTCTCAGCAGCAGCGGGGCCCTCACCTTGAGAGTGGAGGCTGCGTTCCATCACGCCGTGCTTGACCTTCATGTGGCGAGTCAGGTTTCCCTTCAGGGTGAACTTGCTCGGGCAGTAGAGGCACTTGAAGGGTTTGCTGTCCGAGTGTAGGTGCATATGGCCCATCAGGTTGTGCATCCGGTTGAACTCCTTCCCGCACAGCTGTTGGGGACGAGGGAGGAGAGCTGAGTGACCCCGCGGGGAGAGCCCCCCTCGGGGCCCGCGGCGGGGGTGGACACGGGGCCGCAGCGGATTCCACTCCGCTTGGATCTTGGCTCTTTAAACTGCTTCCAAAGAAAATCTGCCCTGGAAGTCGGGGAGGGGCTGGCTCTCGAGCCCCGGAGGTGAGCGGGGGAGGGAAGAATTCATGAGATGCGAGTGTCCAGGGATCTTTAAACTCAAAATAAAACTAGGAAAGCTTTGAAAGCTCTCGCGACTGAGTTGGCCCCAATAAACATGGCTGCCAACGTGGATCTCTTTAATAATAAGAAGAATACGCTGACAGGCTTAATGCTTAATCTGCAAGACGCTGGGCTAGGGTACGGCTCAAGTGGTAGAGTGCTTGGGCTACCAAGATCCTGCCTCAAATTAATTAGTTAATCTTTAAGCCATTCACTGGAAAAAAAACAACACATGCCTTTTCTGAGCAATGTGCAAAGACTGAGTAGGAAAAGTCTGCGTTCAAATCCGGACTTTGCTGCTGCTGTTCTGTTGACAAACACTAGAAGGCTCAGTACGTCAGTTTCCCCACAGGGTATGGTTCAAGTAGAAGCCTTGAGCTCAAACCCTACTACCCCCCCCCCCAAAAAAAAAGGAATAAAGAAGGTATTTCTCTAAGTCAAGGAATATCTGGCTTAATTCTTATAGCAATTCTATTAGATGGTCGTTTAATTTTATACATGGGCAAACTTAGGGCTTAACTCACTCGGCGAAGGCCCTCTGTTGTTAGAAAGTGCAGTTGGGATAAGATATTCAGACCTGGATGCCAGAGACCACAGGGCCAACCGCCATCCGTAGTGTGTTCTCCCCGCCCGGCCCTCTGACACACTGCATGTGGCTCGTTCTAATTTTCACTTTGCTAATTGTTGGGATGGATTTCCAAGTTCAAGGAACAAAGAGACAGTGAAGAAAGAAACATGTCCTTCCTCTGGCTGGAAGGAGTGAGAATATTATTTCAAAGTGAACGCACTCTATTCATCTTATTATTTCTGTTCCATCAACATGCCCATGCATGACAGGTCCACAGCGCTTCTCACACTTCTTCCCCAGGAGCAGAAAGCATAGAACCGATGCTGCTCTGGGGCGCTCTGCCGCCACACCTATGCTCTGTGGGATTTGAAAGCTCCAGCCCTTCCATGGCTATGCTACGAGAGGCAAAGAGGGATTTTGTGTTTGTGCTTAGTGTGGTAAAGGCAGAGACTTCTCTTTCTCCCAACCTCAGTTTTCCTGTCTCACTCAGAGATACTTTCAGGGACAAGGGTGGGAATTCTAGATTGAATTGACTTTGCTGGCACAAGGGTTTGAACTCAGGATCTTGTGCTCTCTTGGCTTGCTTGCTTTCCTTGATCAGCTGGTGCTCTACCACTCGATCCATGCCCCTAACCCCACCCCCAACGCCACCCCCAGCCTGGCTATATGCTTGTATCTCTTGAATTTTTCTACCCAGCTTGGCTTTGGACCTAAATCCTCTAGGCTTCAAGCTCCCGAGTAGCTAGGATTATAGGTGTGAAGTGCCTGCACCAAGCTCTAGATTGAATTCTCATTAATGCAAGCAATGTTTTCTTCAGGGAAATGAGAGCTGACCTGGCCTTGGAAGGAGAGTGAGATCTAACAAAGATGACCTGGGGAAATTAGCTAAAAGAACACTGGGTGGGGGCTGAAGGGTGGGTGGGCAGGGGTTGCACACTTATCACAGAATGAATGATTGTAGTTTTTGAACGATGCATATTTACAGACAATAAGTGTGTTTTCCCTTTTGCTTCCTTACTAGTGAGAGTGAATTTGGCATCCCAAATGGGTTCTAAACTTAGAATTATCTGTACCTCACATGCACTTGGAAATGGCGACCCGAGTCCTGGCGGTACAAATGCATGGCGGAGTGCTTCCTAGAAGTGCAAGGCTGGGGGCTCCATCCCCAGCACCCTCCCCCTCCTTCCACCAAAACAGTGACCTAAGACAACAAAACGATTCAAGAGTTGAACCCGCTCTACTTTCCACAAGAGAAGTGCCATGTGGGATGGTACTTATTTCACCTCTACTCTCAGTTCAGAGAATTCATTAGGCTCCCAATCTGTGGCTCCGTAGCATACATGAGGAAAGGCTTTTGTAAAGTTCTACTTATTCGCTTGGTCTACCCACTTCTCTATTATGGTGAAGGACTAAAAGCTTTGAGTCTAGAAGTCGTGCATTAAGTACTTCCAGCCACTGGTCAATTTTAGAAACAGTCCCCTTTATTTGGCCTTCAAGACGGCTCGCGGCTCTCTGGAGGTCGGCTGCATGCTGGCACGGCAGCCCATACTGGAGAGGAGTGGGATTCTCACCCCGAGAATGCTGCCTCTACCGTGGCTCTGCCCGCCTGTCTCACGTACCACGTTCAGTGCAAGGTGGGCCCTCATGAAGAATCTGCTGGGGGGGGGGGACACAGGGCAGCGGAAGAATGAACAGAAGACAAAGGCCCAGGTTGTACAGTGCACAGAGGAAGAGCGAAGCTGAAAGTTGGAAGACTCATCAGGCTACTGCACAAGTCCATTCAGAAATGGAACTCATGGTCCTCTGGGCTCCCCAAACATCACTGAAAACACAGAATGGGTGCCTTTCTCCCTCGACCCCTAGGATGGGAGAAGCTCTTCATTATCCTCTGTGGTTGTGGAGATGGCTGAAGCTGGGATTCAGCTTTAAGAATGTGCAGCAAGTCCTTGTTTTTGTTTGGACACAAGGCCTCTTCCTTGCCTGTTTCCACACACTGAAGTCTATCTTTTGCCCCAGGAAGGTGACTACCGCCGCGGAGTTAACGAAGAACTGCTTGCTGCTGACGTGCTTGTTCACTGGGACTTGGGGGTCGAGGTGGACCCTGCAACCCTCCCGCCCCATCATCTCCCCTCTCCCCAATTCCACACATGGAGGTACGCTCATCACAATGGCTACCTCTGGAGGTCAGCTAGGGTCTTCCTCAGCCTCAGACATGCTACCTTTCACCTCCCATTCTTATAGTCCCTTTGGGTTCTAGTGCCTTCCTGGATCAGTTCATCCAGTACTGATCTTCTTGGGACATTCTAGTGTTACATGGGACACTCGCCTATTAAAATGCTATTGTCACACCTACGTCACCCAAGACAGCCCGCTGTAGAACATGATGGCCAACTCTCCTGTGTGACTGATAAAGGATCCTGGAGTCTGATGCTGTTGGTAACTTACAATACATACTTGGATATTAGAGTTATCTTGCGTGGTTTACGGTAGCTTCATGGGCAGGCTAATGGGGAGTTTCTCCAGGGCAGTGGAGATGGGTCGACTCTGAAAGGTGTTTGGGGTCTCAAATGGTGTCCCAGGTTGTCTCCAATGCAAGGGCCACCTCAGGTTTCTTTGTAACTAACCTCAGTATCAAACACAGGGGTAAACACGTGGTACACTTGAGCATCTGAGCATTTGCTTAGGATTACAAGTAAATACGTCAGGAAAATACCTTTTTTTCCCCCTGATTCATAAAATTCTACAAAGCAACCATGGTCAGTTCTCTTCCTTTCCCCAATGAACCTATACCAATTAGTGTGTAAACTAAGATCCTTAACTGGCAGAGGGAAGGAGCTAATTAATTCAGGAATTTAGCTAGCTGGGCTCCATCCACACCTCAAAGACAGGTACTTAGCTTCCTCTTCCCAGCCTCTGACGTTTCTGAAAAGACTTCTTCATCTTCCTCAGGTTTTTCTACATGACAATGTGAAAGTATATAGAGATTTTGTGTGTGTGTGTGTGTGTGTGTGTGTGTGTGTGTGATCACACCTGTACTGAGGCTTGAACTCTTGCTTGGCTTTTTGGCTAAAGGCTGACAGTCTACCACTTGAACCATACCTTTACTTCCAGCTTTTTGCTGGTTAAGTGAAGATAAATGTCTCTCCAGTTTATGTGCCAATGCTGGCCTCAATGAGCAGTCCTCAGGTCTCAGCCTCCAGAGTAGCTAGGATTACAAGTGTCAGCCACTGGTGTATGGTTCTATAGATTTTAAAAATTGATTTATTTGTTTTGTCGGTCATGGGGCTTGAACTCAGAGCCTATGCACTATCTTGAGCATTTGGGCACAAGGCTAGAGCTCTATCACTTTGAGCCACAGTGCCATTTCTGGTTTTCTGGTGGTTTAACTGGAGATAAGTCTCTTTTAGATAGAGATTTTTTTTTACATCTCTGAAATTCAAAGAAAAGCTTTTATACTGTTAGCAAAGAGGGGAGCAGGGGGAGGCTGGGGCCAGCTAATGATGGCATCTTGGGGTAAAGTCTAAGCTCTAAACAAACCACAGTGTCAGGAGGAGTCAGACTGAAAGGAAGAAGAAAAGCTGAGACCGAGCATCCATCTTCTAGTTTCTTCTGTGGGGAAAAGAAGCATTAAGTTAGAACCTCCTTTATTCATGAGATATAAAGCCAGGATCTTGCTTCAGCCAGGGCTTAGTGGAATTCTGTAACGTGTATGTAAGATAGGTGTTACACAAGAAGCTAATGGCAGGGCTGGGGGCTCACGTTCGTCCTTCAGAAGGTCTCTTCAGCCAGGTTCCCTCCGCTGGAGCTCTACTGGGCAGCACCATGCCTCTGACAGTAAACTCCAGTTTAAGCCAGGCACCAGAGGCTCACACCTGTAGTCATAGTGACTCAGGAGGTTCAGTTCTAAGGATGGAGGTTCAAAACCAGCCTAGGGAGGAAATTCTATGAAACTCTTATCTCCAGTTAGCTAGCAAAAAAAATGTTGGAAGTGTAGGTGTGGCTCAAGTAGTAGAACACCACCAGCCTTGAGTAAGAAAGCTAAAGGACAGCACCCAGACTCTGAGTTCAAGCCCCAGTACCGGCACAATTAAACAACAGTAACAAAACAAATTGGAACAAGTCCCTTTAACAGTCCTTCTACAGTGATTTGTATGAGCCACTAGCTTCTGAGAAGACAGAGCAGAGAGGTAGCAATGAGTCAGAGAGAGAGACTTGCTTTATTCTTCTGTAACGTGCCAATAATAACTAGAATTTCTTATGAAGATGTTGAGGTAGATCCAATGGCATAATTAAAGGAAATAGTAAAAAAAAAAGTTTGATAAATATCAGCTCTTATTACTATTATGATACAGTCAACTCTTTTTAACATTTCAGAAATAGGCCTTTGAAGATGAGGGTGCTGTCTGTCCTTTTAAAGCTACTGATTTGAAGGACACATCAAAGGAAGGATGGAATGATGGACTCCCGTGTGAACACCTGCCGGGCAAGCCGTGAGAGGGCCTCACAGAAACACGGGCGCTTGTGCACACCCAGCTCACCCTAGGCCGCAGGCTTTGGGAGAGCCCGGCATCTGGCTCCCCCGTCCTCGGCCTGCCCTTGACCGAGCCGGCAGATGCTCTGCTTGCTCAAGGCCTCCTTGCCCTAGTCTCTTGGTGCTCTTTCTCCTGCAGATCCCAGGCCTAGGGGCACCTCTGGCAATCACTTCCCATGAGTCCTTGCGACAAGGCTGACAGCCAGCAGCTGCCACAGAGAGGTGGGCAGAGACAGGATGATGGCAGCCGCACTTGGCTGGGGCTAGAGGCCCTAAGGGCCACGAAGCAGCACGACCTCTCTGCAGTCGCCTGAGGTGAGCTTCAGCGCTGAGATGCCCCAGGAAGCCCCCGCCTTCCTATTTGGAGAGAAAAGGTCAAAGAGCTTCAGCTTGCCGTCCAGGAGAATGGCCTCCACTGAACTGCCCTTCCCTTCCATTCTTCTCCCCCTTCTTCTTTAGTAAGATGGGTGTTCCTTTCCTCAAAGGGACAGGGAGGCAGGGAGGGAGGGAGGGAGAGAGAGAGACTGTAAACTGTCCAAAGGACCGTGAGAAAACAGGAAGCTTTGAAAAGTACAAGAGAAAGCAAGATGAAATCTATTTGCAGGAGGGCCCCTGGGGACATGGGAGGCATTGTTAAGCAGGCAGTTCAGGCAGCTATATCCTTCCTTCTGCTGAGGACACTTTGCTGCCAAAAGGCTCCTATCTGGTCACTGCCTTAACCCTCTCCATGCCAGGCCCCAAACCCTGGCCCCAACCAAGAACTGGGCTCCACAAAGTGTCCCAGGTAATGGCTCTCCTTTATTTTTGAGCATCCAAGAATTTGAGAGGGAAACAGAGCCAGCTGGGCAGTTGGAAGTGAAGACCTTTTTCAGGGAGACCTCACCCCTCTTCTGCCTTCAGCCTTCTGCCCTGGGCTACCCATGACCTGGTGATTCATCACTTAGGCAGCTCCCGGTTTCACCCATCTCCAAAGAGAATTTGTCCCGGAAATTCTGGATGGCTGCTTTTCCTGGACAGGTTTTCCAAAGGCGGCAGCTGGTTCTTTGCTATTATGAAGTGCAGCCACTACAAGGACAGTATCCAAACCAACCGCTGCGTGCTTACGCAGAATCTGGGAAGCATATTTCTGAAACACGGCTTAAGTGTATGAGTGCAGGCCTCTGGACTAACTCCAGCTGGCTCCCAGCAAGAAGTCTAGAAGTTGAGCAAATAGCAAAAGAGTCCAGAAAAGCAGTAATTTATATCTCTCTCTATGTATACACATACATATAGGAGAGAGGTATGCGTGCGTGGGGGAGGGGGGAGAACCTTTCCTTTCCTCTTAATTTTCCATCCTCTCGTGAATGTCTGATCATGCCGTCCATGGACATTCTGCTCTCTGAAGACAGCTGTGTCCACAGAGCACAGAGCCAGAGAAACACTTTATGCTTTATGAATGTCAGAAAGAAATTTTAATGGTGAGAATCCCAAGAAACTAGAGCTTGCTGCTAAAGAATCTGTGTGTGTGTGTGTGTGTGTGTGTGTGTGTGTGTGTTAGTTGTTGGGTGGAATAACAGCCACAGCAGGCTGCAGCAACACCTGCTTCTCTTTCCCACCCATGTCAATCATGGGAAGAGAATAATTTCCCAGTTACCATGATCAAACCTGGAATTAGTTGTCTGGGCCTGCTCTCCAACATCAACATCATGGCCAGCCAGCCATTTGTCTCAGTTGGCTTTGGATTGCCTAGCCATGAGCAAAAGGCCTCCCTCTTTCCAAACTCCCTGTCCCCCACCGCCTCCACCCAGGGCCGGATTTCTAAGAACCCAGCACAACATGGATGGAAGAAACCACAGAACACCATCTTAAAAGCTCTATCTTGGGCCAGGAGTTTGGCCTAGTGGTAGAGTGTTTGCCTAGAATGCATGAAGCCCTGGGTTCAATTCCTTGGTATCAAATATACAGAAAAGGCCAAAAGTGGCACTGTGGCTCAAGTGGTAAAGTGCTAGCCTTGAGCAAAGAGCTCAAGGACAGGGATCAGGCCCTGAGTTCAAGTCCCAGGACTGGCAAAAAAAAAATCTAGCTTTACAAACACAAAGAACTTGTTGTATCAACTCTAAACTCAAACATACTCCGAAAGTCTTTTGAAATGAGCAGGGATGGTGGTACACAAAGGACACCAAGCAAAGTGACATTCTGCATAGAGATTACAACAGGGGGGAGGAGAGGGAAGATCTGCTGGTGAAAGTGGAGACACGTCTGGTTCTTTCCAGAAGGCTCTTGATCAAGGTGACAACCCACCGCTGTCTCAGAGGTGTCTATAAATGGAGCAGCAGGGACACCCAAGTCTGACAAAACTCCCTGTAGCGCCAGCTCTTTGGGTCTAACAGCAGATACTCTCTAGGCAGTCTTTTCACCTATAATGCGGCCTCTGAGAGAACAGAGCCCCCAGAAGTGACCCTTGAAGATGACTAGTCTAATCCCTGTGCCAGGTCCATCTATCATTGTGAAGTATAAACTGTGCATCAGTCAAAGATGACATTCCACTTTATACATACTCGTTATATGACCTGGTGATGTGGACCACGCAGCCAGAGACTAGTCAGCTCTCAGGGAAGAGGTAAATCAAGTTTCTGGGCCCTAAAGTTGTGCTTGGACCCTGTCTGGTGTCCCGTCACTGGGTAGAGGAGGGCTTCTCTGGACCTGTCTGGTGTCCCGTCACTGGGTGGAGGAGGGCTTCTCTGGATCTGTCTGGTGTCCCGTCACTGGGTGGAGGAGGGCTTGTCTGGGGGGGGGGGGGGGGACACGGGGCACCCAGGGAGCGGACTCAGCTTCACTGTGCTCACGATGCCTTGTTCTGTGCAGTGTTTATGCACTGCTCTAGGGAGTCCTCGAGATCTTCAGGTTCTACCTGGCAGATCCTTGAGGGCAGAGAAGCAGATGTGTCCCAAAGCCCTCAAATCTCACACGGCCTGTACTGGCTCTGCCCTACATTCACCTCCATCCCAGAGGCATTTTCTGCCCAGTTATATCCCTACTGCTGGACCAGAAGGGCAGAGGCACAAGTGGGAGACAGCTGTATTGGAAAGACGGGGGCAGGGGGGATTGTGGTTGTTTTTAGGAGAAATTAGATAATGAGCCCTTTCATATTTTTCCAACTTTACTCCAATAATAGTTGAGGTTTTTTTTTTTAATACAGTGTTTGCTTGAAGTCTGAGAGTAAATGCAACACAGGGAATGAAGATTAGCGCACAGACTCTGTCTGCACCTCCATCGTAGTGGACAGTAACACCCCGCAGGAGAGGCAGCTGTTACGTGTGAAATGGCTGGGGCTCAGTGGAGATGGAAATAAGTAAGGGCCTCCGGGCAGAGAGAAAAGCAGCTCTACGAAGTCCTCCAGTGCCCCGCCCCCCCATGCGATACGGCCCTCACCGCCTCAGAACGGCCTTGAATTTAAGTCAATGCCCTGGTTTTACTATTGGGAATTATTTACTACTACTACTATCATCATCAGTGCTGGTATTGGGGCTTGAACTTAGGCACTGGGCACTGTTCCTTAGCTTTTTTCTTTTTTGGTCAGTCCTGGGGCTTGAACTCAGGGGCTGGGCTCTGTCCTTGAGTCTCACTGATCTCAAGGCTAGTGCTTTACCACTTGAGCCATAGCGTCACTTCTGGCTTTTTCTGTGTAGGTGGTACTGAGGAATCGAACCCAGGGCTTCATGCATGCTAGGCGAGCACTCTACCACTAAGCCACATTCCCAGCCCTCCTTAGCTTTTTCATTCAAGTCTTGTTCTTCTATCACTTGAGCCACAGCTCCACTTCTTTTTGTGGTGAATAAGAGATACAAGTCTCATAGACTTTCCTGCCCAGTCTGGCTTTGAACCTCAATCCTTAGATTTCAGCCTCCTAAGTAGCAAGGATTCCATGAAAACTTGAGCTACTAGAGCTCGGCTTAGAATTCTTAATAATGTCTGAACGAGGGGTTTTGCATCTATACTCTGCATTGGGCCCTGAAGATTATGCAGCTCATCCTGCATGCCACTTCCTCCTCCTCTAGCTGAATCAAGATGGACAGAAACTGACTGTCAAATCGCTGCGCACTTGGAGGAAAGGAGGGGAAACAGACGTGGGCGGCAGGAAGCGGGCGGGGGGAGAAGGCTCCCTCTCCCACCCCAGGACAATACCCGCATGGTCTAGGGAAGCTCTGGTGCCTGACCCCTCACCCCGTTCACGAGTTGCCAACACAGGAAAGAAGTCCACTTCACAGGGGGTTCCTTAAAGCAGGGGACTTACTGCAGAGGGGTGGAAGCACCATCGGCCTCTGGAAGTAGGGAACCCCACTTCAGGAAGAGAGGTCCACGGAGTGTCATCTGTACCCCGTGCATGGAGGCGAGAGAGGAAATCTTCCGTTTCAAACAGAAGAGCCCTCTCTGCGGATGTGCGAGGGTGTGATTTCCCTGTCTCGCCCAGCTCTCCGGTGGTGACAAGGATGACACTTGCCAGAACAATCCTTAAACTAGCCAATCCTGAGCAAGACTCCTGCTCTTTCAGAAGCAGAGGCGACAAGAGTCCCGGGGTGGGAATCACCTCCGGAGGCCTGAAGGCTCCGTCAGTGCCTCGTGGGTTACACATTTCCAGCTCATGTATTTTCTTGGCTGATGAAATAAAAAGCCGGCAAAGGTAATCTGACAGATATGAACCAACATGCTCACTGCGTGTGACTATCTTTAGATGGCTATGCTCAGTTATTTCTTAGCTAGAACAAGCATTTCTGAGGTCTTCTCGAGGACTAATTCTGGAGTCCCTTTCTTCTCTTCTAGATTTATTTACTCATGAGGTACCTGGAGGTTGAACTCAGGGTCCCCCTTGCTGGGAAAGTGCTTTAACACTTGGGTCGTGCCTCTAGCCTTCTATAGTTAAGAACATTTTAAATTGGCACGTAAGACTTCTACATATTTATGGGGCATAATGTGACACTTGGATTCATATACACAACATGCATATGAATTCGTATACCCATCACCTCAAACTTGTTTTATTTATTAGTGTTGAGAACATTTAAAAGTGCTTCCTCTGGCTATTTTGAAATAAAAAATAAATTCTTATTAATTAATACTTGGCTGTGCTGTGGAATGCTAGGACTTAGTCCTCCCGTCTACCTGTAATTTTGTACTCCTCATCAACCTCTCTCTCCACATCTACTTCCTATTCCCAGCCACGACTATTCTCTACTTCTATGAGGTCAACCTATTTAGCTTCTGCCTATGGGTGAGCACATGCAGTATCTGTCTTCCCATGCCTCGTTTATTTCATTTAGGCTTATGTATATTATCACAAATGATGGGATGTCCTTTCTTTAGTGCCGAACAGTCAAATTGTATACATATACCAAATCGTCCATCCATCCATCCATCCATCCATCCACCCTCCGACGGACACACACATTGATTCCGTACCTTCACTACAGTGACTAGTGCGGTAACTATCATAAGGTCTAGCAATCTGCCATTGATCATATATCCAAAGGGAAGGAAATAAGCATACCACCTACCCTTTTCCTCTTCTCTGGGAGGCCTGTCTTCAAATATGAAGGTCCAGCCCAAAGGTCAGACAGGTAAAGGGACAGAGAGTTGTACTAACAATTTCTGAGTGCTTTCTAGGTTCTCCTCACTGGATTGTAGAGGTAGAGTGTCCCAGATGGCCTCTGCATTCTAGAACAGGAATGTTCCACAGACTAGCCCATCCTCCTGAAGACCTTTCCTCCACGGATACCACAAGAAAATAGCCAGGGCAGGTTCTCTGGGGTCCAGTCAAGGCTGGTACATGCACAGGTGTGGTGAAAAGAGGAACAGATGGGACCCGAGATTGGCCACAGGCCCACTCGGAGCCTCTGAACAAACAGAGTGGAAGCGTCCCTGGGGACTGTTGCCCACTGGGCCTTTGCTCTGCCCTCTTGAGTCGCCCCTCTGTACCCACCTTGCACTTGAAGGGCTTCACATCCGAGTGGACGATCATGTGTGCCTTGAGGGTTTGCTTCTGCACGAAGCTCTTGTAGCACAGGTGGCACTGGTAGGCACGGATGTTGGTATGGATCAGCACGTGTCTCTTCATGTTGGCCAGCAAGGTGAACTCCCGTCCACAGATCCCACATTTGTGCTCCTTCACACCCTGGGGAGGCAAAGTTCAAAGGCACGTGCAGTGAACAGGGAGCAGAAGTGAAGGCAATGTTCATGTTCGAAGCCACGCTCCAAAGAGCGTGTCAGTTTCGTTAAGTTACTACTTCCCTGAAAAGCGTTGCTTATAGAATCCAGGTTTTAAATTTTTGAGCGGGAGCTGGGTGCCAGTGATTCACATCTACAATCCTGGCTACTCAAGAGGATGCAGTTTGAGGTGCAAAACCAGCTTGGGCAGAAAAGTCTGTGAGACCCTTATCTCTAATTAACTAGCAAAAGCTGGAAGTAGATCTGTGGCTCTCAAGTGGCAGAGTGCCAGCCTTGAGGGGAAAAGCTGAAGGACAGTTCCTGGGTCTGAATTCAAGACCCAGTACCCTCCAAGAAAGAAAGACAAGAAAAGAGAAGGAAAGAAGGAAGAAAGAAAGGAAGGAAGGGGAAGGGACAGGAGAAAGGAAAGGAAAGAAAGAAAAAAACAAAACAAAAAGCCCTGAGCACCTTAAACTAGCCAGACCACTAGGGGGGAAAAGCTGTTGTTTTTGTTATTCTTAATGCTCTACAATAACAGTTTGAATGGATTAATAGGATTTTGGCAGGAGCACTGTAGATGATAAAGTGAAATGAGTCTGTAATCTAGATTTCATGATAATGAAAAAGTCACATCTAAACTGACATCATTTCCCATAGGAAAGCCAGGTCCTCCCAGACTAGAAAGGGACTAGGAAAGTCTCACAAAGGGACTGGAACATCCCAAGAAGAGTGATTTATCATCAACTACAACCTGACCAACCCTTTCCAGTGGAGCCCCTGAGCTACCCCAAGCCACATTGACCCGGGGAACATGCTTTTGGACTCCCCATAATCCAGCTGAAACTTGTCGAGGGACAGCTTCCTGAACAGAAATAGCACAGAAATTTCACTAGTTGCCTTGCTATGTGTAAAGTGCTAGAAAATGTGAGCATTCTGGCTCTCAATGAAGAGCATTCAAGGAGACCAACAGCCAGAGTAGAGTATTAACTAATCTTGACTAGCTGTCACTTCCTGAAACCCTCTGTGAAAGATGTAGAATGTCCTTTGTTTTTTTTCACTTCCTTCCCTCCCTCTCTCCCTCTTCCCTTCCCTGTCCCTTCTTTTAAGATGGAGATTTCACTATGGTAACCAAGCTGATCTCAAATTCATGGGACTCAGTAATCCTCCTGCCTCAGTCTCCCAAGTAGCTGGGAATACAGGCATGTTCCACCATGCCTGGCTTATTTCCAAGATCGATGTCACGTATTTTTACCTGCCTTATCCTCACACTTCAACCCCTGCCATTACCACCTCCTGAGTAACTGGACTGCACCTGTGCCTTTCCACGCCCATCTGGTTGTTTGCAGAATTCTTTAGGGAAACTTCTATGTCCTAAGAGGAGCTGGCACAAAAGGCAAGAGAATAGCAGCTGACACCACCTAATGAAAATGCATTTGTTCCCTGCATCAAAGAAAACCTATTTCAGACACCAGGCTGTTTCTCCCATTGGAGCTTCATTCCCTAATATCTTATAGAATCTCTATGTCTAAAATGCTCAAATGCACCCGACGCCTTTCTACATGCACAGGAGCTCCTGATTTAAGTGAAATAAGTCCCTTTTGTGTCGGAGTCCAAGGCCGCATCCTTTGTTGATGGCTCCTGCCCTGGGCAGGTGACTCCCCTCCAATGGCACCTACAGGTGCCTTTTGACAAGGTGCCCTAGACAAGCAGAACCCACAAGGCAGCCTCGCTTTCCTCTCTACTGTGCAATTCTGTGTTTTGTCCTACCCTGCCACATGAATCCCAGGAAAGCTCTGTGGAAGAGAGGCACTGTCTCCGCTGGGTGAGGTCCTATGCTGATGTATTGGAACTGAAGAACGTTTTAGACACTCTTTCTACAAGTCTTTCCTGCCAAGAAAACCCCTGAAGTCAAAGGTGAAAGGGGGGTGGGGTGGGCAATACCTCCCCGTTGGCAGGTCAAAGGTCAAAGCAGACCCAGGCCAGCCGGGCAAAGGGGGGTGATGTCACGGACACCCACCAGAGCCTTGTTTGGCTCCGCCTGGAGGCCTCTCGCATGGTGGTTACAGACTGGGCTGAGTTCAGGATACCGTCCTGCTGGGCCTGTCTTTCTCCCCGGTGACCTAAGCCCGGGGAGGCCAAAATTGCCTCCTACTCTAACTCCACAGGCTCAACCCCGGGGCAGCACAGGCCCCGGCGGGCGGGACGGGCCAGGCTCGGCTCCGCTCGGGGCCACCCGAACAGGAAGCAGGCCTCCCGCGGGAGTGAGCAAGCCACCCGAAGGGCTGCTGCGGCCAGGGGCGGAGTGACTCCTCCACGAGGCTCCCGGCTGCGGCCCAGGCAAGGGCCTGCCCGCCCCGAATGAAGCTTCTGGAAAGCGGATTCCAGGGATTCTTGGGGAGCGAGGCGGCAAGGGCTTCGACCGGCAGCTGTTTCCTTCATCCTTCCTCACTCCTCTCGGAGCGCCTGCATTGTTCGCTTTCGGGCCCCCTCGAGCCCGGCGGAAGGCCTTGGCCGGGGCCTGCGGTGGGGTGAAGGGCCTCGGGGTGCGGGGGGCGGGTGCCTCTGGCCCCGGAGGGGGCAGCCACGCCGCCGCCGAGGTTCCCCCCCACCCCCTCCCCCCGCCCCCCCCCCGCGGTACCTTGTGGGTGAGCGCGTGCTGCTTGAGGTGGTGGGGCTGCACGAACTCCATGCCGCACTCGGAGCAGATGTAGGGCCGGATGTCCTTGTGCTTCATCATGTGGTTCTGCAGCTGGCTGGGGTACTGGAAGGCCTTGTCGCAGTCGGCGCAGCGGTACTGGACGGGGCCGCGGTGCGCGGCGAGGTGGCGCTTGAGCTGCGCGAGCGTGGGGAAGTCGAGGCCGCACTCGACGCACACGTGGTCGCGCGCGCCCGCGTGCTTGGCCTCGTGGGCGCGGAGCTCGCTCGGGTAGGCGAAGCCGCGGCCGCAGACGCGGCAGCTGTGCGGCTTGACGGCGCCGTGCTGCATCATGTGGCGCTTGAGGTGGCTGGTCTGCGTGAAGGCCTTGCGGCAGACGCGGCACTGGTGCGGGCGCGCGCCCTGGTGCGTGAGCAGGTGCGTGTGCAGGTGGCTGAGCTGCTTGAAGAGCTTGCCGCAGCGCGCGCACGCGTGCGGCTTCACGCCGCGGTGGCCCAGGATGTGCGTCACCAGGTTGTACTTGGACGTGTACGACTTGTCGCAGCTCGGGCACTGCCAGCGCTTCTGCGGCCCGCCCACGTCCACCAGGTAGCTGTCGTCGATCTGCACGTTCACGTCCACGCGCTGCGCCCGGGGCGGGGCCGGGGCGGGGCCGGGGGCGGGGCCGGCGCCGGGGGCGGGGCCGGCGCCGGGGGAGGGGCCTGCTCCGGGAACGCCCACGGCCGGCGGAGGCCCCGGCGGGAAGGCCGACGCCGCCACCAGGAACGGCAGCACCAGCCCCGCGGGCAGCTTGGGGTAGTAGGGGTAGGGCGCGGGCAGGAAGGCGGGCGGCGCCCACACGGCGCTGGGCCGCAGGGGCTCCTGCTTGACGGCCTTGCCCCCCGGCGGGGGCTCCGGGGCGCGGCAGAGCTGGAAGCCCGCGTGGCACAGGTCGATCATGTGGGAGCCGCCGCCGTCGGGGTGCGCGGCCCGCCGCGGCGGGGGCGGGGGGGGCGGCGGCGGCGGTGGGGGGGGCAGCGTGGGGAGGTCGGGGGGTCCCCGGCCCCGGGGGGCGTCCTCCGCCGGGCGGGCCGAGGGCATCTTGGTGGGCATGCTCTTCCGCTTCCGCGAGCCCCCGCCCTCGAAGACCCCCGGGAACTCCTCCAGATCGCCCGCCGCCGCCGCCGCCGCCGTCGGGGGCGGCTCGTACCGGAACGGGGAGAAGGGGCCCCGCAGGGCGCCCGGGAAGGGGTGTCCGGGGGGCGCCCTCCCGCGGGCGGGCGCGCCGGGGCCCTCCGCGCCCGGGCCCAGGTCCTCGTCCTTGACCGTCTGCAGGGCCTTCTGCATCCTGGGCCGGCTCCCTGGGAACAGAAGGGAGAGGCCGAGTGGGGGTGAGGGTCTCCTTGTCTGTTTGACCCCCAGCCCTGGGTGAGGACCCCCACCCCACCCCACCCCACCCCCGGCTCGATCCACTGGAGCCCGCGGTAAACCCAGCCACACACACCCCGGGGGCCCTCGGGGCTGACAGTGCTGAGGATCCACCCAGCAAGGCGTTTGGCCGGGGTGGGTTGAGTGGGTGACAGAGCCACAGGATTAGGTACAAAGCGTGCCGGCACCTCGGGGTTACAAGGCCGCCTTGGCCGTGCCCTTGTTCTGACACTCAAGGAGAAGCATCTCCACGGTTGCAAATCTCTAAACCCGCAGCTCCGTCCCTCACGGTAGAGAAGGGGTTGGCGTCCACCATGGCTGCCAGTAGGCCAGTTACTGTTTCTTGGTGACCACATCAGGCATGGCCCAGCAGAAGTCTGGACCAGAGAGCCTGTCTTCCCCCTCCCCCCCCCACCTGTCTTCCTGACATGGGCATTGATGGGCCGAACCCGTGACCGGCTCCCCCTTTCCAGCAAAGGGCCTTTCTTTCTGTCCAAGTGTTCTGACTTCCATGGGCCCTCTCTGTCATCAAATACTCCCAAGAAGACAGATGGCCCAATAGATAGATCTGGACCCGAGCCATTGGAGACAGGGCTAGGATGGGGTATGAATGCGCTGTAGGCTCTGCTCCTGAAAATAGCTACAGACCAGGCACTTGGGGGTGACGGCCCTGGGTTGAGAGGACCCACAGCTTCCAGGACTTTCTATAGCCTTGGTGAGATCCATGGAGTTTTCACAAGTGTACAGATAATTCCCTAACTGCAGGTGTATTTTTGAGGGGTTTGTGAGTCCAATTAGAGGATAAGTGGATCCTTTTATATTTGATAATCAAGTCCACACCTTAATAACCCAGATAAACCCTTATTATGTGAACATTTGGCATTATTTAAAGCTGTTGAGTGAAATGATCATCAAACTAAAAAAATAAATAAAAGACTATCAGGATTTGCTTCGTGTGTTTGTGAGCTGGAATGTGTCCTTGGCTTGTCATTCTTAGTAATTAAAGAGTGAGAGCTGTGTGTCTAGCAAACTCAGAGCTTTCTTCCTAAAATTCTTCCCAAATTGTTGAGTTTTTACAGCTATGAGCTCAGGCAATTATAGGAAGTGATGATGGTAGTGAAAGGAGGAAATGCCTCGGTCGATGAAACTGAGGGTGTAGGTGGACACTAAGATGGAAATTGAGGTTCTGCTGTTGTCAGAAAACACAAACAGGATGGGGACAGCAAAGGCTTTTTGGTGGTCCCCTAGGTGGTCTTTGGCTTGTAGCTCAGCACATCTGGTCTCTAGACTACCTCAGAGTTATAGGAGTTGTGGACCTGGTCCAAGATTTTGCTGCATCTATTAAAAAAAAAATAACTGGCTTTCAGACAAGGCTAAATGTGACTTATTGAATTGGAAGGAAAATGGTGGATCCTTTTCCTGGAATTTCATTTTGGAGTCCAGCTGGTTTTGCAACTCCTTAGGAGATAGGCTTCTTTGTTTTTTGTTTTTTGTTTTTTTTAAAAAGCCTGCTCTGATTGGAAAGGGTCCTTCCAAGATGTGAGTGCCTGTCAGTCACAGCAAAACGCACCCCAAAATCAAACTCATTCTCTGTTTTATTCTGACCTGATTAAAATGAGCAGTCATCCTTAGTTAGTGTTAAAAGAGAGTTTGATTTTGAGAACTTGTGGGAAAGGAACATGTTACAATGCAAGACAGAACTCAATGAGTTTTTCACGTATCTTATACCCAGAAGGCGCTTGAGCCAAATGTGGTATCTCATGCCAGTAATCCTAGCTTGCAGGAGGCAGGGACTGGGAGAATTGAGGTTTGAGATTAATCCTGGCAAAATTTAGCACGCCCTCCATCTCAACCAATAAGACTAGACATGTAGGCATGTGTCTGTGGTGCCGGTTTTTCGGGAAGCTTAACTAGGAGGATTGAGGTTCCGGCCAGCTCAGGCAAAAATTTGAGACTTTATCTAAAAATTAAAGCTAAAAAGGGAAAGGGTCATGGCTCAAGTGGTACAACATTTTCCTAGGCCCTGAGTTCCAACCCTTAGTACCGTCAGAAACCATTTTAATTCATGACTAATGATATGTGATACTTCTAATCATTTGCTGTATCTTATACCGGAAAACTACCTACTTAGAAAGAAATATTACCGCTAATTTTGAAACTGAAGATATTTTGGTTCATGCTCAATATTATTGCCTTGTTTAATATTTCTGCTTTTAGTTTGACATTATCATCTAGTTGATTCCTGTTAGTAGTGACACTCCTAAAAAAGCTAATCTCAAAAACATGTTTATTTTTAGTGTTTGCATTTTTATGTTATCAGCATTGACCTAATAAAGCAAGGAAACATTTTGAACAGAAAGGATGTGAGGTTTTAAAACATAAATGGTACAGTTTCAGGTCCCCAAATGTATACACACACACACACACTCCAATGTCTTGCTTCTTTAGTGTTTTAAAATGAATGTAGCCCGGTTTCTGCTTGTATATATGATGATTATCTCTGCAGGAACATTCTAGAATAAAATCAGCAGCCCAGGAAGCTTACAGAAGCATGGTGTCCAAGCGTGGACCTCTCTCTGTACAGCTCTTTAGAACAGCAGTTCCCTGACGGAAGAGCACCTCACGGAGCACTGCCAATCCCTACAGAGTGTGGTCAAGGAGAACTTGCTGTTTCCCCCTTGGCCTTCTTGGAGAGCAGTCAAGTGTGGCTTGGGCGAGCTATTAATGTCCCTGTCTTTGAGCACAGGAGAAGCCCTAAGGGGGAAAGAGCAGCTACAACAAAAGCCAGAAAACAAACCTGTGCTGGGAACGGGGAGGTGGAAGCAGATCAAGGCCATTTATCTTGTAATCGGTCAAGTTACAGTTCTGCAAAATGTTAATAGACTCCTCGAAAACTTCAATGTGTACCACCTACATGTCCCAACTTCTATTTCTAAAAATAGATCCCTCCCTCCCTCCCCCCCAACACAGACTCATCCAGGACACTAGCGGGGCTCCTTGAAGAGAGGCAGCAGGGGCTTGGAGCTGGTGATCTGGGTGGGGACAGGTGGGATGGTTCAGCTCAAGCCTTTCTGAGAGGCCGTTTCTGGCTGCGTCCAAAGCACCCGGAGAAAAACAGCAGTTGTAAGACAGTGTCCCGCCAGGCTATGTGGAAACAATACGCAGCAAGAAAGAACGAACTGACACGTTAGAAATAGCGGAAGGCGTGTGGACAGAGCATCAGTGGGGAGGCTGGGCTCCGGCCTTGAATCCTGGCTTTGTCTAATCAGCCATGGGAGGTTGGACGAGGGGATTCTGAGGTCTGGTGTTCTCACCTATGACACAGGAATTTGAATGTCCCCATCGGCTCGTTAGAGACTTAATGAAACGAGTGCTGGGAGCCATTAAACCCCGGATTAAAACCCCGGACAGTGGGTGGAGCCTCGGAGGGCAAGGCAGTAGAAAGGACTGGAGGGCTGCCGTCAGGAACCACTGGACTGAGTCTGCTTGACATCATCTCTGCTTCCCAAATACCCACTGTTGGCTGCCACTGACTGACATCTGAGGTGCTGCTTTGCAAGTTCAAAACCAAGACTATTCATTGAACCCGAATTACGCTTGTCCCAGCAGTGTGAGAGCAGCTAATAATAAGTTCCATTGGCCAATAACCTTTCTAGTTTAGAAACACTCCACCCCCTTCCTTCCTTTGCACGATAAAGATTCCTACACGGCTTCTTCCCCGTGATGAAGAAGTCTCCCCACCTACATTGCCAACAGACTGCTCTGAGGAGTGGGAAGAGGGAGCCAGCGGTCCTGGAAGCTATTTTTAGCCACCGTGGGGGAGGTTAATGAGTTGTCCTTAGTCTCCTATTGGTGGTCTCTCCTAGAGATCTGTGTGAAATCCAGAGTTGCAGATACTGAGACCGTGCTGAGTTAACAGTAACAGACGAGATTGTGAGAGCTAGGACTAGGTCTGGTTATTTATGTTGGTCTCCGAATCTCAGTCTGAGAGAGCTGGTTTAAGGCAGATGATTAAACTGCTCTGAAATGAAAGAAGAAATGTATGGTTCTTGTTTGTAAGGCTCCCATATGAAGCTTTAAAATGCATCATTTTATGGGGAATATGGCCTAGTAGTAGAGTGCTTACCTCGCATATATGAAGCCCTAGGTTTGATTCCCCAGCACCACATACGTAGAAAAAGCCTGAAATGGCACTGTGGCTCAAATGGCAGAGTGCTAGCCTTGAGCAAAAAGAAACAAGGGACAGTGCTCAGGCCCTGAGTCCAAGCCCCAGGACTGGCCAAAAGAAAAAAAGTATAATTTTATATGACATTATTTAAACCACGGGTGACTTTTGGTGTGATGCTAATCAAATCATTAGAACCCATGTAAGTTCTCGGGTAGTTGTTGTGGATACCCTATACACGTGTCTTATCCAAGCTTTGTGTGACCAGAACACCATCCTCTTGAAGACTCTCAGATTCAAGGCACTAGATCCTCTAATGCTGCGAAGCCATTCTCAGAGTGACACAAAGCAAATTCCTGGGAAAATCCAGAGGACAGCAGGAGGGTGAGATAAAGACTCCTACATGGATAATGGAACATGTAAATCAAGGCTGGGTGGCCACCCTGTACTCTTCCACCCCAAGGAGGTTAGTCTACCCTTTGTATTGACAAAGAGGAGGAGACTTTAAAATAACCATATATTTTCATTGCTATGATCAGGGTGTGTTCTAGGACCTCTGTTATATACCCAGTCACTGAACACAATGAGCTATAAATTAGGATGCAGATAGTTAACGAGGAAGAAAATACTGGGTTGATCTGTGTTAAAGGTGCCTGGGACTCTTCCATAACAGATAGTGTTTTCTTCCATAACAGATCATATCCATGAGACCTGGTTATGAGGAATAGGGAAGAAGTGAATTTTTTTTTTAAATACATACTTTATTTATTTATTTATTTATTTATTTTTTGGCCAGTCCTGGGCCTTGGACTCAGGGCCTGAGCACTGTCCCTGGCTTCTTCCCGCTCAAGGCTAGCACTCCGCCACTTGAGCCACAGCGCCGCTTCTGGCCATTTTCTGTATATGTGGTGCTGGGGAATCGAACCTAGGGCCTCGTGTATCCGAGGCAGGCACTCTTGCCACTAGGCTATATCCCCAGCCCCCAAGAAGTGAATTTTTAAAAACCCAATTAAAAAAAAATGTCTTCTCAGCTATAAGGAACTATAGAAATGTAAGGCCTCGCCAGGATGAAACTACATTTAGTCTAGGGGGAACATGTTTTTAATGATGCCCTTTTATTAGGAATTCACCTACTGCACCAAAATATAAATATTCCCCAAGATAAAATTACTGGTTATTTTGTGGTTGTCCTTTGGCTGCTAGATCATTCCAGTAAATGCTGTTAAGAGTCACTGATGAGTCAGCATGTCAAGGACACTGATTTCTTCTCATCCTGAAATTCACCAGACACTCATTCTCACCAGGAAGAGAGAAGCGACAACCTTCCCTCCATGAAGCTGTCCAATGTGTCAGAGGTCCTGCGCCCCCTTCCACGTGAAGTAGCCAGGAAAAGGCCACGCTGCTGCGGACTGACTCACCTCGAACAGGGCCTTCCGAACTGCTTTTGCTATCAGAACAGACTCCTCACTTAGAACTGCCAATGTCTAACAGGATCACGAAAAGCAGGAGACACTGGGCATCCCCGCCTCCGTTTTCGATTTGTTTTTGCTCAGAGCTGTTCTCTCTACACCACACTTGGAATCCGGAAAGGACAGGACTGACTCTGATAACATCTTTATGGAAACGATCCCCATGGAAAGACACAAGAATCTCCCCTCAGACGAGACCTTCCCCTCCCACCCCACCCCCACCCCCCCGCCAGGAAACGATGACTTGCTTGTGACCAGATTGCTCCCCTCAAATAATGACAGCTATAACAACTTCAGAATCCCTGGGTAAATAAAGATCAACAAGGCCATTCTTTGGCCAGAACTGTCCAATAAGTATACACACCCTTTACTCCTGCCCAGATTCTTTCTCTATTTAAACCTAAAGCTCATGTACCAAAAGATGGGCTGGGATGCATGCTTTGCCTCTCCCTGCGGCCTACTGAGCTCTGTAATAATACATCTCTTTTGTCTATCTTCCATCATTGCTGGACCCGTGACTGCACACGTGAATCCCTGGAGTTGGGCCTGTGGTATAGAAGAAGTCAAGTTACAGATCCTCTCGCTGTTCATAATTGGAGCTTTTTACAAAGCTCCTCGGAGTACAGTGGCTCCACTGGTTCTTTCTGCCCTGGTGATCCAGTTGGTTCAAATGACTCAGCATAGTTGTCTTATATATATATGTGTACTTGGACTCCTGGATTTTCAATCTATGGGCATTTGGCAGACATGATTCGGCGCTGTACCCCTGGGATTGGCAGGAATAGTAGGGTTTATAGCTGGCAGATGGTGTAACATAGTCTCAAAGAAATGAATGTTCTGCCTTGTCACTTTCTGGGTCAATGGTAGACCAAGAAACGTAAGGGTTTCCTAAATACCACCTGCACATAACATGAAGCCAAATTCAGTTTTGCATTATTTCAGATGTCAGAATGAGCACATACCTATAGGTAATTTTATATGCTTTTAAAGAAGTGGTTAATACATCATTTTTTTAAAGTTCTGAATAAAACTCAACAGTCAGCCACCAGCTTGCCGAGGTTCACACGGATGTGTGTTCCTCTTAGGAAAGGCATGCTGCTTTTCTTTTAAGTGATGATTACCCAGGCCTACTTTCAGCAAAGCAGGAGTGACTGCAGGGGTTGGGCACCGGAGAAGCGGGGGTGAGTTGGAGTTACTGGCGTGCTCAGGCCCATTTAAAGAAAGGAAATGATTGGAGATTGACTTAGCATTTTTGTTCTCTGCCCTCAGAACTGATGTATCTCTCAGGCATGGAGCTCTAACTGGAGTGATAGAATTTGTCCCCAACTTTCTTTGGAAAAATGTCCTTAGCATATATGCTAGGGTTATTTTTATGTTCAAAATGAAATAAATTAGATATATTTATTCATAGCTAAGCAGAAATACACGTGCATGTTAGAAAGCTGCATTTCATCCATCTCTGGGAATGTTATAGAAAGGACTAGAAATATGACCCTCTGAGACAAAAAAAAAAAAAGGAAAGAATCAATATGTAATTGGTGCACTTGGTCATTTGTAGAAGGTTATTCAAAGTTGTAGGAGTTTACCCGGGAAAAAATGTAGCGGTATTATTTGGGGAAGGCATGATGGAATGCTTTGCAATTTGTTTGTGGTGGTGGTGGTGGTAACATAACTCTGTCAAAGCATATTAAACTCAATAAGTTTAAAACTAGTTTTAAAATATAAAAGAAATGCACTGAGATACAACTCTGCAATTATTATTGGAAGGGGAGCTATGTAGCAGGAGATCAGCAGGAGGAAGAGCTGGAAAGGAAAGGATCCTGAGAAGTGAAGAAGATTGGGGTATATCGATTACAACACCAAACGGTACTTGAAAAGGGAGAGGAATAAGGATACAACAGAGGATGAGCTTGTTCAGAATTCACGGTATGTGTTTATGGAATGATCACATTTATCCTTGCATTGTTCATTTGCTGAGTCAATAATAAAATAATTTTCAAAAAAAAAGGTGAGGATATTTGTGAAATGTCCTATGTCACTCAAGATGGCAAAGATCCCTCAGTCAGTTCATAACTGTAGGATGGGTCCAATGATATGCAGATAGTATATAAAGTCAGACATGAGCTGGGCTGTAAGAATTCAATCATTTTAACTACTGCTCGATCCAAAGGGAAAGCGTAAATAGGTTTCATATCACCGTTGTGTGCGTGTATGTATATGCACGCATGTGTGCGTGTGTGTGTGTATGCACTTGTATGTCCTATTCTACAAGACTATTATAGGTCAGGGACTAAATTATCCATTCATATCTTCTAATCTTTAGCCCTGATTACACATTCATTATGCAATCTTCTGTAATTGCTCCAGGATTCTTTTAGATGTAGTCTGCCATAAGTGGACAAAATCACTTTGGTCATTAGAAAATATGTCATAGTCTTTGTAAATCAATAGTATTGATATTCAGGTCCACACATTACTCTTGTCCATTTTCCTCTAAGTCTTTTTAACTGAGCCATCTTATAAAGATGGAACTCTTTTATGAATTTCTCAACCCACGGGCCAAACGCTGAATCAGGTAGCCTCCCTGAGAGCCAGCTGCTCTATTTCCTTAAGGCCCGGCCGGCACTGGATGTATTCACTAGACTGCTGCTGGGGCAGAGGTAGAAAGCCCCTCGCCCGCGGGACCCTTCATCGGGACTCAGAGGTGAAACCTTCCTTCTCGCCACGGCTGGGGCTAAGCCTCTCACTTGGTTTGCTGTTCTGTGTGCTGGCAGGGCCCTGTGCCGTTGGTTCTCCATCTTTATGTGTGGGGCTCCACATTGCTAATGGAGTCTGGCTACAAAGTTGGACATCGGCTTGGTGTTTTATACATGGCAGGGGATCAGTAATTACTCGGGAAGGTACTTGATAATATCATATTCGAGCTTGCTCTTGTTCCCTGAAGGAAGGGTTAATGGATTGACCTGCCTGTCCCCATCCACTCAAGCCAACCACACGTGAGTGAGGAAAGTGGGTGGTCCAGGGGGAAGCAGTGACTTCCGGTAGTGCTCCTTGGAAGGGCCCACGGTGACGGTGACCAAGGGCCACTGATGTGCGGAGAGTGTCACCCCAGAGGAGATCGGGGCCATGGTCCAGCACACTGTCATGGGAGGGCAAGCCGCCGCCGCCTCCACACTGTCTTATTAGGCAATAGCCATGGATTCTCTCACGACACGTCATGAAAATACCCGGATTCTAACCTTGATGCACTTTCCAAGGGCATCTACCCCGGAAACCTCTTTTGAGCCTGCTCTTGGCTGGCTGATGGAAGACTCTCTCATCAGGCAAACAGGAGGCTCAACAATCCCAAACAATGACGGCTGGGTGTGGAGGAAAATGGAGGAGCTCTCGCGGAAGATTTGAACTCATACCTTGATTCTGTAAGTGCAACAGAACTGGAAGCAGAGCTGCATTTCTGTAGCATACACTTTCTTCCAGGCATTCTCTTTTTGCTGGACTGTGTTTCACCCAGGTGTGGTGGTACACACCAGTCACCCCAGCCACTGGACAAGAGGTAGCGGGAGGAACTTGAGACTAGCCCCGGAAAACTCGCTCTTTTCAAGTGAGATTCAATGTAGAGTGTGGGTTCACACTTCAGCCATAGAAAATGAAATTCCTTTGTTTTTTCTCTTTTATCATCAAAACCCCAGAACAAGACAGAAAGGATGTACACTTATCTGGGGATACAGACGAGAGGGGAAAACTGCCCCCTCCTTGCTCAGACCTGGGTGACTTGTTAATGGGGCTGACCTTGGATATCCAGAAAGCTAGATGTGCCCAAGGAAAATGATACCCTCTTTTTTTTCTTTTGCCAGTCCTGGGTCTTGAACTCAGAGCCTGAGCACTGTCCCTGGCTTCTTTTTGCTCAAGGCTAGCACTCTGCCACTTGAGCCACAGCGCCACTTCCGGCCTTTTCTATACATGTGGTGCTGAGGAATCGAACCCAGGGCTTCATGTATATGAGGCAGGCACTCTTGCCACTAGGCCACATACCCAGCCCGGACACCTTTTTTTATGATAAGCTTTTTTACCATACCCAACCTAGCCTTGGAAGTTCAGATAAAGGAAGTCTAATGTGAAGATTCCCAGTAATGACAGCATTACATACTGCACAAACGACTGATTGATTTTCTCCATTCCATCCACCCCGGAGCTTCTCTTTGGCTCCCTCCCCATGCTGAGAAGGAGCTCTAAGGTACGAAGGGTGAAATCCCAGGGTCTTTGGCAATGTCAGGTCTTTTCCCCGGGGCCCTAATGTAGTTGAGACGCTTTTAAACTCGTGGAAGGCTATACAGTTTGTGGAGAAGGGGAGGGCCAGGAGGGGAATAACTGGGAGAGAACGAGGGAAGAGGGGATGACACTGTTCCAAAAGAAATGTACTCATTGCCTGACTTATGGAACTGCAGCCCCTCCAGACATCACCTTTACAATAAAAAGAAAAATTCCTCAAAAAAAACCCAAACACCTTTCAGTCTGTGCTGCTACTGCAAAACCATAAAATGCCAGAGTGAAAAGCAGGCTGTTGCCCCTGGATACACTCAGTCCCCCCGGAGCTTCCTCCTAGGGCATTGTGGGAAACGGCCTTCCGCCATATTGGGTCTCTTCAAGGCCCGGATTGTTTCCAGAACCTTTCTGCATTGGCACCGTGTTCTTGTGCCATGACCAGTGCTTCCTAAGACGTTTTGGTTTTGTTTTTTTCCTTTTCAAATTGCAATTCTTTTCTACTCTTAAGACATTTTATTCTGTTCTTTTATAATACAGCTACCAAAAAAAAAATGACCTATGAGATTTCTTCCTTTTTACTCTTCCCTTTTTGCTGTCATTCTAACAAGTAGGCAGGAGGCTTTCTTTGTTTAGGATTAGTCATAAAAAGGAATGCAATTTCTTTTCAGACCAGATTCTTTTCAGCAGTGATGTATTCTGGAGGTATTTCTAATGGCCTGCTGTGTCTCGTAGTTAGAGAATGTCCCCAGAAAGAGATGATCAGCATTCACAGAAGAAGCACATCCTATTAGCATCCCCAGACTTTGAACAGAACTCATCTTTTTCTATCCCTCCGAAGAAGCTTTTTATGCGAAAAATGCAATAATACTCCAGGATTTGTTATTGCCCATAACATGTCTCTGATTCTTGAAGTTTTCTTTATCAACTTCTTGAAATAAATTCTCATCTATGCTACAGATTTATTTTCATCACTAGAATAATAACACCAACAACAATAAGGAAAGAACCAGGACAATCAATCTTCCAACACCCTCTCCCTTGACCCTTTGTAGCTGGCAGTTGCCACAGAATCTTCCGTTTGCTCCTTAGAAATGACTGGTATTGTCTCCCCTTCTTTCCATCATCAGAGCTGGCGCTCTGGTTCACTTGCCCACCACCTCCTTCCTACATCCCTTTCTGCAGCTCCCATCCACCAGATATTCTTCCCCTTCCTTCCACATCCCTGGCCTAGCAATGTCAAGTCCATCTTTACAACATCATCACTTTTTCTATGGTGTATAGAGATTGTTACACCATGCATAAAGCCTTCTCTGTGCTGCTCCAATATCCATTTCCCCTTTTTCTTAAGGAACAAAACCCTGATTTTGCTTGTGGTGACAAGTGCCCAGGGGAAGAAAATTTGTTTCTTTTCAGACATCATTTCAGTTGAAGATTACCTCGCGCCACAATCTGGCGAATGGCATGCAGAAGACTGCTAGAGATTTTGGAGAAAGCCTTTGCATCCCTATCTCGTGTCTTTTGGCCTGGCACGCAGAGATGAGGCAGGAGATAGAACAACCACGTTCAAACCTAAAGCAATGGCAGTGCTACTCACCCGATAGGGTGGAGGAGTAAAGGACTGGCTCTATGGGATTCTGATATGGACTTGATGCTAGTCTTTTTGCTGTTTGGTAAGATGAATAATCCTTTACTTCATTAAACAAATGATCAGAGTTCTGTGTCTGGTGACTAAGCTTAGATTCTTACCTAGGCACGGGCAAGTCATATACCTGATAATCCAATGTATTCCCCTTCCCTCTAAAATCCTCTCAGTGCAGTCACTTCACAATTCAGTACATCCAGTAAACCAATCTCTACCTCTACACGGGTTGATCATTCATAAATATTCTTTTCCTTGGTCCACTCCATTCTTCTGAATTGAAGTGCAGCTTCTTCCTATAAACCTTTGTTCCCTATTCTTTTTTTTCTGGTACTAGGGCTTGAACTCAGGGCCTGGGCATGACCCCTGAGCTTTTCCACTCAAGGCTAGCACTCCGTCACTTGAGCCACAGCTCTACTTCCAGATTTTTACTGGTTAATTGGGGATACCTCTCATGGACTTTCTTGCCCAGGCTGGCTCTTCTTTCAAATTCTGTTGCATTACTCCCCTGCCCCCAGCTTTAGGTTAAATATAAGGAATCACCTGTATCGCACTCCGATTATTTCATGGTAACGTTGTGCTTCTCCAGCCATTGCGTATGCTCCCTGCCACCTGGTCCCCACTTTTCTATCTCCCATTGCACCCCGCATTGTATGGATCCTATTCAATGGCTAGGTGTTGCTTGGTTGTGATTCTGTTGCTATGCACCGCTCTACCTTTTTTCAAAGCACTTTTGTCAATGGCATTAAGAGTACATAAGAATTTAGATTGCATCTCCAACTGGTAAATTAATATTATCGCCTGTTGCCAGTTCAGAATCTGAAAGAATTAATTTACCATGTGGAGAAATTTGCAACAGTAAACATTATCACTGTGGGTTATGTGTTGCTGTGAACATTCTGTTGAAGTTGCAAATTGTTTATAGAGTATTTGTTGGTATTGAGGACCAGTCTCCAACCCTTTAAATCTAGGCTTTGGCATCAAGACGATGTAGATCAGGGCAGTGGAGCACTGGTTTTGTGGCACTAGAAAGACTCAGCTCAAAGGCTTAGAGCCGTCCAGCTCTAGTGCTAACCTGATATAGAGCATCAAGAATCTGCAGAGTTGGGGCTGGAATATGGCCTAGTGGCAAGAGTGCTTGCCTCCTATATATGAGGCCCTGGGTTTGATTCCTCAGCACCACATATACAGAAAATGGCCAGAAGTGTCGCTGTGGCTCAAGTGGCAGAGTGCTAGCCTTGAGCAATAAGAAGCCAGGGACAGTGCTCAGGCCCTGAGTCCAAGGCCCAGGACTGGCAAAAAAAAAAAAAGAATCTGCAGGGTGCCCAGTCCTTCTGCTGATTGCAAAGAGGGAAGGAGAGGAAAGAGGGGACTGAGCTGCTCATGCAACCTCTGAGGATTCAGCTGCTCTTCAATCAAATCGAAATGATCACGGAATAAATACCAGGGCTATTCATTTATGTGTCATCTGACTTGCCACACAAGGCCAGAAAAGTTGCATGCAACCAGACACGAGGGAACCGGGAGCAGGTCAGGCGGCAGAGGCAGCTTTGGGATGGAGGAAGCCCTGCGACTCCTAGCCATTTCTCCCTGCGCCTCACCAAGGCCATTCAGGATGTGGCACACGGGTTAGAAGATCATTTTTCTTCCTTCCAAGGCTGACTTCTTGAAGCTCACTCCACGGCAATGGCCATGAGCAGGTTGCCTGTGTGCATGCGGAGTCTCGCGCTGGAGACGGTTGCCCACCTGTTTCCTCCCGCAGTGTCCCCTGGAGCTGGGGACCTGCCCAGCCACTTGGTCAGAAGCTGGGTGGGCCATTGGGTCCCACGGGGCTGGGGGGATGGATTTACTAATCTGCAAAGCTTGCCCATGAGGAAGAAGGGCAGGAGAAGGTTTCTGTGTGCATGACAGTGATACTTCTGAAAGGTTGGGCTGTGGGGTTTTGTGTTTTCTCACTTCTCTCTTGGAAATCACCTCCATCTGGTGATGAACTTCCCGGTGAGACATCTTCCTGACACTGGGATGCCATCTCCCACCGTAGAGAAGAAGCAAGAGAAGGCTGCTAGCTTTTCAGCTTCCCGGAGTGGCTTTCAATGCCATTTATCAAAAGGTTAATTTTCTTTCATTTTTTTTTCTTTCCCTTTTCTAACAACAAACAAGTAGATGCGACATCTTCCTTTATAGTTTGATTGACGGTTCACACTTTTTTTTGGAATATGTAGTTCATATTTTTAGAAAGAAGCAGCTGGTACTCCTGACATTTAATTCCAACAAAATCTCTCACACGGTTCCCCCCTCCAGCTAGGCCATGCAGACTCCCGGAAACCAGTCAGCAGCACGGAGCCAAACCCCTGTGCGACAGCGGAGGCATGGTAGGTAGCCTGCGCCTTTAACGGTCTACAAGTTGAGCGAATGGCATTGAAATGGCTGATCTTATGAAAATACATTTGTGGCACACAAGGTTGGTTGTTTTTGTTGTTGATACTCACAAGGTGGACCTTTAAAACTTAGGCTAGAGAAGCACAAAAATGGCGGGACAAAGGGTGAACCAGTTCATTGTCTAGTGAGTACTAGATACTGTTTTGGAAATTATACTACGTGGGGAAATGTACTCATTACCTGACATACGTAACTGTAACCCCTCAGTACACCACCTTTACCACACAATTAAAAATAAATTAATAAGTAAGCCAGGAAGGTTTACCCAAAGAGTTTTGCTGTCAACCACTAATATTACTAATAATCATGATAGCTATTGTTAACTGAAATCTGTCACATGCAAAGCGTTCTCATGGATTACCTTGTCTAATGGGTGTAAGAGATTTTCAGGTAGACAACCGATGATGGAGAACTCCACGTGATATTGGGGCAGAAGAGAGAACTTGATTCCGCGCGGAACTGCTGGCTGGCTGCTAAATCCAAGGCACGTGTTGAAGGCCAGAGAGTCACTCCTGAGCCAGGCTTTATCCAGGGCAGGGGGTGGGAGGTGTGTCCAGGTGGATTAGGGTGTGTCCAGATGGATTTGGGTGTGACCTCAGGGGAGGGGGGGAGGTAAGGGCCTCCAGGTGTGCCAGTTACCTAGGTAACTGAATGGAGATTTAAACAGTCGGGGGCATCCGCTGGGAGCCCTCCTGGGGGTAGACCTTACAATAGGTACTATTATTTTCCTAATCTAATTAAGTGTATTTCTCTCTCTCTCTCTCTCTCTCTCTCACACACACACACACACACACACACACACACACACACACACACACACAGGGCCTTTGGTTCTCCCTTAGCTTTCTCAAGGCTAGCATACTATTTCTTAAGCCTACTTCCACCTCTGAGTTTTTGCTGGTTGATTAGAAAGTTTCTTGAATTTGTCTAACTGGGTTGGCCTTGAATCTCAATCCTCAGATCTCAGCCTCTTGAGTAGCTAGGATTTATAGGGATGAGCCACCAGTGCCCGGCTTGAGGGAGTTAGTATTGTTTGTTTTTAAAGACAGACTTAGTCTGTGTAACCCAAGCAGGCCTTGAATTTGCCATTCTCCCTCCTAGATCTCTCAAGTGTTAGGATTACAGAAATATTATATCTCTCCTGGCTCATCTCTATAAGGATAAGAAATTTGCATGCTGAATATAAGCGACTTCTGTAGGTCACATGGCCTTGTACTCGGAACGAAAGCACCAGGTACCCAGTCACAGGAGCAGTGAAGCCGAACTTTCATCTCCTCCCACTGGGAAGGGCTGTCTTTCCCTCTGGAGGTCCTGGCCGTGGAATTATGCTGGTTAAATTGATGAGAAATTGCTCCTCCTCAAGTCCCTTTAAATTAAAAAAGCTCAGGAGCTTGGAAAAGGTTGCAGAATCATCGTTCAGTTTCTTACAAATGACAATATACACACTTAAGTCAACACTACCACCACCACCACCACTGCCTTCCTCCAAGTGCTTGTCTTGTACTTCAACTCTGCTGGTTCCAAAGGAGATTTTCCTCCCGGAGATGAATGTAAATTCAACCCTTTCTACCAGACCTAACCCCTGCCCAGCCATTTCAACAACTCTAGAGGAAACTACACCAGACTCAGTCAGTCTCAAGTGCCAACTCATTGGAGGGCAGGTCTTAGGGTATCTTAGCTTTAAACCTATGATCTATAAGAAAAAATGGCTAATGAAGAATAGTGAATAGCTTGATTATATGAGAAAGATATCACAGATATCTTAAAGTACATGGCAGGTAGAAAAAAATACATCACAGCAAATACAGCCATGCACTAGAGGATATTTAAGCCACATGCATGACATCAGGTCCATTTGATGATGGCCCCTAGTGGAGTTGCAGCCTCCCAGGTTGGTAGAAGTATGTCCTGTGATGCACATGCAATAACATTGTCTTTGTCACAGCACGGGTAAGAGGTGCATAAAGATAATTAATGGTATTCAATATCCAAGAGCTTGTATAAATCAATTGCAAAAGTCACTAAACTGGAAAAGTGGACACAAATTACCAAATGCTAAAACACAACAGTAACAGGATACATTTTAAAAATTCTGGACTAGTCAGTAAAATCAGGTGCCTATTATTATGGAACGACTACTCAGGGAAATGTTCAGTCTGGGCACTGGTAGCTCACGCTGTAACCCTAGCTATTCAGAAGACTGAGATCTGAGGATTGTAGTTTAAAGGCAGCCTGAGCAGGAAAGTCCATGAGACCCTTATCTCCAATTAACCACCAAAAAGCTGGAAGTGGAGCTGTGGTTCAAGTGGTGCTAGCCTTGAGCAGAAAGCTCAGGGACAGTGTCCAGGTCCTGAGTTCAAATCCCGGGACCAGAACACAAGACATACACACATACCAAGATTGTATCTAGAGTGAGTGTGTGCGTGTGGTGTGTTCTAAAGTGCAAGTGAATATGTGTGATCTCTCTGTGTAAACATCACAGCAGCCTGAGAGAGCTTGACTGAATAGAAGGTAAAATACAGAAAACAGCTTTTTCACACCTACAGCTTAAGAAACAATGCCCACATCCATAGCCAAGCTTTCAACTCAGAGAGTTGGAATGAAGGGAGAAAAATGAAGAAGACACACACGAACAGACTGGTTGTGCAGAAGCATCTGGAATGAGGTAGATGAGGCTCAAGCTGATCTAACGCAAGGCCACTCAGGAAATGGAATCATCCTACTGCAAGTGGCAGCTCATGAACAGAGAGGCGAGCCAAAGTGCAAAGGCCATTTTCCCAAACCAACCCAGGAGTGAGCCGACACTGTGGGATGTAAATGGATTAAGAATTAGGAGACACTGGTGAGGAGACGAGACTGGCCCAGAGCAGGACTCACTTAAATGAGTGACTAAATAAGAAAGCACCTTTCTACTGAAACTGACGTGGACCAAGTAACTCATTAGGATTTATTTATTTTAAAAAATCTGCTGGGAACATGGCCTAGTGGTAGAGTGCTTGCCTCACATGCATGAGGCCCTGGGTTCGATTCCCCAGCACCACATATATAGAAAAGGCCAGAAGTGGTGCTGTGGTTCAAGTAGCAGAGTGCTAGCCTTGAGCAAAAAGAAGCCAGGGACGGCACTCAGGCCCTGAGTTCAAGGCCCAGGACTGGCAAAAACAAAACAACAACAACAAAAAATCTATGAACAAATTTAGTTCAGAGTTTTTACAATTGTACGTATTTTCTAAAACTTTTGAGTCTTCAGAGTAAATGGATAGCAGAAATTAATGGAAAATTCATCATGCATGCAGAGTAAGCCTGCCTTTGAATTTAGGAAGGACTAAGCAAACCACCCTTTAAGAATATCCCTTGATCCGGCTTAGCTTAGAAGAAATGAGTTCTAGGCCCATTTATGTTTTGTGAGCCTTCTGTGAAGAAGGAATGTGGGAAATTCAGAAAAAAGTGAGAACCCTATTTCGGTACCCTATAACTGACAGGAGACTCAGCGCTCTGGGTATTAGAAGGCTGTGGGCAGACAGCATGATTTAAAACTCATACTGCATCATGGTAAGCAAAATAACAAGAAGAAAGCCATAAATGTGGTGAAGATAAGTTGGATATTGATAAAGACAAATGAAAACACAAAATGTGTTGGCACCCACATTAGATTAAGGGGAATGATTCTACATAATTTGTTTTTAATGACCTTTAAAGTAATATAAATTCATAACCATTGTAAAACTTAATACGGAATTATCTAAAGAAGGAAATTAAAATAATCAATAATTCAAGTGTAGCTGTATTTTGGTTTATTTCTTTCGAGTTTTCTATGCAGGAGTTTGTTTTCATCTATAGAACTTGTTATATCTTTTTGCAATATACAAATACCACTGCAGTGGACAAATTGCTCATAAATCCTTGCTGAGTATCATTTTCTCAGATTAAATTCTCTAGAAATAGAATTGTGAAGTGAAAATGTATGAGTTTTCAGGTTTTCATATATATTAGTAAATTGTTTTTAGAAAGGCTAACATGGTTCATAATCAAATTACTCATTTCTTTAAGTGGGTCTTTTTATCTTCGGATTCTTTCATCTTATGCTTGTGAGCAAATAAGCTCTTAAACTTGACCCAACATTGTAATTGTAATTTAAAAATAAACAACAAAAAACCTCTAGGCTTATTGGGAAAATTATTTCATGATGTTGTGGAAACTTATACTGATAAAATTCTCAACTCTTTCAAAAAAAGTTCATATTCACTACATTTGGTTCCCACAAATATCCTGTGATACGAAAAGGAATGATAGAGTTTAGAGCAACAGAAAAGGATCTGCTGTAATTTGCTCAAAATTAATGGATGTTTCCATCTGACTGAGGCAGAAGGAAGAAAGGAGAGTTTTAGAATTCTAGAACCCATGTGTCTATAATCGCAACTCGTTTTTACCTTTCCACTGGATTGAAGTTGACGTTAGCTTTGTCCCATTCCGTAGTTCACCATTAGATTTCCCCCTCACTTACAGGACTAAGAAAATAACTGGAAGTCTGGGTTCATACGCAGAGAAGGAACGGTCTTGAAATGAGCGCTGTGTCATGAAGCCGGTGAGGACCCAGAACGGACCCCCTACGAAGACCTGGGTCATGACAAGCCAGCGAAGTTGAGAGAGTCAGATCTGAACTTGGGGCAAACTTGGTAAACCAGACGGGTCAAAGGAAATTTGGGGAGATCAAGGACCACGCTTACTAGATTCTGTTAACTATCAGGATCTCCAGATACTGGATTTGCTGGGAGATGGAAGAGGTGGCCGGTGGAGGTGGACCAGTCTTTATTTTTAATAATTCTCACCTGCTCCCCTGCCTCAGGCAATGTAAATGAATTCTGTCAACAGGTAAGGGGACCGAGCAAGGCAAACTATCGATTTTCCTCCAATCTCCCACCTCCCAAAGAAACATTTTTATATTGCAGGCTATGGTCTGGCTAATGAGTGGTCGGATTGTAGCACAATGCTTACAGCTGCAGACACACCACACTGCTGATGTTTGACAGTCAAGCAGTGTGAACGGTAAGCAGCCAATTGCCCATTCTTCTCTAAAGCCGTGGAAACATCATCATAGTATTTCCGTGTATGCGTGCGTGTGCGTGTGTAATTTTAAATTCTGAGAAACCATTTTTGAAAATGCCTGACATTTAAGAAAACCTGGCACTGTACTGTTACCCCTGAAGCCAAGTATCCTATGTGTAGAAAGAAGCACAGTTTAACATGTCACAGGTGCCAGGTTTTCCTTGAAGTTAACATTTGTGCCATATGTTAGTACCCCAAACTCAGCACTCCCTTGGCTGAAATGCAGAAGGAAAGCACTCTCAGACTGTGTCCTGGTCTCTCTCTCTGTAAATACAGTTTCAACAACACTGAACAGCCGCCTGCCCTTGAATCCTTGGTGGGAGCCCCTGCGGCCTGCGGCGTTGAAGTCAGACCTGAGCTTGTCAGGCAAGGCTAGCTGCAAGGCCCGGCCTGGGAAGGTCCTGTGTGCGTGGCTTACTCTGCAGCAGGGCCCCACACCTCGGTGAAAACTTGGAGCTGGATACCAGCGTCCTTACCCCCATCCTGATGTCTGCGAGAGCCGGGGAGACGGAAGCACACAGCGCTTCACTGAACTTAGAGCCAGAATCACGCCAGAAATTCAGACAACGCCCTTGGCAGCCTGGGCTTACAAGGGACTTAAAGGCATGCCCTTTCCCGAGCCTCTGATGCCGGTTTCCCAGCAGGGAGGCCACCTTGTCCCCAAGTCCCTTCCTGAGAGAGCCCCTACCTAGCTCCACAACACAATGCTTTTAAGAGACCAAGAAGGACAATGCTTTAGACCTGAGGGCCAAGTGGCTGTACCGTGCTGTGTCTGCAGCAGGCTTGGTGGAAATCAATGACGTATTGCCACACTCCTTGAACCCCTGAGAAGTCCTGCCAGCGTCCAGGGTACTCCTTGAGCCTTTCACTTACAAATGCTTACTGCAAACTACAGCAAAGGGAAGGATGGGAGATCAAAGTGACGCTATCACTAAAACCAAGTGTCTAATACACCAAGGGTGTGTAAACTATGGTCAGGACTTGGCACCCGGGGCTTCGTTCTACAGCAGTCCCAACAGTATTACGTAGGAATTGTGTGTTTCTGATGCTCAAATGTGTGTGCAGGTGTGTGTGTGTGTGTGTGTGTGTGTGTGTGAGAGAGAGTGTTTGGTTTGGTTTTTTTCATTTGTACTTTCGTGTGATCTTTTTTTTTTTTTTTTTTTGGCCAGTCCTGGGCCTTGGACTCGGGGCCTGAGCACTGTCCCTGGCTTCCTTTTGCTCAAGGCTAGCACTCTGCCACTTGAGCCACAGCGCCACTTCTGGCCGTTTTCTGTATATGTGGTGCTAGGGGAATTGAACCCAGGGCCTCATGAATACGAGGCAGGCACTCTAGCCACTAGGCCATATCCCCAGCCCATTTCGTGTGATCTTTAAGGGGAACATTTGAAATCCAGTGACTACGTAGAACCTAAGAGGGTCTGAAGATTTTACATTTTGGAAAACCTCAAACGTTGAAATTAGAGTAATATCACAAATACCCACATCTCATATCTCATTTTAATTCATGACCCATCTTAGGACAGTCTTATCTACCCACTCCTTTATCTCCCAGTTGAAATGATTCGGAAGTTGATCTGCTATCTCCTATTATTTCATCTATAAGTATAGCTGTGCCTTGGTAGCCACACAACATAAGCGCAAGTCCCTTATATAAAATGACATGGAACTTACATATGGCCTGCACACATTCTCCCATAGACTTGAAGCCACCTCTAGACAACGTGTAAGATATAACACAACATAAGGGCTACATAAATGGTGGCTAGGTTGTATTGCTTAGAGAATAATGACAAGAAAATGTCCGAACACGTTCGATACAGATGCGATTTCAAAGGGAATGAGTTTCAACCTCAAGTTTGTTGAATCTGTGGAGGCAGAACCACAGATAGAGGACCAACAGAAAACTTAGCCAAAATACTATAGCACAACAAAAATATCAATCGTTCCATTAATTATTTAAATATTTAATCCATATTGAAATTTCCCTTTAGAACTCCAACTTCTTTTTTTTTTAACTGTGGAATGGAAAGCACTCTCGGGACTCTGTGGGTTTCCTTTTGGCCCTGCCAGTCTCCCTCCTGTCAGAAAGCCCTTAGGAGCAGGGGGCTCTTCAACGAGCTTGTCACCAGGCCAGTCAGAGGCCTCCAGCAGCTTCTTAGGCATCTTAGGATCAAGTTCAAAACCCAAAGATGGCCCACAAGCCCCACCTGGGCCGAGCCCCACCCCCTCCGTGACCTGGCTCCCCTTGACCCCCAAGATTCCCTCCTGTTCTGTCACAGGCCTGCTGCCTCCCTGTGGAACCATTGCATTCCCATCCCCAGGGCCTGCAGTGGGCTTTCCCCCCCCTCCCCCTGCCTTTCCGGGGTGCTGGGCCTTGCCTCCCCTGGGACCTCCCGGCCGGAGGGGAGCAGAGCCCCCACTTGTGCCTGCACCGTGGTGATTGAGCGTGGGTCTGCATGTTCACTCCGCCTCATTCCCTCTTGGTGAGGCCCCGGGTCCTGCAGGTCAGGGTCGCTTGGTGCCTGGGTAACTAACCTCCCGTGAACAGGAAGAGCAAAGGAAGAACGAGAAGCTTACCTGCCGTGCCCCTCTCTTCTTCCTTTGTTCCCCTTGAACGGAGAGGAGCCCGCCCGCCTCCCCGCCATTCACAGCTCATTAGCCTGTTCCCAGGAGACACCCGACAGCGAGTGCTGTGGGCTGTCCTCCCCGTGTCCACCCGGAGTCCGCCCCTGCCCACCACGTCCACGCACTGCTCCACGCGCAGGAGGAGGGCGGCTGCCTCCCGCACGGGGCCCCCCGGGCGCTCCTCAACCCAGCCGTCGAGCCGGGACTCCGTAGTGCTCCCCTATTGAACACTCTGCCGAGGGTGTCCTCCCCATTGCCGCATGGAAGGCCAGGCCCCCAGGGCGGCCTGCAGGGCCACGCCATGCTCTTGACTCCGCGTCTTACGCCCTTTCCTATCCCGCTCCGACGCCACTGGCTTCTGGTTGCTTCTTCTGCTCTCCAGGGCGATTCCTGCCTCAGGGACTTGACACTGGCTGCTCTTTCTGCCTGGCCAGCCCTTCCTCCATGTCTACACAGCTCTAGCATTCATTTTTTTGGGTCAAAAACCAACTTTTCTGTCAGGGTACCCTAACCCCATCCCCACACACTCCTTATTGTCTTTCTCTGCTTTGCATTTATTTCAAGTCCTAACTTACTACATATCTTACCCATCGACTTTCTTCTAGAATGGAAGCTTTCAGAGTACAAGGGTGCTGCTTCGTTCCCTACTGTCTAACCCAGTGTGTGAGAACAGGAGGCGGCCTAACATCTGGGCCAGGGGAAACTGAGGCTCCACCCAACCTCCTGAGAGGCATTAGCTTGAAGCCAGCCATCCAGCTTCAACATGTGGAGCTGGCTTGTGTCACCCAGGGGCCCCAGTGGACCCCAGATCAGAGACGCTTCAGAAAACTTGGAGGTTCCCCAAACTCAGATGCAGCCGCGGCCTGGCAATGGTCTGTGGAGCCCAAGGTAGCACTGTGGCCTCAGAGCGTCTAGATGGCTCCTCTCCACATCCTCCTCTCCCTGCTGGACACACCCGCTGCTTCCCAACGACCCAACTCGCGTGATTTCTAAAGCGGAGATTCTGATCCGAAACAGCAGCCAACACCTCGGGCAGCTCCATGTGCACAGGAAAAGACGGGAGACCTCTGAGCAATTTCCTGGCTCTACATTTTTCCATTCCAGTAAATGAGGCCTTCTTTAGTATCTCTCTCCCAACCAAGCCAGTGCCTTCATGATGCGTGCTATTCGTTACGACTTGGCCCATTGCTTTCTCCCTTTATTTTTCCATTTTTAGTGGATCCATGCTAAGTGGATCCCTGCTGTCAGGAGACGTAGATAACCAGTTCTACTGGGTTGACTATTAGCTAAGGCACGTGGAGTGCTACTGGAGAGTTTCCTTCCTAGACAGGCATTTGTATTTAATAATACATAATGCCTAAATTGCACTCCTCACCTTCAAAGATTTTTGCAGACGCCATGCTTCATTAGGCCTAGCAGCACCCGAGTTATGGATTGGACACAAGCAAGGTTAAGACGTTTGCCTCCGGCACCAGCTTGCTTTGCTTCCAACAAAGTATTTTGTCTTTTTTAATGTGTGAAGGAAATATAATTAATATAGTTGTTTAACAACTGTAAATCAGTTTGGAGTTATTTCCATGTGCTTTCTGGGAGACCATTATTTTTTTTGAGGCTGTCCTGGGCTATACTGGCTCTTCTATATCTCCTGAGATCATTTTATGGTTTTGTACTCTCCTTCTCCTCTCTTCTTTCTTCCTTCTCTTCCTCCTCCCCCTCCTCCTCTTCCTCCTCCTCCTCTTCCTCCCCCTCCTCCTCCTCCCCCTCCTCCTCCTCTTCCTCCTCCTCCTCCTCTTCCTCCTCCTCCCCCTCCTCCTCCTCCCCCCTCCTCCCCCTCCTCCTCCTCCCCCTCCTCCTCCTCCCCCTCCTCTTCCTCTTCCCCCTCCTCCCCCTCCTCCCCCTCCTTCCCCTCCTCCTCCTCTTCCTCCCCCCTCCTCCTCCTCTTCCTCCTCCTCCTCCTCGTCCTCCTCCTTCTCCTTCTTTTTCTCCTTTTCCTGTACCCCCTCCTCCTATCGTACCCTCTATTTTTCCTGGCTTCTGGGGTAGTCTAGGCTACAGTGGGCACAAAGAGCACCTATCGTACATTTCTAACATAGCAAGCAACCCTTGTCTGTCTCTGCAGAAACTCACTTTCAGATGAGAGCCACACTAGGATTAAAGGATGGACCAAAGTTCTTACGGGGATAGAAACCATAGAAAAAGTCATTGTGTGACCGGGTGCTCATGCCTGTAATCCTACCTACTTAGGAAGTGGGAATCTGAGGACTGTGCTTCAAAGTCAGCCTGGGCAAGAAAGTATGAGACGCTTATCTCCAATTAACCAGCAAAAAGCTGGAAGCGAAGCTGTGGCCCAAGTGGTAGAGCACCAGCTTTGAGAAAAAAAAAAAAAACAAAGGACAATGTCAAGTCCCTGGGTTCAAGCCTCAGTACACATATTCTCTCTCTCTCTCTCTCTCTCTCTCTCTCTCTCTCTCCCTCTCTCTCTCATACACACAAAGTCAATGTGTCTTCTGGACACATGTAATGCTGTGTAATGCTGAGTAACTTAAAGCATTGCAGATATAAATAAACAGTAAAGTATATGTCATGGAAAAGGATGCAGAAATGCTAGCCCATGTCTATTCAAGGTCCACCTGAGCAGACCACTTCAGCCTTCCCATTGAGATCTTTCTCTTCCTAGGGGTATTTTAAATTTAAAAAAATCTGAAAAGAACATAACAGAGTACATTTTCTGGGCTCCAGGAAAATGAAGTTCTGGGGATGATCTTCTAAAGGCCAGTAGAACCAATCTTGCTCCTTTGAGCAAGCTTTTCTTTTTTTTTTTTCCTGGAGGTCACTCTTACTGAAAATTATAAGGACTCATGAACACCTTTCCTCTGGATCTTGGCCATCCAGCAAGCGGCAACCTCACTGATTTGAGGGTAGAGTGGCTCTCCTCATTATTAGATAAATAAAAGCCCTCCACAAGGAAAGTTATGGCACTTGACCTAAAAAAAACAACGAAACTATTTATTCAAAACTAATTCTGTTGGGCTGGGGATATAGCCTAGTGGCAAGAGTGCCTGCCTCGGATACACGAGGCCCTAGGTTCGATTCCCCAGCACCACATATACAGAAAATGGCCAGAGGTGGCGCTGTGGCTCAAGTGGCAGAGTGCTAGCCTTGAGCGGGAAGAGGCCAGGGACAGTGCTCAGGCCCTGAGTCCAAGGCCCAGGACTGGCAAAAAAAAAAAAAAAAAAAAAAAAAAAACTAATTCTGTTGCATGACCATTTCATACTAAATGTTGAAGCCCTTGCTAGAGAACTGAAATAGTTAAAAGAATTGCAAAAATGGTTATTTGGCTTTAACCTGGCCTTACCCAAGTGTGTGTGCATATCTCTTCAAGCCCAAGAACTTTGTAGCCCAGCAGTAGCATTTGGCAACATGGATGCAGTATGCTCATGGAATGCATCCTCTATCAGAGAGCAAAGCGCTCAGGAAACACTACAAAAGCTGGCTGTGACAACCAGCTCCTCCACTTTCCTGAGTTCCAGTTCCCTTATCCGCAAAACAAGGATAGCAACACTTTGTTCCTCTCTTATGTGACGAGACTGCATGTACTTATCCCCTTTAAAAGCGGGGTGGCCATGGGACTTGTTTTGGTCAGTAAGATGTCAATGCAAATGACCTACATCTTTTTTTGGGGGGGGGGGGCGTGAACCATTTGAGTAGTCCACACAGTATTTTTATCCTCTTCCATAAGAAGCTGAAACTTGTCAGATGATAGTTGTCCTGTTGGTCTGGGGCAAAAATTTAGGCAGATCAGGGTCAAAGTGGGTCTACATAATGGACACGTAATCGTGTGAGGAATAAATTCTCTTTCTTTTTCAAGCCATGGAGGATTAGGTCTTACTGTTTCTTATTGGCATGGCATAGGGCAAGAACTAAATCAATCTTAGTTTCCATTTCTGTTACCAAACGTGATGGGCGCCCCCTTGCCGATCCTTCCCAGCTTGGAGGGATACTCCTGCTCAGAGGGCATTCAATCTGAGAAGAATGAAAATGAATTCTAGGACCCGTGGAAGTGTTTCTAGTGCCTTAAATAAAATGGGGAGAGCCCCTGAGTAGAACACGCTTGGGAATTCCCATGCCAGGACGAGAACTTTCTCTCTGAAGTTCACGAAAGGGAAAGGCGCTGAAGACCTTCTTAAGGGAATCAACCAGAAAGTAAAACCTATGAACTCTGGAAGTCTCCAGCTACCGAGCGTGTTCCTCTACAAGGCAGCATCACACTTCTCCCGTGAGCGGAGAGCCGAGTGCAGGCGGCTCAGGTGGACTTGGCTCTGACTCTGCCCTGGGAGTCATCTGTCCTGGAGACAGCCGGAGTCCTTCATCTGCTTCATGTCCCTATTCCGTACATTTCAGCACAAGTGATGGAGAGCATCAGATGTCACACGTTAGCTTTTTCTTCTCTGGCTCCTTATGAGGGAATGCCCATAGGGCCACTGTTCCTGCTTTGGCTAAGTCACTTACAGTGACTCATTAACCATTAGGCCGTCAAACTATGTCATGCGTCTTAAGAGTTTTTAAATCTACCTCAGAGAAAACAGTTCCCACCTAAGATTACTCTAGACAGCCATGTCTGAGTTGAATTCAAAGGGAAAATCTCCATTCAGGAGTTGATCATTAGTGCTAAGAACCTCCAAATCACTGATAATTTGAGCATGGGAAGAAAAGAGGATTGGAAGGTGGAGAAGCCTCTGCCTTTGAAGGTTATCTTAGGGCAAGAAGCAAGCAGAAGGGCTCTTGCAGGATTCGTGATGAGAGAGGACACATGCAAAAACCCAAGAGCTGACAAAGGAGAGCAGTCAGCCAAAAGACGTGTGCTAAGCGAACATAATCACACTAAAGCCACCAGCACAACAATGTTCATCGCAGCACAATTTGTCATAGCTAGAATATGGAACCAACCCAGATGCCCCTCAGTAGAAGAATGGATCAGGAAACTGTGGTACATATACACAATGGAATTTTATGCCTCTATCAGAAAGAATGACATTGCCCCATTTGTAAGGAAATGGAAGGACTTGGAAAAAGTTATACTAAGTGAAGTGAGCCAGACCCAAAGAAACATGGACTCTATGGTCTCCCTTATTGGGAATAATTAGCACAGGTTTAGGCAAGTCACAGCAGAGGATCACAAGAGCCCAATAGCTATACCATTATGATCACATAAGATAATGCTAAGTGAAATGAACTCCATGTTATGGAAACGATTGTTATATCACAGTTGTAACTACTTTCAACGTGCCATATGTAATTGTAGCCTCTATTATTGATGATCTTCTTGTATCACCTTCCTGTGGTTGTACCTACACTTTCTCTGTATCTTATCTGAGTATATTGGAAACCGGGTATCCTGGTATTAGAACTAGGAAATTGGAAGGGAATACCAAAATTGAGAGACACAGGGTAAAAAAAGACAAACAACTACAAAAGCAATACTTGCAAAACTGTTTGGTGTAAATGAACTGAACAATTCATGGGGGGGGGAGGAAGGAATGGGGGAGGAGGGAGGGAGGAATGAGGGACAAGGTAACAAACAGTATAAGAAATGTATCCAATGCCTAATGTATGAAACTGTAACCTCTCTGTAATTCAGTTTGATAATAAAATATATATATATATATAGAAGTGAGCATTGTTATAACACATAGTAATATTCAAATAAATGGTATTCATAATTTTTTAAAAATTCATAATAAATAAAAAAAGACGTGTGCTAAGAATCTGAGCTGGGTGAGGAGGAAGTCACGCCCTTGATGCCCATTCAGGAGAGGGGGTGGGGGTGGGTGGGTGAGTTTGCAATGCTCATTTTGGTGTGAATCACAGAACTTTAACATCACAGAACTTTAACTTTAACTTTAACATCACTAATCACTAGATGCCAATACTGCCCCCGGCCATTGGAATGATCAGAAAGCCTTCAGGAACAGAGAGCTCACTGACGAGCAAGAAAGGATTCCACGGAGGGGAGGAGGAGCCAGTGATGCCCACTTTGAGACCTTCCTCCTTGCTGTCTGTATCTTCCCCCACTCTGGGGACTTAACGTCCAAGAGCCAGGTGTCGGTGTAGGTCCAGGTGCTGCATAGCTCAAATGACGCTGAATTCAACCGGATGCTTTGAGAGTTGGATAAAATCACTTGGAAAAAGAGGATAAAGTTCCAAGGGCTGGAGATTATTTAGAAACCATGCTCAGGTCTTCTTTGTGATGAGCTCCTATCAACTGTCCTGCTGCCAGCGGAGAGGGAGGGTTTAGATGATTCCAATTCATGTCGTCTGACCATCCAGCGTCTGGAACACCAAACTGAAGCCCTCTTCCTCGTTTTAGGTTGAATGTGATTAGTGGGGAGAAGATAAAGGATGGTGAAAGGAACATGCTTGGAACACAGTGTTGATAAAGAGAAACAAAGTTCTGATTTGTTTCAGTGTGTTACATCATAGGGACTGAGAAATATAGGTGGGGCATAAACTTAGAAGTGGGCAGCTCTTGAGTTGAATTCTCTCTCCTTACTAACTATGGCAAGCTTCTTCATCACTGAGCCTCAGTTTCCTCATATGGAAAAATAATAATCCTGCAAGGTTATTATGCTATTTCATAAGGAAAGTAAGTGTTTCTGAGCTGGGTGCTGGTGGCTCACACCTGTAATCCTAGCTACTCAGGAGGCTGAGACCTGAGGCACCCAGTCTGAAGTCACCAGGAGCAAGAAAGTCCATGAGACTCATCTCCAGTTAATCACAGAAAATGCTGGAAGTGGTGCTGTAGCTCAAGTGGTAGAGCGCCAGCCTCGAGCATAAAGGACAGTGCCCAGGCCCAGAGTTCAAGGCCCACGACTGGCAAAAAACACACACACAAAAAAACAAAAAATGTTTCTGGTACTACATAAAAAAGGTACTCAACAAATAGCAATTAGCCTTGTATTTGACCTTGTGAAAACAACAGTAAGAAGGTATCCACAGGGCTACACAAAGTAAGACCGAAGACAAAGTCAGAAGTGAAGGTCTAGACAAAGAATGGAGTAAATCCATAACTGCCATTCCAGTGTCCTGGTTTCTCATGCCCTGTCCTTTGCATGGCCTTTCTGATGGAGACCCCTCATTGTAGCTGTAGCCCTGAACGTGGACCTCCAAGAGCCAAGCGCTGCTGTTCATCCGCCAGAGCGTTTGGGGTGGTGAGGGGAGTGAATGTTCTGGATCAAACGCTATGGCCAGGAGCAGCTTAGAGAGGAGGCAGAGTAGAAATGCGACCTGCTGCGGAGGAGACCCGGAGCCAGTGGCCTGGATACCCTGCGTGTCAGTGGTCCAAGGGCTAACACCTGGAGGAACTGGATGCGTCTCGTGTGATCCCAGCGGGTCCCGAGACAAGTCCGTGTGAATGCGAGTAACAGGGAAGCCAATCAGCCTGCATTTGGTACAGCCAGTACTTTTCTGGAAACTTCTAGATGGCTCAAACTGTATCTTATTCACTGTGGGAGCCATAGTGCAGGTACCGAACCTACCCCACCCGCGGCAGGCAAGGAGCAGTAGCCATGATGATGCGTGCCTGAACTCGGGAAAGGTAGTGAGCTTTGAGAAGCTGAGTCTTCACTGGCCTGCTTGCCTCAGACTTGTGTCCAGAAGAAGAGTCTGTGTCACCCAACACTCACTTCCGAGGAGTCTATCTTTGAAAGTCTAGCAGCAGATTCTTCTCTCAGACATTCAAGAGTTCACCCTGCATGTCACCCCATGAATGCTACTCGATGGTTATGTCTTTGGGGGCCCATTTAAGAAATAAATGTAATCATTTAAACAGCCTCGCCTGGCAACCACCGGGATGCCCAAGCCAGCTGCCTCTCTGAGATGGGCGATGTAATAAAGCTGCAGAACTACCCTCAGGAGGGTCTGAAAGTGAAAGTTTCAGCTGGCACGGCACTGTGTGGGCCATTTCCACTTCCTTCTGACCCTCTGAGAACTGTGGCCCTCAGCACTTCGGTTTGTGGCAAGACAGCCTCACTTCTCTGCTGCTTTCAAAGAGGCTGACGGCCTTGTCTCCCCTCGAAGTCGGTCAGGAGGGGTAAAGACCAGGCCGTCCGTGAGCTCCCAGCCCACGCTCTGCCCCCTCGCCCGGAAAGACAGACGTCAACGCGTGTCACACGGAGGTGATGGACTCGCCACGTCTACCGAGCGTGAAGGCCAGAAACGCCTTCATCCTGCCAGCTTGGGTTCACGCCAGCCAAGTGTCCCCAACTCGCTCTCTGCAGAGTCCACTTCCTCACTGCCGCCCGTGACCCAGGGAGAGGGACCGCTGGAAGGACTTTCCTTCCTCTCTACATTCTCAGTTACTCATTCCTTCAGCCCCACGTCCACGACGTGACCCACACGGGGGCAACTGGTGCCTGACGCGCCGTGCTTGCTGAGCCGTGACTGTCGCACACGGGGCGTGGGAAAGAGGGCGCGTGCCAGCTCGCGTGTGACCGTCACAGCTCCCCGAGGGAGCCGGTGAGGAAGAACACCACGCGGACCAAGATGCCCACCCACCGCCAGAGAGACAGTTAGAGAAGGAGCCACGTGCTATTTTGGAGATAGTTGTTTTAAAAAAAAAAATTACATGACAGTAATGAATACTTCCAGACTTCCTAGAGTTTGGATACACAAACCTCATACTGGAGCAAATAAAGCACGGGAAAGCTTGCTGCCACCCAGAAGGCCCATCCCCTTCGGAATGTGCCCTGCAATTTGCTAGTGAAAGTTCTTAGACTTTTCTGCTCAAGGACCCTCTTCGTTAGTTTGAAAAAATACACCTATTTTTTATCTAGTTGCTGGTGGTTCCACACCTGTTAATCCTGGCTACTCAGGAGGCTGAGATTTGGAGATTACAGCTCAAAGCCAGCCCAGGCAGGAAAAGTCTGTGAGACTCTTATCTCTAATTAACCACCAAAAAGCCGGAAGTGGAGCTGTGGCTGAAGTGGTAGAGCGCCAGCCCTTGAGCTGAAAAGCTGAGGGACCGCGCTCAGGCCCTGAGTTCAGGCCTCAACACAGGCACACACACACACACACACATCTTTATATATTCTGAAATACACACACACACACACTCACACACACACACACTCACTTCTAGCTTTTTGGTGGTTAATTAGAGATAAGAGTCTCCCTAGCTTTCTTGTCTGGGCTGGCTTTGAACACGATCCCCAGATCTCAGCTTCCTGAGTATTCTAGTATTTTGTTTCTTGATCAGGAATCTGTTGATTGGCTCTGAAAGTCAACCACTTGTTTGATTCTAAAAGCACACAGCCACCAAAATCAAAGAACGAAATCAAGTAAAACATAAAATAAAAAGCTAGGTTAGTGAGACGCGTGTGCGCGCTCAGCGTTGTGAAGGTACCGAGTGACGCCTGCCCTCTTCAACATGGCGCGGTGTGAGTGGCTTCCTCCTAAGGACTAGCTTCTCTGCGCATCCCCCACTGTTCCCACGGAGGTCTGGGCCCCAGGCTGCAGCCGGAACTCTGGCCTTGCAGGCCTGGCTCCGCCAGAGCCGTGTGACCGTGTGGTGGACAGCACCGATGGCCCAGAGGGCCGCGGGTGACAGTGGCATGACGCCCCTGCGTGCGGGTTCTGGACAAAGGGGACGCTGGGACGATCTCCTCCTCCGCCTCTCCACAGCTGGGGGCGCGACTGGAGGAATCGAAGAGCCCTCCCGAGCGGGGTGTGGGCCCCCCCTTGCCCCCCGTCCGCAGAGTCCCTGCGGGGCCCAGCGGGGCCCAGGGCACCGGGAACCTCACCCTGCTTGTCTACGGCTGTGCTTCGGAGCAGTCAAAAACTGTTCGTTTTAGAGCTGGGTGCGGGTGCTGGCCCCTGTCATCCCAGCTGCTCAGGAGGGTGAGATGCGAGGATCGCGGTTCAAAGCCAGCGCAGGCAGCAAAGTCCATGGGACTCTTATCTCCAATGAACCACCAGAAAACCAGAAGTGGGGCTGTGGCTCAAAATGGCAGAGCATTGCCCTTGAGCACAAAGAACTCAGGGCAGTGTGTAGGCCCTGAGTTCAAGCACCGCACCAGACTAAAAATAAAAAAGGCCGTTCGTTGTTTAAGGATGATGCTGGGTCACTCCTCTCTGTGCACCCTGGGCGTGGCTGTGCAGAACCGCGTGCCTCAGATAAGCCGTGCACAAGCACTAAGGTGTCCTTGCACTGCGGGTAGCACTGCGGGTAGCTGCCCCTCAGGGCGGGGGGGGGGGGCTGTAGCCCCCCGCCCTCCTGTGGAAGGGGCCAGGGCCTCAGCAAGGGGAGGAGCCACCTGCGCCATCCACGCAGAGGTGTCTCTGGGTCTGGGCTGCAGCAAGCAGCAGCTATTCCCGTCCTCTCCCTCTCTCCCTTCCGCCGGGTTTCCTCTCCCCACCCGTCCAACAATAGTCCTCTCCTGATTTCTGTTCAGGAGGGAACGGTGCGTCCCCGGCAGAGGAAACTCTAAGGATTCTTTCCGCACTGGGAGGAGGAAGAGGTGTGTGTTCTGGCAAGACTCCTCCCCCTTGGCTGGGACACCGGGGACCAGGGGGGAGGACCAGGTCCTTCCCCCTCCCCCGGGGGGGGGTGACGATCTTAGGATTCGCACTCCCCACCCCCACCCCATTCTGGAGCATTTCAGGGAAGAAACTGGCTGAGCTCCATTCCCTGTCTCTGTCTGTCTACCTCCTTCTCTTTCTCTAGTTCAGACTTTTTTCTATTGCTAAGGATGGGATACAGCGCTGTAACTGTGTGCGTGTGTGTGCACGCGCGTGTGTGCGCGTGCTGTCCCTAAGTCTTTCTCCTTCCTTCCTTCCTTCCTTCCTTCCTTTCTTTCCTTCCTTCCTTTCTTTCCTTCTTTTTTCTTTTCTTTCTTTCTCTCTTTCCTTCTTTGTTCTTCCTTTCTTTCTTCCTTTTGCTGAAGCGAATGTTCTACCAGTTGATCCATCGCTCCACTTGGACTTTTGATGTCTAATTGAGGAGAAGACTCTCATGGACTTTCCTGCCTGGGCTGCCTTTGAACTACGAGCATCAGCTGCCAGCCTCTTGAGTAGCTGGGGTTACAGGCATGAGCCACTAGCCAATGCAACCATTCTTAAATATTATTTTTAGACTGTGGAAAAACCAAACTCCTTTTTAAGATTTGCCCCTCAAAATGCTCATCCCCTCCTCCCCTCCCTGAGGATCCCCCCCCCAGTTTCCTCCCCATATTCCTTCTATCTGGTGGGGGTGGGGGAGGGAGGGGCCCTGGAGTCCACCCCAGGAAACTGACCATTGGGGTTGGCATATTGAGATCCATTAGTACAGAGCTCATTCACTGGGTGTGACCACCACGCCTCACGCTGCTCACTAGAGGAGCACTAGAGTCGAGTCCAGCCACGCCTTCGCTGTCTTGGACAACAGAAGGCCTCACTGCTCCAACTTGAGTGTAAGACCGAACCATGAAGTGGTCCCCTTCTGTTCCGTAGGCCTGGGATAGGGAGCTAGGGTTCTGAATTTGTAAGAAGCTTCCTGGCTTGTGCTGATGCTCTGTGTATGCGCCACTCACTGGCTGAGAGGGTGCTTTAGTATTTCAAATCTTAGTAGCTACAGATGAGCCCTTCCTCCTGAACAGAAGCCTGAACACCAGCAACACCAAGTTAGCCAATTCGTTCCTTTCTGTGACATCCTGTCGTTCAAGGGAGAAGGGGCAGCCACTCCTTAGGGTGGGCGGTGTAAGTGAAATCATGCATGCAAAGCTCTCAGCAGCCCTGAAACCTGGCAACCACCCCTCCCTACATGTTGTCTTCGGTGGAGGCGAAGCTGTGTGCTGTCTTCTTCCACTTAGTACCAGTGGCGACGCGGAATGAGGCCCAGATGGGGGCCATGACACACAGAGGCAACGGGGGTGGATGAGCTGTGTGGCTGTGGGACTTGACACTAGGGAGACAGCCTCATCTCTGCATAGAGAGTATGCACCACAAATAGCACAATCCTGGGGCCCCGCAGTTGCTGTGTGTCGGAGTGACCATCCACTATCCCTGCTTGTTATTAGGGCATTCTTTCAACTTGCCAAGTAAATGAGAAATGGCTGCTGCCTGCTATTTTGTCCACCTTCATTGCTTTTAATTAAAGAAAGGAAAGGGTACCGTGCTCAACAAGGATTTCGCATTCCAGTGCTTGACTCTACCCCATGCTGTCTTGAAAACGTGCTATAAGTGTCATCCCTTTAACCCAGATGCACAGCCTGCCTGCAACAAACCAGAGAGCTCTGTGTACACATCCTGACTCACAGCTCTTTTCATCAAAGAAAACACAATCACACACACACACACACACACACACACACACACACACACACACACACACATACACGCCCTCTCGTGCACCAGAACTCAGGGCCCGGGTGCTGGTTCTTAGTCTTTTTACAAAAGCTGAAGCTGGTGCTTGACCACTTGAGACACAACTTCCCTTCTTGTGGTTAATTATAGATAAGAAGGTCACAGATTTTCCTGCCCAGGTTGGCTTTGAACCCTCTGAGCCTCAGAGTTCAGCCTCCTAAGTAGCTAGTATTACCAGCACGAGCCATTGGCATCCAGCTGATAAAGAAGACGTTTCTTCTTCTTGCATCTCCATGTTATTGTTTTATGTACACGGGTTTGGCATTTGGACAGTCACTGAGGATAGCGGTCATTGGGCGAGCTGTTTCTGAATGTGCACATCAGACTGTTTGCCATCTCTGTCCCTGCCATGTGAACACTTCCACTTCATTAACCATCCAAACCCTTAATCAAGTGATTAAGGTAGACAATAAATCAGGAAATTCAGGAGAGTCACTTTGGCTATAAGGCTATCAGGTTGTAAGGTTTCTGTTTTTCTTCTTAATTGAAATAGACAGCACGACCCGTGAGAGCTGGCTTTTCAACACCATTATCAGTCTTTTGGTCTTGCTGCCACTGACTGAGGGATAAGGACCTAATTTCCGAGACAGGCTCAGCATAGCACACACACACTGTAAAACAGGTTACAGAAACAAAACTTTATGAGAACTTGGAGATCAGACTGTTGCTTTCGCATGATGTACGTAGTGTCTCATGACTGAAGTTTGCTTTGTTTTATAGTATCTGTACTCCTTGTATTTTTCAAGAGCTATTTTGTAAACAGATGATGTATTTCTCCATTGAAAACACAATAAAAAAAACAGCACAATCAAAAAAAAAACTTTAGGGGCTGCGGATATGGCCTAGTGGCAAGAGAGCTTGCCTCCCATACATGAAAGCCCTTGGTTCGATTCCCCAGCACCATGTATATGGAAAACGGCCAGAAGGGGCGCTGTGGCTCAAGTGGCAGAGTGCTAGCCTTGAGCAAAAAAAGAAGCCAGGGACAGTGCTCAGGCCCTGAGTCCAAGGCCCAGGACTGGCAAAAAAATAAAAATAAAAAATGAATCCCTTAAAAAAAAAAACTTTATGAGATCAAAACTATCAATGCTTTAGAGGGCTGGGGATATAGCCTAGTGGCAAGAGTGCCTGCCTCGGATACACGAGGCCCTAGGTTCGATTCCCCAGCACCACATATACAGAAAATGGCCAGAAGCGGCGCTGTGGCTCAAGTGGCAGAGTGCTAGCCTTGAGCGGGAAGAAGCCAGGGACGGTGCTTGGGCCCTGAGTCCAAGGCCCAGGACTGGCCAAAAAAAAAAAGAATAGAAGGCATAGACCAAATAAAAGAATATATGCTCACTTGAAGGTGTAAATAATATAGGCATGCATAAATTTAAAAAATGCTACTAATGCAGAATTGTAATATTTTATAGATTTGAGTAATTGATCTTTGGATGGGTTATATAGTTGTCCGTGTCTTTGAAGAACTGACTCCCAGATCCTGCAGACACCAAAATTCATGGGTGCTCAGGTCTGTCACATAAAATGCAGTAGTATTTGCATAACCTGGGCATACATGTCTAGATCATTTACAATACCTAACATAGCACCCGTGCTGTATACTGTATTGTTTAGAGAATGATAACAAGAAAAAAGTTTGTATGCATTCAGCACACGGGCAATTATTTCCAAATACTTTCCATCTGTGGCTGGTGAAGTCCCTGGATGTAGAGCCCACATGGGGGAATAGCCTTAGATTGATGGTTGTGGAGCGCCAGACTGCTTAACAGACGAGGACAGGCTGGTCCCACACACTACTAGCTAAGGGAATCGTAGATGATACATTCCAAGCTAACTCCCAAAGAGAATACCCAGTGCCGCGTATACATGCCACAGAAAACCAGGGCTCTTAGGACATGCACTGCAGTTCACACCAACATCTTCCTAAAGAAGACCAACCAGACGGTCCCCTACCCACATCCGTATGGAACCCTCCAGAAATGGGAAAGGCAGGGAGAAGAGAGTCAACAGACCCCCAGATGAATTCGGAAGCACTCGCGTGCATATGGTCTTGACAGTCATGGATGGGATGATCCATTACTGCTGTTTCACAAAGAAAACTGAAGCGCAAACAAGCAAAGAAACCCCGCGGGTCACCAGGTAGGGCGCGGCCGCGGAGCTCTGGTCCTCAGCCTGGTCTTCTCAGGCACCAAGCTGCCTTTTGCATCTTGGCGCCGAGCGACCTCCCTCCGTTTGTTTTTCTTCCTAAGGTGAGGGGCCAAATGAACCTACGGAGTCAGAAACTTTTATTCTAGCAAAGAGAACCTCCCATGTTGGTCAATTTTCAGTCACGTTTGCTGGAACTTTGGGAGAATAGAGGGAGGGTTAAGAGCTAAATAGAAGCAGTATTATTGCTTGATGAGCTCACTGGGTGGACTGGACCCCCCTGGTGGCACCCGGGTGGGGACAGTGCGTGGCTCCCTGCTGGAGAAGAGGTCACCGGGCGTGGGCTGGACCCTGGGGAGAAGAATGTGACATTCCCAGTGCCTTTCCCTCCGGCTGAGTTGTGGCACAGGCACGGGGGGTGGGGGTGGGGCTCCCCAGGATAAGTGTATAGCCAGCTCTGGCCAGATCAAAAGTCACCAGGAATCGAGAACTCCAGATCGGGGTGGGAGAAAAGAGGTGATGAAATGCCCGCAGCCTAGGTGCATATGGCCCTATAAAATAACACGTATGGAAGTCAACGCCAGGAAATGGAAACGAGAGGTCGGCTTTCTTTTCCGTGGTTGCTGTTTTTCTTTTCATTTCCTTTTGTCTTGTTTGTTCTTTGATGTGTCTTTGGGAGGGTAAAGAGGGGCACAGAAAGGATGGGACAAAGGGGGGAACAGATGCAGCAGTGGTACTCAGTGGACACTTTGTTTAAAATGAACCGCACAACTTGTGAGTGGGAACAGGAAGGAAAAACTGGGAAGAGAGCAAGGGAAGGGGTGACATTGTCCAAAAAGAAATATACTCTTTACCCGACTTAGGTAACCGCAACCCCTCTGCATATCACCTTTGCAATAACAATAGACAACATTTTTAGAAGAACTATCTACAGCATTATTTATGTCTGTCCATACGGTTGTCTGGTCCCAGAGCAGACTTTTCCCTGCGGTAAGCTCTGATGAATGAATATAGCTGGCCTGCAATACAACCAACACTTCATTTCCACCCTAAGCAGAGGTGAACATCAATGCAGTAAATTCTCCTAGCTTTTATTTTATATGAGGATTTGGAGTCAGAATATATGTTTTCAACCTCTAAAACTATGAGGAATAATCTCCCCACACACACACAATCTTTTGATATAATACTGAGCAAGAGTAATGATACAAGTTACATAGGACATAGTATATCTCCCGGATTTGCAAAAACTGTGTTCTCATGTGTTAACATATGACTCATAAAAAAAATCATAACTCAGCTGGGCCCCCGTGGCTCACGCCTGCAATCCTCGCTCATCAGGAGTCTGAGATCTGTTGTTCATGCTTCCAAGCCAGCCCAGGCAGGAAAGTCCATGAGACTCTTATCTCCAATTAGCCACCAGAAGTGAAGCTCTGGCTCCAAGTACAGAGCACTAGCCATGAGACACAAAGCTCAGGGACAGTTCCCAGGCCCTGAGTTCAAGACCCACAACTGGCAAAAAAAAAAAAAAAATCAAAACTGATACCGACTGACTCCTATCACTTTCTAACCCTCAGCATAACGCCTTTACGTGTGGATGAAGCTTGACATATGGACACACTGAGACTCGGAGAGGTTAGGAACCCGACGTGGAGCCCACAGTGGGTAAGTGGCAAAGCTGAATTCAAGCCCAAGTTGTGCACTGACTGACTGTACTCTCTGATGCTCTGCTGGCTTTGATTTGCAGCACATAGGCTGTCATGATTTACACCACACATTGACGGGAGGGTGGAGATAGATCGGTGAAGGAGCACATCCTTCGTCTGTGAGAGGCCCTGGGTTCAATCCCTAGTAACACCAAAATGCACACAGCAAACTGGTATTTTAGTTTGGGCAGAAAATAAAATAATAAAATCTTGTGTGAATTAAGTTCTGGATCTTTCCAAACTGGAATTCCCCTAGTGATACCACAAAGGATCCTCTAATGACCCCAAGAAGAATCACAAGGGAGGTTTCCACAAATGCAGTAGTAGCTTAGACTGAAGTAGCTGAGGATAGCTTTTGTGTTCAGTTACTGGACTCTCCAGCCCCAAAGTACCCAACAGATAGTGTCTTGGCAATTACTTCACAGCGTAAATAAAAGTATTGAACACAGACACACACACACACATACACACACAGACACACACACACACTTTTTTTTTTTTTTAAAAAAAAGGAAACCAGCACATTCTTCCCTTCTCAGTCTTGAGCCACGTGAAGACATGCTCGGTGCACACTTCCTCCCACTTTCGTCTTATCATCTTCAGTCACGACGCGTCTGTGTTATCTGTCTTATATTAGTCTGCATTTGCTGCGTTCACTCAACATATGAGGCGAGAAAGCATTCTGGGATGTTGTTTTAATTGAGCGTGACATTAAACAGTTATCAAGGAGAAATGAAACTGAAAGGAGAAAGGCAGATCACAGCCCTGTGTATTTTCTGGGGTCATACTTGCTGGTAAATAATGCAGAAGACCCCAACTGTGAGAGATGCTGGAAGCAGCTGGAGCAGAGGGGAGGGTTTCTAGACCCACTCACGAGGGGTATCAGGATCATTTTGCCTCCTTGAGCAGGGAAAGTCTAATCACACCCCTTTTTATGTTGTTCATATTATTTATGGTGATACGAAGAAAAGGTCTTTTGAAGACAGAAAGGAGTAGAAGAAAGGAGTCTGACTAATGGGATGAAATCTCCTCTAATGGTCCATTTTTAGAGCGTGTTTCTCAGCCTCACAGAGATGACAGTTTGGTTTCAAATAAAGACGAATTTGATTGTGGTTATGGAGTAATCTGGCCAAATTAATTTTTTTTAAATGCGGGTTTGGCTATTTTTATCATGCTCTTCCCTTTGTCGGGGGGCTTTAACCAGTAAATGTCACTAAGATGAGTATTTTTTAAAGCATGCGTGCCCACTTTCTTTCACCCCTTCAGCGCCCCTATGAATTAAATTGTTGATGTTGGTAAACATACGGGTCTTTCAGAGGGACCTTGCTGGCCTGTTTTGGACCTGACTCGGGTTCCCTTATGGTTTGTCATGAGACAGCTCTCGGGGACGTCATCCTGCCTGACAAACTCAAGCGAGGCATTGACGAGAGACTCTGGCTGTGTGGAGTTTTCTGCTTCTCCTCGGTGGTTGGAAAAGCAGGCACCGAGGGGCTGTTCTGCAGTTGCCTCTGCGGCTCAGGCTTTTCACTCCCACTGACCACGGCCATCAGCCTTCACCCCCCCTGCCCGCCGCCCGTCGTTGTCCAAAACTGAAGCAAAACGCCCTTCAATCCGTGCCTTCCTCTCGGGAGGTAGGTGAGGCACCTTCCCTCGCCCACGAGCGTGAGATCCACGCTCGGCCCACACGTGGCACCTGCCCCCAGAAGCCTCCCCCCACAGCATTATTTTAAAGTGACACCCCTCATTTTCTCCCTCCCGTTTCAGCGATGCAGTTAGAAAAGACCAGTTCTCTTCTAGGAGAGTGGAGTAGGGAGGCAAATGGAAAGGAAAAGAATAAGAGAAGAACATCTTAATCCAGACAACATATCACAAAACCCCCAGAGCAAACCTCACTGCTTATCATATACCCTCAGAAGGTTCTAGAATGCAGCATTGAGAAGGACAGAGACCTTCAGTGGGATCCAGCCTACACTTCAACAGCTCCTAGTGAATCCCAACACCCTGTGGCCAAATTCAGACTTAACACAATGTCCTCCCCAGCCCGATGCGAATTGGTGGGTCTTTTTTTTTTTTTTTCCAGTTCTCCCAGCCTCTGCCCTGCAAGGCATCAGAATTCTCTGGGGGGGGGGGGGGGGAAAGTGCAAGCTTAAATTCTGGGCCCTCCACGAGGCACACCCTCTGACTGCCGACTCTACCAGCAGGTGTTTTCTGTGGAAGCTTCCATCCCAGAGACGCTAGCATACAAGCAGAAAGGATTGTGGGAATCACTTACCAGCTCCGGGGGGCTGACGTTTGCAGGAGCCTCAAGGCTTTACCTGGTCCCTGGCTCTGTCTGTCTGTCTGTCTGTCTCTCCCTCTCTCTCCCTCTTTCTCTCCTGTACAGATTGCAGGGAACTTAAACCACTCTCGGGGACAGTGTTTGAAATGACTTAAGAAGGAGAACAGGAACAATACTTCGTTCTCTTTTTCTCAGATGAGTACCTTCGGGAAGAAGGAAGGAAGGGAGGGGAGAGGGAGGAAGTCAACAACCCTTTGCTTTCCTGAAAAAAAATAAGGAAACAGAAGATAGACATCTCATTTTCTCTTAAACAAAATGTTAGAAGGGGCAAAAAAAAAAAAGTCTTTGAAAAAAAGGAATTCTTCAACTATGCTCTCTGCCCTGGGAGCTTGCAGGAGCTAAAAGCCTGGCCTGGCTTGTCCAAACAAATGGCGTTCCAGAAAGCCAGGCTCTCCCGAGCTTCAAGCCTGGGGATTCGGCTTGCGGGACCCACGCAGCCCACTGGGAACAGAGGCTGTCTCCTCAACACCGAGTGGGGAAAGTTGGGTCCCTTGCGCTAACGGAGGCAAACCCGCAGCCTGGGAGATGGCGTCAAGACTGGCCAGACAGAGCTTCTCCCCGCTTCTCCCAGGCCTTTTGAGTCTCCACCATTCTACAGTTCCTCAGCTAAGCTCGGCATCCTGGGAGGGCAGATTTCCTGCACTGCTCCCTGAACTTTCGGCTGTGGACCAAATCCAGCTTCCATCTTTGCTGATGGACCTGAGAGGAAGAGAAGTGACTTACCCCAGCTCTGCAGCACATAGTTAGCTGGGGACTGTCTACCCAATCCTGCCCTTCGCCTTCCTAAGGTTGATGTAGCCACATCTGGGAAGCTACAAGGTGATTTCTAATTTGGTTGCAGGAAGCTGAGAAGCAGCATGGGTCTCAGATAAATTAGCCACTGATTTTTGAAAGTGGATGGGGAGGCAGATGAAGGTATAAAGGAAAGCGGGGAGCAGCATTCACTAAGGAGGGGAGCTGGGAGTTTGGGGGCTGGCCTGAGGTCTGCGTGAGGGGGTGACGTTTAAGAATAGACTGGGCTATATTTTCTATCCATTCATCTACTGACTATCGTTGTTACCACAAAAAGGAACCAGCAATTACGTTGTCCTTTGTGGTAGAAAAATAAAAGAGCCAAAAGCTGCTTCCTTATTTTACCTAATTGCGAAGAAAATGGAGTAGAGAGGTCTACCTGATTGAGTTCTAACAAAGGATGACTGATTTGATGTCCATGAAAGACTTGACATGGCTACTAGGGTCTATCACAGCGAGTGTTTCTCCCAAGGTTTTATCTGCCTGTGTGTCCATTCGTGGGTCTTCTGTCTGTCTGTCTGTCTGACCGGCAGGAGCATAAGTACCAAGGAGAGTGTGTGACACCGTTATTCAGGAGGTTTCTAGGAGCCACGGCACGGTCTCATTCTTTGCATTCACCATGACCCCGAAACTTGGCACAGCCCAAGGCTCCTGCCACGGGCGACACCTCCCCACGGACGAATGAGGACATCAGTGAGCAGCACAGGAGTCTGTGTGCTTTGTCCAGAGTCACTCCTGTCAGCAGCAACGACGTTTCTCACATTCGCCTGCCTCTGTGTCCGCCTCCCGGGCTCTTGCCCTCTGCTGGCCTCTCTCTGTATAGCTCCTACCTCTGCGGGAATGGTGGTGTGTGTGTGTGTGTGTGTGTGTGTGTGTGTGTGAGAGAGAGAGAGAGAGAGAGAGAGAGAGAGAGAGAGAGAGAGAGAGAGAACCCCTGGGAAAGAGGGAAAGAAGGGAACTGAGACTTTCTAACAGGCAGCAACAGAGGGCAAACCTCTGGGCAATGTTGGTTTTACAGTGTGCTGCAGAAACTTCCAGAAAAAACATCATATCATGTGAGTGAGGTGAGGTGAGGTGAGGTGGGGTGGGGAAGGAGTCTCAGGGAGAGGGGAGGCATGTCAGAGGACAGGAGGAGGAGACAGGGAGGGACCGGAAGCTCAGGCCACGCAGCCCCTGCAGGAACGCAAGCCTCTGCTGCCACCTGAAGAGCCAGCCACACCACACCCTTCCCCATGTTGTTCTTCCTCCCGCAGCCTCAGGCCGGGCCAGGCTGAGCCCCAGGAGGCCAGGCAGAAGCCAAAGGCTTTCCCTTTCAAGTCCCACAATGTGGGGACGGTCACGTTGGGCCCGCTTGTTTCCCCCAGCCAGCGGACACCCTCCCTCCCCCCAAAGACACCTTCCTGGAGCCCTGCCTGCCGCAGCCACGCACAGCCCAGGCTTCGCCCTCTCCCTGTCCTGCCAATCCCATGGGGAGCCAGCCCTGACGCTTGTCACCTCGCTGTCCACTCTTAAAACCTGCCCAGTCCCCCCCGTGAGGCTGGGAGCAAGCGCTTTGCAGGCAGGCCGCTGACACCCCAGGGCTCCTGGTTATCCTGGATGCTGGTAAGAGCAGAGAGAGGGAGAGAGAGAGAGAGAGAGAGAGAGAGAGAGAGAGAGAGAGAGAGAGAGGCATGCCAGGGAGAAGCCACCTGTAAGCCCATGGACACGGTCGTGGCCCTGAGCCCCTTGGTAAGTCCTATGCACGGCTCCTCATAGAAAACATTGGAATATGAGAGAAGGTTGTAGTTCTGTAGGACTGGATCAAAGAACAAGGAGAAAACCAGGGTCAAAGCAATGGCATCGAGTACCGAGAATCAGCATCCCAGAGATACAAACTCTGCTTAACATACTTTCCACCTCCAAAGTATCCAGTTTGTGTATCATCAGGTCTGGTGATCTGAACTCTGGAACCATCTGTCCACCTCAGTACTAACTTGGAGGTGGGAGATGGAGGGAGGATTAAAATAGAATCGACGTTGCATTTCAGAACTGTGCCCCCAAAGTGCGTGTGTAAGCCGGCGAACCTTTCAAGGGGACACGTGGAGTGGCGAGGGGCCAGCCCTGGGGTTAAGAACCAAAGCGAAGACTTCTGTGGCCCTTCTGACACTTCCTGCCGGCAGAGGCACTATCCTGACTTCCAAGCCCTCCCACGGACAAGCTGGGCCTGCTGGGAGTGGGATGGGTTTGTGTTTTCTCCTCTGGGGTTTCTTTGGCCTGAGCTCCTTTGGCAAGACTCATCCCACTGCGGAGCACGGCTGTGAACCAGCCATCCCCGCCTCGTTTCCAGACAGTGTTCCACTGCGAATCCACCCCGGTGTCTGTGTCTGGACGTTTGAGCTGCTTCTACTTGGGGACACGGCCAACGTCTTCTGTAGGGACAGCTCAGGGACTCAACTTTCTCTGGAAAGAGGGTTCCCTCCAGTGACACCCCCCCCCACCTGTTTGTCTGGTTTCCTTTGGCATCGCTGTCTCTCACTAGGGAGGCTTGGCATTGTGGGGTGTTTCTTTCTCTTCTTTTCTTATCAATTCAAATGCATTTGGTTTGAAGACCTAGCCAGGCCTGGGAGTTGCGGCCAGACTTCCTGAAGCGCCCGAATCCACCATCGGGGGCGCTCTTGTCACTTGTGGGGGCACCCTGCTCTCGGAGCCCCCCCGACTCCTCCAGCCATCTCCCCTCAGGTGCGTGTGAAGTTCTGTTGCATCCGTGCTCAGGAGGGATGGCCAAGGCCTCGGCCGGAAACTGCTCTGAAGCTGCCTGTGTTTCAGTTGATAGGACAGAGCCATTTCAACACGCTATGGGGAGGGGCGTCCAACGTCCTCACTGGACAAGCAGGGTTAACACATATTTACACATACTTACCGTGGGCCAGGCGCGCTCGTGTAAACATTTCTCGTGTCATGACTTTCCTGATGGTGACAAAAGCTAGTGAAATAGGTGCAGGGGTCACTGTCTCCCAACCCCTCCCCCTCCTTTATGGATGAGGAAACTGAGTCATGGAGATGATATACGATCTTCTAGGTCACAAAATAAGGTAGCATATCTAACCCAGGGAATTCTGGTTCAGGGCCCTAATATTTAACCATGGAACAAACCAAACCTGCCTTGCTCTCTAAACCAATAATGACTGACACATAATAAAAACCCAATGAGGTTCCTAAAACTGGAGACCATTATGGTTTATAATGTAAAAACGAAATCCTACAGCCAAGAGGCTCACT